>NC_035448.2:105909478-106578741 GCF_002127325.2 Helianthus annuus
TATATACGAATAATATATATGTCTTACATGTTTTTCGTGTAATACACGGGTCTATAAGCCAGTGTAAGTAATAAACAAGAGTAAAAATACCATACCTAGTAAACAAGACACACAAGATCAAGATCACATTCTTTAGAAACTCGGTGACATATTCTTTAGAAACACCACGCTCGTTCATGCCCCAACGGCCCAACCATTATCCTCAACACAAAGATCCAACCAAAGAAGATCATACACCAAACCACAATCATGTACTTCAGTGGTGGCTGCCTCAAATTTCTTATTTGATCCAAATTACTAAGGTAGGTGACAAGTCACCGTGCATATTTGCACAAAATCTTTCATCAATAAGAGCATCCACAAGCAATAAGCCATTGAAACAATATGAGAAGGCATCCATAACTTGATATTAAATCTTCTTTTGCATTCAACATAAAACCCGTACTACATACGGTTTATAGACGTAAAAATTCTTGGTTACCATGCAAAACGAAAAAAAATAAAAAAAAAAATTATTTGGGTATTTTATTTTTAGTGTGGATTATTTTTGTCTACAAAATAATACCTAGATATGCTAACCACAAATGCCCGTTATGAACCGTATATACGAGTTTTATAATATATGCAAAAGAAGATTTAATGTCAAGTTATGAAAGACTTTCTCATATTGTTTCAATTGCTTGCCCTGTGGCTACTTATACTGATGAAAAAACATTGTGCATGCATATTGTTTTGAAGAAACACGGAATCACTCCCGGGATGACTGGACCGCGTTCTACATAAGGGTGAAGAATCACACCTTGTTCTTCTTCTTGAACCTAGATCTGCAATGGAGAAGAGAAGAAAGTGGAGCTGTAGAGATTGCCAGTAGGAGAAGATTCTCCTGTTTCCAGCTACAAAAAGTGTGGCGGCCCCATGTCCTCTCCATTCAAGAGGTGAAGACCTCTTTATATAGGGGGATATGGGCCTCCCCTAACCTCAATGGGCCATGCCCAGTTAGGGGTTATCTCTACAAGCCCCGGCCCAAAGTAGTGTAAACTACATCGCGTTGGGCCTCGCGGTTGGGTTAGTAGCAATAATAATAAATAATTAATATAAAAGCAATACGTAATGGGAAGTCTGACCGCTCGGGTCGGGTTTAATACCGTACCCCATCATGTTTCAATTGATATATGCGTATGTGGGTAAATTTATGTGTATTCGTATATTGACGTATAGAGCGGGAAATCATATAATCCTAGAATTATATCCTGCAAGAGAGAAAAGAAGTATATAAGATATAAACAGTTCGAGCTTGGTTTCAATTCAGTTAGCTTACTTATTTTAAGATAATCTTGTATTTATTGAATTTTTTTGAGTTTTCATATTTAGTTACTTAAGTTCTATTTATTTAGGATTATTAAACTGTTAAAGAGTGGCAAATTGATTGGTAGCAACATTCAATCAAGTTTTTCAATCAGAACAATATGTTACTATTTGTTCTTTTTAGGGAGAACGTTATATGTTTCAATTATTGTAGGTAACTTCTGAAAGTGCAGACTACTGAATCATAATGTAACTACACGTAAATGAATGCATATATGCAGTGAAACAAGAATAAAAAGAATGAACTTACCAGTATGTGCAGTTTGGTTCTATAGAGTAACATGTGATTTGGGAGGGAGGGAGAGGGTGTGGGTGTTAACTGTTAAATAGGTTTAGTAGAACGTCTTTCGATTAGATAATTATTTTTTTAATTATTCAAAAATATTTCATTTGTAATTGGATGAAAACCCGTAAATAGGATAAGCTTAAAAATAAATAAAGTATATCTCATGCAAAGATGAAGGAGAATAAACTATATAAATGAAAAATAAATAAATTATTATGTTGGAGTGAAATGCATTTAAACTTTAAATGATTACTTTTAAATAAACTTTGTTTAAGGGATTACATTTTAATTAATTTGTGCAAAGATGAATATGGTTGTGATCCTCACCCGATTTATCGGGCATAATTCTAAGAACTCAAACCTATTAAAACCGTAGAAGAAAGCTAAGAGAACCTGTTTTATTTTGGGTAACATGTATAGCATAGAATGATAGAAACATAAAGAGGATCCAAGTTCAAATTTCTATACAGATGTTTAAATTGTCATAATCATTGTTGTAAGAATCTAATCGTTAGTCGGTCAGTCTGAGTAATTTTTCGTTAATCAGTCTATTAATAGTTAGTCAGACCTAGTCGGCCAGCCAAAAATCGGTGATTCCGGCAAAAAAATTCCGGCCAAAATCTATAAATTCCGGCTAGTTTCCAACCAAACCATGTGAATTCCAAGAATTAATCTTTTATACTTAAAAAATAAGTTGAGTACGAGTTAAAACCTAGCTACTTAAAATATTTACCTATAAAAATGCGTATATGCATACATAAAAGTGAAAATTACATATAAAAACCCCAATTCGATAATCCCGATTAAAATCCCGAGTAATCCCGAGTCGTCGCTAGTCCCCACCTCACCGACCAACTAGCAACTAACGAGTTCTCCAACCTTGATTATAATATATACCCTCGGTAGTGTAGTTAATATTCAGTTTTTTTGGTTGATATCATAATATTGTTTGTGTTTAAATATCATGATATTGTTTGTGCTTAAATATCATGAAATGCGTTTAAATTTTAAAGGATTACTTTTAAATAAGCTCTGTTTAAAGGATTACTTTAAAATTTGTGCAAAGATGAATATAGTTGTGATCCTCACCCGATTTATCGGGCACAATTTTAAGAATTCAAATATAGGGAAAAGATTAAATGGAAATTTTAGTTTGGATAGAAAGCAATAAGAGGAGTATATCTGGCAAAGTTGAAAAAACATAAGGAGAAGTATTTTAGTTAAAATTCACCATCTTAAAAAAAAAACTCAGTATCTGCAATTCATTTCTCTTCCCCGTATACTCAAATCCACCATTTTCAAAAGCAAAAACTATCACGTCACCACCTCCACCTCCACCACCACCTACGATCGCCACCATCTTGAGGGAAACTAGATCTAAAACCACCACCACCTTCAACCACCTGTTGAGTTTTCCAGATCTGAAACCACCATTCCACCGCCCACTGCCACCGCAACAAGTTTCCCCATGGTGTGTGGGAGTTCTTTCTCCATCCACCGTCGCTAATCGGAGTTCTTTTGTAAGTTGTGTTAATTTTTATTTTTCATTGCGTTTTAGGTTATCAAAGCTCAATTGCGTTTTTCCCCTCATTATGTTTTAGATACAGTTCTTTTCATTTTTGTTATTCTGAATGTTAAAGTAGAGGCATGACCATGCTAAAATAGAAGCATGATCATGTTGGAACAAAGGCATGACCACGTTAAAACCCATTGTGTTTTATAACCTACAGTGCAAAAAAAAAAACATGGTCATGCTATGACTGAGGCATGATCATGTTGGAACTAAGGCATACCCATGTTAAAACTACAATGCTTTTTAAAACCTATGTTAAAACTACATTGCTTTTTAGAATATACAATGCAAAATATTGATTTTGAGTTTCATTGACAACCTGGAGTGTAAAGAACAAGATCACGCTAAAATAGAAGATGTTGGAACAAAAGCATGACCATATTAAAACATAAACATGGCCATGTTAAAACTCCATTGCTTTTTAGAACCTCATGTGCAAAATATTGATTTTGGGCGTCATTGCGCTTTACAAGCAAAGAACATGATCATGCTAAAATCGAAGCATGGTCATATTGGAACAAAAACATGACCATGTTAAAACATAAACATGGCCATGTTAAAACTCCATTGCTTTTTAGGACCTCATGTGCAAAATATTGATTTTGAATGTCATTGTGTTTTACAAGCAAAGAACATGATCATCCTAAAATAGAAGCATGGTCATGTTGGAACAAAAGCATGACCATGTTAAAACATATACATGGCCATATTAAAATTCCATTGCTTTTTAGAACCTCTTGTGCAAAATATTGATTTTGGGTTTTATTGCGTTTTACAACCTAGAGCGCAAAGAACATTGTCATGCTAAAATAGAAGCATGGTCATGTTGGAACAAAAGCATCACCATGTTAAAACATAAATTTGGCCATGTTAAAACTCCATTTCTTTTTAGAACCTATAGTGCAAAATATTGATTTTGGGTGTCATTATGTTTTAGAACTGGAGTGTTAAAGAACATCAAAGAAAATAATCATGTTAAAATGAAAGCATGATCATGTTGGAATAAAGACATGACCATGTTAAAACATAAACATGACCATGTTAAAACCCCATTGCGTTTTAGAACCTGGGGTGAAATAATACAGATCATGCTAAAACATAAGCATGATCATGTTGGAACAAAGGCATGACCATGTTAAAACGAAGGCATAACCATGTTAAAACAGAAACATGACCATGTTAAAACAAAGGCATGGCCATGTTAAAAGAGAAACATGACCATGTGAAACCCATTGCGTTTTAGTAGAATTGAGTGCAAAGAACATGATCATACTAATACTAAAACATAAACAAGTCATGTTAGAATAAAGGCATGACCATGTTAAAACATAAACACGACAATATGAAACTCGATTGTGTTTTAGAACCTGGGTTATAGTGTGTTGTTCTATGCATTGCGTTTTACACATCTGGGTTTTCAAATTTTTTTTTCAAAAGTATAGCGATACTGTGCTCGTTTTAAAGATAAAAAACACTCGTTTTTATGGTGCAATTTATATAAAAAAATATTGTTGTATGAAAAAGTTGGTAACGTTTTATAAACGACGAGGAATTGGAGAAGAGAGAAACTATTGACTTGGATGGAATAGAATACCCTCGAACTAACTCATCCACGTCTTTTTTTGTTCAATTTCACCCATTTAATCTTAGTCTTGATTACTTAATAGATGGATAAGATTAATTCCCAGTCTTTCTACACAAATAAACTTACTAGTATATCCTGACTCACCTAGGGAAACCTATTAAAAAAGAAAGCTATATATCGGGCAAGTTGTAAAAAAGAGAACCAGTTTTTATTTTGGGTAACATACATAGCATAAAATGATAGAAACATTACGAAGATTGAAGTTCAAACTAGATTGTTGCCATAGTCGCGCGTTGCGGCGGCAATGTCTTAGTTGTTTATAGCTGGCGGCACGTTATGTGATACGTTAATTATATGAAAACACGTGTTTCAACGTATCCGATCTAAGAACGTACTAACTTACTAAGTCAGCAAAACCAAAAACCATTTTGTATGTCATGTGTGTCACGAAAAGGCAGGCCCAAGAAAAACTCCAAGAAAAATCCCCATATTCAATCATGCTTTCTTGGTCAACAGTAAGCCCATAAAAGAAAATCACCTTTGACTTTGTGTCATAATCACAACACCAATATTGACATTTTACTTATTTTGGAGTTTGTGCCACCGACCTTTGATTATAAGATATAATAAATGTCTATACAGATATTTAAAATTTCATAATATTTACCCTCAATAGTGTTCTCGTGAGTTTTTATCCATGAGCAGTTAATATTCAGTTTTTCAAGCTGATATCGTGATACTTTTTGTGCTTAAATTTCGTACTATTGTTAACTCAAATAAATGAAAGGTCAATTTTGTCATTCAGAAAAAAAACTAGAATTTTGACATGTGCCTCGTGTTGCAGTGACAACATCGTGTTTGACAACATCGCGTTTGTCACTTTGTTACACGCATAACGATAACGATAATGACATTAACGTGTGGTACACGCACATGACGTTACGGGTTTTTTGACTTGGTTACACATGTTACATTCATGACATTAAGGTCATTAAACATAAATAAGAGTATAATGTCTCGGAGGTTGCAGTGTAAAGTTGTAAAAGTATTTTAGACAGCGTTGTATACTCGTAAAAGTTATTCAGACATTAACGTGGTTAAGCATAGATAAAAAAAAAGGTATAACAATATGTTGCACGCTATGGTGTAAAATCTTAAAAGTAATATAAATAAAATTAGATATCAAGTTATTAAGTAGAAAAGTTGACGGGTCAAAGTTGTCAATTACCAAAAGTTAGAAGTGAATGTGTAACTTACTTAAAGATGAGAGTTAATAGTGTCTCATGTCCAAAGTTTGAGGGCGTGAAGTGGAAAAACAAAGGCCGGAATCACCGACCTTTGTTTTTAAGAGTATATAATGTGTCAGACGTCACGATGTAAAGTTGTGTTGTATGTTTGCTCACCTTCATTAGATAACAATAACTTTAACAGATAATAAACTCGGCTAATAAAAATATTATTCACCGAGATTTTTTAAGTTATAAATTCTTTCAAATATTATACAGCTTTTTGTCCATATAACCTATAATCAAAGCCAGCTAACGTAAATTTAATATACAGACGGCAAACTCATCGAACCATCTTATGAACCAACTATAGAGAAAATGTAGGCTCAAACAGAAAAATTAATTGTGACATTGTGAATCATTTGACCACATACTCAATCCAAATAGAAATTGAAGAAAGAAAAAATCAAATACTTACATAAGTGGGCTTGGAACTGGCATTTAGAAAGCGTAGGAGTAGGGTTGTTCATGAGCTGAATTGTCGGACATTTACTCGTACTCGGTTCATTTACAATAGAAACCAAACCGAGCATTTTTTCAACCAATCCGATGTCGAGCGTGTGACAACCGGTAATTAACGCCTCTTAATTACGCGATTAACAAACATTTAAGGAGATAATAAGTAGTGTTTAAGGCACGAATTAACTTAATTAGGCTCTTGGAATGCCTCGGAACGCTGATCGGACGTTACAATGCGCGTTTGATGATTTTTGGGAAATCTGCTGAGCTTTAAACGATAACAAACTGAAACCGTACGAAATACTGACAACGCCGACTAATATTAAATTCTTGCAATATATTTTAGATTCGTAATTAAATTTTATATCCGTAGTCAAGACCAGATGAAAAAAAAACGGATTAAAACGACAACAATGCGATTTTACGCGATTTATACCGCAATTAACGATCAAACGCGACTACCGACACTATTATACGTCTTTCGACTTTAAAACAATAAATTTCCGACAATTTTTAGAAAAACAATTACAGAAACATGTTCGTTTATGCGGACGGGCCACTAAAAACACGGGATTGGGCTTGTGGGCCTTGGGCCCAAGCCCATTAAAACATGAGTAAACCCTAGTATATATAATTGTAGTGTAACCCTACACCTCATTTTGCTCAGCCGTTCGTTGCATTTCCTTCCCAAATCCTCTTTATCCACAAACCCTAATCTAACATACACAAACAAATAGATTAGAACCTCATCCCCTTCACACAACACAGTCGCACCACACCCTGTGCTTCCCCTCTCGTCTCTCACGTCTGGCGATCCGGCGTCGTGTAACCCGACGGCAAACACCCTTTCTTTCTCGAAATATTGCAACCCTCACACCCCCCTTTTTTTTGTATGACAGGCCGACCACCGTGATGGTGGCGGCGCACTGCTGTAGCGGCGAAGACAGAGAGACAGAAACGAAGAGAGGGGGGAGGATCGACCGACGGTGGCACCACCGGAGCCACAGCAGCGGCGTGGTGGTTACCGCCTGTTTTTCCGGCGACGTGCGACGGTGAGGGCTCCATCAGTCACAATCACACCGGTAACATCCCCAACCCATCCTTTCTTCTCTTTTCTTTAAGATCTGTGAAGATCTATCTTTCTCTGGCATGTTTGGCTCTCGTTTCAGGAGGTAATGGTGGTGGTCGATGGACCGAGCTGACGTCGGACATGGCTGCAGCACGAGGGGGGGGTGTTGATGGAAACGGTGGTGTCTGGGTATTGGTGACCGTAATGGTGGTGGTGTTAATTCGAGTCTCGGGTTAGATGCGGGCTCCAGTTCAGATTCATGTTCGAGTTTTTGCGAGTCAAGTCTCGTGGTTCACTTTTAGTTCAAGCGGGTCAGATGGTTCGGTTACGGGTGCGGGTTGGTTTCGGGACATGGTTCGGGGTTTTGTTTGATTTGGTTTTTGGTTCGGCTTGTGCGGTTCACACGGTTCAGCAGGTTCACCTTTCGGGTCAACGACTCGGGTCAACAGGCAGTCAACGGTCAACTGCCGGGTCAACAGAAAGTTAACACGCGACCCGGTAAAGTTTAACGACGCGAAATTAACGTAGATTTTTGACTTTATAATAGTTAAACGCGACCGAGCTCGACCCGTTTCGTTTCGTTTTGGTGTTAGTTTACATTCATTATTACTTGACGAAAATTTATAATTGGATTATATTAGTGAACTGTGGTTGAAAATTGTTGGATTTTGATAAAAATATATCGACACCTACTTGTCGGGATCGTCCAAAAACAAAGGAAACTCTGTCCGATTTTCGTTAAAAACTTGGTTCACGAAGCGTATATTGTTATAAAAACGGCACTTGTTAAAAAATCCAAGCTTTTATTATAACATACTTAACGAAACTCAAGGATTTCTATAAAATAAATATAACTAGTTATATTTATTTCCAACGTTTAGAAACATCGAAACCCGATTATTACTTATACAAAATGAATAGGATTATTTATATTTCAAAACATCGAAAATTCGAGTAATTTCGAATATCTTTACAAAAGAAATATAACGGTTTATATTTATCTTAAACGTCGACTTTAAACTTTCTAAAGAACTAAGTATAATTTTTGTATTTATTTCAAACGTTAGTATTCGGAAATCTTACGAAGCAAATATAGTTATTTATATTACTCTCAATTATTTAGAGACCGAATATTCCTATAAGGCGACTCAAATGTTTGAATTCATTTCAAACATTAAGCTTTCGATATATAGACACATATGTATATATATACATATATATTTATTTCCATCTTTCGAAAACTACAACGGTACATATACGACATTTCAAACTACGTACCATTATCGATTTACGTATTTCTATTCATGACGACTTCGTAAGTGTATTCATATATATATATATTCTAAATCACTAGGAAGACTAGGTTATTTCCGAGACTTGGCGTAATCCCGATCATAAATGGGGTCACATAACCATAGATCGATTATTCTAAATCAAAATAAGAACACCTTCGTAAAGTCGTTTTATTAACGACTCGGTAGAGCTCGAACGCGTAGTTTAGCTATGTTTATTTAGAAAACTCACAAGTATTCCTTCGTAGGGATGCTATAGATGCACGCTAGCGAGTTCACATTCTTGGAATGACATCACGGAATCACGTTAAGCTAGCTTTGCACAGGAATGTTAAGGTGAGTTCATAACCCCCACTTTTTACTATGTTACATTTTTATAAATGTTTTCGGGGGTGGAAAGACATGCAAGTTTTGCAAAAATAAACAACTTTTCGATGAACGAAAACTCATATTTCTAAACCGTGTTGCGAACGAATTTCAAGGAACTTAAATGGTTTACGAATGATTTCGATCAAACATACCGGTTTTACAAAACACGCGCCTATTTATGAAACGTGCATGATTTTCTAATGGGTACGGGCGACACAGTCGAGGTGATTCGACACAGTCGAGGTGATTCGACACAGTCGAGGGGATTCGACACAGTCGAGGTGATTCGACACATTCGAGGTGATTCGACACAGTCGAGGGGATTCGACACAGTCGAGGTGATTCGACACAGTCGAGGTGATTCACACAGTCGAGGTGATTCGACACAGTCGAGGTGATTCACACGGTCAAGGTGATTCGACACAATCGAGGTGATTCACACAGTCGAGGTGATTCGACACAGTCGAGGTGATTCGACACTAAAAACCGTCTACACAGGTTGAGTACTTCCTATGTCGCCGCATACGTTAATGTCCTCGCGAAACATTAACGATCAACCTGTTCATAGACGCTTTACATACCCATTTACAACACTAAAACTTTCATATGTTCATAAGATTCATTTGATGGAAACTCAGAAATACATGGATTTATAAACTTTGGTAACGTTTTTCAAATTATGCCTAAGTAAGAGGACGCGTTGATCCTGCTTACAAAGGTTCGTTTGGGCTTGGCCCATTCTCTCTCGTGCAATGCACAAAGACTATTGTGGGCTAGCCTCACAGTTTTTCATATATCATGCCAAGAAAATGATTTTACTATATTTTCTCAACAACTTTAAAACCGGTTATCAAAAAGATTTATTTTAAATCTTTTTCAAAACAAACTATGAACTCGCTCAACTTTATGTTGACTTTTCGCATGTTCTTTCTCAGGTTGCATTATCAAAACTATGGAACGGTTGGAATAGGAGAACCCATGGGAATTCGGGTACCTAGCAGGCGTTTACTGTTTAGAAGTCTTAGCCTTTTGCTTCCGCTGTGCAATGAAGATACCGGTCCAGTCACGCCAGCTCTGATATTTCGGGGTGTGACAGATTGGTATCAGAGCTATAGGTTACAGCGAATTAGGTTTCTGTAGAGATACCTAGGCTCTAACCACACTATACTCTGGGGTCTTAGATTATTAAGACTTAAACGCATACCGAACGCCTAAGACTCGAATATGGGTTCCAACCGTTGCCGAGAACAATGAGTCAACAGTTTTGTTTTTAAACAAACACAAGTGTTGTGTTGATACACGGTTCACGAAACATATTCATACATTAAGCAAGACTTTGAGAGAGTTTTGGATAACATGCATTTAGGACCTTTGTAAAGCTTATTTTGAAACTCATTAAAGGTCCTCACTTAGAAACCGTGACTAACAACTCGAGCAAACGCCATTATATTATGTCGTCTATGCTATTTGACTTACCCGAGCAGGTAACCTATGTGGAACGAAACGCTAGTGCACGATGATACATGAAACTCAAACTATACGTCAACGGATGTCGGAGCACATCACATTCTACGCGGAACGAAACGCTAGTGCGCGAATATACGTGAAACTTAAACTATACGTCAGCGGACGTCGAAGTACATCACACACGACTTTCGAGGCAAGGCCTTGGGGAAGCCACAAATGGTCACGATAACAACGATGCTAATCCCGGCAGCGGGAGAACTACCGACCGCAATACGACACTTTGGCATGTGATCCGGCAAACAACATGAATCTCGCTGAGGTACGTTAAAGCAAGATTTCACAACAGTCGATGCTTAGTCTAATAGGACTCACAGCTATTGGCGCTGCAAAAGAAGTCACATGTCTTCACATCCCCCTATTTCATTTATGGCAAATACGCAACGTTCGACATTCCATGGTAATGTCATCTAACAACCAATCATCACGTGAACTTCCAGGTAAAGTCCTTAAATTTCTTTTGTTGAAATTTCGACTTCTTGCATATAGTGAGTAGATTTTTGCATTTCTACTCCCCCTAATGGCCATTGCATCACGAAAATTTTATTCCATGATAACGAACACTTAATTGCTTCATTCTTGACAAATTCATATGCTACACATGCGTTGTTCGTTACGCATGTGGCTTCGCTCGAAATTGTTGCTTTATCATCGTTCAATATTGTTTCGCTATGTCAAATTTTACATTGTGATTTGGATGACCGTATTATTGCAAAATGTTGACTCCTTAATATCGGGTCAACGAACTCGTTGAAACTCATTTCCTTTCAAGCTACATACATGGTTTTTTTCGTTGTAACCATGTCGAAATTTTCTTGTTGATACATGCATCCATTGTTGGATGGTGCTTAAACCAAGTTCAATTGTTTGAACTTGCTCGTAATATATATATTCGATTCAAGATTCCATATGATGGATTGAAGCCATCATATTCGAAATAATCACAACAAGCACTTCATTTGCTTTGAACCATAACAGGCTTGTTTGGTCTTCGACTTCATTGAATCGTTTCTTTGATCACGATCACCTTGTGGTGGCATATTTCACAAGTTTGAAGCTTGCGCTAATCTCGTTGCTCACATCATGTACGGATTTAATTATTTATTTATTTGTTTAATTATATTAAATCCGCCTTGTTGATTTATCGTATTAAATCAGTCTTAATACAATTGTGTGTTAAGACAATGGTACACAAGTTCATGTCATATTTCGGTGTGCCTCTTAACGGTTCTTTCAGCATCGATCAAACATTTTGTGATATTTATTGCTCTTTCATCTTCGCTCGAAAACATTGTTTATTTGTTTCATTATCAATTGAAAATCCTCTGATATTTGTTGGAACGAGCATTCAAAATTAACTTCGTTGAGCCTTCATTTGATTGCAAACGCGATTATACTTGTTCGGTCACCGCTATTATTGAATTATTCCATTCACTACGACACCTTGTGGCGTCGATATAAACTTGTAGCTTGCGCTAATTTTGATAAATCGTTTCCTGCGAAATTACATATGCTTTTCGTTCGACTCACCATTTAAACAGTCTTAATGCAACTATGTATTAAGACGATGATACACCAGGTTCGGTTGTATTTCATTTCGGTGTATCCTTACAACACGTTGATTTTATTCATTTAACGGTTCGATTGTTGACAAATTATTTTTATGATTCTACTTATTTGAGTTTGTTGAATTCGAGTTTCACTTATGCAACAACCAACGCTAGATTCCGTTGGTAGTAAATTCTATCGTTTCAAAAAAATTGACTTGCAGTTAGTGAACGTTCATTTGGAATTCCACTGGTTGAATTTCCTCTTTTATTGAACCGAGTAAACCTAGTCACATTGGTGATAGTATCACAACATCTCATTCACTTGACATCGATTTCTAGAACAAAATCAGTTAAATCATTGGGTTCCTATTGATGCAAAATGTTCTTGCAATCACGTAATCTGAACAAGTTTTGGTTCGATTACACGGTCATTCGCTTTGGTGTTATTCGGACTTACCTAGGAACGACACAACTCTGAGGAGATAACATAGACTAAATTTCGAGGACGAAATTTCTGCAACAGGGGGAGAATGTGACAACCGGTAATTAACGCCTCTTAATTACGCGATTAACAAACATTTAAGGAGATAATAAGTAGTGTTTAAGGCACGAATTAACTTAATTAGGCTCTTGGAATGCCTTGGAACGCTGATCGGACGTTACAATGCGCGTTTGATGATTTTTGGGAAATCTGCTGAGCTTTAAACGATAACAAACTGAAACCGTACGAAATACTGACAACGCCGACTAATATTAAATTCTTGCAATATATTTTAGATTCGTAATTAAATTTTATATCCGTAGTCAAGACCAGATGAAAAAAAACGCATTAAAACGACAACAATGCGATTTTACGCGATTTATACCGCAATTAACGATCAAACGCGACTACCGACACTATTATACGTCTTTCGACTTTAAAACAATAAAATTCCGACAATTTTTAGAAAAACAATTACAGAAACATGTTCGTTTATGCGGACGGGCCACTAAAAACACGGGATTGGGCTTGTGGGCCTTGGGCCCAAGCCCATTAAAACATGAGTAAACCCTAGTATATATAATTGTAGTGTAACCCTACACCTCATTTTGCTCAGCCGTTCGTTGCATTTCCTTCCCAAATCCTCTTTATCCACAAACCCTAATCTAACATACACAAACAAATAGATTAGAACCTCATCCCCTTCACACAACACAGTCGCACCACACCCTGTGCTTCCCCTCTCGTCTCTCACGTCTGGCGCTCCGGCGTCGTGTAACCCGACGGCAAACACCCTTTCTTTCTCGAAATATTGCAACCCTCACACCCCCTTTTTTTTTGTATGACAGGCCGACCACCGTGATGGTGGCGGCGCACTGCTGTAGCAGCGAAGACAGAGAGACAGAAACGAAGAGAGGGGGGGAGGATCGACCGACGGTGGCACCACCGGAGCCACAGCAGCGGCGTGGTGGTTACCGCCTGTTTTTCCGGCGACGTGCGACGGTGAGGGCTCCATCAGTCACAATCACACCGGTAACATCCCCAACCCATCCTTTCTTCTCTTTTCTTTAAGATCTGTGAAGATCTATCTTTCTCTGGCATGTTTGGCTCTCGTTTCAGGAGGTAATGGTGGTGGTCGATGGACCGAGCTGACGTCGGACATGGCTGCAGCACGAGGGGGGGTGTTGATGGAAACGGTGGTGTCTGGGTATTGGTGACCGTAATGGTGGTGGTGTTAATTCGAGTCTCGGGTTAGATGCGGGCTCCAGTTCAGATTCATGTTCGAGTTTTTGCGAGTCAAGTCTCGTGGTTCACTTTTAGTTCAAGCGGGTCAGATGGTTCGGTTACGGGTGCGGGTTGGTTTCGGGACATGGTTCGGGGTTTTGTTTGATTTGGTTTTTGGTTCGGCTTGTGCGGTTCACACGGTTCAGCAGGTTCACCTTTCGGGTCAACGACTCGGGTCAACAGGCAGTCAACAGTCAACTGCCGGGTCAACAGAAAGTTAACACGCGACCCGGTAAAGTTTAACGACGCGAAATTAACGTAGATTTTTGACTTTATAATAGTTAAACGCGACCGAGCTCGACCCGTTTCGTTTCGTTTTGGTGTTAGTTTACATTCATTATTACTTGACGAAAATTTATAATTGGATTATATTAGTGAACTATGGTTGAAAATTGTTGGATTTTGATAAAAATATATCGACACCTACTTGTCGGGATCGTCCAAAAACAAAGGAAACTCTGTCCGATTTTCGTTAAAAACTTGGTTCACGAAGCGTATATTGTTATAAAAACGGCACTTGTTAAAAAATCCAAGCTTTTATTATAACATACTTAACGAAACTCAAGGATTTCTATAAAATAAATATAACTAGTTATATTTATTTCCAACGTTTAGAAACATCGAAACCCGATTATTACTTATACAAAATGAATAGGATTATTTATATTTCAAAACATCGAAAATTCGAGTAATTTCGAATATCTTTACAAAAGAAATATAACGGTTTATATTTATCTTAAACGTCGACTTTAAACTTTCTAAAGAACTAAGTATAATTTTTGTATTTATTTCAAACGTTAGTATTCGGAAATCTTACGAAGCAAATATAGTTATTTATATTACTCTCAATTATTTAGAGACCGAATATTCCTATAAAGCGACTCAAATGTTTGAATTCATTTCAAACATTAAGCTTTCGATATATAGACACATATGTATATATATACATATATATTTATTTCCATCTTTCGAAAACTACAACGGTACATATACGACATTTCAAACTACGTACCATTATCGATTTACGTATTTCTATTCATGACGACTTCGTAAGTGTATTCATATATATATATATATATATATATTCTAAATCACTAGGAAGACTAGGTTATTTCCGAGACTTGGCGTAATCCCGATCATAAATGGGGTCACATAACCATAGATCGATTATTCTAAATCAAAATAAGAACACCTTCGTAAAGTCGTTTTATTAACGACTCGGTAGAGCTCGAACGCGTAGTTTAGCTATGTTTATTTAGAAAACTCACAAGTATTCCTTCGTAGGGATGCTATAGATGCATGCTAGCGAGTTCACATTCTTGGAATGACATCACGGAATCACGTTAAGCTAGCTTTGCACAGGAATGTTAAGGTGAGTTCATAACCCCCACTTTTTACTATGTTACATTTTTATAAATGTTTTCGGGGGTGGAAAGACATGCAAGTTTTGCAAAAATAAACAACTTTTCGATGAACGAAAACTCATATTTCTAAACCGTGTTGCGAACGAATTTCAAGGAACTTAAATGGTTTACGAATGATTTCGATCAAACATACCGGTTTTACAAAACACGCGCCTATTTACGAAACGTGCATGATTTTCTAATGGGTACGGGCGACACAGTCGAGGTGATTCGACACAGTCGAGGTGATTCGACACAGTCGAGGGGATTCGACACAGTCGAGGTGATTCGACACAGTCGAGGGGATTCGACACAGTCGAGGTGATTCGACACAGTCGAGGTGATTCACACAGTCGAGGTGATTCGACACAGTCGAGGTGATTCACACGGTCAAGGTGATTCGACACAATCGAGGTGATTCACACAGTCGAGGTGATTCGACACAGTCGAGGTGATTCGACACTAAAAACCGTCTACACAGGTTGAGTACTTCCTATGTCGCCGCATACGTTAATGTCCTCGCGAAACATTAACGATCAACCTGTTCATAGACGCTTTACATACCCATTTACAACACTAAAACTTTCATATGTTCATAAGATTCATTTGATGGAAACTCAGAAATACATGGATTTATAAACTTTGGTAACGTTTTTCAAATTATGCCTAAGTAAGAGGACGCGCTGATCCTGCTTACAAAGGTTCGTTTGGGCTTGGCCCATTCTCTCTCGTGCAATGCACAAAGACTATTGTGGGCTAGCCTCACAGTTTTTCATATATCATGCCAAGAAAATGATTTTACTATATTTTCTCAACAACTTTAAAACCGGTTATCAAAAAGATTTATTTTAAATCTTTTTCAAAACAAACTATGAACTCGCTCAACTTTATGTTGACTTTTCGCATGTTCTTTCTCAGGTTGCATTATCAAAACTATGGAACGGTTGGAATAGGAGAACCCATGGGAATTCGGGTACCTAGCAGGCGTTTACTGTTTAGAAGTCTTAGCCTTTTGCTTCCGCTGTGCAATGAAGATACCGGTCCAGTCACGCCAGCTCTGATATTTCGGGGTGTGACAGAGCGGGCATCTTTCGATCCGAGCATTTTTCGAACGAACGTCGAGCAAGCATAACAAAAAAAGGAAAGTGACGATGTGGGTGCTAATTATTAGAATAAAGTGTAGTTTTCTTCCCAGAGGTTAGATCTAATTAGAACATAAGTATAATTTTAACAAATATCGAGAAATCCAAAAACACTAAACTAGTTGTATTGAGATGAACAGGGCGAGAAGGTAAATTGTTGACTGATTGAAGCAGACTCTTGTTCTATCGGAAGTTCGAAATTGAATGAACTGTAACACCCCGAAAACGGGTTTGGTATTTTAAACCCAGTAAATATAAGGAAACGGGTAAAGTACCGTTAATGGTAAAAACTAGCCCGTAAACAAAAATAACTAGGAATATATTTACCTAGTTATTAATATGTAAATAAGTAATAAAATATGGAATTGTAGTCTTAAACAATTAGAGTTAAACTTGAGGGACCAAAATTGTATTAAAGGAAACTTTATACTTTATTTACAAAAAACACACAAAACAGACGTGTGTGTGTGGAGATCGATCATCAGGCGACCAAAATGGGTGAAACCCTAGTTCACCCAAAATTAACAAAATTGAAGGTCAAATCTAGCCAAAATCAAATGCATGAACACAAATTCGTGATCACCTAAGCTTAGGGATCATAAGGTATGTCAATTTTTTGATATTTATGAAGTTGAGATTTTTGATAAACTTATGAAAATTGAAATTCAAGCTTGAATGCTTGATGTTTGGGTGAAATTAGGATGAATCTATGTTTAGAAAATGAACCCTAGTCGAAAACTTGCTGAATTAGTATTAATGACTAGGGATTCGATGATTACCCATATGTGTGATAAGTGGGTTTTATGGTATTAGGATGAACACTTGAAAATTGGTGATAACTATGTGAAATTTGCTGATATGATATAAGTTCTAGATGTTGTTCATGTACACTAGACATAGAAGCTCGATTTTTGATGTTAAAGCTTGGTTAAAATGTTAGTCAAGAACTAGATAAAAGATGTATAAAAATCTTGCCCGCTAGGTGTTTGTTAAAATGCCTAAGTGAAATCGCGCGTCTACTCGGTTGTAAGTAGAACTAGATTAGATTAGGTATCCGGAGGAATGCCTAATAACATGACGAAACGGGTTTCACTTATAGATGAAAACCCGTAGATTTTGTGTAATGAATGAAAAAAGTGTCCTTGATAAGTGGGAGCTAGGTTAACTTGATGTTAATAATAGCATGGACATGGATAGAAAAGTAGTTTAAAATGGTAGCATCATTATAATGTCTACCGGATAATTGACGAGATCTCCTAAATGAGTTATTGAATGTAAATATATGTTTCATACGATTAAGGGTAATTGACTTTTAAAAGTCAAATCAACCAATGCTAAGGTCGAATAATAATTTTGACGTAAAACACATAAGATGGAATAGTCGTAATTAGAAATGACTAATTTAATCGTCTTACGAATTATGATGCTAGTTTGACGCTTAACTAGCTAGGTGGAGGCTTGGGAAAGAAGCGGGTCAAACGGATCGAGTACGCGGAAAAGAGCATAACCGAATGCAAGGTAAGTGAAACTTACACCTTTTTGTAGAATACGTGTTTATTCTATAAGTTGCAAATACGATAAGGATAAAATTCAAGATATGGTTTCCGACGCAAAATAATACGGATCAGAACTAATATAAATGATAAAAACCATGTTGAATGGTAAATAGAGGTAAAACAGTAAATTAGCCATGAAAAAGCTAAGGTAAAAATGAGTTTTCGAACGGCTACTTTGTGAGTAAGCTTAAACGAATAAAAATTGTAGAACGGTGATTTAGTCAGGTATAAATGAATCAAAGTCAATGTTTAGAACGGCACTAAATGGCATAAGCCATGTTGGATAAACCCGTAAGAAACGGATTTAAGAAACCTAAACAAATTAGCGAAAAATCCGAAATGAGTTACTTAATGAGATGGTAAAAAATAAATTACCATTCATTATAAGCACAAAATATTTGGTCGTTTAGACCAAACGGGTCAAATGGTAACGTTGATACCATTTGACAATTAACGACTAATAAGCGTTTGTTGAGATATACACTCACAGGATAAGACGGCTTATGGATTAGTGATGCAATTGATTAGCAATCTTGAGACAAGGTATTAAAATGGGTCAATATGTTGACCCGAGCCAGGTCCGCATGAATAGATTTATAGTTAAAAAAAAAGGTGATATTTGGTAAATTAATTAGTGAGAGTCCTTTGCAGTAAAATGAGGGACTAAAATTGACCAAAAAGCCCTCTATGGGTAAACCGGGCAAACGACCCTTAGAGGTTGTTTAGGAACTTGTATTATGATTATGTAACCCTTTAGATACGTATAAGAGTATAGGCATAAACTTTCGTTGGTCAAATACCTAAGAACGGGTCATTCGCGTAAAATGACTAACCGAAAGGTAAAAATTTACGATAGTGGGTTAATGGGTTCATTTTGTTAAACCCACCACAAAAATAATTGTGGTGGAATATAAGTAGTTAATCAAATATGGGAATACGAAGTGTGAGATGAAAAGAACGAGTCAGATGCTTGAATGCATAAAAATACTCTAAATGGGTCAAAACGGATTTGTGCGCATAGCTTGGGTACTAGTTGCGTAATTCACTAAAAAAGTATGAACTCGAGATAGAGATTTTGAGTTAAATACATTGGCGTATGTATTTTGATTATTTAGAAACAAGTTGGTAATTTTTAACTTGAACAGGTCAAAACTCCTTATAAATTAATTTCAAGCCGAGGGATTGAAATCTAATATTTGATGAGTTCAGACGTCGGGTTATAACTCCATATGATGGAGAATTAAATTACGATCACATAGGAGAAAGAATCGTGTAAAACGAACATCTAGATCAAAAGTTATGGCAATTATAAGTTTGTAAGTTGGCTAAAATTGAGCTGGGCATCTGCAGCATCAAGAAAATGAACATCCTGTCGAAAATGGGTCGTCGCGGCACGCGACGAGGACCTGATAACACGGTCGCGTAGCGCGAGGGCTGTCGCGCACCGTGAAGGACTTGCCTAAGTCTGTCGCGCCCCGCGAGGGACGCAAAAGTTGGGTTTTTTTTTGCTGATTTTTGTTCGTTTTGATATTTTGATGAGTTTATATATATATGTTATAAACGTAATATAACTAAAATCATTTCATGTTTATGAAATGTAGGTATATCTAGGATGCCGGGTGATGATCAAGCTCGTCAAAGAACCGAACACGACCTAGATACAAGCTTCCGCACGTTGTTTTCGTCGTTATGTTTAAACGGCGAACTCTTATATATTATGTTGTAAAGTTTGAAATTTGAAAAGTTTTAAAAAGCCCGTATTTTTCAATGTATTTGTAATCTTAATTACATATTTATTTTCGTAAACTATACGAAAACCATTAAATTATAATAAGGGTCTTACATGAACTGACTGATTGAAGGAAAACTCTAGCGAGTTGGCGAGTAGCGATGGAGAAATCGAATAATGATAGTCTATGGGGGGTTGATTAGGATCTTGTACATCTAAATCAAATGGTAGGTTGAGACTTGAGTATTAATCGACGCTTCACATTTCAATATTTGTCATTTTGACTCAATTACTCAAATGAACATTAAAGTATCTGACAATGGACAATTGGTAATTACTTAAATGAGCTCTAATCAAATGTTGGACCAAACATTGTTAATGCAGGCCTCTAGTCATTTCATTAAAAAATAAATCAAGACAGCTGAACCGAACTGAACGATCTGTAACATTCGTTAAGAATGGATCCTAAAACCCGACTCGTTTTGTAAACCAGATCCTAAGTGAAAATTTATGAAAAATGAGAATTTTATTATTTTAGTGTTTTTAATATTGATACGTATTAGTTTAATTAAATTAGGGTTAAAAACGTTAATTTTATAAAAAAAATCAGTTAGTGTGGTTAGTTTTTTAAAAGGAAAGAATTAACAAAGTTAGCTTATTAAGTTAGTGTAGTTATACGTGTTAGGGGCAAAAATGCCAAAAACCCAAACCTCCACCCTACCTCACGCGCCCACCACACTCACCCCCACACGCCCTAAAACCTCCCAACTAACCTCCCTTACCCGACCAAACCAGAAACTAGTCACAAACCCAACCCAACCCGACCCAAACTCCACATTTACGTGATTATTCGACTTCCAAACGGTCCCAAACTTATCAAAAAAGTGCCAAAATGAAATGTATACCATTTAACCGATATAATTCACTCCATAACTGCCCTAATTAAATTCCATTAACACTACCATTAACTCCTAATCAAGAACACGGTCGGACTCGCTCTAATTCGTCAATCCCAGCATATAAAATTGACACCATTCCAATCCTCGCATTTTTTACGAGTTTCCCCTCAATCAATTTCATATTCCATCCATTCTAGTTCATTGATTTGATCCAAGAACAAAACTAGGACTCGAAACTTCTTGGTGTGCTAAAAGTGGTCAAATAAAAACTACTAACATTAACCTAAACTAGACACGCTAAGCTTTAAATTTATAAAGACATACTCTCTAAAACTTAGACCACACGACCGGAAAGTGTACTGATCAATGTAGTATAGCTAAAGTAAGTCGAGTATCGAACCTACGAGACTCTCTAATTATGCTAATTAGACTCTATCTAGACCTAGACGGACACGGACACTACACTAACCATTTTTATATTGGGGGCGGGGGGTTCTAAATATCCTAAGAATTGCAATTTAAATTAAATTTAATTAGCTAAAATTAACTAAGCACGAATTAACTTGGATTTTAATCAATTGATGGAAACGACTGCCTAGACTGGAATCCTGGATTATGACTGTAATGACTTATTAAGTTTATTAATTCTTATGGAACCGGGATCTTTATATTCTAAACCTATTGAGAAACCGAACAAGACTCTCAACCCTTCCCAAGGAGACACTTATGAAACTCTAGAGGCTGTTATGTTTACGGGTTAACTAGACTCCTTCACAGGTTATCTAGGTTTACAAAGGTACCCTAATACGATTCACTCCCTCACAGGTTATGAACCTAGGATAAGTTTGGAATTTCAGTTTAACTTGTTAGACAACTATCACTAAGGAAACTAGTTCAGACTCCTCACAAAGACCCTACCTAGCAATTTAATGACGAAGACCTAACAATAATTTCGCACCTCACAGCTATTGAAATTAATAGAACACTTTAATTTATTAAATTACCAATTATTACATCTAAGGTGTATTGCGCAATAAACCCTAAAGATTATAAAATTAATTTATAACTTAGCATGAATCTATTCTGTGAAAGACATCCACCAAAGTTCATACGAAGTAATAAAAGACAATAAAACAACTAAAAGCATGCAAACACATTAAACCAATAAACCAAACCGACTACCTTTGTAAAAATCCATAATTAATTAAATAAACATAATAAAAATAAAAACTTTATAAATCCATCATCATAGTCTAGGCAGTAAAAAAAAAATTAGCCAAGCAAAGTCATTGAAAACATACGAGTATTTTTAAGTGCAAGAAACATGATTAAAGAATAAGAAACATTGACAAAGAAACCCGAATGATGCAAAGATGACCCGGATGACTTCCTCAGGTTCCAATCTTCAACCCGATGCTTCAAGCCTTCAAAAACACTCCTAAAGTTGCAAACTTGCTCTGGATTTCGTTCCCAAAGGCTGTTAATTTGTAACTAGGGTTTATTTGGGGTTTAAGATGTTTAAATATGGTTTAGAATAAAAATCCTGGTCCAAAACAACTTCTGTCACGTAATTACTCCCCTTCGCGCTACGCGAAGGGTTTGATCCATCTTCTTCGCGTCACGCGGCATGCTGAAAGTCAATCCAGTCAACTTAAGATCCTCGCGACACGCGGAGGTGTTCATTAATTTGGTCGCCTGGCACGACAGACATTAACACTTGATTTTTTTCCTTTCTTTTCAACTCTCGATTATTCGTTCACGTCCCGGTACTTAATTTTAGCACATTTTAACTCGTTTTCACCCTTTTCAGCTACTTTCACTAACCAAGACCTGTGAAATATAAATGATTCAGAAGTAACTAATTCTAACTAAAAACTAACGAAAACTAAACAAGCTTTACACGATAAACGGATGTATTTTGTAATACATCAAATATCCCCCCAATTACTTTTTTTACGTCCCCGAAAAGATTATGCAAATGGAATCATAGTCAAAACAAGTATTCAAATTCAAAATTTACATTACTTTATAACAATTAGGACTCTTATTAACCGCGATTGCAAATATACTTGTCCACTTAAACCCAAACTCGGTTCCAAGCCCTTATGAAGCAATTCATATTTAAGTTTGGTCAATCTACCTAGGGTCTTACACTAAAAGCCACAGTTCACCTAATCCCGCCTCAGCTCATGAAACAAAAGGAATGAATCACTAGATTCTTTCCTAACCGTTTTATATGAAAATTAAGAGAATTTAACATCATTTTTTTATTATTATTTTTCTTCTTCTTTTTTTCTTTTGAGCACTAAACTTTGTGTTACCTAACCCAGAGGCTGTCTCAACCAGATTCACCATCCCCGATGGCGATAACGTGAGGGTCGGTAATTTTCATTTTTTTTTCTTAAGTTAACCTAGAGGCAATCTAAGTCAGAGTGATCATCCCCAACGAAGATTACATAGGCCTCGTTCTTTCAATCTAGCTCATTTATTCTATTTTTTTTTCTTTTGATAAAAAATTCTACCAGTTTTATCTTATAACGGCATTTCTTACATTATTTTTGGCGGTTCCGGCTATCTACTTTTCCTAGATGAGAACCCACTAGCAAACTAATAATTAAGTATTTTAATATCAAAGGAACCTAGAAACCGGGTCGATCGTATAACATTTCATTCATGATCGGCTACTCTGACTGGTATACTTGGTTAATGCCTTGAAATTTGATAAACAACTCCGAAATCACCCGAATGGAGATTGCGTACGGGTAGTACGATTCAAACCTGCATAAACAAAAAACAAGTAAAAACCAGAGCAATACTGACTCGACACAAAAGTAACCAACTCAAAAACACTAAATTAGACTCATAGTACAAAATAAATGACTCTAAATATAAGCAAACACGTACCGTATAGGGAGTTGATGCAAGAAACAGGTAAAACCGGACAAGGAAACAAATCAGCCGCGAAACACACTCGTCCCGCTACGCGACGGGTTCCACTGTATTCCTTCGCGTGCCACGGCGCACTTAATTTCAGCATTTTTAAATTCCCTTGCTCGCGTTACGCGAACCAACTACCATCTACCCTTCGCGTGTCGCGGCCCGCTTAATTTCTGCATTTTTAAATTCCCTTGCTCGCGTTACGCGAACCAACTACCATCTACCTTTTGCGTGATGCAAAGGGCTTATTTTCAGAGAAGGTTTCTTATTTTTGTTACCTCCATGCCTTAGAAATTTCTTCAAAATCTTCCTAACTCCTCCAAAACACTTTCTAACCCAAATTTTTTGCTAGAAAATACTTTGGAACTCCGTTTCTTCGCATTCTGAACTCCACTACGGACATGATTACCTGCAAAACAACTCAAACACGAAAACGCAATACAAAAAACTACCTAAAACTATGATAACGACACAAACTCTACAAACTCTACAAACGGGTTGTCACCCTAAATTCTCAAATTTTCTAACACTCACGGAGGATCATGTAGACCCAGCTCACCTCCGTATCCTAACTCTCGGGCTGTAGCACTATCATAACAATGATTACCCAAATCTCTCCAAAATCCCTCATACCTCTCACAACCTCTCAACTCATCATCAGGTGGTCAGGTGGTTTGAACCTAAATGTTTGATTTATAAATCCACCCCCACACTGCTCAGTGTCTCTATCTTAGATTGTAACCACAAGATTCTCTTCTCTAGTTCCTCTACTTTTCTATCTGATGGATCCCCACACTTGGGTTCGATCACCCTCTCTAGCCTAGGATCACTCGTCCACCCCTTCTCATCTCTCACCTCCTTTTCACTTTCCCCTACCGATGCTACCGCCTCTGCTCGATCATTCAAACGTCTCGTCTTATTTACCTTAAAGAATATCGTTTCCTCAACCACTCTAAGTGTAATAGTGCCTAAAAAAACATATATGAGGGCTTTAACAGTGCACAAAAATAGACGTCCTAAAATTAGAGGTACATTCTCATTCGCTTCCATATCTAGCACTACAAAATCCACCGGGAAAACCAATTTATCAACTTTTATAAGCAGATTTTCTACTATTCCCCGAGGATACTTAACGGTTTTATCAGCTAAGCCTAAGGTCATGCGAGTAGGTTTAAGATCACCAAGGCCTAGTTTTTCCTAAAATGAATATGGCATCAAATTAATACTAGTGCCAAGGTCGCCTAACGCGTGATTCTGAACATCACCACCAAACAAACACAGGATCATGAAGATACCCAGATCTGTGAGGTTCTCCGGTAGCTTGTTCGTCACCACAGCAGAGCAATCAGCATTTAACGAGACATTCGAAAGCTCCTCTAACTTATCCTTCCCTTTCAGGAGATCTTTTAAGAATTTAGCATATTTCGGCATATGCTTGAGGGCTTCGATTAACGATATATTGATCTTAAGTTATTTAAACATGTCTAGGAAATACCTGTATTCTTTAGTGTATTTTTTCATTCTTTACACGTTCAGGATAAGCAATACGAGCATGATCAATCTCAGGACTCCATCTAACTAACTCAACCGGTTTCCTACAACTTTCTCTAACAGGGGGGACTCTAACTCTATCTCCTCATCAACTGGTTCTTCTTCCTCTACTTGAACCGATGGCATATCAACTTCCCCTGATTCTTTACCCGACCTAGTGGTTATGGCTTTAACGTGATGGTTGGCTGGGTTGATTTGAGTGTTGCCTGAGAACTGACCTGGTGGTCGTTCTTGTAACTGATGAGAGATTTCCCATACTTGTCTTTGGAGATCTAGAAAGTTGGAATGATTGTTCCTTAACATGGTAGCATGCTCCTCTAAGGTGTTCTAGGTGTTTTGGTCTCTAACGATTAATTCTGCCAACATGGTCTTAATATCCTCTAACCCACTACCCAAATCCTGGTTATTTGAACCTTGACTATTCGAACCCCCACTAACAAACTGACCCTGCCCATGGTATTGATTTTGATTTGATTGAAAACCAAGGCGTCATTATGATTGTCATTTAAATAACGTGTTCGCCCGTTGTTATTATTTACTAAATAATAATTCATAACATTTCTACGGGTAATTTCCGTAATTAACCAGGGTCGAAAATACGGATTGTCACATCCTTCCCCTGTTAAAGAAATTTCGTCCTCGAAATTTAGGCTACAGTACACTCTAGACTCTAGTTATGAGTTCATCAGTAATATGTTACGCGTTAACCCTGGGCTTATTGCTCAGTGGTTATGGAAATGAGGGAAGACTTTTGACCGAAAGGTCTCAAGTTCGATTCCTGATCCACCCGGGTTTTACCGGCTTTGCATTGTCGTGCCCTCGGGCGGGTGCAGGGTCGGGTTTTCCCCGGAACTGGTGGCATGGTGGGCTAGGGGCTCCGTGCGTGCAGGTTGGGCTGCCGCGGGCTACCTTTCGGCCAATGGGTGCCGCGTACGGAGTACCCGGCGATTCTTATGTTGGACGTTCAAAAAAAAAAATATGTTACGCGTTAGTAAAATAAACATATAAGTCACATATACGTGGCTTCACCAAGGTTAATAGAATAAACATATAAGTCACATAACATATAGAGTCACATAGCATATAAACTCACCTAATCTATATTTATTTATTTGTTTAGGAATGCTATTCTGGTTGTTTATCGACGTTCAAGTACAAACTCATGTGTGATTCTATAATTACGTGAGTGTTTGTGAGATAACCGACACGCTTAATTTACCCTAATCAATTGTAATGCATGAATGAGTGTTTGAGATAATGGAGTTTGTGTTAATGGAGTGAATCAAAAAAATGTCGGGTGTCACAATCGGTATACAGATACTATGGGTCAATAATTTTATAGATGTACATTAACGTATATTCTAGACCTCAAATAATGAAGTTTCTAAGTCACCATCTAGACTATTTTCACAGAAAAGTCAAGCTTTTATCTAGGTAAAAATCGGTTTTAAATTTTATCACTCATTATGTGTTTCTTCTCCTTCCTAGTTTAATTTAATATAATAGGTCACCCTTACTAAAATAAGGGTGCATGCGTTTGGAGCGGTAAAGTGGTGGGGTAAAGTACTTTACCTCTTGTGCACATTGCCATCTGACTTTACCTTATGGGGGAGTTGATTTCGGTGATTAATCATCGCACAAGGAAGAATAGAGTGAGTGTGTTAATGGTGGGTTCCACCCTCTTTCAACCAATGATAATTTTTTCTTTTGTTTTTTCTTTTAATTTTTTTTTAGAGTAAACTGCAATTTTACCCTCTGAGGTTAGGGGTCATTAGCATGTCTACCCCCCCTAATGAAATAATTGCAATTTACCCCCCACTGTTTGCTGTTATGTTGCAACCTTACCCCCCGGCCTCAAATTTGTTGACTAATCTGTTGACTATAACTTGAAATGACTATAATGCCCTTTCATATTACCCTCTGTGTTTTGTGCACTCTTGTGATATTACCACCTGCCACCACTGCCATCGCCATTCACCACCACAACCACCACTGCCACCTCCAGCCACCACCACAACTTAATATCCCTTTCATATATAACACCACCACTACTTCCGTCACCGGAAACCTGCAACTCCGGTCATCTTCTCCAACGCAAATGACCGAAGATCAACAGAATTGTTATTGTTGGTGGGTTGTTTTGCACATTCTGCAACTACAGCATCATTTGCAACTTCAACAATGGCAGCACCAAGGTTTCCCAGTAGGAGATAAATGGTGATAGTGAAAAATGAAATGGTTGAAGAGGGTGAAGATGCAATCGCAAACCATGATAGAGCTTGTAAAAGCTGCAAAACATAATAACAATGAAGAAAACATGAACATTCCATGATACATTGCCAGTTTCTTAGCAAAAACTGAACCAATTTTCATTAATTGAAATTTAGTTTACAATTAACCATGAAGATAGAGAAACAAAACATATTTATTCCACAACTAATCACCGGTTTTTAAAAAATCGAACCACTTTTCATTTGAATATGACGAAATCGATTGAAATTTGGTTTACAATTAACTATGAAGATTCCGGGATTAACTATTAGTTCTAACAAAAACTGAACTACTTTTCATTTGAAAAACTACAACTGGATATAAATTCATGAAGATTTCGTGAATAATTAGCAGTTATTTTCACAAAAACTGAACCACTTTTCATTTGAAAACCACAAACTAAATTGAAATTTGGTTTATAATTAACCATGAAGATGCATATCAAGACTCCATGATTAATTGCCAGTTTTTTTGACGAAAACTAAACCAAATTTCATTTCAGAAAAAAGGTAAACTGGATTCAAGTTCGGTTTACTAGTTAACCATGAAGATGCAGAAACAGAACATATGAGAATTCCATAACTACCAGTTCTTTTCACAAAAACCAAACCAATTTTCATTTAAAAATTGACCAAGTAGATTGAAATTCAGTTTACAAGTAATCATCAAGATGCAGAAGAACAACATATACCCGTTTTTAAACAAAAACTGAACCAATCTTCATTTCAAACGGATTAAGTAGATCAAAAGTTCACTTTACAATCAATCATGAAGATTCAGGAACATAACATACGAAGATTCCACAATTATTTAAAAAAAAAACTAAACCGCATTTCATTTAAATAAGGCAAACCAGATGAATTGTGGAGGGAGAAACAGAGGTGTGTTGGCAGGGGAAGTTGACGACGGTACGGCGGTGGGAGTCGCTGCAGAGGGTAAGGTTTTGGATAGGGAATGTTGTGAATTGGAAGGAGATGGTTCGTGGGTGTGCGGCTGGAAATAATGAAATGGCAGTGGCGATGGTTGTCTGTGTTATGTGAGGGAGAAGAAGAAAAGGGGTGAGGGTGGTGAATGGCGGTGGCAGTGGTGGTTGTGGGTGGTGGCTGGAGGTGGCAGTGGTGGTTGTGGTGGTGAATGGCGGTGGCAGTGGTGGCAGGGGGTAATATCACAGAGTGCACAAAACACAGGGGGTAATATGAAAGGGCATTATAGTCATTTCAAGTTATAGTCAACAGATTAGTCAACAAATTTGAGGCCGCGGGGGGGGGGGGGGGGGGGTAAGATTGCGACATAACAGTGAACAGTGGGGGGTAAAATTGCATTTATTTCCTTAGGGGGTAGACATGCGAATGACCGCTACCCTCATGGGGTAAAATTGCAGTTTACTCTTTTTTTTATTTGGGCATACCACCCTTAGGGTGCACGGGGCGTTCAGCGGGGAGGGCTTCGGTGACCCTAGTCACCGATCGGGAACACCGCCGCCATCCAAGCGGGGACCCGAATCGGTGAGGGTGAGCGGTGTGGAGTCACCGCGTTGGTTTGGCACGATTTTCCAAAATGGACCGTTGTCAAACGGTCAAATTTTAAAAAAAAATCAATTTTTTTAACAATATAAATATAAACCAACCTAAATCAAATTTTTTACCACACCCACCACTCTCAAACTCACACCCACCACTCTCAAACTCACAAATCTTTCAAATACAACACAAAATGGATTCCAAGTTTCCGTTTCTTTCTACCCTACCCGACTTTCCCGACGATGGAGATGCATCGTCAAGCGATGGTAGCTTAATTTTCTTCCAAAATCTCATCCAACAAGCGGAGCTACTAGACTGACATCGTCTAGTAAAAAAAAGTAGTCCGTCGAGATCGTGAGGGAGGCCATGAGACACTCATGGCCGATTATTTTGTTGAAAATCCAAAATTTAATGCCGATACTTTTCGTCACAGATTTCATATGTCCAAGTCTTTGTTCCTAAAAATTGTTAGTGACGTGGAAGCGTATGACGAGTGGTTTAAAGAGGGCTTTGACGGGAGAATGAAGAAAAGTTTCACGCCGTTGCAAAAGGTTACTTCGGCGATTAAGCAACTTGCAACCGGTAACCCACCAGACGAAAACGACGAATATTTAAATATGTCTGAAAGGACCTCTCGTGAGTGCCTTGAATATTTCTGCGAGACGGTCTGTAAAAGGTATGCCGGTGAATTCCTACGTAGACCAACGAGCCACGACGTTGTGCTATTGTATCAGGCTCATGAGGAGAGGCATCACCTACCTGGTATGTTGGGTAGTCTGGATTGTACACACTTCGTCTGGAGAATGTGCCCCACAGTATTGCGTGGACAATACATGAGAGGCGATCATCAATACCCGACGGTTATGTTAGAAGCGGTGGCGTCTCAAGATTTGTGGATTTGGCATGCTTTTTGTGGCCCGGCGGGTTCACAAAACGACATCAACGTGCTGCAACAATCTCCATTATTTCTTGCTCAACGAAACGGAACGGCGCCAAATTGTCCATTTCAAGTGAACAACCACTTATACAAACGCGGGTATTATCTTACTGATGGGATCTACCCTACCTGGTCCGTGTTTGTGAAGTCTTTTCCATATCCTCACGACCCGAATGAAAAAAAAGTTCAAGAGGCAACACGAGGCCGCAAGAAAAGATGTGGAACGGGCGTTTGGTGTGTTAAAGGCGAAGTGGGGAATACTAAATCGTTCAATACGTTCGAAAACGGTGAGAAATATAAGGTCCATCGTGTATACGTGCCTTATTTTACACAACATGATTATAAAAGACGACGGAAGGGCGATAGCACCGGTACATATTCAAGATCCTCCAGTCGAACCCGTCTTCGATGATACAGCTTATAGCGAGCTCATTGACGAAGACACGCATTGGAGACTAAAACACGATCTCGTTGAGCATCTCGGAAGTTTAGATCTGCCTCACCTTGAAGTGAGTTCGGACAACGAGTAGTTTGTTTTTATATTTTTCTAGTTTGAATGTAATTTTTATTTTTCTAGTTTGAATGTATTTTTTATTTTTCTACTTTGAATGTAATTTTTATTTTTCTAGGTTTTATTTAATTTTTATTTTTATTAATATTTTTTTAATTTATAAACATGCATAATTTTACAAGAAAAAAAAAAAACCAAGTCCCCTAAGAGGGGAGTGCCGCCATCAAAATGGGGTGTTAGAGGAGTTTAAGAGGGGAGTTGACGTGACACTAGCTGATTGGTGGTGCGTAAGAGAGGGGACTCCCCCTCTTAGGGGAGTGCCCCTTAGACCATGTGTAGTGGTGAAGAATTATAATGCCCCCACCATGGGGCATTATTCGACATGTGTCATCCCAGTCAGCATGGGGCATTATAGCATAAAGTGGTATAGTGGTGAAGAATTATAATGCCCATATTATTTTTAATGCAAAAAAAAAGTCAAAGATGTCAGCTTGAAAAGTGTGGGTGGGCAAAAATGATTGGAGGACCCAACATGGATGTCAGACAATGAAGCGTTTTAATGAAAATGCCAAACATGCAAATTTGTCAAATATAACGCCCAAAACGCCCGGTATAGTGGTGGGGACGGCGTTTTGGGGCGTTTTATTTTTATTTTTTTTAAAAAACACGCCCCACTACGGGTGGTCTTACACCTTTATGTTTGGGTGCAAGAGAAGAGTTGAGATGACATGATTTGATTGGTAATTGGTTATGGTGGAAGTTTACCTCTTGTAGAGGGGTGACAACCCCTTACACCCTAACCCATTGGTAAAATAGTAAATAATATTTTTACATAAATTAAATTTAAATATTTTTACATAAATTAAATTTCATTTTAATAAAAACAACATAATATCTAAATTAAGTTTCATTTTAATAAAAACAACATGATATCAAAGACTGAAATTTACCAATATGATGGTGGTCCATTGATAAAGACAAAGCGTTTATACACCTTGAAAGGGAGATGTATTGGGTTAAGTCCCATAAACTAAAGGAATAAGTGAAATTTGCCGTAAAAAAAAAGACTGATATTTCTGTAGAGATATCTTTTTTTACCTGTTAACTTTTATAATTCACCGGAATCTTTTAAATGACGACTTTATCCCCTACATTTCACCCAACTGCCAACAAACCACCCCACCGGAGATATGCGAACTCGCCGGAAACCACCGTACTCCGCCCACCGGACACTATTCCTCCTCTTTTTCCTCCTCCTCTCCACAACCGTAACTTCCCGGCCGTTCGTCCTCGTCCTCTCTCAAGACGACCTCAAGGACGATCCTACCTCCGACGACCAATCCTCCACCGCCGATTGGGACGAATTCGGCGAATCAGACGCTAGGTCAGAACAAGATCTCGATCCTGGCTCCTGGCGCCCTATATTCGAGCCTGATGAATCGAATTCTGAATCGGAGCTCGTATTAAACCCTAGGTTAGAGGAGTACTACTCCGCCGTTAGGAAATTAGTCGCCGCCGTGAGCGAAGGTGGTGGAAATATGGCAGAGGTTGCGTTGGAGATTGAATCAATCGCCGGTACCGGTAATCCCCACGCGCAGTCATTGTTAGGGTTTTTGTATAGTACGGGCATGGCTAGGGCTCGTAACGGTGCAAAAGCTTTTATGTATCATTACTTTGCTGCTGATTCCGGCAATACGCAATCGAAATTGGCGCGAGCTTATACTTATTCTCGTCAGGAGGTAAGGCGTTTTTAAATAACACATATCATCTCGGTTTCATATGTATGTATTTGTTTGTATATATTTGTTTGATTATGGTGAACTGTTTGCTGTTTGTTAGTGGCTCCTGGTGAACTAGAGTTATTGAAATTAGATTGATGATTTGCCTCCTTGTAGTTATCATATGATAGCTTCAGTTTTGTATGTATATATCTGTCTATATATATACTATTCGGTTTTGTATGTATATATCATATATATACAATCATCCACTTTGGTATCTTATTGGACAAATTGGTGATATTACCCCATTGATCAAGAATTCCAATTATTCTTGGAACTTCTCATGATCATCCAATAAGAAGGGTTTCAATTTTTTCAAATGAGCGATAAGAAGTGTGGATCATTCAGACCTTTCTATTCATAGATTTAGTTGCTGTGTGCCTGTGTATGAATAATTCACATATTCATCTCCGCGAGACGAGACTCATTTGGAAAAAAAACGATAGGCATAGGTATATCTAAGAACACACAATTTTGATCGGAAAGATCCCTCTAGTGACTTCTCTGCGAGCTTTTATAGTAAATGGAATCTATAGAGTTGTGATCATTCAAATATTGCAGAGTCCCTGTATTTATTACCGGTCAGAATTAAACGATAACGGAATTTCGGTCTATACCGGCACCATAATATCAGATTGGGAGGAAGATTAGAATGATCTTATATAGGCTTCAATGAATTATCTTATATAGGCTTCAGTTTTCTATGTATATATCTGTCTATACATATACATATTCTTGTATATCTGTTAGGTTTTGCATGTATATATCATATAAATACATATTCTCGTCAAGAGGTAACCTGTCTGTTAACTAACACACATCATATCCGTTTTGTATGTATACAGCTGGTGACCTAGAATTATTGACATTTAATTGATGATTTGTTTCCATGTGCATATGATTTGATTGCGCTTTTTGAGTGTATGATTTGATGTCATCTGTTGCAGTTGTATGAAAAGGCAGTTATTTTGTATGCTGAACTAGCTGAAGCTGCTGTTAATAGCTTCTTGATCTCGAAAGACTCTCCAGTGATCGAACCGGTTAGAATTCATAATGGAGCTGAAGAGAACAAAGATGCTCTCAGGAAGTCGAAAGGGGAAGACGATGAAGATTTTCTGATCTTGGAATACCAGGCACAGAAAGGAAATGCCGTAGCCATGTATAAAATGGGCATATTTTACTACTTCGGGTTAAGAGGAGTAAGGCGTGATCATGCCAAAGCATTATCATGGTTTTCAAAAGCGGTGGATAAGGGTGAACCTAGAGCCATGGAGCTTCTTGGTGAGATTTATGCAAGAGGTGCTGGTGTCAAGCGGAACTACACAGAGGCTCTCGAATGGCTAACCTTAGCATCCAAACAGCAGCTTTATTCTGCTTACAATGGGATGGGATACTTGTATGTCAAGGGTTATGGAGTAGAACAAAAGAATTACACGAAAGTAAGTTTGTTGAAACTTAGAATCAATTTCGTACTCCGTAGGTCCTAAAGTAAGTGTCCACAAGAAAAAAAATACAGTTCTAGGAATGTATATATAATAGACAAATGCCAAATTTACCCTTTTGAAATACACGTTTTAGGAATGTACATTTAATGCTCTTTTGTGGTTGAGTTAGCAACACTTGTTTATCAGTGTCTGTTGAGTGTCACTTTTAGACTATCTAAAAGTATGGAAACAAGTCACACTGTTATTGTTAGAGCATTCACATTTGAGCCTTCATCTCCATCTATATAATAATATAACTAAAAACCACACTTTTCTTTAAATTTTGTTTGTTTTTCAAAAACCTCACACATCCAACTCTTTATCTCTATCTCTATCATACTCACAAACACTTATTTTATTATTTGTTTCTCTTTCTTATACGCTCACAACAAAATATAGATGTGTAGTGTACTATATAAGCCTCTAAATGCAGAGGTGTACTTCAGTTTTCTCTAAAGTATTCTCTATTATAGAGAATTCAATGTGGTGGTGTTTTAGTTGTGTTCTCTAATTTTTTCCTCTATATTCTAAAGAAGTGATAGATATAAAGGTTCCAATGTGAATGCTCTTATTAGCTATATAGTCTTTTTCCATCTTATTCTTGTACCGTCTTTTTCTTATCCTTTACTTTCAGGTTTATATATAGTGTAGGTGGTATTATGGTTGTTGGGTCAAATCTGAACTATACTAAGAGAGCTATGCATCAACTTTACCGAAAATCAGTTTTGATATTGATATTGTCACAGACGTTCCACGGACACATTTGAGCCGGTAATGGTTTTCATAAAGTTAATCCATTTGCCAAGATTTCCCACAACAATTGGAATCACATCAATTAATTTTAAAATCCATCCAGTCAATTTTTCATAGTCAAATTCTAGTTTTTTTTATTATTTTTTGTTAATTGTTGTGCAAATGAATTTTATGGCCTCTGAGACCTGAATGAGGTGCAAAAAGAAGTCATTGACATTTAGGATTTTAGTATTTTAGGTCTACTAAATTGAGAGCATAATTAATTTGGGTCTACTATATTAAGAACATAATTAATTTGCGTCTACTATATTAAGAACATAATTAATTTGGGTCTAGTATATTAAGAAAGTAATTAACCGTACCAAAGGAAATATAAAGTGGTGATTATCAAATGAGTCGAAATTCATATATTTTAAGCTACCATGTACTTCAGACTTCAAAAGCCGTTGAAATTGTAAAAGAAGCATATTATTTTTCAGTTAATCAAAGAAAAGGGATAGCTCTTTAAACTCATTTGAATCCATAAGCTAAAACGTGATACACGCATGAATTTGTTATGTATGTGTGTCTACATAATGGTCATAATACTGCTTTAAGATCGTTATACATTTATACTCCATTCTTATCCAGTGTGTTGTGTTGGATTTAACCAGAAATATATCTCATTTACCCTTTAATGTGATCATCTTCCACTAAAATGGAGTTTACATGAAGGTTAATGCTAGTATTTTGAAAAGGAAACTTCGATAGATACAAAACATTAGCCTCTAACTTGCAGTATTAGGGTCCTGGTTAGCTTTTGAGAAAAACGTTCGTATTATAGACCAAAGACTGTTGTAGAATTGATAAGTTTGATGTAGGAATATGGTAACTAATATAAAGCACCATTGTTAGGTTGAGAACATAATTTTTTTTCTAGGAGTATCACATATATTTGCACTGTTACATCAATCACTAGATAGTCTACTTTGTAGTACTACATCTTGTTAAATTAATAGCATTATGATTGCAGGCGAAAGAATACTTTGAGAAAGCTGCTGATAACGAGGAAGCTGGTGGCCATTACAACTTGGGTGTAATGCATCTTAAAGGAATTGGAGTGAAGAAAGACGTGAAACTAGCTTGCAAGTATTTCATAGTAGCAGCTAATGCTGGTCAACCAAAAGCGTTTTATCAGTTGGCTAAAATGTTCCACACTGGTATAGGGCTAAAGAAGAATCTTCCAATGGTATGTGTGTACAATTGTACAGTTATAACATCTGTTCAATATTGTTGGGGTTAACAATCTTGTTCGTGTTCGTTTGTTAAGGAATATATGCATTGACGAACAGTTCATGAACACTTACCGAACGAGATTTTCAGTTCGTGTTCGTTCTTTAAGGAAATGAACGTATTCGTTTGTTAATTTTAGCTAACGAACGTCCATGAACACAAACGAACACAAACCAATGTTCATGAACACAAATGAAAACAAACGAACACAAACAAGTGTTCATGGACATAACATATAAAGTACTGATACTTATTATATATTTTATTTGTCGGAATTTTAAAGTATACAAATAAAATATAAAATATAAAAATTAAAAATACTAATGAACTCTCGAACACAAACGAACATAAACGAGCACGTTACCAAACGTTCACGAACATAAGTGAACGAACAAGGCCTGTGTTTATGTTCGTTCATTTAACTAAAAGAATGGAATTTTTTGTTCGTGTTGGTTTATTTATTAAACAAACAAACTTGTCGCTGAATGGTTCACGAACTGTTCGCTGAATGTTCAGTTCGTATGCAGCCCTAATTAAAATCTTTTCTTTCTAATGTTTATTACAGGCGACATCATTGTATAAACTAGTTGCAGAAAGAGGGCCATGGAGTTCCTTATCTAGATGGGCGTTAGAATCGTACCTTAGAGGTGAAATCGGGAAGGCTTTCTTGTTGTACTCAAGAATGGCGGAATTAGGATATGAGGTGGCACAGAGTAATGCCGCTTGGATTCTTGATAAATATGGTGAATCCAGCATGTGCATGGGTGAATTAGGGTTATGCACAGATTCAGAAAGGCACCAACGTGCACATTCTTTATGGTGGCAAGCTTCTGAGCAGGGAAATGAACATGCTGCGTTGCTAATTGGGGATGCGTATTATTATGGCAGGGTATGTTCTTTTTCTGGCACTACTGAGTTTGCACATTTTTTTATTGCATTATAGGGAAGCCTACCATGGGTAAAGTTATCCTACAAAGTCTTCTAAATCTAAGAAGTGTATAAAGGCACAATGGATCGCAAACTATAACACAATGTCGAGGAAAAAAGACACAACGACGCAAATATAGAAAAGACACAATGCTAAATAAAAAGACACAATGATATAAACAAAAATTCTAAAATCTACAAGCTATAAATCCAAAAGTGAAAACCTATAATCCCATATCGTAGAGTTCGATGAGATAGTTCTAGTGCCGCTTGAATGAGGTCAATCGGAGTCCATTTGATACCCTTCTTACGACTTCTTATTTTTAGAAGACTTTGTATTTGATCCTAACACGGTATACCAATTGCTTTCGAGAACATTCCTCCAAATGACTAGAGGTGCAAGATTGTTAGGCTGGACAGAACGGGGTTGGATTGAAAAATGTCGTTTTATAGTACATGTCAAAATGGGCCTGGTCGGTCCTGGTTGCCGCAAACAGATTTTTGTTCTTTGTTATTAAGAATTTGTGTTAATTGTGATTAAGAAAAAATATGGGTTTAATTTATTGGGTTAAGGGGTCCAAACAGGCCTCGTCAGGTCCTGTTGACCCACAGCCACGTTTTTGTTGTATATTTGTTTGTGGCATTGATTTTTGGTTTTAACCCGTTTTACATTGTTGGTTAATGTAGGGTACTGAACGAGATTATGATCGTGCAGCAGATGCATATATGCATGCAAAATCCCAATTAAATGCTCAAGCAATGTTTAACTTAGGATACATGCATGAGCACGGGCAAGGACTTCCATTGGATCTCCATCTTGCCAAACGTTACTATGATCAAGCCCTAGAAATCGATCCTGCTGCCCAGTTACCTGTAATGCTGGCACTTGCTAGCTTGTGGGTCCGAAGAAACTATGCAGACACTTTCCTCGTGAGCTTCCTTTGCAATTTTATTCTTTTTAAGGAATATTGGATTTTAATAATCCCAATTATTCGTCGTTGGCCACCAACAGTCCCAACTTTAAAAATAACCCCTGGCAGTCCTAACTTTTAACATATTGGCCTCCAATGGACCCTGACTAGCAGAACCCTAACGTCGTTAGTCTCCGGTCGCCGGAAAACTCATTTTTGGCCGGAAAACTCAACATTTTTGTCCCGAACCTCTTTGTAATCTTATTATGGAATTTTGGAAACCTTTTTCTAGTAAAAGCCCCAATTATTAAAGTCGCCGGAAAACTCAACTTTTTGGCCATAAAACTCAACGTTTTCGTCCCAAACCTCTTTGTAACCTTAGATCGAACCTTTAGAAACCTTTTTCCGGGCAAAAACGGTTTTCCGGCGACCGGAGACTAACGGCGGTAGGGTTCTGTTAGTCAGGGTCCATTGGTGGCCAATATGTCAATAGTTGGGACTGACAGTGGTTATTTTTGAAGTTGAGACTCTTAGCGGCCAATGACGAATAGTTGGGATTAGTAAAATCCAATTTTCCTTTTTTTAATGGTCTAAACGGGAAAGTTTTTATACGGGTTGAGAGCGGCCAGGTTGATCCAAAAGACTTTTTTGTCTAAATCTTTAACTTACCTTTAAATGAATAACCAGTATTTAAGTTATTTTAGTAATAATATCTGAAATAAATTGATACACGAGGTTTACGCTGTAAATATACACATTGGGTGGGGTGGCTCTTAACCCACTTGACTTGTTTCTCTCCCGTAACTAGGGGTGTGAATTTTTGACACGACACGAACCTAACACGAAATTCATGGGTTTGGGTTTAGTCTAAATGGGTTCGGGTTTACCCGTTTAACCTATTTATTATTTTACAATATGATTTATGTCATAAATTAAATTGAGTGTGTACTTTATGCTATAATTATAACTTAAATAGAGAAATTGACAGAAGCTTTTATAATTTAAATGTAATTGTATTATGTACATTTGTGTTTTTTTTATTAAAATTTAATTTTAAAATGTTACTTTTGCGGAAAAAAAAGTTTGTAATAAATTTCGGGTTGAACGGGTGGTGTTCGGGTTCGTCTAAAATTTTCAGGTTCGGGTCGGGTTGAACCCACCAACCCGCGAACACGATTCGTTTAACACCCCTAGCCATAACCCGGATCACCTCCCAAACACGGTAAACAAATAAACAGTTTTAATAAGCAACCTGTAAGAAATTTGTATTTATAGTTTGTGTATTGTTGTTATTATATTATATTTTTGTTACTTGTGTAATTTTTTACAGGTGGATTTTATAGATTCTTTACCAAGTGTGTACCCAAAAGCCGATGAATGGATAAAAAAATGTTGTAATGGAGGAAGGAAACGCAACGATTCTCACCCTATTTGTCTGTCTCTTGACAGTTCTATACCTTCGTGAGCGGCAACGGCGGCAAGCCGCTGCCGCCGCTCCTCCGCCTCCTCTGCCTAATGATAATATTGTTAACTGAAATCTAATTTGTAAAAGGGTCCATGTTTTTTGGTCATATATTTGACCACGATGAATGGCTTGATAGCGAAACTGCCTGCTACACACAGGAAATGCCCCTACAGAGTTGAATGAGAAACATATATAGGATCTTTTTGTCTTTTTCTTTTTCAACAGATTTCTAGACTAATTGTTTTTCTTTTTAATTTAGATTATTGAAACTTGTAAATGATAAATTTGTAGTCAATAATTCAGAATAGGTGTTTTAAGTTTTAACCCACAACACACTACCTTTTCAGTTAAAATGGTATTAGAGGAGACCAAGAACTGTATCTTTAGCAAAGGATGGCGTTCGCGGTTTTATCTATATACTTGTGGTTTGATATTGTAACTTGGAAATTGGGGTTGTTACTAATAGATTTGACTGAATTGCTCATATCAAAACAAAGCACTTGATTTTCAATGGGGGGAGTCCTAGATTTGAAACAAAAAACCAATTGTGTGTAAACTAAACTGATTCATTAATTGTATATTTTTTTCTTTTACTTTTAGAGTGAACAATGACGTACTTTATATATACTAACATTCATAATATTTACATAGCATCTTTTATTATTAAAAAGAAAACGTAGTTAAAGTCAACAACTTATGAAAACAAAAACAACTCGCATTTGACAAAGCCGTTTGCGACAACCTCTGGCCACCCGCCACCCATCCCCCTCTCAAGACTGTTGTATCGCAACCACCATCAACTGCCTTGTTCGAAGTTTAACTATGTCATTGCTTTTGGGTTATGAGGCTATCCGCGTGCCATATGGTTTTCACATGTAGAAATTGCCACCTAGGAACCACGTCGTTTTCCACACCCATCACATGGTAGAACATGAAGTATGATTATAACCTAATCAAAATGCAAACCCAGATGACTTATAATAGTAACATAGGTTTTAATTGCGCAGATTCTCGCTTTAATATTTGTAGATGATATTTATGTTATTGCTAGAAGACATTCAAGAAAAGATCCAAGAAGAAGATCAATATTTGATGCATTATTCACTCAGCTTGATGTGTTAAAGCTCTGTTTTTGGATTGTTAGTTGAAGAACAAAAAGGGCTTTAATTACCTTTTGGAGTATTAGTTGTCATTTTAGTCCTAATAATGCTCATAAATAATGCATTTTGTTGATCATTTGTAACTCTTGTTTGATGATGAAGGTTGCTTGAATGTGAGTTGGCTGCATGTTTTGAAACTGGTTTTCATGTCTACTCTTTATGGGTAATTGGAACCAATTGTCATTTTAAGCCTGAATAACTTTTTTATTGATGCAGTAGCTACATGTCTTCTGAATACATAATTAATGATCATTATTCTGTGAAATCAGATGTTTACAGCTTCGGCGTTTCACCATCCCGGCCATGATCTTTAACCTTTTAGGACATGTAAGTTCACTACACAACTATTGAAACCCATCGACTAGCCAAACTAAAGCAAAACACAACTTATTGTTTGAAAAGCTAGATTTTCCTGTCCGAACTTATTTATTTTTGGCTCAAATTTTGTGTATATATACTATAAATATGGTATTTTGTCACATCAATCAACTTTGGTGTTAGCCAACTTTATCCCCTCAACTTTAATAATGACATGTTTAGCCCCTCAACTTTTGTAGATCAGTCAATCAGTTACATTTTTGTTTAAAACTAAAACATACATGCATAGTCACATTATTTAATCTTCTATTTGTAGAACACAGGGATACTTCCTGTTGTACTTGATTTTAAAAAAAGAGAGAGAATACAAATTCCGCTAAAAGTAGTTTTTCCCATTGAACATGTTCTGCTGATCTCAGTTTATTACTAAATTTTCTCTAAACAAAATTCAAACCACAAGCCTCAGTTACATATGATAATACCATACAAACATGCTCATATCTCAACTGCAAATCACCCACACTAATTAATGTAATGGTCTGAATTAGACAAGAAACCAGAATACACCAAAACAAGATAGATTGCAAATCATATTGTCATATTAGATGGACAGGGTTCACGTTGAAACGGGTCGTGTGCTGGTCTAACAAATTATATGTTTTTTTTTAAATTTTCTATATAATGTGTTAGTTATTATTACAGTTATATTAATCTAAACCTTGGAATAAAACGAGTTAATGTGGTATGCATTAAAAAAGACTTCAGATTACGTTCGACCTAATTTTATTTCCATTAGAGTAAATTGTCATTTTAGTCGCTGAGGTTTGTCCTAAATTGTCATTTTAGTCCAAATGGTTTTTTTTTATCCTTTGGGTCTCGGAGTTTTCCGTTTTTTTTTTCCAATTTGATCCAACACCCTAACTCAGTCAAAAAACTCAGTTTTAACCAGGGGTATTTTTGGCATTTTTGTTATAAACTTTTCAACTTGCCATTTTAATCCAAAACTTATTTTATATTTAAAAAACAAAAGAAAAAAATTAATGTTATAAAAAAACACACACACATATTTATTTATATATAATAATTAATACACAATATATACATAATATATACACACAACTTATACTTTTTCTCTCTCTATCATCACTCTCATCTATCTTCTCTCCACCTCCACCGCCTCTTCACTACCTGTAACCATCACTACTGTCACAATAACCACCCACGTTCATCTCCATTGTCTCCCATCACCACCGTCACGAACCCTCCGCCACACACTACCACCCACCTCCACCTCCACCTCCATCTCCACCTCCACCGTCACCTATTTCCGCCACACACCACCACCCACCTTCATCTCCACTTTCTCCCACCTCTCCGACACACCACCACCTATTTCCACCGCCATCATCGGAATCATCATAACCACCGTTTCCATGAAAAAAAACAACCTTTCCCCACCACCACCGCCAACCCCATCGTTCACCACCACCATCGCCACCCCTAATCAAAACCCAACACCATTATTCCATATATAAAGACGCAACTTTTTAGTGCATCATGAGTTGTAAATTGTGCTTTGGGCATTTTTCAAAAAAAAAACCTTGATTTTTTAGTTTTAACCCAAAGGTTTTTACCTTTTGCAATTTTAACCCTACATAATTTGTTTTTTTTAACTTTAACCCAATACTTTTCATTATTTGTAATTTAACTTCACAACTTTTGTCGCTTATACTTTTCATCTTTCGCAAATTTTCGTTTTACGTATAGTTCTAAATTTTTCGAATTAATACGACGCAGCGTGCATGTGTGGTTCAACGTTTTTACCTCTATTTTCCCATGTTTGACCGGTTCGTCGCAACACGCATACCCTGCGTCGAGTCAGTGTTGGTGGTCGGTGACGGTTGTGTGACATTTGTACTATTTGACGCCGTTTTACGCCCCGCCGCAACGCGGGGTGTGCTTTGGGGGGTTTTCAAAGAAAAATGGTTATGTATATGGTTGTCGTAACGTTGGCTTTGGAGGTTCTCCAAACAAAATTGATTTTTTTTACTTTTCACACAAACGTATTTCATAAATTACTTTTAACCGAAAACTATTTGTTTTTTACTTTTAACCCAAAGCTTTTTATCTTTTGCAATCTATCTTCACAACTTTTTTTTACTTTCAACTTTTGTCCTTTATAGTTTTCATTTTTCGCAAATTTTTCGCTTTATGCTTTGTTCTAAATTTTGTGACTTAACACACCGCAACATGCATCATTGGTTAACGTTTTTACGTTTCGTTCTAAATTTTGCGAGTTAACACGATACAACGTGCGTGTGTGGGTGAACATTTTTACATCGTTTATTTTTTTCCCGTTTCCCAGGTTTAACATAACGTGCGGGTCCTAGATCGACTTAGTTATAACTAAAGAATTCCCGCCGCATTGCGGCAGGTCACAATTCTAGTTGTAATTAAAAATAAAAATTTGTAATTCATCCCATCCAATTCCTGCAGCTATCCCAAAAGAACAAAAAGAAAAACATTCAGAAAAAAAACCCACCACCATGGCACCTCCATTAAACAGGAACCGATTATCACCCCTATATCTGGATCAGGTCCAGGGTTTGAACCCAAACCTAGAAAATTGTTTGCAGGTGTGATTAGGGCTTTGAAGGTGTGATTTGGTTCAAGAAGGTGTAGCGGTGGTAGGGGTGGTTGAGGCAGTGGGTTCGTGGTGGTTGTGGCGGTGGGTTCGTGGTGGCAGTGGAGGTGGTTGTGGCGTTGCGGGATGGTGTGGTGGTGGGTTTGTGGTGGCGGTGTGGGGTTGTGTGGCAGTGGGTTTGTGGTGGCGGTGGTGACGGTGATGAGGTTTAGTCGGAGATAGTGGTGCTGGTGATTTTAGAGAGTTTTTGGGATTACGTTTTGAAGTGATTATTTGATTATTGCGTTTGTAAAACATAAATAATCTAAAAAAGTGTTTGGATGAAAACATGATTATCTGCCTTCAAAATGCAGTTTTGGAGAAGCATGTACCTACATGCTTTTTCAAAACGCAATTTTGAAAACGAAAAATCTATTTTGAAAACGCATAATCTATCTATATCTATATACTATATTATAATGCATGAGTGAAGGGTATTTTAAGATACCCAAAAAATAAGAACTTCTTTCCTCTTTATTTATAAAAACACCCCTAAAATGAGGGTAACTTGGTCTTTTAAAAAGTAATTATATTTTAGTCCCTCGTATTATTACACTTAAATCCCTTTATTTTAACAAAATTATAGCTAATTAGTTACACTTATCTCTTTCCACAACAAACTTATAATTATTTTACGTATTCTTGTCATATTTTATAAACTATAATGTTTTAAAAAAATTCAAAGGTACCTTGATAGCCTACTCATTTTTGTTGACATTTCGATAGTTGTCTTGGTCAGTATTGTTGTGCGGATTAAAATGTACAAGTAGATGATGCATTAGTGTACAAGTGATTAAAGCAATGTGTCCTATCACATTTCAAATGCTCAAGACTCTTTACGTTGTTGTCATTAGTATTGGTTTAATAATATTCTAACCCTTTTCACTCCGATTTTCGTTTGATTAAGACTGTTCACCAATTTGTTCTGGCGACTAGATTAAATTTCGAAACCTTGCACATACGGGTTTGATATGAGTTTTGTTCGTATTTTGTATGTTTATGCATTTACTTGGTTGGTTGCGCACACTTACATGGGTTAGCAGATAGTAAATTGACATCAAACAAGCTCATTTGTTTTATCTAATTGGTTGTATTAAAAAACTTTATATAATACCATATTCAACAAAATGGAATTTTAGTTTTCATAAAAAATTATAAAAACATTTTTAGAAGCATTTTCGTTTTCATAAAACCTTTTTTATAAAAACGTTTTTTTAAAAGTTTGGTAAATAAGTTTTTCACCAACAAACTTTTAGGAAAAAACTCCATAATCTAAACATAATACATCTTCAAAAACTGAATAACAAATTCTGTTGCATTTTTTTAGGGAATACTCTTATAAATAATATTAGTTAGTTGAAAAAATCTACAGGTTATCCAATTTGTTGGTTTATAAGTTCTACATATAGTATAATTCATTATTTTTTTTTTCACTTCAAGAAATTTCTTATTCTTTAGAATTTTTGGTTTACATATATTTCAATTTTCTGTTGTGTATAACTTCGATCTATTCTTCTATGCTCACACTTAACATTCATCTTATTTATTATTCAGTGGTTTTGGAGCTTCAATATTCATCCTTTCAGCACAAGTATGTATGTTTCTAAAACATGATATATTGTTTTTTTATATTATGTTTAACTGTGAAGGTCGTTTTTTATTCTATATTATTTATAACGGTAACATGATAAAATATGTAACTAAAATACTTAATATTTTTTTTTCAGTTCCCCAAACTACTTACTACTGATGTATCAGTTAAAGAGGAGAACAAAGAAGAAACTCATCATCCAAAGGATGTAATAATCAAACATGAAGAGATGCAAGAAATTCCGGAGGACGTTGATCTCGATGATGACAAATAGTGATATGACAATATCGATGACATCCTTGAGATGTTTAAGCCGTATGATACTAAATTAATCTCATCATGATGCAAAGTACTTCACACTTGAGCTTTTAGTTTTCAACTTTTATATTTAAGACTTATATTTCCTTATTCGTGTACTACTTTATATAACTTTTATTTATGTTTAAGACTTATTTTTTTATTCATGTGTTACTTTATTGTGTCAATGGTTTCTTGAAGTACTTGATAATTTAAATTCTAAATTTAATAATTACTAGACATGTGTAATACTTATGACATATATCCACCACAATCATGCTACCATAAATATTATACGAATAAGATAACTACTAGTTGCAATGCAAAATGTCACCTCGCCGCATCGCGCGGGCACCCTACTAGTTTTGAAAACGCAACACCAAACATCCCCTTAATTTGTTGATCAAATTTATATATAGAGTTAAATGGCATTTTAGTCCCTGTGGCTTGGGCCATTTTGCCAGTTTAGTCCAAAGGTTTTACTTTTTGTCTGTGGGTCTAAAAGGGTTTCACCGTTGCTATTTTAGTCCACTGGATTAACTTCATCCATGTTTTTTGTTAACGACAAGGGCAATTCGGCAATTTTATATGTAATTCTGTTAACTAGAACGGCAATTCGGCCATATAAAATGACCGAGTTGCCCTTCTCGTTAACAGAAATAATTGATGAAGTTAACCTAGTGGACTAAAAAGGTACGCTGAAACATTTTTGGATCCAGAGGTGAAAAATGAAAACTTTGGACTAAACCGACAAAATAGCCCAACCCACAGAGACTTAATGACATTTAACTCTTATATATATAGGGTCAGGATTTTGTAACGCTCCGCATTTTCGAACCTTTCTTATTTTAGCAAGTCGTGTTGTACTTTCCATATTTAGACTCTTGTACTCTCTTTGTAATCCACTGTTGCTTCATTTGTAATTCGAGACAATTGATCATAATGAAAACGAAGCTATTTTATTCATGTTTGTGTTAGACTTATGTGCAAATTTTCACGTTTGAACGATATATTATCCTAGACTCTCGATTCGTTATTACGCTCAATGCTCGTTAAACTAGTTGAAACTCGTAAAATAGTGAAACTCGAAAGCTTTGTGAAACGAATAATCGTTTAAAGAATAATTTTTATTCATTATAAATATGGTCACTTTTCAAATTGTTTGGATTAATTAAATTAATTAATTTTATTTAAAAGTTTAATAATCTAGTTAGTCTCGTTAGATTTTGAAGTTAGAAAATAACCTAGTTCGTAAACCAAGTTAAATTACTTAAGCAATTACTTAAATAAACTAATTGGTTAAAAGATTATATAACTTGGTTAGTTAGTTAAACCACAGGGACCGTTAGTGCAAATTCACCAAACTAAACTTTAGGGACTGATTTTGCAATTACTGAAACTGTTTAAAAAATCAAAACAATAAAAAGTGGTTGCCAGGACTCGAACCCGGATCACCCCTCTTCACATACACGCGTCTGACCATCTGAGCTACAGGCTTTTTGGTAAACAAACTCAGCACTTAAAATATATATCCACTCGTTTAAAACAGCCTATCAGCGCGACCAGACCCCCTTTTCAGCGCGTTTCAGCGGGAATTTTGGGCTTATTTGAGTTTTAAACTCATTTTTAACATTTATTATTCAACTACAAACTAACCTAATCACTCCCTATAAATACCAAGCCTCTTCCAAGCTCAAAACACTTTACAAACACTCTCTAATCTCTCCAAAATCACTCTCAAAACTCTTGCAAAGCTGCATTTTCGGGCAGATTGATACACCTACACTAAAAGTGGTATAACTTGCTCATTTCTTAACGAAATTGCTTGATTCTTTTTCCTACTTGCTTGGTTAATCATGTAGTTTGATTCCTTGACTTCTCCTTGGAGAAATCAGACCTGGAATTGCTCCGAAATTGACCAAAAACTTTCTGTTTTGTTTCAAACTTATGTAAACTTCATCTAACTTGTGTGAAACACATCTCAAACCAATGTCCTAATGCTTACAACCTCTCTTATGGTTGGTTAGGCTTAAAAACATGGTTGAGACATCTAAATCAGAGGTTAAAACCTCATAAACTTTCTGTTTTAATTAGGGTTTTACCCACAAGTAATGTTCAAGTGTGAAACTTGTTGAATGTGTGATGGTTGGATTAGCTTGGGCTATCCTTCATAAGAATCCACTCATTATTTGATGATTTCTAATAGATTAGTCATTTGATATACTTGTACAAACCTTAGTTCATGACCCTCCTTGGTTGTTTTTACATCAAGTGTAGTGGTGAACATCAAAGGGGTGCCTAAATGGAAGCTTAGTCTTCCTACCCCATTCATGACATCCTTGTAACTAGAGGTACCTAAATGGAGATCTAATCTTCTACCTCCTACTTGAATATCGGACCTAAATAATATGTAATATATATCCTAAGTATAAATATATACTCCTTCGAACCTTTGATGTTAAACCTATGTTTACATGTCAAAGGAGTAGAACAACATCTAAGACCTAAACCTTAATATGATTCTAATGGGCTTACTACCCATGAAATACAACATAACCCAAGTGGTTACCTAGTGTCATATAACGGTCATAAAGTCTAAATGATGATTATTTTCACCTATGTTACTTTTCTATACAATTTAAACTCCGAATCTATAATCTTCCATTGTACGCCAAACTCACACACCTACGTTTCCTTGTGTAGAAGGACTAGGTGCTCCAAGCTAAATCATCCACCAAACTTACTCTCGGAACTTCAAGTCAAGACTTGTAAACCGTGAGTATACTCGATCCCTTTTTCCCTTTACACTTTGGGATGCAACATGTATGATTATACGAAACAAACTTTTATGCTTAAAACAAAACATACTCTATCTATGAACGAAACATGAAACTATTGTGATCAATTGCTATGCTTGTATGCTCTATGAACGATTTGTAACGTTATATGCTCATTAACTTTGCTAGCCCACCTTAACAATTATAGCGCTATAGGATTAACGCCCCGCCCGCTATTCTAATTGGGTATTGTTGAGTTAAACATTTCTATCCCGCTAAACTATTGGGATTAGGCTATTGTGCGTTGTATTCTTGGGTTTGATCATATAGTACGCCAAAAATTGCATCGCTAGTAAATTAAATCACTATGTTACATGTTGGATATGAGTTTTTATTCTATTATGCTATGTAGTCAAACTTGTATACTCGCCTTTGCTTTTGCATTGAACTCTATTTTAATACATGTTGCAGGTTAATTGTTGAAGTATGGACTAAAGATGAAACGAGATTTAGGGTGGACTAGATACACACCTAGATTAATTTATCTTTGTTGTTATGTTACAATTTGAAGCTATGTTGTTATTTCTATTTGAACCTTGTATGACAATTTAGTATTGCAACGAAATTTGAATTTAATTAAATATTGTCACATAGTGTTATGACGTCTCTAGCAATCTATACACACTTCGTCTCATCCCGATGTTTCCGCCATCGGTTGGGGTGTGACAGATTGGTATCAGAGCCATAACTATAGGGAATTAGGAAAATTGCCATGCTTTTGCCCTAATCTATAGTTCTAGGAATTTTGCATCTTATTTGTTGTTTAAAACTTTTGTACTCTACCATGCATGCTTCCTAGCTATACTTTTGATTAAATTTATGTGCCTTTCCTAAGGCCAACACGAATACACTTATGCTATTTTTATGCTCTTGTAACACCAACGAGAAGAATTTACCAAAATAGGCGTGAAACCCACAATTTGGTAAACGACTCTCATTCTACCTTTAATCTATTTTTTTGCACGAAATTTCACCATTAAGCTAGGAGTGACATCCACAACTTAATGGTAATTTCCATTTCAACTCTAGTGGACCCTCGTCAAAGTGTCAAAATTTATTTTGGCCGACGAGTACCAACCACATTTAGGGTACGAAATCGTCAAGTTAGGGGTGAAACCCGCATCTTGTCGATTAAGTCCCATTCCTTGATTTTTATTCTCGCCAAAGTCCCGAATGTTTCAATCATTTAGAGATGTGTAGTAACCGGAAGGGTAAGATACCGTTAATCGCTTCTCGACGAGAGTATCTTACTTATAGCCAAAAGCACAATATCTCTAATTCGAAAGAACTTTCGACCCACTTTGGAATAGTCGACGTTTCTCTACCCGAAACACTCCAATATTTTATTGAGCCTCTCTTTTATGTATCTCAATTTATATGTGATTTTTATACTTGAACGTTCGTTCATTTCAAAATGTCGTTTTAATCATTTCGCACGTTATCGCAATCACAAACAATAATAATCCCTCGTGAACAAACTAAATTTACAATGCTTTCGTTTATTCATGTTATGCTATGTGGAATTCATGACTATGCTATATGAAATGTTTAAACTTTCATGCTATGCGAATCAATTTGAACCCTTTATGCTATGTGACTCTTTATGTTATGTGATCAATTTCATTTTTCTTAAACAAACATTGTGACCAAGTCTCACCTTTTCAATCTTTTGAATCTTAGATGTCTTCTCGTCTCTCCAAAGCGTCTAAGAAGTCAAAGTCTCACTCCACGAAGAAGATGATGGCTTTCATGGCCGATCAATTTGCGCGCGTCGTTCCAAAGGTCATTTCCGAGATTCGAGCTTCTGAAACTCCTCACTCTTCCGTCGACTCTAAGGTCGAAATACGCAAGCCCGCTTCGTTCAACTTTAAGCACTTTTCTTCGTGCAATCCCAAGCCATTTACTGGCAATGATGGGGTGACCGCTATGCTTGAGTGGTTTGACAGCATAGAGGTCACATTCATCAATAGCGATTGCCCTGACGAGCTCAAGACGCGTAGCGCGACTGGGGTATTCCAAGCCCGAGCTCTCGAGTGGTGGTCGAATGAAAGAAACATACGTTCGAACGAGTTGGCTTATGCGTTGACCTGGGAGGAGACTAAGGCCCTAATGATGGACGAGTTTTGCCCTCCGCACGAGCAACAAAAGTTGGAAGAAGAATTTTGGGTCTTAAGGCAGATTGATGATAATAACCTAGCCTATACCACCCGTTTCAAGCAACTCAGTGTCATTGTCCCTCACCTTGTCTTGACTACCGCACACAAGATAACCAAGTACATCAATGGGTTACCCCCTAGCATGCGCGATACGATTGAGGCAGCCAACCTCGATAACATCGAAGCCGTGTACCGCTTGGCCGCTTCCCTTAATAACAACCGCGTTCGTGATAAGCAAGCCGCAAAACCTGTTTCTTCCAAGCCAGCCAACCAGATTACCCAACAGTCGAATAACAATAGGGGAAGGAAGCGAAAGCAATCCAACCCCATTTGTAACACGATTGTGCCGCCTGTTAACCCAAACCCTGTTGCTCCTGATAACGCCCAAAGGCCGTACACTGGGGTTCACCCCAAGTGTGCCACCTGTAACTACCATCATCCCGCCACTGCTAGATGTCGTCGTTGTGGCAATTGTAACCGTTATGGACATGACACCGCCTTTTGCCGCTACCAACAACAGCAAGCGCCACAAGCTCAACAAGCGCAACAAGCTCCACCTGCCCCTCCAAACGCAAGACCCGCTAGGGCTTGTTTCAAATGTGGGGATGTTAATCATATTCGCCCCCAATGCCCATTATGGAACCAAGAGCAACAACAACCTCCTCGTGGACGCGCTTTCAACCTGAACGCGAATCAAGCACGCAACGACAATGATGTCGTTAATGGTACGTTTCTTGTTAACCATCTTTATGCTTCGATACTGTTTGATACTGGTGCGGACAAAAGCTTTGTGTCCTTAGAATTCGAATCATTGTTAAATTGCGCACGCTCTAAGCTACCCAAGTCGTTTTCCGTCGAAGTCGCCAATGGCAAATCTATCTTAGTCGATTCCATTCTCCTCAATTGTCGTCTTACTCTTAACGAGCACGTTTTCCCTATCGATCTCATACCCATGCAACTGGGCAGTTTCGACGTTATCATAGGCATGGATTGGCTTCAAAAGAACCATGCTGAAATCGCTTGTCACGAGAAGTTCGTTCGCTTACCTCTTCCTTCTGGTGACGTTTTACACGTTTATGGGGACCGACCTTCAAAGGGACTGAAGTTAATGTCCTGCACCCAAGCGAACAAGTACTTACGCAAACAGTACTTTGCCTTTTTAGCCCACGTCGTGGAAGAAAAAGGCAAGGGAAAATGTATAAGTGGTGTTCCAGTGGTGTGCGACTTCCCTGACGTCTTTCCTGAAGATTTGCCTGGTCCTCCTCCACCTCGAACTGTTGATTTCCGTATTGATCTCGTACCTGGTGCAACTCCTGTTGCTAAGGCTCCTTATCGTCTTGCACCTTCTGAGATGCAAGAATTATCCTCGTAACTTCAAGAACTCCTTGAGAAGGGTTTCATCCGTCCAAGTACCTCTCCTTGGGGTGCTCCCGTGCTCTTCGTTAAAAAGAAAGATGGTTCCTTTCGCATGTGTATCGATTATCGTGAGCTCAACAAACTCACCGTCAAGAATCGTTATCCCCTTCCGCGTATCGACGACCTCTTTGATCAACTCCAAGGCGCTACCTGTTTTTCCAAAATCGATCTTCGTTCTGGTTATCATCAACTTCGAGTCCTCGAAGAGGACGTTCCCAAAACCGCTTTTCGTACTCGCTATGGACATTAGGAGTTCGTGGTTATGCCTTTTGGCTTAACCAACGCACCCGCTGTGTTCATGGACCTCATGAATCGTGTTTGTAAACCTTACTTGGATCGCTTCGTGATCGTCTTTATTGACGATATCCTCATTTATTCTACATCTCGAGCCGATCATGAGCGTCATCTTCGTCTTATACTCGAACTTTTGCGCAGTGAACGTTTATACGCTAAGTTTACTAAATGCGAGTTTTGGATCAAAGAAGTTCAATTCCTTGGACACGTTGTTAGTGAAAAAGGAATCCATGTCGACCCTGCAAAAATCGAAGCTGTGAAGAATTGGACTGCGCCTAAATCCCCTTCTGAAATCCGTTCTTTCTTAGGATTGGCGGGTTACTACCGTCGATTCATCTCGAATTTTTCAAAAATCGCCGTTCCTCTCACTTCGTTGACTCAAAAAGAGAAACCTTTTGCTTGGGGTCCTGAGCAAGAGGAATCTTTTCAAACTCTCAAGGATTTGCTTTGCAACGCTCCTATCCTCGCTCTTCCTGATGGGAATGATGATTTCGTGGTGTACTGTGATGCCTCGAATCGTGGTCTTGGTTGTGTGCTCATGCAACGAGACAAAGTCATCGCTTACGCCTCTCGTCAACTCAAAATACATGAGAAAAATTATACTACCCACGACCTCGAGCTTGGCGCAGTTGTTTTTGCGTTAAAGATTTGGCGACACTACCTGTATGGTACTAAGTGTGTGGTTTTCACTGACCATAAGAGCCTGCAACACATCTTTGACCAAAAGGAACTCAATATGCGACAGCGACGTTGGGTGGAATTACTCAACGACTACGACTGCGAGATTCGCTACCACCCTGGTAAGGCAAATGTCGTGGCCGATGCACTTAGTCGTAAGGCTCATGTAGATGTCATTCGTTGTTTTCATATCTCGAGCAATCTTCACAATTGCATTCGTGAAGCGCAATATTCGTCTATCAATGAAGGTTCCATGGCTGTAGAAATACGTGGAGCTTCTGAAAGTCAACTCGTTTCGAAACCTGATGGTCTTCTCTATTGTTGTGATCGCGTCTGGATCCCAGATCGCGACAATCTTCGTGACCTTATCATGAACGAAGCACACAAATCTAGGTACTCAATTCATCCTGGCGCCGACAAGATGTACCATAATCTACGTACATCCTATTGGTGGCCTGGTATGAAGAGAGACATTGCTGTGTACGTTTCCAAATGTCTTACCTGTTCGAAAGTCAAAGCCGAGCATCAACGACCTTCTGGTCTACTCGAACAACCTGAAATCCCTGTTTGGAAATGGGATAGCATTGCGATGGACTTCATAACTAAACTTCCTCGTACACCCTCTGGTTACGACAGTATTTGGGTGATCATCGATCGTTTGACCAAGTCCGCTCAATTCATTCCTATTCGTGAAGATTTCAAGGTTGAACGACTTGCTCGCATCTATACCGATGAAGTCATACGCTATCATGGTGTTCCCCTAGACATCATTTCTGATCGTGATGGTCGATTTACTTCGCGCCTTTGGCAAACTTTTCAGTCCGCTATGGGTACTCATTTGAATCTTAGTACGGCCTTTCATCCTCAAACGGATGGACAGACTGAACGTACTATCCAAACCCTAGAGGACATGCTCCGTTCTTGTGTCATCGACTTTGGTGGTAGTTGGGATGTGCATTTACCTTTGATCGAATTCTCGTACAACAATAGCTACCACTCTAGTATTCAAATGGCTCCTTTCGAGGCATTATATGGCCGCAAGTGCCGATCTCCTTTAAGTTGGCACGAGATTGGCGATAAACATTTTACTGGTCCCGAGTTCATACAAGAAGCAACGGATAAGATTCACCAAATCCGTGATAATCTACTCAAGGCTCGAAATCGTCAAAAGAGCTATGCTAACAAGGGACGCAGACCCATGGAATTCAACGTTGGAGATCTCGTCCTACTCAAGGTATCTCCTTGGAAAGGAGTGGTTCGTTTTGGTAAAAAGGGAAAACTTGCCCCTCGTTATGTCGGTCCTTTCAAGATACTCGAAAGGATTGGTAAGGTGGCTTATCGACTCGACTTACCTCAAGAGCTCAACAACGTTCATCCAACGTTCCACGTCTCTAACCTAAAGAAATGTCTCGCTGATGAAGGACTTCAAGTTCCTCTCGAAGATCTTCAAATCAACGATACTATGCATTTCGTGGAAAAACCTGTCGAAATCGTGGACCAAGAAGTCAAGTTATTAAGGCGCAGTAAAATTCCTATCGTCAAGGTTAGATGGGAAGGAAAACGTGGCGCTGAATTTACTTGGGAACTCAAAAAGGATATGAAGTCGAAGTATCCTCATCTTTTCCCTACGTCTTCCTAAATTTCGGGACGAAATTTCCTAAAGGAGGGGAGACTGTAACGCTCCGCATTTTCGAACCTTTCTTATTTTAGCAAGTCGTGTTGTACTTTCCATATTTAGACTCTTGTACTCTCTTTGTAATCCACTGTTGCTTCATTTGTAATTCGAGACAATTGATCATAATGAAAACGAAGCTATTTTATTCATGTTTGTGTTAGACTTATGTGCAAATTTTCACGTTTGAACGATATATTATCCTAGACTCTCGATTCGTTATTACGCTCAATGCTCGTTAAACTAGTTGAAACTCGTAAAATAGTGAAACTCGAAAGCTTTGTGAAACGAATAATCGTTTAAAGAATAATTTTTATTCATTATAAATATGGTCACTTTTCAAATTGTTTGGATTAATTAAATTAATTAATTTTATTTAAAAGTTTAATAATCTAGTTAGTCTCGTTAGATTTTGAAGTTAGAAAATAACCTAGTTCGTAAACCAAGTTAAATTACTTAAGCAGTTACTTAAATAAACTAATTGGTTAAAAGATTATATAACTTGGTTAGTTAGTTAAACCACAGGGACCGTTAGTGCAAATTCACCAAACTAAACTTTAGGGACTGATTTTGCAATTACTGAAACTGTTTAAAAAATCAAAACAATAAAAAGTGGTTGCCAGGACTCGAACCCGGATCACCCCTCTTCACATACACGCGTCTGACCATCTGAGCTATAGGCTTTTTGGTAAACAAACTCAGCACTTAAAATATATATCCACTCGTTTAAAACAGCCTATCAGCGCGACCAGACCCCCTTTTCAGCGCGTTTCAGCGGGAATTTTGGGCTTATTTGAGTTTTAAACTCATTTTTAACATTTATTATTCAACTACAAACTAACCTAATCACTCCCTATAAATACCAAGCCTCTTCCAAGCTCAAAACACTTTACAAACACTCTCTAATCTCTCCAAAATCACTCTCAAAACTCTTGCAAAGCTGCATTTTCGGGCAGATTGATACACCTACACTAAAAGTGGTATAACTTGCTCATTTCTTAACGAAATTGCTTGATTCTTTTTCCTACTTGCTTGGTTAATCATGTAGTTTGATTCCTTGACTTCTCCTTGAAGAAATCAGACCTAGAATTGCTCCGAAATTGACCAAAAACTTTCTGTTTTGTTTCAAACTTATGTAAACTTCATCTAACTTGTGTGAAACACATCTCAAACCAATGTCCTAATGCTTACAACCTCTCTTATGGTTGGTTAGGCTTAAAAACATGGTTGAGACATCTAAATCAGAGGTTAAAACCTCATAAACTTTCTGTTTTAATTAGGGTTTTACCCACAAGTAATGTTCAAGTGTGAAACTTGTTGAATGTGTGATGGTTGGATTAGCTTGGGCTATCCTTCATAAGAATCCACTCATTATTTGATGATTTCTAATAGATTAGTCATTTGATATACTTGTACAAACCTTAGTTCATGACCCTCCTTGGTTGTTTTTACATCAAGTGTAGTGGTGAACATCAAAGGGGTGCCTAAATGGAAGCTTAGTCTTCCTACCCCATTCATGACATCCTTGTAACTAGAGGTACCTAAATGGAGATCTAATCTTCTACCTCCTACTTGAATATCGGACCTAAATAATATGTAATATATATCCTAAGTATAAATATATACTCCTTCGAACCTTTGATGTTAAACCTATGTTTACATGTCAAAGGAGTAGAACAACATCTAAGACCTAAACCTTAATATGATTCTAATGGGCTTACTACCCATGAAATACAACATAACCCAAGTGGTTACCTAGTGTCATATAACGGTCATAAAGTCTAAATGATGATTATTTTCACCTATGTTACTTTTCTATACAATTTAAACTCCGAATCTATAATCTTCCATTGTACGCCAAACTCACACACCTACGTTTCCTTGTGTAGAAGGACTAGGTGCTCCAAGCTAAATCATCCACCAAACTTACTCTCGGAACTTCAAGTCAAGACTTGTAAACCGTGAGTATACTCGATCCCTTTTTCCCTTTACACTTTGGGATGCAACATGTATGATTATACGAAACAAACTTTTATGCTTAAAACAAAACATACTCTATCTATGAACGAAACATGAAACTATTGTGATCAATTGCTATGCTTGTATGCTCTATGAACGATTTGTAACGTTATATGCTCATTAACTTTGCTAGCCCACCTTAACAATTATAGCGCTATAGGATTAACGCCCCGCCCGCTATTCTAATTGGGTATTGTTGAGTTAAACATTTCTATCCCGCTAAACTATTGGGATTAGGCTATTGTGCGTTGTATTCTTGGGTTTGATCATATAGTACGCCAAAAATTGCATCGCTAGTAAATTAAATCACTATGTTACATGTTGGATATGAGTTTTTATTCTATTATGCTATGTAGTCAAACTTGTATACTCGCCTTTGCTTTTGCATTGAACTCTATTTTAATACATGTTGCAGGTTAATTGTTGAAGTATGGACTAAAGATGAAACGAGATTTAGGGTGGACTAGATACACACCTAGATTAATTTATCTTTGTTGTTATGTTACAATTTGAAGCTATGTTGTTATTTCTATTTGAACCTTGTATGACAATTTAGTATTGCAATGAAATTTGAATTTAATTAAATATTGTCACATAGTGTTATGACGTCTCTAGCAATCTATACACACTTCGTCTCATCCCGATGTTTCCGCCATCGGTTGGGGTGTGACAGATTTAGAGAGAACGGTGAAAATTGTGAGAACGGTGAGAACGATTTTGGTGGTGACATGTGGCATTGATGTTAAATTACACTAAGGGGTAATATTGTCAAAAAAAACCCACTCACATGAACTGGGTGTTCAAATAAAACGCCATAAAAACACCCAAATTCAGAAAAACGCCATGAAAAATACTCAGTTAAAAACGCCATAAAACACCCAGTTCAGAAAAACGTCATGAACAAACTCAGTTGAAAACGCCATAAAACACTCGGTTCAGAAAAACGCCATGAAAATAGCTAGTTAAAACGCCATAAAACACCTAGTTCAGAAAAACGCAATGAAAATACCTAGTCTAAAACGCCATAAAACACCCAGTTCAGAAAAACGCCATAAAACCCAGTTAATTTTTTTCGAAAAGTATATCAGTAGTATACTCGTTGGAAAGATAAAAAAACGCTGAGTTTTATGATGTAATTTTTTTCGAAAAATAATCACGTATAAAAAAGTTATTTTCGTTTAAATGTGATGGGGGGAAATGACATGTGATTAGCATGTGCACCTTTGTTTGAATCTTTCTATTTTACCCCTCCTAGTAGTTCCAAGGCATCTATTATTTACAAAAATGTCACCGCATCAATCTCAGCCACAAACCATTAAGATCTTGTGGCTGAGAATCGTTCTCACCGTTCTCACACTTTGAGGCGTTCTCTCCTGATCCTGTTCCTATATATGTATATATATATATATATATATATATATATATATATATATATATATATAGGGTTAGGTTCATTTGTGAACCTTACCCCTATTTGTGAATAAAACGAACTTATCTTGGCCCTTGATCTAGTTTAAGAAATATAAGGGTAGGATTGCCATTACACATTTAAGTATAATTTTTTAATTAAATTTAAATTAGATTTTGATTTCTTTTATCGTGATCAGTTACTAAATCTATGTAACTACCCCTACATTCTTGCGATCTAAAGTATTAGTTTTTAATTTTGAATTCAAATTCCACCAAAAATTAAAAAATCATGTCCATTTGTATTGAATTCTTGTGATCTGTAATTTTGAATATATGTAAGTACCCGTACATTCTTGCGATCTAACGTTTTTGTTAATAAACTCTATGTATTTTTTGACATATGTGTATACATGTCGATATATACAAGACTCTTACACCTGTTTATTATTACATCTTGTTTCCACAGGTCAACATAAAACAGACTTATACACCTGTGTATTATTCAAGTACATATGTATATACAAGTCGGTATATACCAGATGTATGCACCAAACATATACACATGTGTATTATTACATCTTGTTTCCACTATGTATCTTTTCATCAAACATTGATCTAATACATGTATGCATAGAGAATGTAATTAAATATTTTTAATCATGTTCTAGATAGAACAATATTTGATAATGTTTGTATTTTTCTTAAATTATCAAATATTAAGTTAGATAATTGGTGAGAGAAAAAAGTATAAAAAATGTAATTAAATATTCTTTTAATTGGAAAGAGAAATCAGGAGAGTGAAAAAATCAATTAATTAAATGGAGGGAGAAAAATACAATATACTCGTGTCTATTAAAATACATGAAAATTACAAAAGATAATTACAATCTACTACTTCTAATAAAGCAAAATAATCTTAGGCCACTTGGCATCCTCTTAAACCCTTAATTGCCACATGTCCTCTCTACAGCCTCTAATTTTACAAAATCCCGCTCAAACTAAAACCCTAAACCAAACACGCGTAGATGGCTTCCTTCTCCAACAATCTTCTTTCCTTATGGCAACATAGGTAACTTTTTTTCCTTCTTTTACTCTTCATCTCTTTCGTTGTTACTCTTCCATTTTGATTCTCCTGTATGATTGAAGTGTGTTACAATCGATTTATCAATCCTCAGTGAGCCGATTCTTATATATATTCGATTCATCTTATACTCAGATTCAGGTCCCATCTATTGCTGATTTCTTTCACAAACACTAAATCTATACTAGGCGATTCTCTCATGCGGTTATCAAAAACCCTAAATTGGAACCAGTCGAATCTGATACAGGTAATTGTTTTTACGTATAGTGGAAGTTATGCGGAGGCTATGAAAGTTGTAATAGGGTTTGAATGAGGGCTGGAGAATAAGATTCAAAAGAAATTGATTTTGTCATTTGATTCGTCTGTTCTTGATATCAACTTATTAGTCGAGAGTTTAGTGTGACCGATGTTCTGGTTTTTAGATTTCAATTTGTTGTTTTGATGAGATTCATGGTTTTTGGTTTTGCAGTGAAATTAAGGCTTTTGATTTCCGAGTTAGGGTTTCTTCTTCATATGCGGTCTTCTTTTTAAGATGATTTGCCATAATTCTTTGCCTATAATATCCTTTGTTCATTGTAATTCATCGACATCACAATTCCAATTTTTATGTTGCCATCGTTCCGCCTTAATCAATGGGTACGATCTCTTTAATGTTCTTTTTTTTCCTTATTTGGATGTTGCTTTAGTATACACAATCTTTCTTGCTGTTTGCTTATGTGGTTGTGTAATCATACAATTGTTATTAAGTTTGACCTAATTTGGGGATTATTTGTATAATAATATCTGAAACCGAAAAGTGTTTTTGTTTGTGTTGTCTTTGAAGGAAATCTTTGTTTTATGATTTGTTTTTTTATCCGATACCTTTTGTTAACCAACATTAAACCACAGTTGTATGTAATTTATTTTGTAATGGTATGATGTATTTAGATTTTTGACGACATGATATGTGTTGTGATGAATTTATACCATTAATCTTCATGTATTGATTCTTTGTCCGGAACCTTTGTCAAGTATACCATTTATTGTTATGAAATTGAGTCTTTACCTTCTACTCTCATATGCTAAGAAGTTTATTATTATGCTTTATTGATTTGTTTCACAGCAAATCATCGTTGCTTCTTCAACTATGTCTTAGACGCTACGGAATCAGAACGGGTAAGACTTTAACTTTTAGTTGACCTTTGTAGCATATACCACATATATTAAATCTCTAATTACGTTTTCTATGATTTTTCCCTTAACGTCAATTTTACATTTTTATTCACAAATATAGCCGTTGCCAGCCTCATATAATGTGGACATTGGACTACAGGGCTATCCCGTCAAATGTGATGTATAAAGAAGTCTTTAATGAAAAAAACTCAGGTCTCCTTACTGCAAGAATATAGATTAAAACAGGCTGGCGGATATGTTAGTATATTAATAATCACCAACATTTGGGTTGTCGCAAATAATCTAAGTTCCTTTTAAAAGTAGTTGGAACTAGGTGCTTATCGCCACCAAAATGGTGTGGGTTCGAGTCCCACTGGCCGATATGTAAATTATATGAAGAATGTGTGTTTGCTGTTAAAAAAACTGGAAGTAGCTTTTTTTAACCAGTAGGCTTTATTGATGCTAAAAGTTGTTTCTGATAATATTTAATACCAAAAAAGTTTTTTATACATAATTTACAGACATTTGCTTGCGGCTTTATCTTTGGTTGCACAGATACAACTTTGCATAGACGAGTGTCAGGTAAATTATTAATGTAAATTAAAAGAAGCGAGTCAGCTCGAGTCAAGCTATAACTTGAAAATTTACACACGAGTTAGATCGAACAGAACTACAGATGCTGTTTTGATAAGTTATTTCAATATTGTTTGTCTCCATCACTTGGCTATGTGTCGCGCCATATGTGCTGGTTGCTTTACATGATGAATTCTATATACCTTAATTCATATACATATTTTCCACCAAAGTAAGTTTTTTAAGAATAGAGCATAACTTTATATTCTTTTCATGATTTTATAAATGATTTCATATTAAGAGAGGCCATGGGGTAGCTCGGTATCTTGGTAAATCACAGGTATGTATTGTAATGTTGTTGGTTTGTTTTTAACGCTTTTTTATTTGGTTGTTGTAATGGTTTGTTGTTTGAGTTGGAACATGTGGATTGAATTTGCTCTTTTACAACCTTTTACAGTTCTTTCATGTTATATTGCATGATTCAATCACCCTTTTTATTCAATTTTTTTCTATGACATTTAAGTTTCATCATGAACAACAGCACACCACCTGTTTGATGAAATGCCTGACTGAAATTGAAAATTTGTGTTCTTTATTTTTTTGTGTGAAACTTTCGAATTTTATCAGTAGGGTAAAAGTTTTTAACCAAAGTTATATAATACGATTAGTATTGAAAAGTTTTTATAAACTTGATAAGATGAATAATGATGTTGAAATCTATGACTTTCAAGTCTGAGTTTGACTTTATTTAGTCAAACAAAGATAGTTTTAGGCCTTCGTTTTTCAGATGTCAACAGCCCTTTGGTTTAAATTTTGATTACGTTTTCTGCGGTGAATGTAAGTGGCAATGAATCTATGACGATAGAAAGGTTTAAGTATACTTTATCTAATTTATATGCCTTGGCATCTGGTAGGCAATGAAGATGTTCTGCATATAATATTTCCGAACATGATGATCTTGGCGAGGCAAAGATGAGATTATCCACATTCTGGCGGGGCAACATGGATGGTCCTGTGAAAGGTTGAATAAGTTTGTGCTATCACATGGCAATCGGTAAGTAATGTTCTAAATGTAACTTTATTTGACTAGAGTTTTTTCTTAAATCTCGATTCCTATACAAAGTCACCTAAGAGGAAGCCTGTTTTCACCAAGGTTGATAACTTGCGGCTGGGAATGAGTGACGGCCATAATTTGATTGTAAAAGTTGTTAGTTCAACGCTGGTGTTGCAGAAGGGCCGGCCTAATTGCTGAATGTTTGGTAGGAGATGAGACCGAGACTATATTGTTCACTGCAAGGAATAATCAAGGTAGTTACCGGTTTTCTTTTTAAGGTAAGCTTCAAAGTTTGACCTGTTAGAAATAAAATGCAATCCTAATTGACCGTCTATGTATGTCAAATCGATCCGGACATGTTGTATTTATATTTATTAATGAACTTTTAGCTTAAAAAGCAAACCGGTTGAACAGTTTAAAACTCATCCATAGTTTACTCGAGTGTTTAAGACTTTTGAAATCGTTTGATCAAAAGATTGACAAACTGCATAAAATTTACCTATTTTGACCCATTGCCGGCTCTACTCGATATGCTATTTACAGCGGTTTTGATTTTCTTTTATGCACCTTATTTACCAACCAGATATTTTAAACATATATGTTACTGTTAGCATTGTTGATGGTGATTATTCAATTAGGGTTCTACGAGACACGAATTGCATATTATTCATGGAGGGGTGCAAAAGGGGTACCGTTTTGCAGCCATCCCTGGTTAGTAAGTATCTTTACCGTCTTTCCAGATCTTCTGCAGTCTGTTAGCGGCAGTCGCTTTTATGTTTAGCTGTATGTACGTCACATTTCCAAGTTATGTACACATTTCAGTTCGAGTTAGAAATTTCAACAGTAGTTTTTTTACTAGAAATTTGTTTGAGTTTTTGCAGCCAGTTCTTTTTATATTTAATAACTAACCAATAATGCTTATTCAGGTTTGCAACGTAATTGCTGAGACCCGACCCATTATCTATCCGGACATGTTTTTTCCCTTACTGAGTACTGATGATTTTCACAGTCCATCCATCTGTGGTGACCCTAATTCTGATCATTCTTGTCAGTTGTTTGAACCAGACCACATGCAATTAGATGGCCTGCTAGAAAATCATTATAAAACATAAATGTTGGTACCAGCCCTAAAGTCAAAATGTGGCTGCGCGGCGCCAAGTGGTCTCACCTTTGTTTTTATATTTAATAAAGTTTCAATAACTGGATTGTTAATTAAACTTAATACTTTACCTGTCTGTCGGTCAGACCGGTTTCAAATATTTGATTATCAAAAATGTATTAAACAACTCAAATATTGGATTACAAAAAATGTAATAAACAATATACGGAATCTGAAATAGTAAATGTAAATGGGAATTTGTAAGGATATAAAAAACTAGATAATTTTTGAATATCTGGTTTAAGCACGGATTTGGGTCGTCGGTTCAACTGGTCAACGCCATAACTGACCGATTCTGAGAATGCTAGAGATGGAGATATATCATTCTTTGATATTTAATTTAGTAGTACTTTCTTTTATATTTCGCTTATTTATAGACTTGTGATTGATATAGATCTGTTTGAAAATCCAATGGTATCCAAGTATGCGATTCAAGAAGGCGTTCGAGACCGAAGATTTGTTCATAATTAGCTTGGTTTATCTGCATGGTTTTGTCTGTTCGTGCCGATGATCAAACCCGTATAGGTTTTGTTGAAAAGAGGTGGATAAGAGCTATAAGTTGGACCCGTTGGTCACCATTCTTGCGATTTAGGATAAGCTCCAGGTAAACAAACAAATAATTAAATGATTCATATTGCTAATCTTTTGAAGTGTTCACACATATCAGATAATATGATACATGCTCCAATAAGTTTGCAAATATATGAACTCATAGAGCACTTTGAGATGAACTAACAATCTGACTTCTAAAATGTAGACTAGGGGTTTGTCAAATTAATTTCCGTTACTTCAACATCAGGTATTTTTATGTATAAGAATCGGGTCAAAGTGACTAATTGTAATAGGTTCGAATGAAACACGGATTATGTTCGAAGTGGTTTAGGTTGAAGGAGTCAGGTAGGATCAAGTAACAGGTCATAACTGGTTTGGGTCAAAATAGTTTCTGCCCGAAATGGATTTGGGTTGAATTTGAAGTGTAAGGTAGCTAATCATAATGGGTTCGAGTTAAAATGGTTTGTTTTAGAATATATATATATATATATATAACAAAACTGCAAGCATGATAGTCTCAAACTTATTTTGTTCAGTATTACTTGAATGTCATAATGTTGAATCAACTTGAGCTACAAATTTATAATTCTTTTTAAAATTTTACTGTGATTTTGTTTGTGCTTTGATAGGTAGAGGACCCACTTTTTATTTGATATTGGTTTTAATTTTTTTTTGCTTTCAATTCATTCAATTTGCCATTAATACCAATTGGATGTGTCATTTTAGGTCAGCATGCGATCTTCATAAATGTTAGTATGCTAATGTTGTTTTCTTGGTTGTAGCATGCGATGGAATGGGTCAAGAAAAAAAAAATACTCTAATGCAGTTTTTTACATCAGAAGTTTGGTGTTTTTATTTTTTTTTCTTTTTTCTTTTTTTTTTACACCAAACTTGTGGTGTAAAAAACTACCCCCTCGGGGGGGGGGGGGGGCGTTTAAATTTTTTTTTTTTTTACGACTGTGTTTATAATACACACATCTAGTTGTAAAAAAAATCGTGGTAAACGGCGACCCGGATGGTGTGGTTCTCGCGGTTCTTACAACTCGGGTTGGTTCTCATTTTAGGCAATTCTATATATATATATATATATATATATATATATATATATATATATATATATATATATATATATATATATATATATATATATATAAAGACAATATAAAGAAGCAAAAATAAACATTAAATGAGTTAGTTAATAGTTAATGTATATTACCTTATATGCTTAGATCATGCGTAGTGGGCAATATTTACCCTTGAGCGTTTTGCGCCATGTGGCAGTCCAGTCAGTAATGGGGCATTATTGGGCGTTTTCTAAAATGTGTGTAGTGGGGATGGGGCATTATTGGGCATTATGTTTTGTAATAAAATAAAATTAAAAAAAAAACTTAAAAATCTTATTGGCCAAATAATGTAAGCTGAAATATGATTGGACAAGCTCTCCCCCCTTTGGCGTGATTTTAAAAACGCCTGTACAAAAAGATTGCCAAACACGCCCATGCGTAGTGGCTAAAGGGCAGTTTTGGGCGTGATTGAGCATGAAAAACGCCCAAATGAGCAACCACTACGGGTGGTCTTATCTATTCTAATTTGTTTTCATAAATTTCTGCACTTACCATATATATAAATCTATTAGAGAGAGAGAGTAAAGTAGAAGGTAAATAGATAAAGAGAATAAACTGGAGTAAAAGAACGAAGAAGGCGTGTTGGTACATTGAATGGGAGTACATGTGAATTGCATTCCAAGATAATGTCGTACAAAATTGAACACTACTGTAGTGAGTAAGAGAAAACTTACAAATTAATATCTGGTAACTGACTTTTTTAATATTGATTATTATCTTTCCTAATTTTGACAAACAAGAAATAACAAACGCATTTACATATTCGTAGATTTTAAATAAATTTTACATTCGTTATTTACAACATTTAAATGGTCTAACACGTAAAGTGATGTGAAATTTACAACAAAAAAAGTTTAACAAACCGAATTAAAAATTTATGTTGTAGAAAAAGGAAAGAAGATACTTTAGAGGTTAAAAATGTTATTTTTATACTTTTATTTATTCTAAATTAAGATCCTTATATAGTTTGAAGTCTAAAGTGTTAGATTACGATGGTTGAGATTCCAAAAGAATCAAAAGTTGTTTGTGGTGCTTGATTTTTTAGATGATTGAATAAGAATGATCGGTTCCACAAAGAGTTATGTTGTTACATTAATGCAAGCTGGGTTATACGATTCCAAAAGTATGTCTTTATGCAAATTGACTAGACGGTTCTTTTATAGGCACAATATAAGTTAATTTTATTTTTTACAAAATGGGGATAAAAAAAGACTTTAATAATCTAAGTGGCGTGTTAGAAAATAAAATAAAACTTTAGTCCCTTTATTTCATGTTAGACGATACAAGTGTTTTGATCATGTAATGTAATTTTTTGACCTTATTGGGTTTGTACCGGTTAGAGTCGTGTATTTTCTGTTTGGGACCTGTTTCAACCCTTAGACGTGAAGCCCAAGTTTGGAAAGGTCTAGAACAAAAATGATGATCTACATGGGCTTCAATGTCAGTAGATATTATATGTTTGAGTTAAGCCACCCGCGAAGCTCGCGGGATCTTAGGCTAGTCTTAACACTAAAGAAAAAATCTAAATCTACAAAAATCAATGGTCAGAATAAGTTTATTTTGTTACAATTTCACCCCTTAAAAATTGTTATCAGAATATACGTTTTTAACCCAATAGCTTAATTTTTCTCTTATAAATTCCATCCCTTAGTTTTTAAAAGGAAAAACTAAATAAGCACCTGCATGGTTTTTCTCTACACATCGAAATAAATTGTAAGTGAGCCAAGTAGAGCTTTGATAATAGAGCTCTAAACGAGTCACACTGGTCGATCTCTTAAGTTAAACGAGCCAATCTCAATCTTAGGCGAGCCTAAGCTCGGCATTGTTTAAACTGGTTGATTGATCGTATGTAGATCATGTGAAGTGATTTGTATATCAAATGATTACTTGTGCTCCACATGCCTCGCGTTGTACCATCAACATGCCATGTGCTGCTCGAAGTAATTTAGATATACAATCACTTCGCATATAACAAATCATGCATATTCCAAATGTTAAAAACATTAGTGTCCATATTAAAATAAAAGACAATATTATTCATTATAAAAAAAAAAGAAAGAAACACCACAAAATTTTGAGGGCATTGGGACTTTTCTTCTCCAACTAAATGTTTTAAATTCAAATAAATAGTTTTCAGATGATACTCGCCATTTTGGTCATATATGTGTGGCTCATTTGACCATTTTAGCCTTACTTCTATCTGTGAAAAATAAACAGCAATCATATTTCATAAGTTAGTAAGTGATTTCAAGCCAAAGATATTAGTGACAAATGGACTTACATTTACAGCCTTTCATGCCTCCATTGAAAACCCTCCAGGGATAATTTAGTAATTTATACGTTCGGTTTTGTCGTCTGATCGTCTTTTAATCCTTTGGTAAGCAAATCATAATTGATAGAAGCAAGTTGGGACAGATTCTGAAGCAGCACAGCAAAATAAATATTTTCAGGATAACACAAAAATACAAGTCTGGCGAATATATTAAAAGTGTTTTGGAATTGTAGAAGACGAAAAAATGAACTGAGATTTACTCTAGATTTTCTTTTGGGCGGGTCAACCCGAGTAAATTATTTACATGTCAAATGGGTATGGTTTGGGTTGACACAAAACACTATTTGTTTGATTTTGTAAAAAAAAACTTATGTATATATTTTGTAAATATGCTTACAAGCTATGCAGTTATAGCGGTCCAAAATCGAATAGCGGTCAAGGTCCGCTATATGATATATAGGTTATAGCGGTGGTATAGCGGTAATTTTTATACCATGCATAATTTATGTATTTTTATATATATATAAAAATATATCTTTGAAAAATATTAATAGTAATATCAAAATTCATAGTAATATCATTCCATTATCATAAACCTGTTGCAAATCAAATACTAATAGTAACTTTGAAGTATTTAATTTAAGAATTAACACAATCAAACGCCGTTACTGCTATAACCGCTATAGGCCACCGCTATAGCGGTATTTAGCGCCGCTAATAGCGGAACCGCTATAGGCCACCGCTATTTGGACCGTTACACACCCTCCTGAGGTCCGCTAACCGCTATAGCACCGCTATTGACTGCTTAGCTTACAAGAATAAAGTATGACAATTAAAATACAACCTTTGAATAAATCCCTTTGGGTGATATCTCATAATGCAGAAGCAGATAATCAGCTTATTGAAATATTTCACCGCAAGGGTAAATTTGGAATATTGAATCTATAAAAATTTAATCACTCTGAAATAAGCAATCTCAAACTGCTCATTAAAAGCAGCTTATTTCACCCTAAAATAAGCACTTTTCTTTAAACAAGAACTCAAAAATGCTTCCATATGCCTTTCGAAAACACAATAGTACAAGACGCACGGAAATAATAATGCAAAATAAAAAAACTAATAAATAGTACCTTGAACGAGAAATTACTAAAAGAGTAGTTGACATCAGATGGCGATCCAAGTTCTGCAGGACCTCCATACTCATCAACCTGCTAGCAAGTGCCACCATAAAGCGCAAAAAAGATAATTATAATAACGCCAAAATAAAGAATAACAAATTAAAGGGATAATATATGGGTGAGGCCAAACGAGTATTCAACTTTTCATTAAGGCCACCAGATTATCAGAACCGTTTTAAAGACGCCACTTAAGTATCAGTTTGGTTTTGTTTATTCAAATTCTAGCAAAAAAAACTTGCCAAAAAATTATAAAAGTGATAGTGCGCCAGGTTTTTAAGCTTTTGCCGCTTCTAAACATGTAAAATGACAAAAATACCCCTGAATCTACTTGTAAATGTTTTGACAATTCACCAAGAGTTGATTCTTTTGAGTAGTTTCAAGAGCATTTTTTATTGTCATTTTACAATCTTTGAGAAGTTTTTTTGTTTGCAAGAATCGGTATAGACAAATCCAATTTGATACTTCAATGCCTCTAATACTTTCTATAATAATTAGGTGGCCTTATGGTAACTTTTGAATACTTAAGTCTTGGGTAGCCAACATATATCATATCCCTATATAATAAAAAGTACATGCCAAAGCACCATTTTATTTTAATCTAGTAAATATGAAATTAATAAAGCTACTAACCACTTCATCATGGCCGTTAATTGGTGAACTGCTACCACTCATGCTACCAGCATCACTAGAATCTTCTGTTTCACTAGCTTGATATCCATGTTCTTCTGAAGTATTCCAAGTGTAGCGACTTGTGAAATAACTCGTGTCTAGTGCACTCTCTGAAGCAGGAACAAATGCAGCCTGAAAAGTAATAAAAACGTTAATCAAAAATTCAAAATAACTCCCATATGTAATCATATTTGGTAGTTTAGTGGAAATTTCGCCTATTTAAAGAGTGGGTTGTTCAGGGTTATTTTCAAGCTTAAAAGAGTCGAATGATAATGGTTCTTACAGGTTAAAAATCGCCCAATATGTTTTAATGCATACAACATCAATCACTTTATTCAAAGATTTAGATTTATTAATGTAACACCATTGGTACGGTAAATCTTGTTATGCGTTAATAAAAAAAATGGAGAAAAGTGTATTTTAATGCATAAAGTAGATGGATGGTCCCTGTGGTTTACCAAAACTTTGGATTTGGTCCCTGGCTTCCCAAAAGTACACAGACGGTCCCTAAAGTTTGCACTTTGTAACATATTTAGTCCCCAACTTTTTCCAAAAGTACATGGATGGTCCTTGTGGTTTGCATTTTGTAACGCATTTAATCCCTAACTTGGACATGCTAAAACCTTTATATTTGTTGGTTGGGGACTAAATGTGTTACAAAGTGCAAACCATAGGGACCATCAGTACTTTTGGAAAGCTAGGGACCAAATTCAAAATTTTGGTAAACCACAAGGACCATTCGTGTATTTTACTCTAATGCATACAACCTCCTAAAATCACTTTTACTTATGATTTAGATTATTAGGGTAATAATATTGTTATCCTAATCATACTTAATGCATTAATCATCAATTAATTTTTAATAAAAAAGACAAATAAGTGTATTCAACACAACTGATCCAACCCTATCTTGCCACAACATGAAGATCTCAAACACACCTTTTGTCGTGCAAGTGTATCCCAATTAATATCCCTGAAAAATGGGTGCTGCTTCACCTACATAAAAATTTGAGACCAATTTTTTAGTGTCGTGTATAATTCAAAATGTGTGTTGGCGTGATAAAATATTAAAATAGAACCAAGTATACCTCGGTTGATCCTCTAGCTCCAAGCCTCTGGTTTGGATCTTCTGTCAATAATCTACAAACACAAAGTATATTCAAAAGAAAATATATCATACTCACATATGTAAAAACAAGATAAAATTCTTCTTTTGTTTTTAGCATCCTCATTAACATAACGTAAAGCATATAGGGTGATAGTTAGGAAGAAATAAAAAGTTAATGATTTCTCTTACTGATCAATTAGGTCTGCCGCTTCAGGGCTCATTTCTTCAGGTACCATTGGCCAGGGTATATTACGGTTAAGAATGTTATCAAATATCAACTGAACCAAAAACAAAATAGCAAAGTTAATAAATCAACAGGATTAGGGTACAGTAAAAAAAAAAGGTTAACTTAAATAGAAAATTACAAGACAAAATTCAAATCTCATAAGTCATAATTAGATGCCAGTGAGAAACACTTCAATTCCTTGGCTGTTTAAAATCTATTCAAGTTATATATGGAAAGGTATTTGAAGGCTGGCTAATAGTAAACTTGTTTTACTAATAAGTGTATGGGCTCAAACAGTGCCCTATTTTGTGGGGCTAGTGGAATGTATGGGTGTGTGCACACACGTAAATGTATATATGGGAGAGTTATCTTGAGAACGCTAAATATTGCGAGAACCGTTAGAACGAAGAAAAAACCAATCAAAATCAACTCAAATTTGCGAGAAGCGTCAGAATGAGAATGAAAAAAACAATCAAAATCAATTCAAATTTAATTTTTTAGACTTATCATTATTATTCGAATACAATATTAGAAATTAAATTTACACGTACAAATTTCCGTGTATTTGTAAATAAAGCAAATTTACACGTGTGTAAATTTGTTGTATTTACACATGTAAAAAAAAATATTAAAAGTGATTTAAAGAAAAAAGATGAATTATTTAAAGAGTAATTCTTTTTTAATGTTGTATTTTAATTATAATGAGGTTTGTATTTAAAAAAAATGATTTTGATTGGTTTTTTCATTCGTTCTCACGATTCTCATTATATTTAATGTTCACTGAACACTAGTGGTTGTTCACAAATGAACCTAACCTTATATATATAGGATTCGGATCAAGGGAAAACTCCTACGAGTTGCGAGAACTCGGCCTTCCTGTGCGAGTTTTGCCACCATTTTTACAGCATGACATTAACTTTTTACAGCATTTACGACTATTGTAAATTAAAAAAAAAACTAGGTTTTTTTTGTGAAAGTTGATTCTTTTTAGAATTTTTGGTAAAAAAAAATTGAAAAAACCTTTCGTAAGGCTGAGTTCTCAAATTTTCACAAGAGTTTTCGTCTTACCCTATATAGGGTTGAGTTCATTTCAGAACTCTAGATAATCACAGAACTTTAAGAGCTCCTAATATATAATTATTTTATTTTATATATTTAACATTATTTAAGGATACTTTTATCACTTATTATAAGTATTTTTATGATCACATATATGTAAAACCAAATTATTTATGTGTAATAACTAATTCACATATGTTTAGGAACCAATATACATATAAGCGATTTTAAAATTACATATGAAAAAATGTTAAAACTACTCTTAACACACATGTAAGCATAATAAATGATAAAAAATACCCTTAAACAATGTTAAATATAAAAATATATAACTAGAATGATTTTTTATTAGGAGTTCTGTAAGTTCTACAATTATTTAGAGTTTTGAAATGTGTGTGTGTGGGGGTGGGGGGGGGGGGGGGGGGGGGAGGACGGAAGGTTAAATAAGAAACCCATAGATATTCAGAAAACTAGGAAACTCTAACCTCCTAACATTTTTTTTTTGAAAAAAAATCACGCATGTAATATACATGTTTTTAAGGGTTTTGAGCAAAAAAAATCAAAAAAGCGCCGACCAGAATTTTTTTAAAAAATAAACAAGTTTTTGTGTAACATATGTTACACACATGAGTGTTACAGTCGCGTTGTGGAAAACTTGTTTAGTTTTTTAAAAAAACATCCTCTAGGCGCTTTTTTGTTTTTTTATGCTCAAAACACTTAAAAACATGTATATTACATGCGTGACTTTTTTTTCAAAATTAAAAAATGTTGGGAGGTTAGAGTTTCCTAGGTTTTCTCAATAACTATGGGTTTTCTCCCAATACTTGCACTATATATATGTATAAATATCATAGTTGTCAATAGCGGCTATAGCAACCGCTATAGCGCTCTATGTAGCGAAGCGACCAAGTGTCGCTATTTGGGTCATAGCGACCAATAGCGTGAATAGCGACAGTTAGTGTTTTTTTTTATGTAAATAGCAATTAGATATAGCTATAAAATAGCTGGATTTATAGGTTTTTGTTAAATATACATATAAAATAGCATATATACCAAGGTATTTTTGATATAATATACATACAAAAATTTTCAAAATTCTTTTTCTAGTGTTTCGCTATATATAAAATAGTTGTCGCTATTCGCTATGCAGCATATAGGTCCCTTGTCGCTATTAACTGTGATATATATATTTGGTCAATAGTCAGTACATCAAAATTTCCAAAGTTGTTGGTTGTGTCATGCACTCATGCACCACTAACAGCTAGAATTACCTATACTAAAACAGCTAACTGTATTGAAAAGTACCGTTCACACTACAATTATTAATAAAATCAATAAACCTGAGGATGCTCTGCATTGAAAGGAGGAATGCCAACAATAAGCTCAAATAGTATCACCCCAACTGACCACCAGTCAGCCGACATACCTAAAAAGAATGTTTCAATTACATCATAAGCATGGTTTAAAAGTTGGAAAACAGGATACCATAAGAAATCATATTTATATTTAGTCGTCAACAAACCATGTCCAGTTCCCAAAAGAATCTCGGGTGCCAAATAATCAGGTGTGCCCACAGCAGACCGATTTTTACGTCTTTCTTGTTGACTTTCAGATACAGATGGTTGGGATTCATGTTCTCCCAATAGTGACGTGCCACTAACTGCTGGGCCCGATAAATCATCTGTGACTGTACTGTTAATCAGCCCAACTTTCGACAGCCCAAAATCAGTCAACTGCAAACAATGAAAGAGTTGTGTATAGTAAGCAGCAAAAGAACAATAATTATTAGTGTGAATTGTACACAATGACCCATGTGATATGTTCCCTTTTTGCAAAAAGAATTGATTGACCCGTTTCAGAAAGGAAAAAGAAAAGTCAACCCCATAGACACGTTCATAAGTAATGAAAGGGGACTAAATATACAATATAAGAGATCAAAAGTTTGCATTTTATTTTGAATAATTTAGTCAATAATTAAAGGGGCCTATTAAACGATCTACTTTGATAATTATATTTTAAAACACAAAGCTGCATGTATAAAGTACATACCTTAATATGACCATCATGTGCGATCAACAAGTTATCTGGTTTCAAGTCACGGTGAACCACTTGTAAAGAATGAAGATATTCCAAAGCAAGCACCTGAATATTTAATATATATTAAATAACATGTTTAGTATAAACAAGTACAGGTGGCAATTCAGATACAATACTTAAACGGTTAAATGGGTGATCCGGGTTATTCTTTATTTCTATTAGGTCAAATGGGTAAAATCAAAAGGTTAGTTTAACTATATTTTGAGCACATAAAACCTCCTAAATCATTTTATTCAAAAGATAAGGTTCCTATAATAGTGATATTACTTTTGTAAGCGTATGTGATATTGCCACATTTGTGACCAACATAGCAACTCATATGTTTTGACCAAAGTCAAAGTCAAACTCACCACTTCTGCAATGTATACACGAGCAACATCTTCATCTAGGCAGCCTAGATTTCTCAACAGTGAATACAAATCACCACCGTTCAAGTATTCCATAACTAGGTACAGATTTTCACGACAAGTAAAAGAATAGAAGAACCGGACCTGAAACAATATGATATGTAAAATATATATCCATAAATAAATATATAGCAAGTATTAAAAGAAGGAAAAAAACTAAGGTCCTGACCACAAACGGATTGCGCACTGATATTAAAATATCACGCTCAGCCAATATGCTTTCAACAGCATTTTTACGGATCATGTCAGCCTTTTTAAGGACCTGCAAGAACAAACAGATATTAACGGACTTTATTTAAAATTAGAATATTACTGAAAATAATTACACAATCAACAATTAAACTGAAGAGAAATGTAAGCAATTATACGATTTCAATGTACCTTAATAGCAAAGAGATCCCCTGTTGTTCTTTTTTTCGCCAAAAAAACACGACCGAATGCTCCACGACTAATTGGTTTTATAATCTCAAAATCATCGATAGAAGTACGATCTTTGGATGAATGTATCGGGCTGGTTCTAAGGCTGCGTACAACATCATCTTCCAATGGTGCATCTTCATCAATAACAGTACTCGTGATATCAAGTTTATCATCATCAACTAACTCGAATAGCTGCAAATATTTCTCCCTAAAAATAAAAAAAAAAAAAAAAAAAAAAACTTTGTTTGAAAAGCATATTTCCCACAGGAAATTAAATAAAGAAATTACTTTGTTTTTGTGTGTATGTGTGTAAAAAACTGAATTACATATAAAAATCCCAATCCGATTAGTCGGTACCCCCACCGGCTGACTAGCGCCTAGCGATTCTTACAACCATGATGAGTGCTAGAGGTGGCAATGTTAACCTGGTTACTTTACAAGGATTGATGTTTGTCATAGTTCATCTCTAACGGGCCAAACAAGTAAAATAAAAAAATAGCCAAAAATCAGGTCGAATGGTTGAAAGTCGCCCAAAGTGTATTTCTTATAAAACTAAGTATACAGTTAATGAAACAATACAAATTTGTAATCATATTTGAGTATCTGACCCATTAATTAGTTATCAAGAATCTATAAACATTAGAAAAAAAAAGTGTTTCAGGTCAATACAACCCGTACCAGACCTGCCCATTTGACATAATAATCATATCTATAAATTTTCTGGACAAAAGTGTATTTTGACCTGTACAAAATCTATAAACTTAAAAAATAAGTGTTTTGGGTCAGCTCGGCCCGTTTCCCCTTGTACTAAATTACACATTTTGACCCGTTATACGACCTGACTGCAAGAAAACAGATTTCAAGTGTACATCCTGGAATAAGATGCAATTTTTCCTCTAAATAATAGCAATACCAATAGTGGAAAGAATCTCACCGAATAAGCTTCTCTATTCGTGCTCCAAAAGTTTCAACAGTAAGAGCATCAAATTTTCTGCGGTCAGTGACAACTTTTAGGTCTTCAAGACAAGTAAGCAAATATGGGAGAGAACGATCGTCATCTGAAGGTGTGTTTGCGGCACATCTAGCAATATCAGCAAGTTCATTCATCTACAATTAAAAAAGCATCCTTAAGCCGTCTAGTTTTATTTGACAAATTTTGAGTTATAGACTATCTGTTAAGTGTAATGAACAAATATTGAGTATAATTGCTAGACTAACATACACCCAAACATCACATAATGTGATAATAGAATCCAAGTGCATATAAATGAGATTGTTGAATGCAAAAATTTGAGAAGTTAATGTGGGTTGTACACTTGTACATTGATTTTTGTGGTGACATTATAAGTGCAAAGAAATGATACTATTATGATTATGATAATATGACATGAGATGTGTTACATAAAGTTGTTTAGGAAACAGATGACTTTGTGTTTGTGTCTGAATGTCAATCAATTTACCTTTTCACCTCCGACTTAAAAATAAAATTTACTGATAATAGATAATTAATTGTTAAATCTATTAAGTAATTACTTACGCATTCAAATAAGCTTACTCTTTATGGTCATCAAATCACAATTCAACATTAACCAAATCACTTTTGAGACAAAGTGGATGCTCATTGCTACATTTATATCAATAGACTAGCATTAACACTACAAAACTAAAAGAAAACAACGCGGCCCATATATTTGTAGAGTTAAGTTCATGTGAAAATAAAATAAACGTACGAAACGTACGAATTGAAAGAAAGTCAAAAAAAGTGGCGGTGGCATTTTGGTAATTATCAGCAACTTCAAAATTACTCTAGTAGAGTAATTTTGAGCTTCTGTACAGCAATTTTGTGTTCATGTAGAGTAATTTTGGTCGTGTAGCGTAACTATCAAAATTGTAGGGTAATTATCAAAATTGTAGAGTAATTTTGGTCGTGTAGGGTAATTATCAAAATTGTAGGGTAATTATCAAAATCACACTAACCCCCCCCCCCCAAAAAAAAAAAACTAAAAACTAAAAACTAAACACCACCCCCCCCCAAACTAAAAGCTAAAAACTAAACCATAAAGCTAAACCCCATAACTAAATGCTAACAAAATTACTCTACAAGACATTTTCCAAAATTACTCTACAGAAGTCAAAATTACTCTACTAGAGTAATTTGATAATTACCCTACATTTCCCAAAATTACTCTACAGATGCTCAAAATTACTCTACAGATGTTCAAAATTACTCTACAAGACACTTTTTGCTTTTTTCCCCAGTTATTTTGAAGTTGCTGATAATTACCAAAATGACACCGCCACTTTTTGCTTTTTCCCTCAATGCGTACGTTTCGTACGTTAATTTTGTTTTTATTTGATCCTTTACCTATATTTGTATGTGTGATCATCACCAAATAGAATTTGAAGACAGTTTCATTTTATGTGTATGGCTTGACCAAGAACAGCATATTCCATTCTTATTATCCTAATTTAGCATGGAATACAGCTAAAAGAAACATTCATATATACTTCATACCTATGTAAGTCTGCACTCTCACATAGATATTTAAAATATTCTTGGTTGACTTTATTAGTTGACCATAAAATAAAGGAATAACGTATACATAGGCCACCCAAGTATTCAAAAGGTTTTATTGAGCCCGCCCAAATATTAAGCAACATTACATGCCACCCAAGTATCAGTTTGCTTTGTTAATGCCAATTCCAGGCAAAGGGTTAACGTGAAAATGTAAAAGGACAAAAGTGACCCTAAGTTTAAAGCTTCTATTCAAGGTTTAAAAGAACGGAAACGAGTTTCTATTATGTCTAAAGTTGTAAAATGACAAAAGCAACCCTATGTTCAAAGGTTATGGTATTTTGTAAAATGAAAAAACACCCCTGAATATAGTCAAACATCTTTTTCCAATCTATGAGTAAATGTTGGAATGTCGGATCATTCTTGTCAGTTTACAGTTCTAAAATTGGGCCTTTGGCCAAAGCTTTAAACCTCTGGGCATTATGCTTTAACAGTATTCTGGCAAATTTGTTTTGCTAGTATGAGTGTAAAAGGAAACAAGTTGATACTTGGGTGGCTTTAGTATTATTCTTTTGAATACTTGGGTGGCCTTTGCATACATTAGTCCTAATTATTAAATAAAATATAACTAGGTGAGGTCAACATAAAATAAAAAAAAATAAAAAAACAATGATTGTACACACAAAGGAGCCTATTAATGAACCACTTGGTAATTGATGAAAAAAAAAGATTAAACTGTCATTTCGTCCCTGAGGTTTGGCCATTTTGGCGACTTTCATTTTCATCCAAAGGTTTGTTTTTCCGCATTTGGGTTCTCGTGGTTTTAAAATCTTGTCATTTTCTTCCTTGAGGGCCAAACCTCAAGGGACGAAAGTCGCAATAAATTGCCAAACCTCAAAGGACGAAAATGGCAAGATTTTGAAACCACGAGGACCCAGATGCGGAAAAACAAACCTTTGGATGAAAGTCGCAGAAGTGGACAAACCATAGGGACGAAAATGACAATTTACTCAAAAAAAACTTAGATTCTACCTGTGGGAGGTCAGCATGTTCTGAATAAGAACCTTTTCCCGCCAATAACAAGTCTATAGGGCTAGTTTTAGGTGTCATCAATGGTGACCTAGGAGTGATGCTACCGGCAGATGATGTTGTCATTCCTTGATCCGATTTAGGCCCAAACCGTGTTTTATACGGCATGGATGATGATGATGTCACACCTTTCATGTCATCAATAAAACCCGTATTATCACCATCCGGAAAACAATCAAGCATATCCTCTGACCCTCTTCTAGACCAATCACTAAGTTTCGGAGACAAAACATCATATTCCTCAGTAACACTTGAATTCGAAACTTTTGCACCATCTGGACTCGGACTTCCAACAGGCAAAGTCAAATCCTTTTGCGTATAAGATTCCATCAGTTTCTCAAGCGTTTCGGAAACCCTAACCAATCGTTCATCCACACGAAGACCTTTTTTATCACAACGGTCGGCAATTGCACAAATTCTAGAATGATCTTCTAATTGTAAAGTAGGAACCTCTTCTTCACAAATCCTACAAATTATCGAACTTTCATCAACATAATTCGATTGGTGGTCCCCCCACCCCCATGAAGCTTTATGCTGATGCTTAGAGGTAGTAGTTGTGTGAGAATCTTTCGCAGTAGGAAGCTCAGGTGAATGTGAAACTACTTTTTTGTCCTTAACAGGAGGTACAACTTCTTTAATGATTTTTCCTCCAGGAGATGGCAGTTCCCTCCATGATGCCATACGGTTTCGGCCCGTGGGCAAATCTGAGTCTAAATCTACATCTTTACCGATGTCTACACCAGGTGTAGGGATAGAAATGTCATTTTGCCTTGTCGGATCTTTCTTCCATCCCAAATCATGCGGTCTGTGTTGTTCTTGACTGTAATATTTCATTGTTGATGGTGGTTTTGACGTTTTTTGAGGAATAACTTTATCTGCGGGTTGTAACGATTGTCTGAGCTGGAACACGAGTTCGTTTTCCAATCCGCTTTCTTTATGAAACTGTAGTAATCTTGTACATCTTGTGAGAATAAAAAGCATACGGGTATGAAGTTTTTTTAAGATTCCCATTGGGAGTTCTTGACGCTTATCATCTAAATCTTGAACAATGCTTTCACATTGCAGCCAAAATTCTCCAGGGGTAGTCATAGCACATCTTTGAGCTAAAACTAGCAAATCTTCTAACGTTTCTTGCCATTCGGGTTGACTTTCTGTGTTTTTTTCAAGAATGTTGAGTAAATCAGCTGCAAATAGATGTAGATCAGAGTCAACTTCCTCTTTTGCTTTGTCAAACTTTGCTCGTATAGTTACCAATACATCCTGCTCAAAGTGAAATGGCAAAAACAATAAGGTAGTGTTTGAAAAAAAGACTGAAATCTTTTGAGTTTTGAGAAATTACAATGTGAATGGAATGAAAAATTACATTTAACCTTCAAAGACGAAATCCTTTGAAAAAAGATTGAAAACTTTAATCATGTTACTGTTGTCCTCTCAACAAATAAATAGATATTATATCTTATCCAAGACGCTAATTTTTAACAAGCTTTTAATATGCTTAATATGTATTAGTACAAAAAAATTCAGTAACTTTCATTAAAATGTATAAAGTAGAGATACAACTATTAACTTTCTCTCTCTCTCTCTCTCTCTCTCTATATATATATATATATGTGTGTGTGTGTGTGTATGTATAATTTATAATGCATAATGTATGTGTGGGAGTGTTTGTGCGCGCGCAATGGAGCGTAGTTATATTTCCATTACCTTGCTTATTCCATTGCAACCTTTTTATAAACAAACAAACCAAAAATATGGAAAAATAATAGCACCGAAGTGTACATAAGACAGATTAATATGTGTTTACCTCTAAGTTACTTAAGCCACGAGGCTTCCAAAATGGATAAGGCCGTACGCCTTTTGAGTTAAGTTCATGGGAGAAACTTTTGATGTCAGCAGGATATCTCTTTCTAGGTGCATTTGTAACCCTAAGTATAGCTTGAAAGCGAGGCGATTCGGATTCCTTTGGGTTTTCACAATCATAAGATGCCTACAAAATGCAGGACATATTTTTTAAGTACAGAATGTGTAGAATTGATTTTGTTAAAAAAGCAGCATAGCTATAAGTAATCGAGCCGTCATCACAACAACTTACCTTCATCTCTGGAGTACAAACCTCTGAACTCCTCAAGCCTCCAGAATATCCCCTCGATTTCAAATGCCCTAAATTCAGTAACATTTTTAGGCCATAGTTGGAAAGAGGGGAGGGGGGGGGGGGGGATCCAGTACTTAATATCCTCAGCTCCTTACTGTTATATTATTCCCAACATGAACTACAAATTTTATATTACCTAAAGACAATGTGTTATACAAAAAAGTTCAAGTAGCACAGGTATAGAAGTTAGGTGCAATATGCAACTATTCGTATTACAGTTTCTCATAATAAACATGTCTGAAAGTTAAGACATCAATGGTTAATATATCCCTATTGGAGAAGCCATATCACATTAACTACTTTCAGGTATGTTCACTTAATATCCTCAACTCCTTACTGTTATTTTATTTCCAAGTTCCAACATGAACTACAAATGCTTATCTTACCTAAAAACAATGTGTTATACAAAAAAGTTCGAGTAACAGAGGTATAGAAGTTAGGTGCAATATGCAAGTATTCGTATTACAGTTTTTCATAATAAACACATCTGAAAGTTAAGACATCAATGGTAAATATATCCCTATTGGAGAAGCCATATCACATTAACTCAAAAAAGAACCACCTTATTGGTTTGTAAGAATAAAATCTTACAGCCAAAGAAAAAATAAGCAAGCATAACTATAATAATATATGCATCGTAAAACCATCAAAAAAAATATAGCCATAGCTTTATGAACGTCACATCAAGCTACCAAGTGTGTTCTGCAAATGGGGAAAATGAAACAAATTAACACTTGCAAAAGATTTCTTTGTATGCTAATTGTGTCATATAAAACCAGAACTCCATTCCCATCAAATACAACTGCCATTTAAAGACAACTGATCCATTTTTAAGCTTTTAAAATCCAAAAAAACTGGAAACTCAAGAGACAGCCTCGAGCCCTCGACTCGAATTATTTCGGTTCAATTTTAAGCACCATCTATAACTTTTTTGAACACTGGCTAGAGTTTAATTGGGGATTTCAGGCGTTGTAGTTATATAACTTATAGAAGTTACTAAGCATAGAACCATGACAAATCACACTTTTACAAGTGACAATAGCTCCAACAGAACCTGCAAACCACATTGGTGACTGCAATTCCTTATGAGATGTGATCTATGCATTTATATTGTACATAACAGTTTCTTCAACAGAGTTTTTTTTTTATTAGTTTTTGTTGCTACAGAACACTGAATATAAAAACAAACAATCAGGCAGGCTGATGCATTTTGCCCAGCGGATCACCTCGCACACCGGCGGCATTTTTAAAACCAAGAGGCTATGCAGTTATAGTGGTCCAAAATTAAATAGCGGTCAAGGTCCGCCATATGATATATATGTTATAGCGGTGGTATATCGGTAATTTTTATATTTTATACTAATGTGTGTGTGTATATATATGAAAAACACTAATAGTAATATCATGCAAAATATTAATAGTAATATCAAATTCAAAACATGAAAGTGTCAATGTTTGAAACACGATCTAATCATAAGCCATGAAATCTTCTTCTGCCCCTTAGTCGTACCGTAGGCACACAATAGATTTAGGATTGGACTAGGTTTAATTTGTGTTTGGGCCTTTACTTTTAGGTTATTTCAAATAAAAAAAAACGATTTATGTGGGCTTTTCCCAACTTTTGGCCTCAAAATTAAAAAACCTTGATTCAAAATAGCGCCATTTAGCACCGGCGCACCGCTATAAGTGACCGCTATGCGATAGGATGTCTACCAACCGCTATAGCACCGCTGCATAGCCAAGAAGGCACGCACGTGGACTATATAGGTCCTCCTCTGGTTACAATGTTGATTTGTTGGTTAACCTTTTGGTTTGGAAATTCGAGTTAACACCTTTGATGCTTTAAGTAATTGATGATAAATGGATTAGTAGTAAGTGATTGATTAAAAGGATTAGTAGCAAGGCACCTCACAAATATAGCACTAAAGAATAGTTTAATAAAGGTCAAACATCGAGCTTCTTGAGATGATGGATTATCGAAATAATAAATACTAAACGCTTAAAACAGTTATTAAGCCAACTAACTTGCAGAAAAGCATTTTTTTTTAAATTAAGTACTATAAGAGGACAAGTCTTTCATGTAAAACGTGATGTATTAAAGTTATGTGGGTTTTAATAAGGAAATGTGTCATTCTAAAGAACTAAACAAAAATGGTAAATTGGTAATTCTCACATATCTAAAATTAAAGTCACTAGAAGCTACAATATGCCATTAAAACAATTCTAGTTCATGTTTAAAACAGTTACGCAAGATTCACTTTTATTACTAATCTCCTATAGTTTACAGGTATACCTTGCCAATTGCCATAAGTGGCAAATAATTCTATTACTGAAAATACTATGAGAATCATGTGTGCTTCAATAATTTTATCAGGCACTTCTTCTCTTTCAATATTCAAATGCTTGCCCTAACTCAAAAGGAGCATAGAAGCAATTTCAAGCTAGTTCATAGCTAACAACAAACATGATCTGTTACTCGTTAGGCGCATTACAACTTACATGCAGTGTGCAGATTTTAAACTCAAAATTCAAGAATTAAGCAATTTCATCATATATAAGATGCGATTGGTTGTCGACATAACACAATAGTTCATCATTCAGCAAGCAATAGACCAAATTCCATATAGTTATCGGTATAATTAAGATATTCCAAGCACATCCGTTACTAGACAGTATGGATTAGAGGTTAACATAAGCAACAGAACCTCAGGCAGCACGTCACTTCACATCAATTAGTTTCAGTAAAAGCTGAGATACTTCTAGAAGTTCCTATATTAATGAACAATTGAACATGGATCCAACTAGTAAAACTTGAGTGCATGCTCCTAATTTCGGTCATCCTAGATATTTCTACCATAAACTTTAAATGTTCAACATGCTTTACTCAAACTAGATAACCATATCATAAAACATCTACTGTTCTTATACCTAACATAGTAACAGGCTGCGAAATTTACCAACGAATAACATACAATAACATGAAACACACTACTTATAAGTTATAACTCAGAACATATACAACCACATGATAGTGTTCAAGAACTCATACCAGCATCCGATGAAGATTCGGTATTATGTAATCGCGAACGACCTAAAACAACATTCGGAGTCTGATCCCTAGCCGGAAAACTCTCCGTCGACACGCTACCATCATCATTAACCAAACTATGTCCCATCTTCTTCGTTTCAGTACCAAATCCCTCCTTAAAACTAGTTCCATCACCATTTTTCGATTTCGACAGGTTACTAGCACCAAGTGAAGACAACTTATTACTACCTTTACTTTTATTATTACTATTGCTATCGAATTTAAAAAAACTCTCCTGAGGCAACGGTCCAGATCTCGTTTTGATCCGATTTAACCCTAGCGACGACGCCAGAATCGGAGAAACCGTCGCCGGACCTTCCGCCGCCGCTTTCGGGTTCAAACTGGACGATCCTGCCGCCGTTCCTGCTCCCAAACTAGGTTTTCCGGCGATCGAACTCGAATTCTGAACATTTTGAGGAGCTACATCCTTCTTACTACGGCTTCGATCCTTGGAAATTGAAGGCGAATTTGACGCATCTTTGACTTGAATCTGACGAAACGAAGAAGCGATCGGCGGATGATTATGATCGTCTTTAGCGGTGGATTTAGGTTTCTTTTTGTCGGACTTGATCGGTGAATTGGAGCTAGAACCGGTGGATCTAGGGCTGTTGGATCCCTCAGGGCTTGAAATGTCGGATGATTTCTTCGAATGGAAGAATCTGCCTTTGAACACCATTGTTGCAGGTTATCATCTAGGGTTTCGGTTGAAGATCTATGAACATGAAATAGGAGTGTAGTTTGATGCTGGTGTTTGTGCCAGTGAGGAAAGAGGGATAGATTACCACCTCCTTTCACTTTTTTGTTTTATCATATGTTACCATAAATGCATAGCGATAAGGTGTGTGCATCTTGTGATGTAAATATACTCGATATAAATCACGTATTAAAACACGGGTGGTTTTTTAAAAAAATTTTACATACCACATTTTATTAAACAACGAATCTTTATACATCTGAAATCCATTTGAAATCATGCCCGCTATATTGAACTTGTGTAGCCGATTGCGACTCCCTTCTAATCAAATATGATAAAAATAAGTTCTAAACACGAAGAGCGTTGATGTAAGCAAAGCGAGATAAAGACTTGGCATGATACATGCCATTCAATGTAGGATCAACCATTTTGGCCAAGGTATCAATATCATGGAGTTGAGGGGTGGCCCATCTTACAAGTGATTATTCAGATCTCACTCTTGAACAATATACCACGAAAGAAAAGAAATTAATATCTTATCTATCAAAAAGATATGATTTAATTGAGAGTTTACCTATCTAGTGGCTTCCGACCAGTCAACAGCTCCAACATCACCACTCCAAAGCTATAAACAACACTTTTTACAGTGTATATGCTGGACAACGCAAATTCAAGAGCACTATAACCAAATGAACCGACCAACTGTGTCGCCACCTGTACAAAGTTTAACAAACTTATTCAAATTCCAACATCACTAGTCAAAAAATATGAAATCAAATTCCAACATCACTACCAAGAAAAAGGGCTTCTGTTAAACAAACTACAATAAAAATGTTTTTAGTTTTTATATTTGTATTGACGGGTGTAACACCTCGTAAAATCATGTCCAATAATGTCAAGACACGTGTCATAAACCCTAATAAAGACAAACTTTGACTATGAAGGACTGAAGTTATCAAACAGTGGAAAGATGTATGTGGAGGGACTAAAAGCGTCATTATGCCAAACCTATGCCCCTGAATGACCATCTACGAATTTCGTATACATTAATAATGCACACGTTGGATTTACGAAACCATTTGAGAATCAAATCACAAGTTTGTAAATCGGAGGGTTAAAAGCGTCAACATGTTTAATCATACCTCTGAGTGACCTTTAAACCGAACCGGAGCTTAACGATGTTTGTTATAACTTCCAAGATCATCAAAAACTAACTATAGGGGCCAAAGGTGTCTAAAATAAAACACATATTAAGCTATAAAGGACTAGGGACTAAAACTGCCAAACATTAAATAAGTTTAGTTGAGATTAGGGCAAGTCGCGGGGCGCGGCCCCCTTGGCTTTTTGGTTCGCGGGGCGCGAGCAAGGGAGCTGGGCAGAAACTTATGGACAGGTGCCCATTTCTTCCTTGTTGCCCATGCATACCACTCCATACACTGAAAACTCGAAACATGGAGTTGTTTAATGGTTTTAACAATCAGCTAGGACACTTGTGAAGATCATAACACCTCCCTAACACCTGGCTTCATCCTATAGTCTCTTGAATTAGTATAAATAGGGGCCTTGTGTGCTCTCATTCCTTGCTCATTCAAAAATCATTTCTTTCTCTTTTGCTTGGCTTTCTTGGAGATTCCTGATTACAGGAGACTCCCCTAAGTTAAAGATTTCGAGCTAGGACCTATTGTAAGTGTCCCTAGCCTCTGCTTTTCGGTTTTTAAGCTTTCAAAAGCCTAAAGTCAAAGTTTCCGCTAAAAGGCTTTGACTTTCGGTTTAGACCTTTACGGTCCAGCCATTGTTCGAGGCGAATATGGCTACGTGATCGTAATTAGGTAGGTGTTAATCCCTCAAAAGGGCACCTCCCAATTACCACGTTTACTTAGTTAATTGTCAGGTCAAAGTTATTAAAATAAAAAGTCAAACGGGTCAGTTTTTAAAATAATTCAAATCTGATAATGTAGAAGTTATAAAATGTGTTTTATCACTTTAATAACTTGGTAAATATTATTAAAACATGTATAAACATGTTCAACCCGACAATTCTAAGTTTAAGCTCGGTTCGCAACCGAAAGTCGCAAAACTTGACTTTTGCTTTGACTTTCAGTTCTGACCCGAATTAGCATACTTTAATTATGCAATAAGGTTCCTTTGTGACCATATTATGTTGTAGTATAACTCTCTGAGGTTATATTACATGGTCACATAGTAATCTGAGTTTATTTACTTGTTTCCATTATTATGCTTAATGTTGATTATTATGCCCTTTTGTTCAAAAATAACATTTTAAACATAAACAAGCATGCAATTGAATTACATTCTGATTAGTAAACATATCTAACATATTTTGACATTAACATTCTGGTCATAAACTGAGTTTACTTAATTAATCGTAAAACATGCTTTTAAAAGGACTAAAATGCTCTTTTGCATGCAAATTGAGTTTTAAACATAATTTTTACATAAAACTCTTTACCTACTGTTGTGATATCTTATTTAGGATTTATTGGAATATTAAGTTAGATTATATACTGACCTTAACTTCAAGTTCTTGTATAAAATTTTTAAATGACGATAATACCCTTTTTGCAAATAAAATAGGTTTTAAACATAATAAACATGCAAAACCTTTTTGATACTGATATGTTATGAAAAATAAAATATTTTGGCTATTCAAAGCTGGTCATAACCTCATAATTACTTAAACTTTGAAATTATCGTCATTTACTGACTTTTACGCTAATTAGGTGCATAGTATGGTTTTTAACCCTACTTAGCACCCAAAACTTGTTACCTACTGATTTTATAAACCATTTTTAATATTTTTATAGTAGGTATAAGTCATAAACTCAGAATCCCAGATAAGTCCCTAAAACTATGTGTGAAATGACCAAAATGCCCCTACGATGCATAATTTGGTCATAAAGCATAAGCCACACATATGTTTGATATCCTTCTGATATAATATCTTAAGTTAAATATTTTTACAGAATGTTTATGACCAAGACTTCAGTTTACATACAAACCCCTTTTATAAATCATAAAATGACCAAAATGCCCTTATGAGGCTTAATTCGGTTTTAAAACCTTTATGGGCATCTATGTTGATATCCTACTGATGTCATAACATATTTTAAGCATAATAAAATATGGAACTTGTATACGACTCATCCGGTTACCCGTTAATGCCTATACGCGTTCGGTTCGGTTTGTGTGACTAGTTTGCATAAATTAAACGAAACGGGTTTAACCTTATCATTTAAACCTCAAAATCTAGAATGTATTTAGTTTACCCATATTATACAAGTCTCCATACTTGTAGGGTCTAAATTACATTCCATTCCGGTCATCGCTTAATCTAGCGTTTCGTACCGTAAATTGTTCCTTATGCTAACTGGTCTAAGTCTACAACTTAAATAAGGCTCGTTAGTATTCTAATTGGTTAATATTACCTTCACTCCAGACTAGGAAGCCCCAATAAAAGCTACCTTCACAAGTCTAAGTAAATTATACGGCTGGGTAAATAACTCTTGCATTAGAAATCAAAGTTAAAACTCAGGTAAATACTTTTAACTTGTTTTCCTTATACGGGCTTAGGATACGGTAAATTATTACCGCTTGGTCGGGTATAGGATCACTTGGTCGGATTGTGATTAATAAATCCGCATAACCCGTTTTTATCCGTATGGTTTGATAACATAAACATTGGGGGTTAATGCGACCGTGTCTTGGATATCCTCAGCTCATTTAATTGCAAATAGCCACGACTTATGCACGGGGTGTAGGCATACACTCGACAGATGCAAATGCTAAAATATAAAATTACCCACAAGTTGGGGATAACTCCTTTGTGGGTTTATAAAAGTGGTGTGTCGGTTAATCATGTCCCGACTTTTATACCGGGCCCCAAATGTATGACAAACACGTAAATCTGTATACAAGATTATAAATGTAATTGTCCCAAGTTATAAAAGAATTTTTCATGCCTCGTGCTCTTAAATATAATTTTCTTAAACATTTTCAAATGAGTCAGTTAATTGTATTTACCAGTGTAAACTTACGTGTTTTCAAAAGACTAAGTGACAGATACTATACGCAAATAGGTTGGGAGCTACTTGGCGTCTAATAGAGGATTTTGCAAGTCCTTAGATGCCCTAAAGTCTGTTAAACATTGTTTTGTATTTATTTAAGATCCGCCTGTGTAAACTGACGTATTTTCAAAAGACTAAGTGACAGGTACTATACGCAAATAGGTTGGGAGCTACTTGGCGTCTAATAGAGGATCTTGCAAGTCCTCGGATGCCCTAAAGTCTGTTAAACATTGTTTTGTATTTATTTAAGATCCGCCTGTGGATCCATTCTTAGACCGTCTGTATATTATTATTTTAAACTTTGAACATTCGGTTTGTAATAGTAATTTCCTTCCAAGCCTTCTTGTCACGGCCCCCGACCCGGTTTGACCCGTTTCAGGAGCCGCGGGACAGGAATCCCGTGGTTTTTAATTTAGGCGACAGCGGAAGTCTTTTTAAAACAGGATCTTTTAATAATTCAAACTGCCCGTTTTATAGATGAGGGATAAATCCCATAATTTACAATAATATGATTTCTCCGGGAAATCTTTTATTTTCAAAACATGCTTCTTTTATTTATTTACACTGAGCCACTTTTCTAAGCTGGGAGTGCTCCACGGCACTTTTCTTTGCTCATACCAGATCACCTGAAACATGTTTGAAAAAGGTTTTGTCAGCGGGGAAATACTGAGTGAATCATTCATTTTACTGAAAATGACACCTTTTGTTATAATTTACAGTATTAAGGGGAATTACAATGTTTCTGATATCAAACCAACTACCCACAGTATTTGTCACTCGACTACCCATTGGCTATCTCGTTGTCCAAATGGTGTCTGTGACTGTGGTCAGATCACCCCTTGGCTAACTCGTTGTCCAAGTGTGACGGGAAATAAGTAATGTATACAAAACCCCACATACTGGCTGTAACTTGGTGATTACATAGACTTAATCACTGTAACTATAACTTTGAAAATAACTTGGAGTTTTGTAAAACAGTTGATAAAAGAGAATGACTCACATTGCAGATTTACGAGCAGAGTATAAGCTTTACTGATTAGCCTTCTAACCTAATTTAAATAACAATGCACACACAAACGGGATTAGTAACTAATTCAGCAGTTACGTCAATTCACGAGATTAAACCCTCACAACTATTATCAAGTGCGATACTTAATAATTCAATGGATTCACAATGAATGACAGAGCATAGTCCGAATTCGAACAGTACTCAAATATTCAAGTTGAAATCACAATGAATAACAAAGTACAAGCTCAATTTGAGCAGCACTCGGACAATCGTTGGATGGTTATAATCGATCGGACGTTGAATCGTAATAGCGATCGAGTTATTACCCTGATTGCGGCAGCACCTCGTGATCGTGTGTGTTTAATTGTGATATAACAGCCTTAACTCGACGTATACAGAAGCTATTTACGTCGTTTCAACTCCCCTGTGCAAGTCCCAAGGTCGGCTATTTATAGTAATTTTTGGGTCTCCCTTACGGACCGTATGCCTGACCCCATACGGTCCGTAAGCTAAGCAGTCTAATTCATAGGCTGCCTAGACTCGGGACTAGCTTGGGTGATTCAACAAATTAACCAATCAGAGCATAGCAACGTTTAAATTTAGATAATTATCAACTAGGGTTTGCCCCCCTTGACTTTTAGGGGCCCTGATCCTGATTCCGATTGTTCTGAAAATTTTAGGGCTTATGCAGAATTACTTGGGTGTCTCAATTAGGGTTTTCTTATTGACTAATTATCGTCCTAATTATTGATTTTAGTGGCAGTTGTTACATCCTCCCCACCTTGAGAAAAAATCTCGTCCTCGAGATTTACTGAAATAGATGAGGGTACTTTCGTTTCATTTCTGATTCCAGTTCCCAAGTATATTCTGGTCCTCTCTTGGATTCCCATTTGATTTTCACTAGTACTAGTCGTTTATGTTTAAGGAATTTGATTTTTCTATCTTCGATTTGTAGTGGTTTCTCTACGAATTTCAGCTTTTCATTTACCTCTATATCTTGAAGAGGTACTACCAGGGATTCGTCTGATAGACATTTCTTGAGATTGGATACATGAAACACATCATGTACTCCAGCTAACTCTTCTGGTAGTTGTAACCGATAGGCTACTGGTCCGATTCGTTGGATCACTGGGAATGGTCCAACATATCTTGGACTCAGTTTTCCTTTCTTACCAAATCGTACTACTCCTTTCCAAGGAGATACTTTTAATAGTACTTTGTCTCCGACTTGGAATTCTAATGGCTTACGGCGATTGTCCGCATAACTCTTCTGACGATCTCTAGCAGTCTTCAGTCTTTCCTTGATTTGAGTTATTTTGTCTGTGGTCTCTTGTACAATCTCTGGACCTGATAACTGACTTTCTCCTATCTCTGCCCAACAAACGGAAGTTTTGCACTTGCGTCCATACAGTGCTTCGAATGGAGCAGCTTCGATGCTCGAATGATAACTATTGTTATAGGAGAATTCAATTAATGGTAAATGGCTATCCCAATTACCACCAAAGTCAATTACACATGCTCGGAGCATATCTTCCAGGGTTTGTATCGTCCTTTCACTTTGTCCGTCTGTTTGAGGATGATATGCGGTACTTAAATTAAGTCGAGTTCCCATTGCCTCCTGGAAACTTGTCCAGAAACGGGAAGTGAAACGACTATCTCTATCCGATACAATGGAGAGTGGGACTCCATGTAAGGATACTATTTCATCTACATACAACTTGGCTAACCTTTCCATGCTAAAGGTTTCCTTTAATGGCAGAAAATGAGCTGATTTGGTTAATCGATCCACAATTACCCAAATAGCATCATTACTTTTCTGGTTTTGGGTAACTTAGTAACAAAATCCATTGTTATGAGTTCCCATTTCCATACAGGCATTTCTAACTGTTGTAGTAGTCCTGAAGGTTTCTGATGTTCGGCTTTAACTTGTGAACAGGTTAGACACTTAGATACGTATTCGGCTATATCCTTTTTCATTCCTATCCACTAAAAATTATTTCTTAAATCTTGGTACATCTTATTATTTCCTGGATGTACAGTATACCTTGATTTATGAGATTCTTCTAAAATCTTATTTCTTAATTCTCCTTGTTTAGGTACCCAAATTCGTTTCTTGTGGAATCTCCAAATTCCATCTTTTCCTTGTTCTAATTCCTTTAGGTAACCTTTCATTCCTTCGGCATCGTCCTTGATTGCCGTTCCCTGAATTTTCTTCAATTGTTCCATTAAATCTAATTGTAGATTTAACCTAAGAGCACGGACTCGCTTTTGCTTTTCATGATACTTACGACTTAAGGCGTCTGCGACTACGTTTGCCTTTCCTTCGTGATATTGAATATCACAGTCGTAATCACTTAAGATTTCCATCCACCTTCTTTGTCTCATATTTAACTCTTTTTGCCCAAATATATACCTTAAACTCTTATGGTCCGTATAGATAGTAAACTTACTTCCATACAGATAATGTCTCCAAATTTTAAGGGCAAAAGTATGGCTCCTAACTCTAGGTCATGAGTTGTATAATTTTCTTCGTGCTTTTTCAATTGCCTAAAGGCATACGCAATTACCTTTTTGCGTTGCATCAACACACATCCGTATCCTAATTTTGAAGCATCACAATATACTTCAAAGTCTTCTGTTCCTTCAGGTAAAGCTAAAATTGGAGCATTTGTCAATTGGTGTTTTAAAATCCTAAAAGCTTCCTCTTGTCTAGATCCCCATTCAAACTTAACAGCTTTACAGGTTAGCTTAGTTAAAGGTACAGTTATTCTAGAGAAATCTTTAATAAATCGTCTATAATATCCAGCTAATCCTAGAAAACTTCTAACTTCCATAGCCGTTCGTGGAGCTTTCAAATTTGTGATTGCTTCTATTTTAGCAGGATCTACGTGAATTCCTTCGTGATTCACCATATGACCTAAAAATTGTACTTCCTGCAGCCCGAATTCACACTTCGAGAATTTGGCATAAAGCTTTTCCTTTCTTAACAAAGTTAAGAGTGCATGCAGGTGCTCACAATGTTCTTCCTGACTTTTGGAATAAATGAGTATATCGTCAATGAACACGATTACAAATTTATCCAGGTATGGTTTACAGATCCTATTCATCATGTCCATAAATGCGGCTGGAGCATTTGTTAGTCCAAAGGGCATGACTGTAAACTCATAATGTCCATACCTAGTTCTGAAAGCAGTTTTAGGTATGTCCTCTTCTTGCACTTTCATCTGGTGATATCCTGATCTTAAGTCTATCTTAGAGAAATACCTAGCTCCTTGCAATTGATCAAAAAGATCATCAATCCTAGGTAATGGGTATCGGTTCTTAATTGTAACTTTATTCAATTCCCTATAATCGATACACATTCTCATTGATCCATCTTTCTTTTTCACAAACAACACTGGTGCACCCCAAGGGGATGAACTAGGTTGTATAAATCCTTTGCTTAGTAATTCATCTAATTGCTTTTTCAATTCTAGCATTTCGGTAGGTGCTAATCGATAAGGTGCTTTAGCTATTGGTGTAGTACCTGGAATTAAATGAATTCTAAACTCTACTTCCCTATCAGGTGGTAAACCAGGTAATTCTTCAGGAAAAACATCTGGGTATTCTGAAACTATAGAGATGTCCTGGAGTTCCTTACTTTTAGTGTTAATGATTACAGAAATCATATACACCATTTCTTGTTTCCTTGAATAACTAGCCAATTTCATTATTGAAATGAATTTCAGTGGCTTTCGAGGTCTATCTCCTGTAATTAGAATTACTTCTCCTGTGGGGGTACGGATTTCTATGGAATTCTTATCACACAGGATTCGAGCATGGTTGGTGACTAACCAATCCATTCCTAATACTACATCAAATCCGGCTAAATTCATAGGTAACAGGTTTGCAGAAAACTTATGACCTAACAATTCTATCTTTCCTTCTTGCAAAACCTTGTCTATGTTGACAGAATTTCCATCTGCCGTTTCAACAGTAAAGATCTGCCTAAGGGTAGTTAGAGGTAAGTTAAGAGCTTGGCAGAATGAAGTATTAATAAAACTTTGGTTTGCACCAGAGTCAAATAATACTTTTGCATAGACGTTATGCACTAAGAACGTACCCGCTATCACGTCTGGAATAAGTTCAACTTCTTGAGTGGTCAGCTGGAATGCACGAGCATTCTTCTTGGTTATTCCATCGGCCGTTTTAGCTTTATTGTCTGCTGGTTGGGCTAACTTAGGACATTCAGGTTTGATATGCCCTGTTTCTCCGCAGTTATAACATATTTTTGTTTTCCTTCTGCAGTCTTCTTCCCGATGTCCTTTCGCCTTGCAGAAGTTGCAAAATATATTGCACTGTCCATAGTGTTTCTTTTTGCAATTTCTGCAGAAAGGAGGTGACGAGTATTGCCCGGTTCCTCTTTTCTTGAATTTATTGCTATTATTACCCACACGAAATCCTTGGGTAATCTTCTGAGCCAATTCCTTCTTGCGATCTTCTTCTCTGGTGCGGACTAGTTCATCGGTTAAGGTATTAGCTAATTCCACAGCATCGTCAATCGTGCGTGGTCTCGCAGCTTTAACGATGTTACGGATTTCTCCGATTAATCCCCAAATATAACGGGAAATGAGTACCGGTTCTGGCGAAGCCAGGGAAGGTACCACTCTCGCATATTCGAAGAATGTCGAAGTATATCCTCGACAGTCTACTCCTATCATACGATGGCTCAGGAACTTGTTTGCCATTTGTTCCTTCTCGTATTCGGGACAGAATTTTCTTTCTACAAGACTCTTAAATTCTTCCCAATTCATTGCATAGGCCACCCTTCTTCCTTTTGCTTGTAGCACCGTGTTCGACCATTCTAGCGCCCCTTCTTTGAATAGATTTGAAGCATACATCACTTGATCTTCTTCAGCACATTTACTTATTGCAATTACTGCCTCGGTTTTCTCTAACCAACGCAGTGTTGCAGTTGCCCCTTCATTACCTGCAAATTCTGCGGGTTTACAGGCAAGAAATTCTTTGTAAGTGCAACCAGGCGTTGCAGCTTTCATTCTCTTAGGGAGTGGGGCCTGTTGCGGATCATGATCGTCATGATTGCCGCCTCCATTTATGCTGTTACTGCCGTTATCTTCCGGAGTACGTTTACTAGGAATTAATTGTGGTTCGGCAGGTTTTTGAACAGCAGCCACAATTTCTGGAATAGCATTGGCTATCCCTTGAGCAATAAAGTGTTCAATATCTTGTCTAGTTATATATTGATCTTCCTGATTTTGCTCAGACTGATTTACTTCATTAACTAGTTCACTATTAGCGTTTTCCATCTGCTAATTAGCATTAATAGGAATTATTAGTGTCTAATTATTGATACCAAAATCATAGATAACCACATAGATCATTATAACATGCAAGCATAGCCAAAATTGTCGATGCCTCGACTTCTGTTTTGTTTTATATATTATACCTGCTTCAATACACACTTTTTATCTTACATTGTTTTATTGCCCATTTTACAGAGTCGGTTTTACTATATTAGTTATAATACAAACAAACTTCTCCAAACCCATCCTATCTTTTGGTTTACTGGCAGTTTCAGTAACGACGCTCCCTCTCGTCGTACTTCCAGGAGATTTGTTCCCCCATTTCCCGAATCCTATTCCCGGTGCCTATCAGTTCTTCACCAAACTGACGTAGTTCAGCTAAATTTCCATAGCTCATTGGCGGATTAGGGATAGGTTCTGGATCAAACTGTGGGAGAAAACTATAGGGACTATTGACTATATTTTGGAATTGCCAGTCATTGGTCCACCATTCCTCCATTTGGCCTAATGGTCGGGTGTGAACTAGTGGGTCTGGAATAGCTGGTCCTAGGTTTATTGGGAGTTGGGCTGTAGCAGGATAAGAGAAGAGATTATCGTTGATAGGCTCTAGTATATCACAATTATCCAGTAGGCGATCTATTTCGTCCTGGAATGTGATTTCTTCAGGCTGTTTAGAGCTTTCTCCGATCTCTATTCCCTTTTGCTTTAGGTCTATCCCTATTTCTGCTGGTTTGGAACTTTCTCCGGTTTCTATTTCTTTTCCCTTGCTCACACTCACAGGATTTTCTATTTTAGGGAGTCTCCTAGGTTTCCTTCTGCGCACCTTTCGCCACCCTACATATCTTCTCCTCTTTTTGGGTTTTACTTTTTCCAGCGGTGGAGCTTGGAATTCCAGAGGTTCCTCTGTGTCAGCAATGTAACCAGTGAAGTTGTGGGAGACTTCAATTGGCACAGGATAGAGGTTGAGATTCTGAAACGCCTCGGATAGCTCACTCATGCTGTGTAGCATATATGCAAAATGCACAAAAATGCCAAGTTAAAACTTTGGAACAAAGTTTAACAAATAAACATTTTTATTGCACACCAATTTGTACAACATAACAGCAAACAGAACACACTCAGATTTATTTATTTATTTACTGGGAAGTACTTATTTCTAGATTTAGAGTTTAAAGATTTGCATTTTCTGCTATAGTAGCGAGCAGATACAGATTTGCCCATTTTTCATCTAAGTTATTTTCCCCTGGTGGATTATTGCTAATTTCCTGAATTTCTGGGTTAAACCTCACTCTCTTGGGTTGGGGTTTCTTTTTCTCTTGACCTTTTCTAAGAATTGAATTCCTTTTCTCCGGGGTAAGAGGGTTTTCATAATTTGCCTTACGGACAAAGATTCCTTCTTCTAAATTGGTGGGAGATTTGGAGGAAGAGGTTCCCTGTTCTTTAGGTGTACTATCTAATTTGCGGTAGATAGCAGAAATCTTTTGTTTACCCATACTGTAATTTTAACAATTAGTCAGTTAATGCACACATATTCACAGAATGGCAATTAGAATTTTCCTAAGTACTTAAAATAGTGAGCTTAATCAGTAAGCTTAAAACAGTGGCTCTGATACCACCTTTTCCTGTCACGGCCCCCGACCCGGTTTGACCCGTTTCAGGAGCCGCGGGACAGGAATCCCGTGGTTTTTAATTTAGGCGACAGCGGAAGTCTTTTTAAAACAGGATCTTTTAATAATTCAAACTGCCCGTTTTATAGCTGAGGGATAAATCCCATAATTTACAATAATATGATTTCTCCGGGAAATCTTTTATTTTCAAAACATGCTTCTTTTATTTATTTACACTGAGCCACTTTTCTAAGCTGGGAGTGCTCCACGGCACTTTTCTTTGCTCATACCAGATCACCTGAAACATGTTTGAAAAATGTTTTGTCAGCGGGGAAATACTGAGTGAATAATTCATTTTACTGAAAATGACACCTTTTGTTATAATTTACAGTATTAAGGGGAATTACAATGTTTCTGATATCAAACCAACTACCCACAGTATTTGTCACTCGACTACCCATTGGCTATCTCGTTGTCCAAATGGTGTCTGTGACTGTGGTCAGATCACCCCTTGGCTAACTCGTTGTCCAAGTGTGACGGGAAATAAGTAATGTATACAAAACCCCACATACTGGCTGTAACTTGGTGATTACATAGACTTAATCACTGTAACTATAACTTTGAAAATAACTTGGAGTTTTGTAAAACAGTTGATAAAAGAGAATGACTCACATTGCAGATTTACGAGCAGAGTATAAGCTTTACTGATTAGCCTTCTAACCTAATTTAAATAACAATGCACACACAAACGGGATTAGTAACTAATTCAGCAGTTACGTCAATTCACGAGATTAAACCCTCACAACTATTATCAAGTGCGATACTTAATAATTCAGTGGATTCACAACGAATGACAGAGCATAGTCCGAATTCGAACAGTACTCAAATATTCAAGTTGAAATCACAATGAATAACAAAGTACAAGCTCAATTTGAGCAGCACTCGGACAATCGTTGGATAATTATAATCGATCGGACGTTGAATCGTAATAGCGATCGAGTTATTACCCTGATTGCGGCAGCACCTCGTGATCGTGTGTGTTTAATTGTGATATAACAGCCTTAACTCGACGTATACAGAAGCTATTTACGTCGTTTCAACTCCCCTGTGCAAGTCCCAAGGTCGGCTATTTATAGTAATTTTTGGGTCTCCCTTACGGACCGTATGCCTGACCCCATACGGTCCGTAAGCTAAGCAGTCTAATTCATAGGCTGCCTAGACTCGGGACTAGCTTGGGTGATTCAACAAATTAACCAATCAGAGCATAGCAACGTTTAAATTTATATAATTATCAACTAGGGTTTGCCCCCTTGACTTTTAGGGGCCCTGATCCTGATTCCGATTGTTCTGAAAATTTTAGGGCTTATGCAGAATTACTTGGGTGTCTCAATTAGGGTTTTCTTATTGACTAATTATCGTTCTAATTATTGATTTTAGTGGCAGTTGTTACATCCTCCCCACCTTGAGAAAAAATCTCGTCCTCGAGATTTACTGAAATAGATGAGGGTACTTTCGTTTCATTTCTGATTCTAGTTCCCAAGTATATTCTGGTCCTCTCTTGGATTCCCATTTGATTTTCACTAGTACTAGTCGTTTGTGTTTGAGGAATTTGATTTTTCTATCTTCGATCTGTAGTGGTTTCTCTACGAATTTCAGCTTTTCATTTACCTCTATATCTTGAAGAGGTACTACCAGGGATTCGTCTGATAGACATTTCTTGAGATTGGATACATGAAACACATCATGTACTCCAGCTAACTCTTCTGGTAGTTGTAACCGATAAGCTACTGGTCCGATTCGTTGGATCTCTGGGAATGGTCCAACATATCTTGGACTCAGTTTTCCTTTCTTACCAAATCGTACTACTCCTTTCCAAGGAGATACTTTTAATAGTACTTTGTCTCCGACTTGGAATTCTAATGGCTTACGGCGATTGTCCGCATAACTCTTCTGACGATCTCTAGCAGTCTTCAGTCTTTCCTTGATTTGAGTTATTTTGTCTGTGGTCTCTTGTACAATCTCTGGACCTGATAACTGACTTTCTCCTATCTCTGCCCAATAAACGGGAGTTCTGCACTTGCGTCCATACAGTGCTTCGAATGGAGCAGCTTCGATGCTCGAATGATAACTATTGTTATAGGAGAATTCAATTAATTGTAAATGGCTATCCCAATTACCACCAAAGTCAATTACACATGCTCGGAGCATATCTTCCAGGGTTTGTATCGTCCTTTCACTTTGTCCGTCTGTTTGAGGATGATATGCGGTACTTAAATTAAGTCGAGTTCCCACTGCCTCCTGGAAACTTGTCCAGAAACGGGAAGTGAAACGACTATATCTATCCGATACAATGGAGAGTGGGACTCCATGTAAGGATACTATTTCATCTACATACAACTTGGCTAACCTTTCCATGCTAAAGGTTTCCTTTATTGGCAGAAAATGAGCTGATTTGGTTAATCGATCCACAATTACCCAAATAGCATCATTACCTTTTCTGGTTTTGGGTAACTTAGTAACAAAATCCATTGTTATGAGTTCCCATTTCCATACAGGCATTTCTAACTGTTGTAGTAGTCCTGAAGGTTTCTGATGTTCGGCTTTAACTTGTGAACAGGTTAGACACTTAGATACGTATTCGGCTATATCCTTTTTCATTCCTATCCACCAAAAATTATTTCTTAAATCTTGGTACATCTTATTATTTCCTGGATGTACAGTATACCTTGATTTATGAGATTCTTCTAAAATCTTATTTCTTAATTCTTAATTCTCCTTGTTTAGGTACCCAAATTCGTTTCTTGTGGAATCTCCAAATTCCATCTTTTCCTTGTTCTAATTCCTTTAGGTAACCTTTCATTCCTTCGGCATCGTCCTTGATTTCCGTTCCCTGAATTTTCTTCAATTGTTCCATTAAATCTAATTGTAGATTTAACCTAAGAGCACGGACTCGCTTTTGCTTTTCATGATACTTACGACTTAAGGCGTCTGCGACTACGTTTGCCTTTCCTTCGTGATATTGAATATCACAGTCGTAATCACTTAAGATTTCCATCCACCTTCTTTGTCTCATATTTAACTCTTTTTGCCCAAATATATACCTTAAACTCTTATGGTCCGTATAGATAGTAAACTTACTTCCATACAGATAATGTCTCCAAATTTTAAGGGCAAAAATTATGGCTCCTAACTCTAGGTCATGAGTGGTATAATTTTCTTCATGCTTTTTCAATTGCCTAGAGGCATACGCAATTACCTTTTTGCGTTGCATCAACACACATCCGTATCCTAATTTTGAAGCATCACAGTATACTTCAAAGTCTTCTGTTCCTTCAGGTAAAGCTAAAATTGGAGCATTTGTCAATTGGTGTTTTAAAATCCTAAAAGCTTCCTCTTGTCTAGATCCCCATTCAAACTTAACAGCTTTACAGGTTAGCTTAGTTAAAGGTACAGCTATTCTAGAGAAATCTTTAATAAATCGTCTATAATATCCAGCTAATCCTAGAAAACTTCTAACTTCCATAGCCGTTCGTGGAGCTTTCCAATTTGTGATTGCTTCTATTTTAGCAGGATCTACGTGAATTCCTTCGTGATTCACCATATGACCTAAAAATTGTACTTCCTGCAGCCAGAATTCACACTTCGAGAATTTGGCATAAAGCTTTTCCTTTCTTAACAAAGTTAAGAGTGCATGCAGGTGCTCACAATGTTCTTCCTGACTTTTGGAATAAATGAGTATATTGTCAACGAACATGATTACAAATTTATCCAGGTATGGTTTACAGATCCTATTCATCATGTCCATAAATGCGGCTGGAGCATTTGTTAGTCCAAAGGGCATGACTGTAAACTCATAATGTCCATACCTAGTTCTGAAAGCAGTTTTAGGTATGTCCTCTTCTTGCACTTTCAGCTGGTGATATCCTGATCTTAAGTCTATCTTAGAGAAATACCTAGCTCCTTGCAATTGATCAAAAAGATCATCAATCCTAGGTAATGGGTATCGGTTCTTAATTGTAACTTTATTCAATTCCCTATAATCGATACACATTCTCATTGATCCATCTTTCTTTTTCACAAACAACACTGGTGCACCCCAAGGGGATGAACTAGGTTGTATAAATCCTTTGCTTAGTAATTCATCTAATTGCTTTTTCAATTCTAGCATTTCGGTAGGTGCTAATCGATAAGGTGCTTTTGCTATTGGTGTAGTACCTGGAATTAAATGAATTCTAAACTCTACTTCCCTATCAGGTGGTAAACCAGGTAATTCTTCAGGAAAAACATCTGGGTATTCTGAAACTATAGAGATGTCCTGGAGTTCCTTACTTTTAGTGTTAATGATTACAGAAATCATATACACCATTTCTTGTTTCCTTGAATAACTAGCCAATTTCATTATTGAAATGAATTTCAGTGGCTTTCGAGGTCTATCTCCTGTAATTAGAATTACTTCTCCTGTGGGGGTACGAATTTCTATGGAATTCTTATCACACAGGATTCGAGCATGGTTGGTGACTAACCAATCCATTCCTAATACTACATCAAATCCGGCTAAATTCATAGGTAACATGTTTGCAGAAAACTTATGACCTAACAATTCTATCTTTCCTTCTTGCAAAACCTTGTCTATGTTGACAGAATTTCCATCTGCCGTTTCAACAGTAAAGATCTGCCTAAGGGTAGTTAGAGGTAAGTTAAGAGCTTGGCAGAATGAAGTATTAATAAAACTTTGGTTTGCACCAGAGTCAAATAATACTTTTGCATAGACGTTATGCACTAAGAACGTACCCGCTATCACGTCTGGAATAAGTTCAGCTTCTTGAGTGGTCAGCTGGAATGCACGAGCATTCTTCTTGGTTATTCCATCGGCCGTTTTAGCTTTATTGTCTGCTGGTTGGGCTAACTTAGGACATTCAGGTTTGATATGCCCTGTTTCTCCGCAGTTATAACATATTCTTGTTTTCCTTCTGCAGTCTTCTTCCTGATGTCCTTTCGCCTTGCAGAAGTTGCAAAATATATTGCACTGTCCATAGTGTTTCTTTTTGCAATTTCTGCAGAAAGGAGGTGACGAGTATTGCCCGGTTCCTCTTTTCTTGAATTTATTGCTATTATTACCCACACGAAATCCTTGGGTAATCTTCTGAGCCAATTCCTTCTTGCGATCTTCTTATCTGGTGCGGACTAGTTCATTGGTTAAGGTATTAGCTAATTCCACAGCATCGTCAATCGTGTGTGGTCTCGCAGCTTTAACGATGTTACGGATTTCTCCGATTAATCCCCAAATATAACGGGAAATGAGTACCGGTTCTGGCGAAGCCAGGGAAGGTACCACTCTCGCATATTCGAAGAATGTCGAAGTATATCCTCGACAGTCTACTCCTATCATACGATGGCTCAGGAACTTGTTTGCCCTTTGTTCCTTCTCGTATTCGGGCAGAATTTTCTTTCTACAAGACTCTTAAATTCTTCCCAATTCATTGCATAGGCCACCCTTCTTCCTTTTGCTTGTAGCACCGTGTTCCACCATTCTAGCGCCCCTTCTTTGAATAGATTTGAAGCATACATCACTTGATCTTCTTCAGCACATTTACTTATTGCAATTACTGCCTCGGTTTTCTCTAACCAACGCAGTGTTGCAGTTGCCCCTTCATTACCTGCAAATTCTGCGGGTTTACAGGCAAGAAATTCTTTGTAAGTGCAACCAGGCGTTGCAGCTTTCATTCTCTTAGGGAGTGGGGCCTGTTGCGGATCATGATCGTCATGATTGCCGCCTCCATTTATGCTGTTACTGCCGTTATCTTCCGGAGTACGTTTACTAGGAATTAATTGTGGTTCGGCAGGTTTTTGAACAGCAGCCACAATTTCTGGAATAGCATTGGCTATCCCTTGAGCAATAAAGTGTTCAATATCTTGTCTAGTTATATATTGATCTTCCTGATTTTGCTCAGACTGATTTACTTCATTAACTAGTTCACTATTAGCGTTTTCCATCTGCTAATTAGCATTAATAGGAATTATTAGTGTCTAATTATTGATACCAAAATCATAGATAACCACATAGATCATTATAACATGCAAGCATAGCCAAAATTGTCGATGCCTCGACTTCTGTTTTGTTTTATATATTATACCTGCTTCAATACACACTTTTTATCTTACATTGTTTTATTGCCCATTTTACAGAGTCGGTTTTACTATATTAGTTATAATACAAACAAACTTCTCCAAACCCATCCTATCTTTTGGTTTACTGGCAGTTTCAGTAACGACGCTCCCTCTCGTCGTACTTCCAGGAGATTTGTTCCCCCATTTCCCGAATCCTATTCCCGGTGCCTATCAGTTCTTCACCAAACTGACGTAGTTCAGCTAAATTTCCATAGCTCATTGGCGGATTAGGGATAGGTTCTGGATCAAACTGTGGGAGAAAACTATAGGGACTATTGACTATATTTTGGAATTGCCAGTCATTGGTCCACCATTCCTCCATTTGGCCTAATGGTCGGGTGTGAACTAGTGGGTCTGGAATAGCTGGTCCTAGGTTTATTGGGAGTTGGGCTGTAGCAGGATAAGAGAAGAGATTATCGTTGATAGGCTCTAGTATATCACAATTATCCAGTAGGCGATCTATTTCGTCCTGGAATGTGATTTCTTCAGGCTGTTTAGAGCTTTCTCCGATCTCTATTCCCTTTTGCTTTAGGTCTATCCCTATTTCTGCTGGTTTGGAACTTTCTCCGGTTTCTATTTCTTTTCCCTTGCTCACACTCACAGGATTTTCTATTTTAGGGAGTCTCCTAGGTTTTCTTCTGCGCACCTTTCGCCACCCTACATATCTTCTCCTCTTTTTGGGTTTTACTTTTTCCAGCGGTGGAGCTTGGAATTCCAGAGGTTCCTCTATGTCAGCAATGTAACCAGTGAAGTTGTGGGAGACTTCAATTGGCACAGGATAGAGGTTGAGATTCTGAAACGCCTCGGATAGCTCACTCATGCTGTGTAGCATATATGCAAAATGCACAAAAATGCCAAGTTAAAACTTTGGAACAAAGTTTAACAAATAAACATTTTTATTGCACACCAATTTGTACAACATAACAGCAAACAGAACACACTCAGATTTATTTATTTATTTACTGGGAAGTACTTATTTCTAGATTTAGAGTTTAAAGATTTGCATTTTCTGCTATAGTAGCGAGCAGATACAGATTTGCCCATTTTTCATCTAAGTTATTTTCCCCTGGTGGATTATTGCTAATTTCCTGAATTTCTGGGTTAAACCTCACTCTCTTGGGTTGGGGTTTCTTTTTCTCTTGACCTTTTCTAAGAATTGAATTCCTTTTCTCCGGGGTAAGAGGGTTTTCATAATTTGCCTTACGGACAAAGATTCCTTCTTCTAAATTGGTGGGAGATTTGGAGGAAGAGGTTCCCTGTTCTTTAGGTGTACTATCTAATTTGCGGTAGATAGCAGAAATCTTTTGTTTACCCATACTGTAATTTTAACAATTAGTCAGTTAATGCACACATATTCACAGAATGGCAATTAGAATTTTCCTAAGTACTTAAAATAGTGAGCTTAATCAGTAAGCTTAAAACAGTGGCTCTGATACCACCTTTTCCTGTCACGGCCCCCGACCCGGTTTGACCCGTTTCAGGAGCCGCGGGACAGGAATCTCATGGTTTTTAATTTAGGCGACAGCGGAAGTCTTTTTAAAACAGGATCTTTTAATAATTCAAACTGCCCGTTTTATAGCTGAGGGATAAATCCCATAATTTACAATAATATGATTTCTCCGGGAAATCTTTTATTTTCAAAACATGCTTCTTTTATTTATTTACACTGAGCCACTTTTCTAAGCTGGGAGTGCTCCACGGCACTTTTCTTTGCTCATACCAGATCACCTGAAACATGTTTGAAAAAGGTTTTGTCAGCGCCGAAATACTGAGTGAATCATTCATTTTACTGAAAACGACACCTTTTGTTATAATTTACAGTATTAAGGGGAATTACAATGTTTCTGATATCAAACCAACTACCCACAGTATTTGTCACTCGACTACCCATTGGCTATCTCGTTGTCCAAATGGTGTCTGTGACTGTGGTCAGATCACCCCTTGGCTAACTCGTTGTCCAAGTGTGACGGGAAATAAGTAATGTATACAAAACCCCACATACTGGCTGTAACTTGGTGATTACATAGACTTAATCACTGTAACTATAACTTTGAAAATAACTTGGAGTTTTGTAAAACAGTTGATAAAAGAGAATGACTCACATTGCAGATTTACGAGCAGAGTATAAGCTTTACTGATTAGCCTTCTAACCTAATTTAAATAACAATGCACACACAAACGGGATTAGTAACTAATTCAGCAGTTACGTCAATTCACGAGATTAAACCCTCACAACTATTATCAAGTGCGATACTTAATAATTCAATGGATTCACAATGAATGACAGAGCATAGTCCGAATTCGAACAGTACTCAAATATTCAAGTTGAAATCACAATGAATAACAAAGTACAAGCTCAATTTGAGCAGCACTCGGACAATCGTTGGATAGTTATAATCGATCGGACGTTGAATCGTAATAGCGATCGAGTTATTACCCTGATTGCGGCAGCACCTCGTGATCGTGTGTGTTTAATTGTGATATAACAGCCTTAACTCGACATATACAGAAGCTATTTACGTCGTTTCAACTCCCCTGTGCAAGTCCCAAGGTCGGCTATTTATAGTAATTTTTGGGTCTCCCTTACGGACCGTATGCCTGACCCCATACGGTCCGTAAGCTAAGCAGTCTAATTCATAGGCTGCCTAGACTCGGGACTAGCTTGGGTGATTCAACAAATTAACTAATCAGAGCATAGCAACGTTTAAATTTAGATAATTATCAACTAGGGTTTGCCCCCCTTGAGTTTTAGGGGCCCTGATCCTGATTCCGATTGTTCTGAAAATTTTAGGGCTTATGCAGAATTATTTGGGTGTCTCAATTAGGGTTTTCTTATTGACTAATTATCGTCCTAATTATTGATTTTAGTGGCAGTTGTTACACTTCCGTTGTGCTATAACTGTGTTTAATTGACTATGATGATATCAACTACGTCACGATACTCCCCACCGGGCCCACCTGATTATGTGGAAATATCGGGGTGTGACAACGGGTGACGTACTCTAGAGCTCGAGTAGTACCAAAAGGTACCTTAACACATGCATTTCACGTTAAGGTTTTGCTCCTATCATCAGCAAAATGCAACAAATCTTGCAAACTACCATTTGCAATGTAATCATAAACCAAAAGATGGTGCCCATGCTCTACACAATATCTTGTTGTTTTTGCATATTCAGAAAAAAAAGTAAAAAAAAAATATACCCGGTTTCTAATTCATTAAATTATACAAAACCCAATTCTTGATAGATCAAAGATCACAAAGAACAATTCATGATTATGCTAAAAGCACAAAATCAATAGGAAAAATAGTTTAAGATCATCAAATAAAGCATACCCAGATTCTAATTCATCAAAATAAACAAAACCCACTTCATAGTTGAACAAAAAACACAAAATCAATAGAAAAACAATTCAAGATCATCAAATAAAACACACCCAGATTCTAATTCATCAAAATAAACAAAACCCAGTTCTTAAAATCCAAAAAAATGAAGGGGAATGAGAAAAGGGGGCACCTTTGTTCTTAGGGGATGTTGTTGAAGCTGGAGTAAGTACTGTTGAAGCCCTCTTTTTGCGGCATTGTGGATACCGGAGGCGGCTAAGTTAACATGAGACCAGATATCACCCAAAGAATCCAACCGGCAGTTCCATCACCACCTGCAACCTAATACGCACACGTCTCATAAACAATCTTATCATGCTTAAGTTTCTCTATATTTATACACAATTTCTGATTTATTTGTGACAGTCTATTTTCATCAGTAAAGGTTTTTGGATGAACTAAACTTACCTGGTGGTCGGAACCCTAGCCGTCGCCTGTTGTTGATGCCATGGCCACCCATGTTCATCGAGTCTCCACACACGCAACTCTAGTATTCCCTTGTCACATTCACTGTGGCCACCTGAGAAGATAACCTTGAAACCCTAGATTCCGATCTGGTTCTCTCTATCTTTCTCTCTAACGCTCTTATTTTTCTCTGGTTCTCTGGTGAGAACAAGCGATATAATGAGAGTTTTGGGGATGAGAAGCGAGGTTTTAAAATTTGGATGCAAGAAATTTGGCCGCCCACAATTTCTCTGGTTTTTTAATGTATTTAAACAAACTTATATTAAATATTAAATAATAAGTGAAGATATAAAATTGACGATGCAATAATGACATTAGATTGTCATTGTTGGATAGCCTAGATGGCTGACACCTAAGGCTAGAGGGTATGAAGGTCCCTTTTCTCGGAGGATCGAGAACAAACCTAAACCTTGTTATACAAACTCACTAGCGAGTGCGGAATCCAAGCTAGCGAGCAAACCGGGATGATGCAAGAACAAACACAAGAACACACAAGACTCAACGATTAACACCACTTGTATTAATGCGTAGAAAGTTTCCGGTTACAAGCACAATGTTTACAATCAGTTTGCAAACTCTCAAAGTGTGTGTGTGTGTGTTTCGGACAGAATGCTCTCAACTTCCTTTCTGTCTGTCTGTGTGCATCTATCTTTCACACTACACTGCATGGGTATATATATACCCATACATAGCAGATCTGATCGAAGGATCCGATAGATGGTCCGAAGGATCATCTATCGATGACAACCTGTTCGAATGATCAGCAAGGACCTCGAAGGATCATCCTTCGAGGGCCATCAGTCGAAGCATATCTTTCGATCACCTCGAAGGATCAACAGTATCCTTCGAGGCTATCCTTCGATTCAGACAAGCATATTACAAACAGATTGGCCAAGTCTAACTAGGAGGATAGTTGACTTGGTCAACTTACAGACCAACTTTGGACATCGTTTATATACAGACCGAATACAGACAAAGTACAGACACAAGTGCACCAACAAACTCCCCCTTGGCTGTAGCTTTGTCTTTATCTTCTATAGTTGTAGACTCGTCTCGAACTTCGACGGTCTTTGGTCTTCGAGTTCTCAAAACTCTGATGTCCTTTCACGTCTTCAAAGTCGGAGGATCTTCAAAGTCTTCACGTCTTGAAAGCAGAGAGTGTATCAACAAACTACCCGTATCATGTAGGAAGTGTGTTGACAAACTCCCCCTTAACATAAGCTCCCCCTTGGGTCATGCTCGTGAAATACTTTAACTTTATGAAGTGAGATCCTGGTGGTGTTGATGATGGCCAGCGGCAACTCGATCATCTTCATCAGTTGAGCGCCTTCTCGTCGTGTCTTCATTCCAAAGCTTGTCATCGACCATGTTCTCCTAGCCTTTAGAATCTACACATGCAAGAAATCTAAACGCGTAATGAGAACAACTGCTTGGAATATAGTATAAACAAATGACACACGAATGACCATGTCATAATCAAACACCGTCCGACAGTTTGAAAGTTTAATAGATTTCTAAACTTTAGACTTAACTTTCAAAACTTGCAAATTTCGACCGTTTATGAAGATTTAGTCAATTCGGTTTTCGTTCAGGTTTCAGGTAACGAAGACTCGAGCTCCAACATCGTACGATCGAAAATACAGTAGAAAGAAAATCTTTTTGGCTTTTATAAAGTTTATATTAAAACAAGCCTAAAATCTTTTTGGTATTTTTGAAATTAAAAGACAACAATTTAAAATCCTTTGAGTGTTATCAAACGACATCACCGCTAATGTCGTGCTGATATGCACCAAACGACGAAACTGTTTAAAAGAAAAACAATAAAAGTTAAGCAGTAAATAAATATATACAGACATTCTTTTTGCGAGTTTCGAGGGTAAGAGAATCATATCAGTGTACGGTCATGCCAAAACACTCTTGTTGTTCAGTTAGTTAACATTAAGATAAGCATCCTATAACAATTATCGGTATTGTTGTCCACTTAAGCTCAACTTATCAGATGTAATCATGGCGAGGGGATGCGTTAAGGTATGATTTATACTTACCGACCGGTGTTCATCCACATCACGACACATTCCCGTATCAAGGTATGCACGAGAGTTCATCTTACCGGTGAGTATACCGATTATCATCTGTTTGACCGTATAAATTGTGAGATACTCACTTATTTTGATTTGAAAACAAGCCCTTTGTGATATAATCACTTATTGATGAGGAACTTGATTTTCATATGCATGAGGGCACAGGTGCAAGTCCGTGAACAGGTCAGTACTTCCGTACAGCAGAGAGACGAACTTGACACCCGGATAAATGTGATACTTTATCACTTATTTGATTTGGACATGTGATTGTTTATCACTTATTGAGGTCGAATGCAGTATGAATTATGTACACGTATGTATAGTATCATGGAAGATCTAGACTTGCGTCCCCGTTATTTTTTTCGGTAAAAGATACAACCATGATACTCAGATGATAAGCAGCATAAAGACCGAATATCTCAGAACCTCGGCAATCTATCAAACGAAATTTCGGTACTAAGACCATATGCCAATGAATGGTTCCCACCTGGTCTTCAGTCGATTAAGATTTATATCACCCTGCACACTTTAAAATGATTGTGAGCCTACCGATACATCTTATATAGAGCTGCTTATCGTTTTTCATTTAAGGTTTAAAGAGGTTTGGATAGACCACTGATGTACTATCATTTTCTCTTTTGCTTGCCAGGAAACTCATTTTTGTTTTTCTATTGTTTTTGTGTTTTGAAATTTTTCGATGTTTTTGGATTTTCAGATTTTTGGATTTACTCCCCCTAAATTCAATAAACTAAGATAAATTTAAAAACACACAAAGATATTTACAAAAATGATTTTCCGATGTTGGTTTACTCTTGCTTGACCTTAATGCCATTTACCAATAAGAAGAAGTCAAATCTAGATTTGTCAAAAGCTTTGGTAAATAAGTCGGCACGTTGGTCATCGGTGTGGACCTTAACAACATCGATTAGCCTTTTCTCAAAGCAATCACGTATGAAGTGATATTTGATTTCGATGTGTTTGGTCTTTGAATGCTGCACAGGATTTTTAGTGATATCTAAAGCAGCAGAATTATCAACGTAAATAGGAGTAGTTAGGAATTCAAAACCGTAGTCCCGCAATTGTTGTTGGATCCAAAGAACTTGTGAACAACAACTTGAGGCAGCAATGTATTCAGCTTCGCATGTTGAAGTAGCGACGCATGTCTGCTTCTTGCACTGCCATGTGACTAGGCGATTTCCTAAAAACTGACATCCAGCCGTTGTGGATTTGCCGTCGATTTTACATCCGCCAAAATCAGAATCACTGAATGCGACCAAGTCAAAGTTATTATCCCTAGGATACCACAGACCGGTGTCGGGGTAAGCCTTCAAATAACGAAAAATCCTTTTAACAGCTGCAAGATGTGAGGCCTTCGGGTTAACTTGATATCTGGCAAGTAGGCACGTTGGGTACATTATGTCTGGCCTTGATGCTGTGAGGTACATAAGGGATCCGATCATCGCGCGATAGTATGAAGGGCTAACAGGTTCACCCTTCAAGTCAGGAGTTATTCCGTGATTAGTTGGCAATGGGGTACCAATGGGCGTTGCATCGGACATCTGGAACCGGCTCAAGATGTCTCCAACATATTTAGTCTGATGGATGAATATCCCAGACTCCGTTTGTTGCACTTGTAGGTCCAAAAAGAAATTCATTTCCCCCATAGCACTCATCTCGAACTTATCCTGCATGATGCGCTCGAAATTCCTGCACAAAACATCATTAGTAGAACCAAAAATAATATCATCAACATATACCTGAACCAGAAGAAGATCTCCATCTTGTTCTTTGATAAAGAGAGTACAATCGATAAGACCTCTTCGAAAACCGTTCTCCAGCAGATATGTAGATAAGGTTGCATACCAAGCTCGTGGCGCTTGATGAAGACCATATAGAGCTTTGTTGAGCAACCAAACCCGATCAGGATGGACAGGATCTTCAAAACCTGGAGGCTGTTCGACATACACCTCTTCTTCAACCACACCATGTAGAAATGCACTTTTGACGTCCATCTGGTAAACCTTGAATCCTTTGAATGAGGCATAAGCCAGAAAGATCCGAATAGCTTCCAGACGTGCAACTGGTGCATAGACTTCGTTGTAGTCGATCCCCTCTATCTGACGAAAACCTTGAACGACTAAACGAGCTTTGTTCCGAATAACCACTCCACGGTCGTCTTTCTTGCATTTGAAGACCCATCGAGTGCCAATCTTCTTGTAGTTCTCAGGTTTGTCAACAAGCTTCCAAACACCCAGCTTGTGAAATTGCTGTAATTCTTCCTGCATGGCTTCAACCCAAGCACTGTCTTTCAATGCTTCTTTCCACGACTTTGGTTCTTCTTGTGACACGTAACACGCGAAGGACCAGTCATTTTGTTGACCAGATTCTCTTATGGCTGAATACAAACCAGCATTCCGGTTGTTTCTCAGCTGATTACGCGTCTGCACACCGCGATGGACATCTCCTATTATGTTCTGCTGGGGATGGGTATCGTGAATCCTCATTTCAGGATTATCTGGCACACGAGCATTGATACCCAAATTGGTAAGATTAAGATCGACAACCAACTCCACACCAGGAATGTGGGTAGAGGTGGATGCATTCCCTTCAGCAGTATCTATATTCTGCGTATGAGGTGTATCTACAGAAGCACCTTGAACAGGAGCAGCTTGAGCTGAAGATCCTTCGGCTGCATCATGATATTCATCATCTTCAGAAGAGTCATTATAATCAGCAGCATCTTCATAAACCTCATTTTGAACCATATTGTTGACAGACGTAGAAACTTGAGGATCAACAACAATAGGTCTAACCAAAGGCGAGACAGCAGCGTTGTCACTTTCCAACAACATCCTAGCCGCTGCTGATTCTTCGTCAAAGGTTGGCAGATTGAAGGAGTCAAATAGCCCATCATAATCGAACATCCACGGATCACCCGGAGCCCTAACAGGACTCGTGTACCTTTGAACCCTAACTTCGCTCCAAAGCTCAATCTTTTTGGTAGCTAGATTCCAAACACGAAAATTCGGAGTAGCATATCCAAGGAAGAAACCCTCGATAGCTCTTGCACCAAACTTTCCATCCGGCTCAATCATAGTACAAGGAGCACCAAACGGTTCAAGGTAAGAAAGATCCGGTTTCCTTTTCTGAAGGAGTTCGAAGCAAGTCTTGCCATGTCTCTTTACTGTAAGAACTCTGTTCAACGTGTAGCAAGCAGCCGATACAGCCTCTCCCCAGAATTGAATAGGGAGTTCCGACTCTACTAACATTGTTCTTGCAGTTTCTATAATCGTCCGATTCTTCCTCTCAGCGACACCATTTTGTTGTGGAGTATAACGAGAACTGTACTCATGAAGAATGCCTTTAGATGTACAAAACTCATCCATAACTTGATTCTTGAATTCGGTTCCATTGTCGCTTCGGATTCTTTTCACTTTCAACGTATAGAGATTTTCCAACATTGTAAGAAGATCCTTGAGGATGCCAGGAGTTTCACTCTTGTGTGCCATAAAGGATACCCAAGAAAATCTAGAGTAGTCATCAGTAACTACTAAACAATAAGCATCACCAAACGTTGTCTTGTGCTTCATAGGTCCAAAAAGGTCCATATGAAGACGTTCGAGAGGCATGCTGACAGTGTTGATTTTCTTCAAAGGGTGAGACTTCTTTGTTTGCTTCCCCTTTTGGCACGAGACACAGATATCTTGTAGATGAAAACTTCTCACAGGCACACCATTCACAAGATTATTTTTTTTACCAAATGGTTCATTTTTCTCAAGTGAATGTGTCCCATTCTTCTGTGCCAAGATATAGACTCCTTTTCTGTGGCTTTTGAGACAAAACAAGTGACTTGTGCAGATGTAGTAATCGCCTGGCTCATATCGAGAATATAAAGATCATTAACTCTCGGAGCCGATAAGAGAATCCATTCTTGTGGAATTTTGAATCCAGGTTTCAGCACATAGCAGCCAGCGTCATCAAAAATCACTGAGAACTTTTTATCGCAGATTTGCGACACACTTAGAAGATTGTGATCAATTTGCTTCACATAATTGATCTTATCAAAGCACACGATACCATTGGAGATACTTCCTTCTCCAGTGATGTACCCACCTTTATCACCCGCAAAAGCAACATACCCTCCTCTAATATTTCTCACGTCGTATAGGAGCCGTAAGTCGCCAGTCAGGTGCCTGGATGCTCCACTATCAACAATCCAATGACTATTAATAGTTCCTCCTAGAACATCCTGCACATGTTAATTAAACACATCAGTTGAGAATGGGGACCCAAGCCTTAGTGGTCTTGGGTCGTCCCTTGGCATCACGAAACGTGAGCTCGATCTCTTGATGGTTTTCAAGAACAACTGCTCCCCCTGAATTGTCACCCGACTTAGGTAACCAAGTTTGTCTGTGCCTACCAGTTTTTGAAGATTTTGGTTTTACAGATTGTGACACACTTGGTTCCTTTTGCACTGTTTTAACTTCAGATTTTAAAGCTTTTTCAACAGTTTTCATGTTTTTACGTCGTTGTTTAGTTTCTTGTTCTTTTACCGTTCGTTTATCATGTTTAGGTGAAACTGATCGACGTTGAGGGTGAACTGTTTCAGGTGGAGCTTTTTCAACCAATTTCTTCTTTGGAGCATTTGGGCAGTTTCTGATAATGTGCCCAATTTCTCCACATTTGAAACAAGTTCTCCTTTCAACAGACTTAGGAGAACTTGATCGACTACCAGATGTTGAACCTGTAGAACCTGAGGTACTTGCTCTTTCATCACACCCGTTTGTGTGTTGGGTGTAATTGTTATCATTGTTACGTTTCAAAATCTTGACTTGTTGTACAAAATCAGTGTTTGATTTGTTTTCAAAAGTCTCAATTTTATCTGTACCTTTTGATGCTACAAATTTAACATCTTTTCCTTTCTTCATGTAACGAGCTCCTTTTGATTCAACCTTAGCCTTTGGCTTTGGAGCTCGTTGTTGTTGTTTACCCTTAGAAGCAGTAAGTTGTTGAGTGGTTGGAGATTTTTGATTACCAAACTGTTTTCTAATCTCAGCCTTAGGAATTGGATCACATTGTGTTACCACAATTCCCGGAAGTGTTTTTCCCAAAAATTTGTTTGTATTGTCTTCAAAGACTTTGTCAATCAAAGATTTATTTACATTTTTAATTGGAAAAAACATGATCTGAGTAGATTTTATTATCTCCAACCAAAGTGTACAACACATTACTGCTTTTAACAGTAGACACACCTGGCTTATCAACTTTGACAGGATCAATCACTTGCTTCTTAACAGATGGAACCTCAGGAGTATCAGGATCACAAAGGATGTGATTCTCTCGTGGAATATCTACTCCTTTCATCTTGCTAAGTGATTTATCCTGATCACTTACAGCCACTTCTGATTCATCATCCGATGTCTCATAGTCCTCGATAATTGGAGGACTTTGCTTCATGGATGGTGAAGTTTCTTGTTCCTTAGAGGCTGTGTTTGAAGAATTGTCCGGTTTGAACCCAAGGCCAGTAGTAAACTCCTCAACATCAAGAGGCACACTGGGTTCATACCGAGGCATTTCTTCCTCATCAGGCATCTTGGTATAGTTGTTCATCAAAGGGGGCGGACATTTGTTATACCCTATGCCTTTCTGATTTCCTTTAAGTTGTTGAACATCGATGATGTGATCAAGCACAAATTGGGAGTTAGAATAACTATCCAATTTCTGTTTGATCGCATCATGTTCGCATTGGGCAATGGCTAATTGCTTTTTAGTTTCTTCCACAATGTTAATATATTCATTTATACTCACTTGCTTGTGGTAAACTACTTTGTTAACCTCTGACACATTTTTCTTTAAAGTTTCTATTACAGATTTAAATTCTTTTTCATTCCGGGTTAAAGCCATGTTTGCCTCTTTGCATTTCGACAGTTCAATAACCAAATTCTGGTTATGACTATGAAGCTTTTCTGATTCAAGCTTCATCTCTGCACATGATTTGCAAATACTAGGAGCAGGAGGTTCAGAAGTTACCTGACTAGTAGAGGCTGAGCCGTTTGCCATAAAGGCAGTTTGAAAAGAAAAAGCTCCATCTTCAGAGAATAGCTTTTCCATTTCCTTTGATGCAGTAGCAGCCTTCCTAATCAGAATTGATTTCTGACATTTAAGCTCATCAGCTTCATTCAGAAGATCCTGAATATCTTCACCTTCTTCCTCCTCATCAGGCTCTGAGTGATTATCCCCAGAAACAGAGCCTTCTTCATCCGAACTTCCAGAATAACCAGAACTGTCATCGCTTCCAGAAGATTCTTCTTTATGAACATGCTCGATGACCTTAGCATACAAGGCTGTTCCACTTCCCTGATCACCTTCACCAAACTGTACTGACCAGTCGCATCCCTCATCAGCTTGAACAGCCAAAGCCCGATTGTGATTGGTAGTTCCAGGCTGTCCCTGATTGTTATTCACTGCCACCATCCTCCGTTCACGGTTTTCTTGTTGGGCATTCACATCCGTCTGGTTTCTGAAAGGGTTGTGATTGCCGTGTTTTGTTGGTCGAGTGCACTCACGTTTAAAGTGCCCTTTCTCGCCACAGTTAAAGCACGTGACGGCATTAATATCAAACCCATACTTCGTGTTTTTCTTTCCTTCCAACGAAGTTCTTCCAGTTCGTGCCATGAAATCTTTTGCCCTTCTAACCGCACTAGCAAAAGCCCATTTAATATCCATCAACTCCATTTCTTCCTTGTCGATCTGATCATAATCTTCATTGGTCATGTTGATGTTCCCAAGCTGACCTGCTACCAAACCACAGTATGCACTGACCATGGTGTTGATAATCTCCATATGTTCCTTAGCAACTTCAATGCTAAGGTGTGAAAGATTTGAGTTGTCGACTCGGATTGTGTGATGACTTTGGGGTTGAGGTTGAGGATTGCTTGTATAGTGAGCTTGCTGTTGTTGTTGTTGAGGTTGTGGTTGTGGCTGTGTTGGAACAGGAATGTAGGACCTCGGATCGAATTGAGGTTGTGGTGGAGCAGCCGTTGACTGAGGAAACGGAAAGGAACTTGAACTTGTATTGGACACAAATGCAGTCTGCAGCTTAGGTTGCTGTTGCTGAGCTGCAGCGGATCTTGCCAAAGCATCGAATCCTGGAAGATACATTTCTGTATTCTGAGGAGCTGGAGGACGCCTTGCTTTCCTAATTTCTTCATCATTTTTATGTTCCAGCTTTTGAATGAACTCATAGATGTTGACTTGATCTAGAGTTCCAGTATGCTTCAACAGTTCAATGAAAGAACTCCACTTTGGAGGTAAGGCGTCAGCAAATCTACTCACCATGTCTTGTTGAGTAGAGACAACTCCATAAGCACACATCTCACTAATCAAATGATAGAAACGTGTGATCATATCATTCAGAGTCTCGTTTTCCAAAAACTGAAAGGATTCAAACTCTTTCTTCAACAAATCATGCCGAGATTTTCGAGCAGCTGCATTGCCTTCTCCTCTAGCAACTAAGGCATCCCACAATGCTTTCGTGGACTTGCAATATGAGAACTGATGGTAGATGTCTTTGTTGAGTGCTTGAGTAAGTGTGGCAAAGGCCTTTTTCTCCAATTCATAAGCCTTCTTGTCATTTTCAAGCATATTGGCATAACCCTCTGAAGTTGACGCAGCAGTTTCAAGATTAGTATTGAACGCATTGATGAAACACGTCCAAAGATCAGTGCTTTGCCCTTGAACATATGTGTGAAAACGGTTTTTCCATGATGGAAAATCGTTCATATGGTTCAACTTAGGTGGACGATTGTTGCTGCCAGTTTCACTTTCACTAATCAGAAGGTTCTGAAGACTTTGACTTTGATTGGATACCAAAGCCCATTGACTTGGACTGATTGATGGCTGTGGAATCATACTCTTTGCCCAATCTGCAGCAGTGACTAACTCTTGATTGGTTCGTGAGTCCAAACTCCAATCCCATGGACTTGTACAGCTCATTTTGATCAAATATTAATTGAGAATCTACACAAGCACAGACTGTTAAGTGTAAAACAGATAAGATCAATATTTGTTCAAATGATCAACAAGGTTCGAAAGATCCTTGTTGAGTTTCGAACAAAGACTTCGAAGGATTGACTTCGAAAGATTGACTATACGAAGGATCCTTATCTTTCGAAAGATGATTTCGAAAGATTCTCCTTATGTTTCGAACACAGGTCTCGAAAGATGACACTTGTTCGAAGAATCAACAGTGTTCGAAGGATCATTGTTGATGGCTCGAACAATAACCTCGAAAGATAACCTTGAAAGATTCACCCAACACGAAGGATCCTTATCTTTCGTAATGAACAGTAACTCGAAGGATGTATCTATCGAAAAGATTCCTTGACTCGAAGGATAACACACTGACTTCGAAAGATGTTCGAAGGATGGTTATCTTTCGAATCTCCTTGATCGAAGGATGATCCTTCGAGCTCGAAAGTTATCTTTCGACGGTCTGACACACTGACAAAAGTACGACAGGTTGGTGAAAAGTTGATGTGGTTGGTGAGCCAACTTTCGGCAAAAAGGAATGGTCAGACTGTACCTTCCTTACCAACTGCAATTTTGAAATAAAATATGCCAAAAATGGAAATCTTATCCAGAACCTGTTCACCGGAATACTAACCGGAGATGTGGCCGGAATTTTCCAAGACACTTAAAAACAAGTTTTCAAGTTACCTAACCCAACCTTGAACACTCCCGAAGGTTTAGAAGCCGTTTTTCAGTTAAGAAAAGCAAGAAAAACCACCAAAAACGGGTGCTAAACCAAGTGTCCAAACACACCAAGAACTCGAACAAACCGGTTTTAAACAAGGTAAAGAGCCAAGCTCTGATACCACTTGAAGGTCCCTTTTCTCGGAGGATCGAGAACAAACCTAAACCTTGTTATACAAACTCACTAGCGAGTGCGGAATCCAAGCTAGCGAGCAAACCGGGATGATGCAAGAACAAACACAAGAACACACAAGACTCAACGATTAACACCACTTGTATTAATGCGTAGAAAGTTTCCGGTTACAAGCACAATGTTTACAATCAGTTTGCAAACTCTCAAAGTGTGTGTGTGTGTGTTTCGGACAGAATGCTCTCAACTTCCTTTCTGTCTGTCTGTGTGCATCTATCTTTCACACTACACTGCATGGGTATATATATACCCATACATAGCAGATCTGATCGAAGGATCCGATAGATGGTCCGAAGGATCATCTATCGATGACAACCTGTTCGAATGATCAGCAAGGACCTCGAAGGATCATCCTTCGAGGGCCATCAGTCGAAGCATATCTTTCGATCACCTCGAAGGATCAACAGTATCCTTCGAGGCTATCCTTCGATTCAGACAAGCATATTACAAACAGATTGGCCAAGTCTAACTAGGAGGATAGTTGACTTGGTCAACTTACAGACCAACTTTGGACATCGTTTATATACAGACCGAATACAGACAAAGTACAGACACAAGTGCACCAACAGGGTATGGTGATGGTCCTCCAAGGGAGGATGATCCGCCACGTAGGCGCCACGTCATAGTCCTCCCAACGATGGTCCATCCCATAAAACTAGATGGTATGGAGAATGGTCCTATATGATCCTACCCCACCACTTTTATGTTTTTTATCTTTTTAATCTTCTACTTTTTTTAACATTTAACAAATAAACTAACAAAATATTTTCATTAATATTAAAAACACATTACATAAACTTAAAAAGGAAACATAAACTTAATAAAAAAGTTGATATCCTGTAAGCCCAAAGTGATTAAAATTGTAAAAAAATTATTGAATACGCAAGGATCCAATCTTAGCCCAAAATTCCAAATGATGTAGATATCCATTTCTCTTTATAAAGCCCACTAAAAAGTAGGTTAATACTGGGGACACACTGTCTCCCACAGAAGCAAAGATAAAAGATTGTGCTCTCCTTGTGTTCTTTCTACCTTTTTCCGTAATCCATCTTTATTGTCCACAATTTAGATTTGCGATTATAGATCGAAAGTTTTATAAACAACAAAAGGTTAAGATCGAATGGAATTGATTCTAAGGGTCGAAGATGACTATGTTCCTGGTTCTCAAACAAAACAAAGATGGAAGATCGAAAGTTTTTTTTTTTATTTCTAACGGTTACTTTTGGAGAGGGCCCACCTTAATTGCTTCGTCGCCAACGTCGAGTATGAGACGGATAGGACGGGACGGGAGGGGGGCGGCACGGTGTGCCGGTGTCGCCGGACCTCGACGGGGTGGGGGACGTCCCCCATACCCTGCAGCCTAAGCATTGTGATGTCATGCTCATCTTTCCTTTTATAGATAGTAAAGATATAACATCATATTTTATAACGTTGGGTATCCGTTACTTATTATCTGCATGTATGAGGTATACTCGTCAATGGTCTTATTTATACTCGATCTTAAACTCGGTTGACCAATTAACTTGAAATATAGAATATTCGGTTACACTTCTAAGTTCTAGCAAATTTTCAGTTTTGATAATTCTAAATCTCTAAGAATATTTAACATGTTATTTATTGACATATTTAGGATTATACAATATACTGCTATGTTTTGTTTCAATGTTGGTAAACTGGATATGGTAATCAAACGGGTATTACATGATAGAATCATATTTTATAACGTTGGGTAATTGTTACTCAATATCTATCAAGTTCTTGGTATATCTACTGCATGTATGAGGTATACTCATTAATGGTCTTATTTATCCGTTTGCATACTTGCTATCTTATGTGGGATCTTAAACTTACCTGAACAATTAACATAAATATAGAATATTCAATTACACTTTTAGCAATTCTTCAATTTTAATATTTCAAGTTTATAACAACTTCAATATATTATTTAGAGTTAATTTCGGTTTTAGTCCCCGAGTTTTGGCTATTTCAACTAGTTGAATCAAAAAATCTAATTTTTAAGATATAATGCCACGTGGTTTGCATTTCTTAACCCTTTCCATCCAAATAAGTAACTCAATTTGTATTTCATGTTAAATTTGTCTTAGTTGACCAAAATGCCCTATGTGAAGGTGTTGATGCGTTGTAAGCGTAAGTATCTAGATTTTAACTATGTTTCTATCATAGGAATCTCACAAGATTTAGGAGGAGAATACGAAGCTTTACTTGATTTAGAGAAGATGAGAGAGTTTGATTGTAGATTTAGGTTTAGGGTGTTTTTGTGACACTCGAGGTTTTTCCGAACGAACACCTTGTAATATTTTGTGTATATAAATATTATTAAATGGAAACGTGATCTTTATTTGCTTAACGTGTGTTGTATGTATGTATTATATATATATGTATGTGAGTCGAGACCACGACTCGCAACCGCTTGGTTGCGAGTGGGCCTTTGGGCCGTAACCGGCTTGGGCCGAAACCCCAAGCCCAACCCGAAACATCCCCTTGTATATATCCCACCTTTCCCCCACTTCTTCCATTTTACACACACATACACTTCTACTTTTTCTCTCAACTAAGAAAACCCTCAAACATCATCCCAACCTTCTCCAACTTTCGGATTCAAGCAAGGATCTCGGACAAGATCACCATACGGACACTTCATCTTCCCTCACCTTCTTCCTTTGTTTTCGGCTCCTTCTTCACAAACCGGTTAGTGTGTAATTAATGCCTTGTATGTTTGCTTGAATGATGTGTTTATGAAATAGAAAAGAAAATGTTTGGTTAGGAACATTATGCATGATTCTAGGGTGATTTGTGAAGTAAAATATATGTGAAAACCATTTATGTGTGAATACTTGTGACATGTTTAAAATGACTAGAAAATGGTAGTTTACAAGTGTTCATGGCCAATCAAACTATACTTCTTTGTTTCTTGCAAAATGATGATTGATTAACATAAGTTTCGGCTATGTATTGTATGCTCTTTGTTCTTGCAATGTTAATCTTGTTAAAATATGTGATTTTGGATCATAAATATATGGTTAGGTTGACATGAAAACCCTAGAAAAATGATGAACATAGGATGAACTTCTTGAATGTGGTTTGAAGGTTTTAAAAATGGTAAAGTTTGATCTATATGGTCTAATGGTCAAATGAGGAAAAGTGTTTGTAGAAATCTTATTGGTTATTTCCGGATTTGGGCCTGAATTCTTGGTACAAAATGGACTGATGCATCTGCATCATCACGTGTGTATGAAAGGGACAGTTTCCGACTCGCAACCACGGCTTTACGACTCGAGACCACGCCGTTGCGACTCGCAACCAAAGCATGACAAGTCGAAACCACGAGGTTGCGACTCGAAACTACGACGGTTACGACTCGCAACCATAACGTGACAAGCCGAGACCACCTGGTTGCGACTCGAGACCAGCTGGTTGCGAGTGGGCCGTCCACTTTGGTTATTGGGCCATTATGTGACTTGGGCTATCTGTTGACTGGATTATGTGTTGCTGTTGACTGTTTAATTGTTTAGGCCGGTCCAATAACCCAATGACTGTTTACTTGTATGCATGTTACGTACCTGTATGTATTTCACGTGAATGCTTGTATACCGAACCTGACCTATACCGGTAACCATGTTAGGACGTGGTGACCAACGTGATTGACAAGTAACCTAAACCTACCGAGCAACCCAAGGTGAGTTCACAACTTAAAAGCATGCGTCCCGGTGGTTTGGGACACGAGACTAACAACCCTATCCCCTGGTAAAAGGGGATACCATTTACATACCTTCCCTAGTTATTGGGAACAAAACTTACTTTTCCTTCCCGGGTATTGGGAAACCTTTTGGTTAATCACTGTTTATACGGATTGCAACTAACGGCACTAAACGAAACTCTATCACTCAAGTCCCTACTACAAATACCGATTAGTCGCCGGGTTAGGCGAGCGAGTTATTAGTTGATAGCGCTATTTAGGTGTTTACCAGCCTCACACCGTGCCCTGGTTTGGGATCGGTCGTGAACTAATGTACTCAGAAATCCGTCAATGATGATAGAACATTGACATCGGGGCATCCTGCGGATACGCAACGGTTACCTAGTGTTCGGTATTGGAAAAACAGTTTAGTCGCTAACTTTTGGGGTAGCTCCCCAGGGCATGTATAAACGGATAAATTAACCGGTGAAACAAAGTTTTTGGGTAATTAAAACTGGACAACTAGTGAACTCACTCAGCATTATTGTTGACCCCTTACTGCATGCTTTGCAGGTAACCAGTGACGATGGAGCTTGCAGCTTGGGAACGTGTAGTGTCTGTTCACCCTTGTGTTGGGTGTTACCTTATTTTGAATCATGAACTTTGTTTTAAACTACCTTACTTATGCTTCCGCTACTTATTACTGTTTTGAACTTAAAACTTTAAACTCTGAACTTAATATTTGCTAAGCTTATGAATAGTAAGTATTACTTTTGTTAACAACTTAAGTATTCGGTATAATTGGTGGCTGGATCCTGGTCAGTCACGCCCCCGAAGCGGGTGTTATCCGCAGGTGGATTTTGGGGGTGTGACAGTTTTTAATGGTGGTTCAGGGAGGCGGTCCGGCTAGGAGTGACGGTGAGAATTGGCAAGAGTTTTGAGCCTGTAACGGATGGAGATCGAGAAACATGTGTTGTTTCCGACGCCGATGTCGGTTGTGGAGAAACATGTGTTGTTTCCAACGCCACTATTTCTTAAATCACTAAATCTACTACATAACCACTTTTTCTTAAATCACCAATTTAATTCCAGACCTTGACAAATCTTTAAGATTCCAGCATTAAAAAAAGAGTTAAATGTCTGGATAGTCCATATGGTTTGCCCCTTTTCACCTTTAGTCCCTAACTTTATAAAATTACAGCTATAGTCCCCAACTTTTCAAAGTCTATTCGTAAAAGCAAACCTAGATCTGGGTTGGTGGAAATGTGGCTTCGTAATAACTTCCTGGATTCATCATAATTGTTCTAGGTTTGTTGAAGACTCTTGGGTTCGTACAAGTCTTCTGGGTTCGTAACTTGCATGCAGATTTGTAGAAATATGTGGGTTCGTAATATGTGGTTACACTGGCTTCATACCATGCATGCAAGTTCGTAAAAAAAACCTGTGGGTTCATAGTTTCTCCCTTCGTAGAAAACAGGTTCGAACAAAATATGTGGGTATGCAAAATCAGCTTCGTACCAAACGTGGGTTCGTAATAATGTGGCTTCGTATGAAGTGACCTGGGTTCGTACGAAGAGTTCAGCGAACAACAATACTTTTCGGCAGGTTTTATGACAAAAAGAACTAGTAAAACTTTGAATTTTGTTTTGAAACTTTGTAGGGTTAATCAAACATGTTTTTCGCACATTATATCAAAAAGTCACACATTTTTATCCGTTAAAACAATGTAGATCTGAGTTTTAAAGTGTAAAAAGATGAATAGAAGGTGAAAAGTGACGAATTCGGCTCGGAATCTGCCGAAGTTTCGTGAAATCTTGTATCTCTAATTCGTGCAATCGATCTGCCGCTCTGATACCACTTGTGTGTGCGTTTCCGGATCGAATTCAAACTCCCGATGATTGCGATGAACACGTATCACGTGCGAAATCCATGTACGTGTGTGGATTAGACACAAGAACGTAATAATATGATGATTCTATTGAAGATCCAACAATTATACACCATGAATCACCTTGTACAATACCTTCTCTCTCTAGAATCTTCAATGCTCTCTAAAGTTCAGCTAGAGTTCAAAAGTTATAAAATAAAACATAAACTCCCTATTTATAGGTGTGACAACCCTCACCAAATCAGGTATCCGTACGAATTAATTAATATTTAATTAATGCTTAATTACTGTGCTTGCTTACAATTGTGGTTAAACTGCTATGTGATTTCTGATACATACTTATACATGCATCAGACTTTATTACTGTCACTCCATTATTTACACAGAACTATAGTGACAAACTTGATGCACAAAAGCACAGTAGCACAATGAACGGATAACCCAGTAAACATGCTGACATAGCTAGCACTAGATAGACACTGTCTCTGAGGCCAGTATGAGCCGGGAATAGATTACTACACTAGTAGGGAGTGTAGGGAGGTGAGGATTGTAAAACTGCGTCACTAGGTGATAGTTATAGTGACCAGATGTGCCTAAAACATGCTTTAACTACAAAATCCTGCACTTTATTAAAATTCAGCATTTAAGTTAACTAGTAAAGCGCAAAAACATGGGAAAATAATACTAGACACTTTCCAAAGTGTGGGAATTCATTGTGTCACTAAAAATATTATTAAAGACACTTTAAATGCTTATTTAGCACTTTAACGGATCAACATCCAACCGAACAACCGGACTTTACCCGGAACATAAAAATATTGTCAATGACATTGTTTTTCCTTTTCTAAGCTAGTTAGGGTCCCCCGAATACCCTAACACCCTTTATAATTCATAACACACTAATAACTAACTTAAATCCCTAACTAACCTAACTAGTACTTAACTATGTCATTGAAATCAAACTAAATACCCCCCCCCCCTCAACCGAATCGGTCCCCATGTGGGACACTCTCCACCCATTTTTGAATATTTTATTGATCTATGTCTAATATCTACCATACATATTACATAATGGGTATTTAGGAAACATGGGTTATAAATATGCTAAGAGGTTAACCATTTCATTCATAACCACACAACAAAAAATTTTGTTCTCTCTCTCCCTGTTGTTGAGTTCGACCGAGAGCTCACACACACCCACCATCACTTTCAAATTTCGATCTTGCTATTCCACATACATACAAGTGTGCTAGAGTTCATACAAACAAGCTCGGTGCTTTCGGAATCTCAAGAACCTCACTACGTTGATTTTATCCACCTTGTTTTCGCTTTGATTCTTCCCTAGCCTTAAGCTAGTTGTAAGTGTTTCTAAACACTCTCTTGTTCATGTTCAAAGTGGTTAATAAGAGATTTAACGGATAAAAATCAAGTACACTAAAGATCAAAACTAAAAGTCTTGTAAGAATGATAAACTTGATGGTTAAAGAGAAACAAATGGTGTAAAATTTGTGAATCTTGTTTAGATATGGGTATTTTATGTTGTTGGTTGCTAGTAGTGGGACGGATCGTCATCTAACCATGCTAGATCATGTTCATGGAACATGAACTAGCAATATGTTAAGCTTGAAAGATACAAGATGATGAATCCTTCCACACATAAACATGAACTTGTGTAAAAGTGATTTTTCTTGTAAAATGGAGTTCTAAACTAGTAGATCTAAAGATCTACAAGTGGTATTTTCGAAGAACCAAGTGTAAGATGCAAATCATGTTTAAAAGCCGGATCTTTCATGAACTAAAAGAATTTTTGTGAACAAACAAGTGTGTAAACACTTGTGTGACAAAAGGATTTAACAAAGAAAAATTTTCGTAATTTTTGGACTAGAAGTTGTAAAGTTACATTTTCTTTAAAAATAAAATTTCCAAGAAACTGATTTTATTTTTAAAGATGGAAAGACCTACTAAATATGTTATAAAGTTACTACATACTTTTACACAACTTACAAGTTCATGAGATTGCGATTTATGCTTATTTTTGACTAGTTTGATGTTTGAATGATGTATGTTGATGATTGGAAAATTGTTGGTAGAATTTTTAAAAGAAAATGATACGCTAGTAAGCGTGGCCACCTCCAGTTATAGAGGAAACTCTGGCGAAATTTTTCCAGAGAATAACACTTAGAAATATTTTGTGACAAATGGTTAAAAATATATTTTTAACTTGTTTTTCCAAACAAGATTCGCCATGATTTTTATTATAAAATAACCAAGTGTCGGAGGTGGATTTTCATAATAAAACTTGTTAAATATATATTTAATATATATTTTTCATAGTAACACTTGTGTGATTTTATGATAATTTTGTGAAATAAATATATTATTTTTAGAGTAAAAATAATATAACTTGGAATATCATGAAGTTATGACTTCCAAAATAATACCAACGCCTACACGAATAAATATTTAAGTTACACCGGTATTATTATTACCACACAAACTCTAAAAAGGTAACTTATGAATTTTCGGAAAAATACTCTTAAATGCGTATTTTGATAAAAGTATTATTTTGAAATGGTATGGAATAAAATATAATATTTTTTGGGAAAAATATGTATATTTTGGAGATAGGATATTTTAAGACAAATGAATTCAAATATACTGTATTAAGTGAGACTTAATAATATATTTTTGGAGTTATAAGAAAACGCACATGTATTGAAACCCTCATCCTTAGGAAGGAATATAATTAATAGATAATTAAGAAGTGTAAATACGAAATAGTTGCCTAACTATTTCCCAAAGACATTAAACCTTAAGCCAAGGCACGGCCATCCGTCTAATAGAAGTTAGTACGTGTAGGTCGTCACGCAGCAGGTTGATTGGGAGATACTAGTTCGAGACGCACTTCTGTGAGTTCATGTCCCCCTTTTCTCTTAACTGTTTTCAGTTTTTATACTTCGGGGGTGAAATACATGTTACTATGATTACGAATACTTTTTACATGGTATGGTTAGCGTAAGGAGGGTTACTACTTAGATCATGTGAGTGGGTAGGCGGGAACTGGAGACCATTAATCCTCATTGTAGGACCGAGGGTCATTAGCGGTAGATCTATCTGGGTGTAGCGAGCCCAACTCCTGGTCCAACAGAACGGGCCTCGGGGTGACTTTGTACCCGACGCAAAAATCTGCTAGGTTTAAGTCTTCCTACTGCACTTCACACATATCAATGGCCTTACAAACCATTGGTGATCTCTTTATTTCCTTATTTGCTACATACCAGGGATTTTTATACTTACAAAGGTTTTACATACTCACTATACATGAACTCGCTCAACATTTTTGTTGATTTTTCCAACTTACATGTATTTCAGGGAATTAGGGATCTGGCGAGGTGTGCTACGTTTTCACGCTGCGTAAGGAAAATGAGGTCATCCAAGTTTAGGGGTTGTGGCTTTTACCTGGACGAGTCACAAGTCTTAAACTGTGTCTATTTCATGTTTGTGGTTGTGTCTTATGAACAATGTTTTTATTTTGTTATGTTGTAATCCCGTTGCATGTGACGACGTTTTAAACAATGTTGTGGTACTTTTATTTTAAAACATGAATCTATGGATGATCATCATGGTTTTACTTTCATATAGCTTTGTTGTGATTAAGCTATGGTATTAAGAAGTCACACCAAATAAACCCACGCTTCCGCAAAGCCAGGGTGTGACAGCTTGGTATCAGAGCTTTGATCATAGCGAACTAGGATTCCTTCTCGAGTCTAGACTATGATCACTAGGGCTCTCACGAAAACATTTTTACATTGCATACATTACGTCCAGATCCCAGGTTCAAAACATTTCTACAAACAAAAGTTGAGCATTTTTTTCTTAAAATTTATGGTTTGGTCGGGGAGACCAGGGATTCAGTCGGGGAGACTGAGGGAGGTTCAGCCGGGTGGCTGAGGAGGTTCAGCCGGGTGGCTGGGGAGGTTCAGCCGGGTGGCTGGGGAGGTTCTGGTCGGGGGACCAGGGAGTTAGTCTGAGAGACTAGGTGGATCAGTTTGAGAGGCTGGGAGGATAGTCTGAGAGACTAGGAGATTCAGTTTGAGAGGCTGGGAGGTAGACTAGTGGGACTAGGAGAACTATTTGATTGCTTATTGGTGACTAACATGTTTATTTGATTATATGATTGATTATTTGTGCATGTGTGTGTGATTGTGTTACAGACGGTATGCCTTCATTTGGTACTGGAGAGTCGGACACTACGGATCCCATGGCTATAGTATCAGACGACATAGTTTCATCAGAGCACGAGGTGTATACTTCAGATACTACCAGCACAGACGATGACGACTTCCAGCCCTTTGCGCTGCCTGATGTCGTAGCAGAGCCTGCTGATGGCCATCTTGTTGGGGATTTGCCACTCGCGGTGATCCTTGCTCCTGTGCCCCTAGCTGCTTATCCTGTTGTTGATATGCCCCTCGACGTAGTCTCTGATGACGACGTCAATCTATTTGAGGAGGATGACTTTGAGGGCGAGGTCCATATTGCTGCGGGTGATATTCTACTTCTTGTGGATGCCACTGCAGGTGAGACTCCCGTTCATTCGCCAGTCCCAGACTCATTTGAGTCTGTGGCATCTGCACCTTCGCACACGCAGGGAGTGCAACACCATTCGCACGACACAGACCCTGACATGGCGTCATCCGCTGCACCTGCACCTGCCCCTAACTTTGAGTTTGATCATGATGCTGATAATGATTCAGATCCTGTTTTCTCACCTGGTTTTGATCCGGACCATGACATTGAGTTCATACATTTAGACCAGCCTTTGGAGGATCCTATAGCCCCTGTCGACCCTGTGTTTGCTGATCCAGCTGACTTTGAGATGGAGTTTGTTGATCCGGAGCCTGTTGTGGCCCCTGAGCCAGTTGTTGCTCCTGACCCCGCATTTGAGCATGACCCTATTCATGCTGATGCACCTGCTGTTGCTCCTTTGGTTGATGATATACCTGTTGACGATCATCCTGTTGTTGCTCCACTGTTGGAGGATGATCATGCTATTGATGCTCATGCTCCTCATGTTGCTGACATTCCTGCTGATCCTGTTGTTGCGCCTCTTCCTGATCCAGTGCCGGCGCTGTTCGACCGTGCACCTTTTGCGACCCATATTGATCCACGATACTCTCACACCCACAATGGGTGGATAGACGATGATGATGATTACCCGCCTTTCGTGGTACCTGTTACACTTGCTTCAGCCCCTGCTTTAGTTCCCATTGATGCACCCTTGTTTCCCACACACGTCATAGATGCGCATCGCGCAGACCTTCCTGTTATATTTCTTCAGGACATCCCTCCGCCACGTCCTGGAGAGGGCTCATCTCGTCAGCCATTTGGTCATATACCTTTCGTGTCAGGAGGAGACCAGTTTGTACCCCAGGTTCCTCATCATACTTTTGTTCCCCCTGTTACACCATCTGCTTTCCCATCCTTCGCTCCATCTAGTGAGCCGTTCCTCTGGACTTCGCCCCCCACTATGCCACCATCTGATCCGTATCACCCATATCACGTGGGGTATTCTACAGAGGATATTCTCAGATCTTTCATGATACAGCAGGAGGCGCTGACCCGTCACGTACAGGAGCTGGAGAGAGCTCAGCGACTCCCGTGCCAGTGCCAGACTCCACCTGCAGTATCACACCCTCCTCGTCCGTTATCTCCTGATTCTGTTGCTCGTTTTTGGACTCCTGAGCAGCAGATAGCATACCTGATGCGCTCTCATCGCGCTATGGAGTAGGATTGGCTTCATATGCGACGTCTACTCTTTTCTCATTTTCCCCCTCCTCCACCGCCATCAGCTTAGGCCATTTTGTACGACACGGGTAGACTTTTGATGAGAGGACCACGATTGTGCAGACTATACAGCCTTTTTGGAGACCGCATTTTGGATGATTATGATTTTTGATGTTTTGTATATTAGATGATGTTGTCACTGATTTGATAGTTTGGACTAGGGTGATGTGGCTCTTAGTCACTGATGATGTATGATACAGTTGTAAACTTGTAAACCTTACATTGTGGTCTTGATTTATGACAGCGCAATCGCAGTATTCTCATTATATGTGATATTTGATTGGTTGATTTATTTATACATGAGATGTTATGTGTTGATATTGTTGTTACGTACATACACTTTACGTACTATGACCTGACCAACGTGAAACGTGTTTGAGAAGATGCCTCTAAGACGTCAGACGCGTATGCCTGCCAACGAGGCAGAACTTCAAGGAATCATCGCTGCCGCCATAGCACAGTATGCAGCCTCACAAGGAGGAACCAGTGGAAGCAATTCGAATAACAACGACAATAACAATCCACCCCATGGTAATGTTAAGTCGTTGAGACATGCTACGATACATTTGGATATTTATAGCACGTTCGCTAATGCCATTTGTATGATCTAACGTATGTGCAGGGTGCACTTACAAGCAGTTCCTTGACTGCAAGCCCGTAAACTTCGACGGCACCGGAGGTGCTGTTGCATTTGTCAGATGGGCCGAAAAGACTGAGTCTGTTCTTCGAATGAGCAAGTGCGCTCCAGACCAACAAGTCACCTACATTTCTGGGCTATTTTTGGACGGAGCCCTGTCCTGGTGGAACTTACAAGTGCAAACTCTTGGTGAAGCCGCCGCTTATGCGATGACACTGAGCCAAATCTTCTTCATGTAAAACCTGCTTGATTTAGATCGGGAAAATCATGGAATGAGCTGAAAGAGCTCACGCGAAGAAAGTACTGCTCTCGTGCGGAAATTGAGAAGCTGGAAACTGAATTCTGGCATCTAAAAATGGAAGGACCCAAGATTGCTGAGTACGTTCAGAGATTCCACGACCTATCTCATGTGGTACCTTATATGGTTACACCAGAATTCAAGCGAATCGAGCGCTTTATTTGGGTTTAGCTCCTCAGATCATGAGTATGGTCACTACTTCCAAGCCTGCAACCATCACAGAGGCCATCGATCTGAGCGTAACTCTTACTGAGGAAGCCATCCGCCTGAACAAGTTTTCGAATGTTGAGCCAAAGAAGAAAGAGACTCATGTAGAGTCATCTGGCGAGAACAAAAGGAAGTTCTCGAACTTCAAACAACGAACAAGCGGTGTTGGCAAGAAAGGAGAGTCAAGCACACCAGTCCAAGCTACAACCGGTGCTGGGAAGAAAGGGAAAGGTTATATGGGTTCGCTACCCAAGTGTAACTCCTGCCAACGTCATCATTCTGGCCGGTGTGGGCCAAAAGTATGTGAAGCTTGTGGAAAGGTTGGCCACTTGAAGGATAATTGCTGGGCTAGTGCCGGCCGGGGAGGCCAAGGAGGTTCTGGTAATCGAAACAATAACCGTGGTGGTAATGGAAACCGTCCGCAAGGGAATAATGGCGGAAACGGAAACCGGGGAAACGTTGCGAATGAAGCTGGTAGTGGGAATCGCAACCAAAACAACAATCAAGCTGGGAACGGAGGAGGTAATGGTCAAACATTAGGTTGTTTTAACTGCGGTGACATTGGGCATTTTAAGAGGAACTGCCTAGGTTTGAACCAAGCACGGGGAAGAGTCTTTAACATCGAGGTGAGGGAAGTGCGCCAGGATCCCAATGATGTTACTAGTACGTTCCCTAGAAATCAACGCTATGCATCCGTTTTGTTTGATACTGGTGCCGATTATAGCTTCGTGTCATTAGAATTTAAGAATATGCTTGGGTTAGCTGCTAGTAAATTAGATATCCCGTACTCAATCGAACTGGCTAATGGAAAGCTGGTTGAAGCTAATGAAGTTGTCAGAGGTTGTGTGATCGAGTTGGGAGAGCGTGAGTTTACTTTGGATCTACTGCCGGTCAAGTTGGGAAGCTTCGATGTGGTAGTAGGAATGGATTGGTTGTCGAGCAACAAGGCTGAGATTGTCTGCCACGAAAAGATCATTCGCATCCCAACCGAAGATGGAGAAACGATTGTAGTCCATGGAGAAAAGCGTGATACACCTTTGCGAATTATCAGCTGTTTGAAAGCTCGAAAGTGTCTACAGAAGGGATGTGCTGCCTTCCTGGCACACATCGTGGATAAGAAAGTTGCTGAGCCAAAAATCGAAGACATCCCTGTCGTGAGGGAATATCCTGAAGTCTTTCCAGAGGACTTGCCAGGATTGCCACCCCAAAGGCAAGTGGAGTTCCATATTGACTTAGTTCCAGGCGCCGCGCCTGTGGCTAAGGCACCCTATAGACTTGCACCTTCAGAGATGCAGGAGTTGTCGACACAACTTCAAGAGTTGTTAGACAAGGGGTTTATCAGACGAAGCTTCTCATGTTGGGGAGCTCCGGTCCTGTTTGTCAAGAAGAAAGATGGTAGTTTCCGTATGTGCATTGACTATCGGGAGTTGAACAAGTTGACTATCAAGAATAGGTATCCTCTGCCAAGGATTGATTATCTATTTGATCAGTTGCAAGGTTCAAGCTACTACTCAAAGATCGACTTGTGATCTGGTTACCATCAGCTGAGAATACAAGAGGAGAGTATTCCTAAGACCGCTTTTAGAACTCGTTATGGACACTACGAGTTTCTGGTTATGCCGTTTGGGTTGACAAACGCGCCAGCTGTTTTCATGGACCTAATGAACCGAGTCTGCAAGCCATACTTGGACAAGTTTGTGATTGTGTTTATCGACGACATTTTAATCTATTCGAAGACGAAGAATGAACACGAACAACATTTAAGAGCCATTTTGGAGTTGCTAAAAAAGGAGAAGTTGTATGCCAAATTCTCAAAGTGCGAATTTTGGTTACGTGAAGTCCAATTTCTTGGACATGTGGTGAATGGGGATGGAATCCACGTGGACCCCACAAAGATCGAAGCGATCAAAAATTGGGAGACTCCAAAGACGCCAACCGAGATTCGACAATTCTTAGGTCTGGCTGGCTACTATCGAAGATTTATTGAGATTTTTCAAAGATCGCTCAACCATTGACTTACCTTACGCAGAAGGATAAGAAGTTTGATTGGGGAATCAAACAGGAAGAAGCATTTCAGTTGTTGAAAGACAAGCTTTGCAATGCACCAATTTTATCGCTACCGGAAGGAACAGATGATTTTGTGGTATATTGTGACACCTCACGTCAAGGTTTGGGGTGCGTGTTGATGCAACGCCAGAAGGTTATAGCTTACGCGTCACGTCAGTTGAAGGTTCATGAAAAGAACTATACCACACATGATTTGGAGCTAGGCGCAGTAATATTTGCGTTAAAGATCTGGAGACATTATCTATATGGTACGAAATGTACAATCTTCACAGATCATAAGAGCCTGCAACACATATTTGACCAGAAGGAACTAAACATGAGACAAAGACGCTGGGTCGAATTGTTGCATGATTACGATTGCGAGATCAAGTATCACCCAGGGAAGGCGAATGTGGTTGCCGATGCCCTGAGCCGAAAAGAAAGGATTAAGCCCATAAGGGTTAGGGCTTTGGAGATGATTATTTAGACAGATCTTTCTTTACGCATCTGTGCCGCGCATAAAGAAGCTCTTAAAGAAAGAAACATCGAAGAGGAATATCTCCGTGGGATGGAGAAGCAATTAGTGCCAAACGAGGAAGGAACGTTATGTTTCATGAAAAGGATTTGGGTTCCTCTGTTTGGTGGCTTGAGGAAAGTTATTTTTGATGAAGCTCACAAGTCACGGTACTCTATCCATCCAGGAGCGGATAAGATGTACCAGGATCTTAAGGATTACTATTGGTGGCCTAGGATGAAAGGCGATGTTGCTGTTTATGTTAGCAAGTGTTTAACGTGCGCCAAGGTAAAAGCTGAATACCAGAAGCCTTCAGGACTTCTGCAACAACCCGAGATTCCCAAGTGGAAATGGGAACAAATTTCAATGGATTTCATAACAAAGTTGCCAAGGACGCCAAGAGGTCATGACACTATTTGGGTAATAGTGGACCGGCTAACGAAATCAGCGCACTTCTTACCCATCAGAGAGAAAGATAACACGAGCAAGTTGGCTGAAATCTACATGAGAGAGATCGTTGCACCTCATGGAGTGCCTCTCTCGATCATCTCTGATAGAGACGGAAGGTTTGTGTCAAGGATTTGGCAATACTTTCAAGAAGCATTTGGATCTCAATTGAATCTGAGTACCGCTTTTCACCCACAGACTGATGGCCAGAGCGAAAGAACTATTCAGACTTTGGAAGATATGCTGAGAGCATGTGTTATGGATTTGGGTGGTAGCTGGGATAAACATTTACCATTGGTTGAATTTTAATCCAACAACAGCTACCACACTAGTATTGGAGCCGTGCCATTTGAAGCTTTATATGGACGCAAGTGCAAATCACCGCTTTGTTGGTCTGATGCAGGTGATAGACAATTGGTTGGTCCTGATGTGGTCCAGGAAACCACAGATAAGATTGCACAGATCCGAGATCGCATCAAGGCGGCTCGCGATCGACAAAAATGCTATGCGGACCGAAGAAGGAAACCTCTGGAGTTTGAGGTAGGAGACATGGTATTGTTGAAAGTATCACCCTGGAAGGGTGTGGCACCAGTGGCGGAACTAGCCCAAAAGGTTAGGGTTATCCTAATTTTTATTTTTAGGATCAGGGGTATCCTTTATATAACAAAAACGAAGTTGAGTGGTATTTTTACACTACCGAAATAGAGTTAAGGGTATTTTTACACTACGTAGACGGGGTTGAGGGGTAGCCCGTGCTACCCCTACTAACACTTAAAGTCCGCCACTGTGTGGCACGCTTCTGGAAGCGTGGAAAATTGAATCTGCGATATATTGGTCCATTCAAGATTCTGGAAAGAATTGGTTTAGTAGCATACAAGCTGGACTTACCTGCCGAACTGAATGGTGTTCACGGTACATTTCATGTATCAAATCTGAAAAAGAGTCCAACGCAAGAAACTGTTGTCATTCCCACAGACGAGATTCATATTGACGACACGCTCCATTTTGTCGAAGAACCGGCTGAGGTTACAGATTGGAAGATCAACAAAACCCGCAGGAGCAGTGTCAAACTCGTCAAGGTTCCTTGGAATGCAAGACACGGTCCATAATACACCTGGGAGCGTGAGGACCGAATGAAAGAGAAATACCCCCATTTATTTCCTAAGACCCCTGCAACTAGAAGCAGAACCTAAAATTTCGGGACGAAATTTTCTTAACGGGGGGAGAATGTGACAACCCTCACCAAATCAGGTATCCGTACGAATTAATTAATATTTAATTAATGCTTAATTACTGTGCTTGCTTACAATTGTGGTTAAACTGCTACGTGATTTCTGATACATACTTATACATGCATCATACTTTATTACTGTCACTCCATTATTTACACAGAACTATAGTGACAAACTTGATGCACAAAAGCACAGTAGCACAATGAACGGATAACCCAGTAAACATGCTGACATAGCCAGCACTAGACAGACACTGTCTCTGTGGCCAGTATGAGCCGGGAATAGATTACTACACTAGTAGGGAGTGTAGGGAGGTGAGGATTGTAAAACTGCGTCACTAGGTGATAGTTATAGTGACCGGATGTGCCTAAAACATGCTTTAACTACAAAATCCTGCACTTTATTACAAAATTCAGCATTTAAGTTAACTAGTAAAGCGCAAAAATATGGGAAAATAATACTAGACACTTTTCAAAGTGTCGGGAATTCATTGTGTCACTAAAAATAATATTAAAGACACTTTAAATGCTTATTTAGAACTTTAACGGATCAACATCCAACCGAACAACCGGACTTTACCCGGAACATAAAAATATTGTCAATGACATTGTTTTTCCTTTTCCGAGCTAGTTAGGGTCCCCGAATACCCTAACACCCTTTATAATTCATAACACACTAATAACTAACTTAAATCCCTAACTAACCTAACTAGTACTTAACTATGTCATTGAAATCAAACTAAATACCCCCCCTTCAACCGAATCAGTCCCCATGTGGGACACTCTCCACCCATTTTTGAATATTTTATTGATCTATGTCTAATATCTACCATACATATTACATACAGATTGGAAGATCAACAAAACCCGCAAGAGCAGTGTCAAACTCGTCAAGGTTCCTTGGAATGCAAGACACGGTCCAGAATACACCTGGGAGCGTGAGGACCGAATGAAAGAGAAATACCCCCACTTATTTCCTAAGACCCCTGCAACTAGAAGCAGAACCTAAAATTTCGGGACGAAATTTTCTTAACGGGGGGAGAATGTGACAACCCTCACCAAATCAGGTATCCGTACGAATTAATTAATATTTAATTAATGCTTAATTATTGTGCTTGCTTACAATTGTGGTTAAACTGCTACGTGATTTCTGATACATACGTATACATGCATCATACTTTATTACTGTCACTCCATTATTTACACAGAACTATAGTGACAAACTTGATGCACAAAAGCACAGTAGCACAATGAACGGATAACCCAGTAAACATGCTGACATAGCCAGCACTAGACAGACACCGTCTCTGAGGCCAGTATGAGCCGGGAATAGATTACTACACTAGTAGGGATTGTAGGGAGGTGAGGATTGTAAAACTGCATCACTAGGTGATAGTTATAGTGACCGGATGTGCCTAAAACATGCTTTAACTACAAAATCCTGCACTTTATTACAAAATTCAGCATTTAAGTTAACTAGTAAAGCGCAAAAATATGGGAAAATAATACTAGACACTTTTCAATGTGTCGGGAATTCATTGTGTCACTAAAAATAATATTAAAGACACTTTAAATGCTTATTTAGAACTTTAACGGATCAACATCCAACCGAACAACCAGACTTTACCCGGAACATAAAAATATTGTCAATGACATTGTTTTTCCTTTTCCGAGCTAGTTAGGGTCCCCGAATACCCTAACACCCTTTATAATTCATAACACACTAATAACTAACTTAAATCCCTAACTAACCTAACTAGTACTTAACTATGTCATTGAAATCAAACTAAATACCCCCCCTTCAACCGAATCGGTCCCCATGTGGGACACTCTCCACCCATTTTTGAATATTTTATTGATCTATGTCTAATATCTACCATACATATTACATACAGATTGGAAGATCAACAAAACGCGCAGGAGCAGTGTCAAACTCGTCAAGGTTCCTTGGAATGCAAGACACGGTTCAGAATACACCTGGGAGCGTGAGGACCGAATGAAAGAGAAATACCCCCACTTATTTCCTAAGACCCCTGCAACTAGAAGCAGAACCTAAAATTTCGGGACGAAATTTTCTTAACGGGGGGAGAATGTGACAACCCTCACCAAATCAGGTATCCGTACGAATTAATTAATATTTAATTAATGCTTAATTACTGTGCTTGCTTACAATTGTGGTTAACTGCTACGTGATTTCTGATACATACTTATACATGCATCATACTTTATTACTGTCACTCCATTATTTACACAGAACTATAGTGACAAACTTGATGCACAAAAGCACAGTAGCACAATGAACGGATAACCCAGTAAACATGCTGACATAGCCAGCACTAGACAGACACTGTCTTTGAGGCCAGTATGAGCCGGGAATAGATTACTACACTAGTAGGGAGTGTAGGGAGGTGAGGATCGTAAAACTGCGTCACTAGGTGATAGTTATAGTGACCGGATGTGCCTAAAACATGCTTTAACTACAAAATCCTGCACTTTATTACAAAATTCAACATTTAAGTTAACTAGTAAAGCGCAAAAATATGGGAAAATAATACTAGACACTTTCCAAAGTGTCGGGAATTCATTGTGTCACTAAAAATAATATTAAAGACACTTTAAATGCTTATTTAGAACTTTAACGGATCAACATCCAACCGAACAACCAGACTTTACCCGGAATATAAAAATATTGTCAATGACATTGTTTTTCCTTTTCTGAGCTAGTTAGGGTCCCCGAATACCCTAACACCCTTTATAATTCATAACACACTAATAACTAACTTAAATCCCTAACTAACCTAACTAGTACTTAACTATGTCATTGAAATCAAACTAAATACCCCCCCCCCCTTCAACCGAATCGGTCCCCATGTGGGACACTCTGCACCCATTTTTGAATATTTTATTGATCTATGTCTAATGTCTACCATACATATTACATAATGGGTATTTAGGAAACATGGGTTATAAGTATGTTAAGAGGTTAACCATTTCATTCATAACCACACAACACAAAATTTCGTTCTCTCTCTCCCTCTTGTTGAGTTCGGCCGAGAGCTCACACACACCCACCATCACTTTCAAATTTCGATCTTGCTATTCCACATACATACAAGTGTGCTAGAGTTCAAACAAACAAGCTCGGTGCTTTCGGAATCTCAAGAACCTCACTACGTTGCTTTTATCCACCTTGTTTTCGCTTTGATTCTTCCCTAGCCTTGAGCTAGTTGTAAGTGCTTCTAAACACTCTCTTGTTCATGTTCAAAGTGGTTAATAAGAGATTTAACGGATAAAAATCAAGTACACTAAAGATCAAAACTAAAAGTCTTGTAAGAATGATAAACTTGATGGTTAAAGAAAACAAATGGTGTAAAATTTGTGAATCTTGTTTAGATATGGGTATTTTATGTTGTTGGTTGCTAGTAGTGGGACGGATTGTCATCTAACCATGCTAGATCATGTTCATGGAACATGAACTAGCAATATGTTAAGCTTGAAAGATACAAGATGATGAACCCTTCCACACATAAACATGAACTTGTGTAAAAGTGATTTTTCTTGTAAAATGGAGTTCTAAACTAGTAGATCTAAAGATCTACAAGTGGTATTTTCGAAGAACCAAGTGTAAGATGCAAATCATGTTTAAAAGCCGGATCTTTCATGAACTAAAAGCATTTTTGTGAACAAACAAGTGTGTAAACACTTGTCTGACAAAAGGATTTAACAAAGAAAAATTTTTGTAATTTTTGGACTAGAAGTTGTAAAGTTACATTTTCTTTAAAAATAAAATTTCCAAGAAACTGATTTTATTTTTAAAGATGGAAAGACCTACTAAATATGTTATAAAGTTACTACATACTTTTACACAACTTACAAGTTCATGAGATTGCGGTTTATGCTTATTTTTGACTAGTTTGATGTTTGAATGATGTATGTTGATGATTGGAAAATTGTTGGTAGAATTTTTAAAAGAAAACTATACGCTAGTAAGCGTGGCCACCTCCAGTTACAGATGAAACTCTGGCGAAATTTTTCCAGAAAATAACACTTAGAAATATTTTGTGACAAATGGTTAAAAATATATTTTTAACTTGTTTTTCCAAACAAGATTCGCCATGATTTTTATTATAAAATAACCAAGTGTCGGAGGTGGATTTTCATAATAAAACTTGTTAAATATATATTTAATATATATTTTTCATAGTAACACTTGTGTGATTTTATGATTATTTTGTGAAATAAATATATTATTTTTAGAGTAAAAATAATATAACTTGGAATATCATGAAGTTATGACTTCCAAAATAATACCAACACCTTCACGAATAAATATTTAAGTTACACCGGTATTATTATTACCATACAAACTCTAAAAATGTAACTTATGAATTTTCGGAAAAATACTCTTAAATGCGTATTTTGATAAAAGTATTATTTTGAAATGGTATGGAATAAAATATAATATTTTCGGGAAAAATATGTATATTTTGGAGATAGGATATTTTAAGACAAATGAATTAAAATATATTGTATTAAGTGAGACTTAATAATATATTTTTGGAGTTATAAGAAAACGCACATGTATTGAAACCCCCATCCTTGGGAAGGAATATAATTAATAGATAATTAAGAAGTGTAAATACGAAATAGTTGCCTAACTATTTCCCAAAGACATTAAACCTTAAGCCAAAGCACGGCCGTCCGTCCGTCTAATAGAAGTTAGTACGTGTAGGTCGTCACGCAGCAGGTTGATTGGGAGATACTATTTCGAGACGCACTTCTGTGAGGTCATGTCCCCCTTTTCTCTTAACTGTTTTCAGTTTTTATACTTCGGGGGTGAAATACATATTACTATGATTACGAATACTTTTTACATGGTATGGTTAGCGTAAGGAGGGTTACTACTTAGATCATGTGAGTGGGTAGGCGGGAACTGGAGGCCATTAATCCTCATTGTAGGACCGAGGGTCATTAGCGGTAGATCTATCTGGGTGTAGCGAGCAAAAATCTGCTAGGTTTGAGTCTTCCTCGGGGTGACTTTGTACCCGACAGAACGGGCCTCGGGTGACTTTGTACCCGACGCAAAAATCTGCTGGGTTTGAGTCTTCTTACTGCACTTCACACATATCAATGGTCTTGCAAACCATTGGTGATCTCTTTATTTCCTTATTTGCTACATACCAGGGATTTTTATACTTACAAAGGTTTTACATACTCACTATACATGAACTCACTCAACATTTTTGTTGATTTTTCAACTTACATGTATTTCAGGGAATTAGGGATCTGGCGAGGTGTGCTACGTTTTCACGCTGCGTAAGGAAAATGAGGTCATCCAAGTTTAGGGGTTGTGGCTTTTACCTGGACGAGTCACAAGTCTTAAACTGTGTCTATTTCATGTTTGTGGTTGTGTCTTATGAACAATGTTTTTATTTTGTTATGTTGTAATCCCGTTGCATGTGACGGCGTTTTAAACAATGTTGTGGTACTTTTATTTTAAAACATGAATCTATGGATGATCATCATGGTTTTACTTTCATATAGATTTGTTGTGATTAAGCTATGGTATTAAGAAGTCACATCAAATAAACCTACGCTTCCGCAAAGCCAGGATGTGACAATAGGCAAGGCATAAGGATGATCTCCTTATTTACAAGTTTGCCATTCTCCTATATTTAACATTATAAAACCTTGTTTTGGTCAGTTTTCTGCTACGATACATGATTGACGGAAGTGATAGACATGATGCACTCACAAAAACCCAAAACATGCCATCACCGTTCAAAAAAGTGAAAATAACGATACCTTTTGCATGACTTATCTACATAACACATTCGGTATTAGTATGCTAAGTTGTAAATAACTTATAACACTTAACATTTATCCTTAGCACGCAGGTGATGTGACTATGGAATGTAGGTCTAACAAACACTTGGATTTTATTAACCATGATATGTATGAAAAGATTCCCCCGCCGCATCGGCGGGTGATAAATCTAGTTATATTTAATATAGAAAATGTACATACAAACACAACAAACATTGGACAAATGTACAAGACATGAAGCATGGTAGTGTTCTAAGCCAATTTGCAACCCGGAACATCAATCCAATGGAGCTCAATTTCGACTTCACCACATTCAACATTTCGCAATCTCAGGCACAAATCTTGAACAACAACATTATCTCTCCATGTTATGCAACTCTCTTCAGCCAACCAGTTTGACTTGCTTGGTTTTATCCGAGTTATAACGGTGCCGCTTGGCACGCTCTTTAGGTTCATCTTTAGTCCCTCCAAAAATGGTTGTATGTCAAATTCCGCGTCTCCCATCTTATCATCCGTGCTAAAAAAGTCGTGGTCATAGACTTCCTACAACCGTGTTGCAAGTATAATTAATCAACAAGGGCATATCTTTACATGCATTTGGTCACAATTATATTGATGTGCATGTTAAATATTTTATTTTGTAGGGGATATATCATATGTGTATTTTGATAGTTATTATATGATATCGAGTCATCTTAATAACATATTAGAATCTAACAAAGGATTGTAGGAGGTAGTTTCTAAATGCAAAATCTTTTTGTTTAAAATTGATCATGATTATGTAATTTTTGCTCAGTAGTGGAGAGTATGTAATTTTCGTATAGAAATTTTTGGGTATATACGTTTTCGACCCTCCGGTTTATATAAATGTTTTGGTATACACGTTTTCGACATCCGGTCGGAAATATCAAGCTTCGCCGCTGGTTTTAATATAGGAAATTAAAATTTAATTTATGGTGTATTCTTTTAACTCTTTTCATAAAAGAAAGAACTAAAGTAATGAATGTTACCAGCTTTATTGGAAGTTCGGTATTATAAACGAAAATAGTCAGGTCTTCATTCCACACAGGGTTGACATCCCTCTCTATGATACGAGTCTTCACCTTCTACATAAAATATTTATGGAATAAATGTTATCAAGCTATGACTGAATATAAATGATCATTCGTTCAAAAATAAGTGCTACAGTCTCCCGTTAGTTTACGTCTAATATGAGATAGATAAACTCATTATTATGGATAAATAATAAAAGGGTTTATCATACTTTATATAACTTACTTTTATCATTGGTATTTACAACAATGTATTTCTATTACATGTAAGCAAAGTTGTATAACAAGTAAACATGGTAACCCACATCACCAAAAATCTAGTGTCATTTTACGTGTTATAAACATTACTTAAATACACTACTAATTACAAGATATATTGTCTATCCTTAAGTTCTATAACTGGTCACTAATTACGGACCAAACACGATTCTTGTCCTTAGAGTCATATCATTTTGAAAATGCATATCGCGACGATACATGGTATTTATATCACCTTTTCATGTATAGTTTCTTGATGTTTTCTTAAAATAACTTGACAATATTTATGGATTTGAAAGTTATAACGTCGTCCTAAAAAATAATAACATTTTTACCAGCTAGCAGAAATCTATATATCCAATAACATACAAAGTTCAAAATTATTTATGATAAATGAAACCCTAAAAGCAAATACATTGTAGCGTGATAAATCGATAGAATTGAGAAGACTAACCTGTTTACCCATCCTAATGATGATATACGGATCACTGGTATTGATATCACGAACCGCAAGATTCACACCTCTTTTTATCCGAATTCTAAGAAGACCTTTCAAATTATTCATTATAATAGCCTAATTGAATCAAATCAAATCACAAATGTTTGTGATGAATTTGCATCGGGTCACAAATGTTTGTGATGATTTTGCATTGAGAAAAACAAATGTTTGTGATGGATTTGCATCGAGTCACAAATGATATGCCACTCATTTGTTTTGTTTGGTGTTTTTTGTTTGAATTCACAGATTCATTTCTATATTTGGTAAAAATCATAACCCATATATGTTTATCAGTTTCTTTGGCCATTTGTGCAAACGTCCAAAACCGGAAATTTTAACAATATTGAAACATAGGAGCGGACCATGTAGTGTTGCTTCATATTTCGTATAAGTTTAGAACTGACTCAATCCATAAAAACTCAGAAAAAACGTTACGTATTTGAGAAAATGAAATATAAGTGACGTAATGTATGTGATTCAACCCCTCATATCAATAAATATTGTCATATTTTATCGATTGAAGTTTGTATAACTTTGTTTTTAGTAACATCTACTCAGGTGATCAGGGCCGGCCCAAAGGGCTTCAGACCCTAGGCTCAGGCCTAGGGCCACCTAAATTAAAAGGCCTTCAAAATTTGGTGTGCTTTCTTATACTAGGCTCAATTATTATAAGATAATATACTGAAAACCCACTAAAATGACCTGCAACTGAAACAACCCATTAGTCCATTACCCAAATTGAAATGCCTACAATCATTAGCTATTATATCAATCGAAAAAGATTTTTAGAAGAACTTGATTACGATAATTTCATCAAACAATTGCCTCAGTTAAAACTAGAAAAATAAATCTTATTTAAACATATGCTATATCTATAAAAAATGTAACTTAATTTTTTTTAACTACGACAATTATAAATTTTTTAGTTTTTAATTGCATGTTCCAAGCCCGGGTAAAGAAGGAGGTTTCGTTTCTAAATATGTTGAAAAGGATAATTTTGCAAAAGGGCCTCCACTTTGTAATTCGCTTAGGGCCACCGAAAACGTAGGAACGGCTCTGCAGGTGATCATATTGTTTTAGAACGAAAAAAAGTTTAATTTAAAACGAAAACCTGACTAGCAAGAAGCTAGACAAAAACAACAATACGACACCGAACCACAGGCTTAAGATAAACCAACCCCATAGACCACAAACCTAATTAGGTGATTATATTGCGTGTAGTATGGGTAGTTGGGGGAAAAGCTAGCTTATTAGGGATGATGAGTCCCTAAATTTAGAGTGAGTGTGATTGTAATGCCTTACGTGAATTACACATCGTATCTCAACATAAGAGAAGTTTAAACGATAAGAAATGTTTGACCTCCAATACTACAAACACACTTTGATCGCATCTCATGTGTGAGAAGAGAGCTCTACATATAAATGTATTTTAGGTACAGGAGCGGAACCAATGTAGAATGAGCCGTAGCACGGGCTACGGCTCAACCCCATATTCTTATTCGTAGTGTATTTTTTTCGGTTTTATACATAGCATACCCAAAAACATATATGGGGATACTCCTAAGAGAAAATTACGAAACTTGATATTATTCATTAAGCCCAAAACATGTTTAGTAACAAGGCCCAAATAATTAGTTTTATGATAATTAAGCCCAAATTGTAATAACTAATAAAGCCCATATAATAGAATAAGTGATCTTATATGGTTGAAATGAGAACACATAGTTCTTGTCCTTTGGTTTATCGGGTAGTGAAGCTAGCTTTGGTTTTACCGGTTACAACCACAACCGTTGAAAGATGTTTTTCGAAATTGAGATTATCAAGACGGATTTACGTAGTCGAATGGGCCCAGAATTTTTAAACAATGCCATGTTTGTGCGGTCGAAAAAGATTTTTTTTTCATAAAGTAAAAGACGACGATGTGATGGAACGATTTCAAGCTATGAAAAAAAGAAGAGGCCAAATCTATTAGGTATTTGTTTACTTTATTTATTTATTGTCTTTTTTTTTAATATTGTATGATTGCACGGTAAAAAAAAATTGGGATACCGCTGATTTAATGGGCTAGTTCCGCCACTATTTAGGTAGGAATAATATTATGAAGCCACCTTCTTGTCTCTAGCCACCCTGTAAATAAAAACATAATTGTCAACTTTCCATGGAAAAAAAGTGATTCATTTGAAAGGTCAGATATTGTAGTCGATATGTATGGTTATGATATTTTAAATAAAGTTTTTTTCAATCAAATAAAATAAGCCACTAATAATTATTTCAAAATCCCCACTTGTGGCCTAGTGGTAGTAGATTTGGGTTTTCCAATGGAGACTCAAGTTCAATTCCCACTTGTGTTATATTTGGGTGGATATTGGGCAATGATGGTGACAAACCCACCGAGGGGGGGTTCGATCCTGAGCCGCACCCCGGTTTTCATCCGGCTATTACTTCAGCGATGCTTCTCGTGTGGGAGCAGTATGGTTTTCGGGAGAACGCCGTAACCAAGTCTGGCCAACCCAGCGCGGGCCCGTTTAAGACAACGTAAGTCTGGGCAGACTTGGCTAGGGCCGCCGATTAGGCGGTGACATTGGGTCACTCAAAAAGAAAGTCACCGTTCAAAAAAAAATTTATTTCAAAACCAAATTCATATCAACAACCTCTTAATTAATATTCTTTGTAACTAAAAAACAATCACCATTCATATATATTGATATTGAAGTTTAATCTACAATTTATGCTTTTAATTGAGGACCATTCATATTAGTTAAAACACGTGTCATTTTGTGGTTAGTCACGGGAGATAAATAAATTTTATGAACCAAAAAATCTCATAGGTGAAGCTTAAAATGTGCATTTAAGGGCACTTTCCGGTTTTGTGGCTGAATAAACGAGATCCAAAAAGGGTAATTTGCATGGGTATAAGTGGCCTACATATTCATTTATGATTCTCCATGTCCTGCAACCAAATTATCTCCATCAGGACTCTGCCCGGATTCTATGAGCCCCCCTCCCCTAACCCTTTGATCTCTCTTGGCCTTATCCCTTTCTATAAAGGTACAATAATATCTCTACGTACATGCATGCATGCATATAATTAATGCTATATCTTTATAGTAGGCACACATGATTTGGGTTTATCCCTTTGGATAAAGGTACATTTCTTTCTTATATGAATGTACATACATACAAACATACATTTATGTATATATACATATGTAGATGTAGGTCCATAGAATACTTATATCACATATTGGTATGCATATATGTTAAAATATATACGCATTATGTAGGTCCATAAGACATTTATATATGCGCATGTGTATGTGTATATGTTAATGCATATATGACTATATGTATATGTCAACTTGACTTGACATGATCTTTTATCTTTTTATTCATTTGATTCACACTAGTTTTTGCTTGGTTATTCAATGTACTTGGCGTGCTTATTTTGACATATATACTAAGGATTATTTTCTTAACTTCGGTTTTCATAATCAATGTGTAGTCAATGGTTTGACGGTCAATATGGTTTACAGAATATTCCTTTTTAGCTACATTAGATACCTAAACAAAAAGACATTACTTTTGACTTTTGACACTTCTCATTTTATATAATTCTCTTACATTGATTTTGCAAAATTAAAGCAAATCATACAACACAAAACGTCAAATAGGTACAATAATATAACATATTAACATATTCTATTCAAGTATATAAACTAAAACCAATACATGTATAACATCTTATTCAATGAATTTTATGTTCGATAGGTTAAGTTGTAATAATGTCAGAGAGACATACGGGTAACGGAGCTCGCACCATTAGCTCCCATGGCAAAGAAATCCTAAAGGAGCATTCGCATGATTGGGCGGTCCTTCTGCTCCTAGGATTAACAGATTTTTTCCTAAACATGATCGAACCTTTCCATCGCTATGTAGCGCAAGATATGATGACCGACATTAAATACCCGTTCTATGAAAAAGACACAATTCCTATGTGGGCTGTCCCGGTACGCGCATTCTTCATGTACCTAACTATACCAAAAAAAAAAAAAATGATGAGTGTGAAAAAACACGAGAACCAAGTATAAGCTTAGGTCTTTTTTTTTTTTTTTTTTAAACGGGAGGTGATTGTCATGTACCATAAATTACTTTGTACATAACATCTATTATGTGCAATAGGTGTATTGATGTCGTATATGTATGTTGTGTACAAATTAATGTGATGTGTACATATTAGGGTGAGAGGTGCGCTCCTCTCTTAGGGGAGTCCCCTCTCTTACACACACCCAATCAGCACGTGTCACGTCAACTCCCATCTTAAGTCTCCATTTTGCACTCAAACGTTGGCATCACTCCACTCACACAATTATTTTTTTATAAAAAAAGAAGAAAAAAATATGATTGGTGGAAAAAGAGTGGACCCACATTAACAACCAATCACCCCCTCTCTTTCTCCTCTCTCTCGTGCGGTAACTACACCCCGATCTTGATCACCGAATTCACTCACCGCGGGGATAGCGGCGGTGTTCCCGCTCGGGGAATGGGGTCACCGCTTGCCTCCCCGCATAGTGCCCCGTACCCCCTCACCTTCCGTTTTACATACAAACATTTTGATGAATATAAACTCTTTGGATATATAGTTTTATGCAGGGATATTACCAATTATGATATTCTTCATTTATTACATGAAGAGAAAGGATGTTTATGATGTACATCATGCTGTGCTTGGTGAGTCTTTTTATATTTCTTTTGATTTAGTTGAAACTATATTGTTTGATCAAGTATTTGCTCGGAGATCGCCAACATATAACAAATATTTGCTTGTGGATTGATATTCAGGTCTTTTATACTCACTTTTGATAACGGCTGTCATCACCGATTCGATAAAAGATGCAGTAGGTCGACCAAGACCGAATTTCTTCTATAGATGTTTTCCAGATGGTAACGCGGTACGAATGTTTGATGCTAGTATACTGCATGATTTCATATATAAAAATGGTTATGTTGGATGAAATGTGACATGTATATACAGGAGTTTGGCGATGATGGAAATGTATTATGCCATGGAGACCTACTAAAAATAAAAGAAGGATATAAAAGCTTTCCTAGTGGGCATACTTCATGTACGCTTTTAAAATCTGTCTCATTATTATTTTGAGAACCATAGTTTTTATGTGAATAGTCACACTTAGTAGCGGACCCACTAAATATTTCAAGGGGTGCGGATGAGGGGTTTAACCAAAATTTCAAGGGGTGCAGACAGGATTTTGTCCTATAAAATACACTATTCTTTTTCAGGGGTGCGCCTGCCCATCCAACTGCCCCTTACTAGGTCCGCTCCTGATCACGTTGTAAACTTGTGAACATGACTAATCGAAAATGCAGGGTCATTTGCGGGCCTCGGCTTCCTTGCTTGGTATTTATGTGGAAAACTTAGAACCTTTGATAATAAGGGACATGCCCAAAAGCTATGTGTAGTGGTGTTACCATATCTTTTTGCGGCACTAGTTGGAGTGAGTCGTGTGGACGACTATTGGCATCATTGGACAGACGTGTTTACCGGAATGATTATAGGTTTGCATCTAAATTTATTTTAATTAATAATAAAACAATGTTTGATTAACTTTTTGTCTTGCCTATACAAGTCTTTTACAATGCATGAGAAACAAATGTGAGACAACAAATATTTTAAAAACCGGGTTTTAAATCATACTGAGTTGGGCTTTAAAATGGTTTAGCCAGTAGAACCGGATTGTACCGGACGGTTCAACCGGGTTACTAACCCTATAATTCCACAAAATACAAATTCATCTAAAATAATAGTCCAATCTCAATTAAGATTTATGTAATTGATCATGATTTTATCTAAAAAAAACTCTTTTTTTTTATTTTTTTTGTAAATACTAAGCATTTTAGAGCATTTTTATTACTTATAAACATTATTAATATTACACGAGGTGGGTAACAGTTTCAACAGTAATGAAATATAGGAATGGAAGGCACTAGGTTAATTACCGAAAACATGGAATGTAATTATTACCTTAATTAAAAAATCTAATTTTAAGATAATGAAAACTTGTTTAACGGTTTGAACCGGTAGAGCCGGATTTACCGCCGGTACATAGACATGTCTTATTTTATCGGCCTTTATCATGCCAGACCCGTGTTCGATATCCGGTTTAACAGGTATAACCGGCTAGTTCATAACAATATTTAAAACATTGCAGACAACATATCTCAACCGTTTCCGGGAATATTCATTGGATTGTATCTTTCGTATTTGTAGGAACGACCGTTTCCGCATTCTGCTACTTACAATTCTTCCCATTTCCGAATCACGAAAATGGTACATATATTTTTTGTTATTTTCGCTTTACAACCGTTTTTAATGTCTCGTATCCTAGTATACATGTTACATGTTTAATGACACAAATGAAATGAGGATTTTGAGTTGAATTGTATAGGTTGGGCTCCACATGCGTTTTTCAATGTGATGGAAATGGAACGATCTCGTGAGATAGAAGGTGCAACTGCACGTTATGCTGATTTAGAAGCCTAAGAAGGGGAGAGGAGACATGGATCCATCATCCTTATTGGAGACCTTATATGCGCAAGATAGCTTAATATGCATCTACATATAAATATATACGCGGGGTAACAGTTTTTAGGGATTCATTGTCATGTATGTATTTGAACTTCCTACACATATCGTTGAGATATTCTTTCATGATCACTATTCATCACGATGTATTTTGTTCATATATATTTGGGATGTTTCCCACAAAATGAATACATATTTTTAGGGAATTTCTAAACACAACACACATAGACCAACCACTATGGGATCATTTGTGTGATACAATTAAGGGTAAATTACACATTTTGTCCTTTATGTTTGTATATAGATAGCCTTTAACTTCAATAATTACAGTTACAGTCCTTTATTCGGAAAACTCATTACACCTTACGTCCTTTAACACTAACTTGGTTAAAATTTTTAGTTAAATCCTATCACATAAGGGTAGTTTAGTCTTTTTACCAATTTAATTAAATTAAAATTTAGAACAAAGTTTTAATATTTACCCTCACCCCTCCATCTCTCTCTCAACTCACACTCTCCACCTCACTCCTCTTTAAATCTTCTGGAAATAAAACCACCCTTCTGACCACCACTAACCACCACCAAATCTATCTAGCTGACATATCCAAAATCGACAACCACTACCAAATACCAACAAATCTAGCTCAAATCCGACAACCATCGTCTGTAACCACCACCAAACACCCCCAAATCTGGCTCACAAAATTAGGTTTTGCATATCAATCAAAGAACAAACACTGCTCATCAGTCACCGCCATCATCACTCGATGTTCTGATCAAACTGAGCAAACCCTAACGTAACAAAATGCAAGACTCCGACGCTGCTATTACAGACGACGACGATGCATCCGCCACAATCTCCGACGACGGTGCCGCCACCATGTACACGGATACCGACGCCAGACGAAAAAACGACATCGTTGAGTCTCTACCTCCGTTCCTTCAAGGAGATAACGTTTTGGCGTATCATAGCCGTCGTATTTACGAAGCTAAGGTTCCGTTATGTTTTCCGATCGATCGAGCCCCACCACCACCAGCGCCGATGTGGAGTTTTGGTGGGCGGTTAGGGTAGCGTTATGCGGTGGAGAAGGAACGGGAGGCGGTGGAGTGGTGGTTGAATGGTGGAACTTTAGATTCGAATAGAGATGAAATCGAAGATTGAGATGTTAAATTGGGGATTGTGGTGAAGATTGTACGGTGATTTGAGTGAAGAAAGGTAGGGTTTTTGGTTTGGAGAAGACGAAATATGAATCTGGCGATAACACAAGAAGCCATTGATGGAAATTGAGGAAGATTGATTTGAGGTAGGGTTTTATAGTGTTGTACGGTTGGGGAAGATGATGTTGTATGTATCTATTTTTTTATTTTTTTTATTAAGAAACATTTAAAATAAAAACGTGAAATGACTAGAATACCCTTGACATAATAGACTTAATTGAAAATTTTAACCATGTTAGTGGTAAAGGACGAAAGGTGTAATGGGTTTTCTAAATAAAGGATTATGACTGTAATTATTGAAGTTAAAGGCTATACATTGTATACTGATACAAACATAAAGGACGAAAAGTGTAATTTACCATACAATTAATTGGAAATGTTTCATGGGTTGATTCTTTTAACTAACTAGTTTTTTACTATCGCCGCCTTGCGGCGACCGTCTTTTGTTGTTTAGTCTGTGTTTACATGTGTTTTGAAATCACCACAAACGCGTTACTCATGGAACCGCTGACAAGAATACAAAGAAAATATAGAAAAAAAACATTAAAAGATAATCAAAAGAAAACCAACCAAAAAAGTTGTGTGATAATGATGTTGTTCGTATGAAACCTGTGGTAAAAATGAGCAAATGATACTGGGTACCAGTACCGAATTTCCCGAACTGAAAGATCTTAAGTACCAATTCGGTACGACTTTTGGTGTTCCTTGTACCGGTTCGCTACTGGTTTTTACCTTCATATACCGATACCGTAACTGCCGTAACTGGTATTTTCGGGACCAGTACCAATGTTTTGAAATCACTACAAGCGCATTGCGCACGGAACCACTAACAAGAATAAAAAGAAAATATAGAAAAAAACACTAAAAGATAACCAAAAGAAAATCAACTAAAAAAGTTATATGGAATGATGTTGTTCGTATGAAACCTATGGTCAGAGATGAATAAATGATACTGGGTACCTGTACCGAATTTCCCGAACCGAAAGCTCTTAAGTACCAATTCGGTACGACTTTTACTGGTTTTTACCTTCATATACCGGTACCGTAACTGGTATTTTCGATACCAGTACCGATTCGATATTGGTTGGCACCGAGCTCATCCCTACCCCTGAAACGAAAAAAAATTACATTAAAAGTTGAAGAAAATCAACAAAAAAAAGTTGCACGATACCGTTGTTCGTACGGTGCCCGTGATTAGGGATGGGCAAATGGTACCGGGTAGCAGTACCGAGTTTCCGAACTAAAAGATTTTCAAAATCAATTCGATACCGACTTTTGGCGTTTTCTGTACCAGGCTGGCGTCGTTTTTTACCTTCATATACCGATAACTGTACCGGTATTTTCGATATCAATACCGGTTGACACAAGCTTATCCAACCTAAAAATAAAGAAGATAATAAAATCATTAAAAAAACGATATATTATTATAATACTTAAGTCACTGTTCATTCGATTCTATTTTTAGTATATGTAAATAAGAATCTGATTTAATAACTAATACGATGACCACATGAAAATAACATTAGATTGGTCCAATATCGAGGTTTGCCTCGTCAGCATGCTATATCATTTCAAATCACAACCATTTCAACCCAACTTTTTCCTTCAACACTAGATTACTAATCCACTCCCAACCTCTACCTTATCACCTACTTTTCCTTTTATTTAAACTATATATAATTTATGTAATCTATTTAGTTAATGAAATTATTTATTTTTTATTAAAATATTAAAAAAATATAGAAAAATAAATTCACAACAAGATTATTTAATTATTTTTTATTTTGTATTATTTTTTTATTTCGTTATCTAGTATATTTAATAATAGTAAATTCAAATAAAATACTAAAAAATATTTAATTCTTGTAACAACCCTTTTTATACGGCTACTTTTGCAACGACTGGCTAGGGGTTGATGGTTAGGTTTAATTATCTGGTTTGTTTACATTTAATTATTTGGTCTTGTTTAGGTTTAATTATCAAGTGTGTTTAGATTTAATTATGTGATTTGTTTAGGTTTAATTATCTAGCTTGTGTAATGTTTTTAATTTAAATAAATTTGTTTGGGCATCATCAAACCCAACACACCTCGTCCGCTACACCGGACTGCTCCACCTCACTACCTAAATGCTTGGTCCGGCTGCTCCACCTGTCCGGAATCTAGGCCACACGTATCGGACATTGTGTTGTTAACGGTCTAATTATCTATGAAAGATCTTTTAAAATAGGTCATGAGACGGGTGGCTCAGAAACTATCATATGGCAATCAAGTGAGTATGCCATGGTAAAACATGCATTATATCGGAAAATGTGACGTGTATGCATATGATGATCAATGGAATAGACGTTTCTAAAGGAGATTATCTTATTTATGCTTCTTATTTTCCTATTTATCTTCTAAGTTAGATTATTATGTTTCCTTATATCTTGGAGAGCTCTCTCGTATTTAAGCATAACAATTATCAATGAAATGTAACCCATTTCTTTAATATCGATTTCTTCATGGTATGAAATAGCGGTACTTCACAAAGTTAGAAACCTAAACCCTAAAACACGGCCATGGCGGGAGATGATGTAACCCCGTTAGAATCGTCTCGAAAAAACGAATCCAATGATATATAATGTCGAAAACCAAATTCGGAAAACTGTACAATATTTTTCCGAAAACTGTTTTTTTTGTCCTAAAAATCCAACGAGTTCAACGGTGCAAACAGTTTCGGCAGATGAGCTACAGATCAAATTCTATTCACGAAAACGTTAACTCCTCTATACGCACCTAATTACTCCACAAAATTAAATACTCCACCTTTTAATTCCTCTAGCTAATTTTGCGGGCAAACCAAATTAATTTCGCTGGGTCACGCTAATTATGCTGGTTAACCAAGTTAAATATGCTGATAGAGTAATTATAAATATGCTGGTAGAGTAATTATAATTATGCTGGTTAATTAAATTCGCTGGAACAAATTCGCTGATCACTTAATTTCGCCGGTTAATTATGCTGCCTAGTCAAATACTCCAGTTAATTTCGCTTCGCTGGTTAATTATGCTACCTGATCAGTTCACTATTACGACGACTATTAACTTCGCCGATTACCGTAATAATGTCGCTGAGGACAATTACACGGTTACCAAAATCGCCTTTGGATTTAATTTCACCGGTCACCAAGTTACCAGGTCACAAATTCGCTGATCAACCAGTGTAGATGTTAAATTTGCTGCGAAATTGTTAATTAATGCAGATTTTCCAGATTCTTCTAACAATTTCCTGCAAAATCGAACAACCAAATCAGCAATAATTTTCGAAAATTATGAAGAACACGAAGAACAGTCTTCGAATCTTCAAGACTTTCTAGCCCAAAATCCTTCAACCAGTCAACCAGAACTATCCCGAAAACCTGTAAATAAGCAAAATCAAACACACAAGATCAAAACAACCAATACTGATCAAAAACCAATTTCGAAAATATCTCAAAACCCAAAAAAAAAAAAATTCGAAAACCCTAATTCAGGTTTTAAAATTTTCGAAATTTATTCCAAATTTTCCACCCGAATTTGCAGTCTGCAATTCCGAACCGAGCTTCTTCAAGAGCCTAATGCCCTGATACTAATTGTAGGTCCCCTTATCGCACGGATCATCACAGAATTGTATATCTAACCTAGAGTGCGGAATCCCCTAGATCGGATTTGTTACAGAAACGAGTAGAAAACAGAATTCACAATCAAACGGGTCTTCTATTGATTATCCAACTTGCAGTTTACAATCAATTCAAGACCTCACAACCTCTCTCTGTGATCTTGTCTAAGAACCCTATTTCGAAATTATTCTCTCTCTCTAGACTTTCTCTCTCTAGCCTCCAATAACTCTGAAACCCTAATCACAAAACATGTTTATATACCACATGTCTGTGAACTGGGCTTCCTACTGGGCCAGGCCATTTTCCAAGCCCATTACAACAAATAAACTCCCTAACCAATAAGCTAAGCCCATTACAAAATATCCAAAGACTAAATAATCAAACTATTGTCACCGAATATGCACTAACAATTCTGCACCATAAACCTTTGTATAAACGTTCAGGAATTATGATAGGATTATCATCAGAATCTCCTAACTCCAAAACTCTCCTTAAATCTCCAACGTTAAACTTAATTTCCAAATCTACATCCTGATCATTCTCGTCCTTCTTTCTAACTACAGAATAAATCATCTTTTCCTTCTCCTCATATCTTACCGAACTCCAAAATCTTCTAACATGTGATTCATACGCTTCAGTTTTATCGGTTAATGCCTTATAAATCTTACTCTCCTTCAAGAATTTTGCTATAACTTTGAACGGAGTATTGTCTGTATAGCGAGCATCCAACAGACAGTAGATATTCTGAGACTTATCCCAATCCGATGCTCTTCCCTGCAACAAATCACAACGTTAGCTTTTGCACAAAGTTCAAGACATAAAGATGAAATGTGACAAAATGTTGAAACCTCAAAAATTTTCTAACACTGGAAACTCACTCTATGCAGTACTGAGGATCGGATGGTCATCCGATCGGATTGCCATCCGATCAGATGAATCATCTGATTCAATGAACAGTTAAACCATATGCATATGGTCATCCGATCAGATTGCTATCTGATCGGATTGTCACTCGATCCAAGTGACAAACAGATAACACCATTGACCAGTCAACCTCTCCTGAGAAAGTGGCATGAATCGGATGGTGATCGGATTGCCACTTGATCATTGTGACAACTTTAAACAGTTGATAGAAATTTTTGTCGTTTTGTGATGATGATCGAATGACTGTCTGATTGGATTGCCACTCGATCCTTGGCATGTGATGAACAGTTCATGGAATGTGTGCTTTGAATCGGATGGCCATCCGATTGAGATGCCAAACTTTCCAAATCACATTGTGAATAGTAAAAGCACAGAAAACGAGGCAACCACTTAGAATAGTTTACAAACATCAAGTGCTATGGATCGGATGGCCATCCGATCGGATTGCCATCCAATCGAGTTGCCAAACTATCCAACCAACACTTTAACAGATAAGGCACAAATTCCAAGGTACCATATCAAACAGTCTAAGGCACAGATTTCATTGCAACAAACACTTTAGAAAATATTCAACATATAACATGCAATGGATCAGATGGCCATCGGATTGCCATCCGATCGAGTTGCCACTCGATACATGAACAATGAATAACAGTTGAACAAATTTTAAACATCAAAAAATTTCTAAGCTAAACATCAAATTGAACATAGATCTACGTAGAGAATCCTTAGGCGATCAAAACCCTATGTTCATTGTTCTCTAACTCTTAGCCAACTGAGTTTAATTTGACAATAAGTACATCGACAGCCGACACCTTCTAATCATCAAATCTCTTAGATCTAACATGTTTTAGCACAAATTGAGACGGTAAACCTGTAGATCTAAGGCCCGTGAACAAAACCCTATGTTTGGTTTCTATCAAAACATCCTAACAAAGCCTAGATCTAAGAATCTTGGTCCGAACAGTCGTCGTTCACAAAATCACATCAAAAACATCAAATTTATCAGTTAAAATTAGAAATCTTACCTTGCCCATTGTGAAGGTTGAGTATGCCAACAATCCAATGAAGTGTGGAAGGAAAGATTAAAGGATCAAGATCAGAAAAGTGAAAGTGTTTGAGAGAGTATCGGATGGTCGCCCGATCGAGTAAAGGTTTGACTGAAGCCATTGACCTTCTATTTATAGGGTGACCAAGTATCGGATGGCCATCTGATCGGATTGCCATCCGATCGGATTGTCATCCGATCCAAACACTCCTCTTTTGACTTTCAAGTGTTTTGACCTTTTGACTTTTTGCTGTTTTAACAGATTTGGTTAGTTTTAGAAATCCACTTAAGTATCTAGGTCCAAGTTAATGACCCTAGGCACTTAATTTTGTCTACCAAGTCTAAGTTAATGACCTTGGTTGACTCGAAACGATACAAACTGTCATTTTGTTCAAATTTTAAACACTTTTTCATGAAAATTTACAACTATCAACTTAATGAACTTGCTTTGACTTTGAATTTTACCAAGTTTTTTTATGATTAGCTCCCAACCCTGCTGTCCAGTTCAGAAAACTTCCTGCATCTGCTTCATGACTGCGAGTCTAAAGATCAGCTTTCTACCTTGGTTTGTCGATACAATAAAGCATAAATGTAAAATCTTTTTGAGATTTTAAGAAAGTTTAAACTAGAAACTATGAAATCTTTTTGGGTTTAGAAAGCTAAAATGTAAATGAAATGAAAATGCAATGAAAGTAAACTATTTACAAACATATTTTTGGTGAGCGTGTTAGGGGATCATATCAACTACCGACAGGCTACAAGTACCGTTGAGCTTTATTGCACACTAAATGTTAAACAATTCACTTAGATTGCCGATATACTGATCCGTTTAAATTTTCATACAAATTTCAATCTGTTCAGGATACGAATTAGTGTTTTAATAGCTTAACTTATACGCGTGTCCCAGTTCAGAATATATTCTCGTATTGTAACATTCCCATTTTTATCATATAAGAATTATAGGTTTGGTTAAATTTATTAACCACTAGTAACTAGTTTATTTTTAATATAAATATTCAACCCAAATAGTTTTAAACACTATTTCATATAATTGGTTGAAATATTATTGGCCTGTATATAGGTGACCTTTCTAAATAAAGTAACAGTAAATAAAAAGTTATATTATTAGACGGGTAGATTACGGGTAAGTCGACTGTTAGAAAAAATAAAGTACCTAGACGGGCTTGGTGACCGTCTAATAACTAAATTATAAAAATCACATTATATTTGAACCTACTCTGTTTTTAATGAAACTTGTTTCAAAATAATATTCTAATTCTGATGACATATTCATTGTTTTATAAAACGTCATATTTTAGAAGTTATAAGCGCCAAATAAATGAAGCAGTTGAATTAATTATAATAATAAAATAAAAGAAAATTAATAAAATCAAGTAATCTAAATTATGAACGTATGCATGGTGACTATGAATTTAAAAGAAGTGTAAAAGTTAATGCATGCAAAGTTAGTGTCTTCAACATTTATTTCAGAATTGATACGTGTATGTGTACGTGTGTTTTGTGACATAAATGTGTATAGGTGTTGGCTTGTAACTTCTACAAGAAACTTAGAGTTTCTTATAAATAGGAAGGCTTCTCTCAAACTTTTATCTGCCAATTCCTTAACTCTCGCATGCCCCCTATCTCTTTCTATGTTAGTAAATTTCCTTTAAATAATAATAGAGCCCTGCCCCGTTTTACGTATTGTAACTCCCGATCACCGCTACCCTTTCCGATTGATCTGAGCCTCATAACATATGTCAAGGCTCTGCCCGACTAAGTTGTTGGGATTCGATCTCGGGACATCGGGACAAGGTTGAATTAGGGGTACTATACTTAACACCAATGCATTATATATTTTTAAATAGCTCAGAAGTTATACCCAATATTCTACCAGGAGACTTTCTAGTTGAACCCATAAGTAAAAACCCGGACCACTAAAACCCCAATCCATATCAAGAATCAAGAATATCAGATATTTGGTCTTCTCGCGGGCCGCGTAAAGAATAGGCAGGAGGTCACGCGGGCCGCGTCAACTTGAGAATTGACCGGATAAGCATCCGGGGCTACGTGTCATTCATGTGGCACACCCACTGATGACCCAGCAACCCTACGCGTAGACTAGGCGGCTACGCGGGCTGCGTAAGGATCGGCTGGAGGTTCACGCGGGCTGCGTGAGATCCAAATTCCAGCTATAAATAGAGCAGGCTACGAGCAATCCTCTGGTGTCGAAAGTTTCTTTCAGAAACGAAGTTCTACTGCTCCAATTCAAATTTTACTTTCATAATAGCTAGGCGCTGCTGCGATACATGGTATTAACTTGATCGCTGCTACGATTCAATATCCGATCGATTGAAACTATCCGACAGGATGTTTAAATGCTATCCTTTGTCATTAGTCGTGATTCCGACAGGATGTTTTAGTACCACCCGAACTCGGGGAATACTCTGTCATTCGTTGTGAATCCGACGGATGTTTAAGTGATTGCACTTTGTCATTCGTTGTGAGGGTTTTAATCTCGTGAGTCATCGTAAAAGCTGTATTAGTTACTTACCTAGTTCGTGTGCACTAGGTTACAAGGCTAATCAATAGGCTAAGCTCTGCCTGTATAAATCTGCAATATATCAAGGCTTATCTGTAGACTAAACTTTGCCCGTATGAATCTGCATGCTTATAATTTGAGTCATTCTCTTTTTATCAACTGTTTTACAAAACTCCAAATTATTTTCAAAGTTATAATTACAGGGATTAAGTCTTTGTAATCATCAAGTTACAGTCGGTATGTGGGGTTTTGTATACATTACTTGATAATCTTCACCATTGGGGCAGCCAAGGGGTGATATGACCATAGTCACAGACACCATTGGACAACAGGAGGGCCAATGGGTCGAGTGACAAATACTGTGGGTAGTTGGTTGATATCAGAAACATTGTAATCGCTCTTAATACTGTAAATTATAACAAAGTTGTAATTGCAGTGATTGAGTCTTTGCCAATCTTAAAGAAGAAAATGTAATAACTCTCAATGCTGTGAATTATAACAAATATGTTTTGTATAAAACCTGAATGAACTCACTCAGTATTTCCCCGCTGACAAAACCTTTTTAAAACGCGTTTCAGGTAATTACAATAGATTGGAGTAAGGATTGGATCCGGCACCGAAGGACTTCAAGAAGTGGCTTATTTTATTAATTAAATCAAATTAAGAAATATCATTTTTTTTATTTAAGCTACCTTTGTAAAACATGGAATTTATTCCATCTATTTAAATAAAATCTGGTGTTTCTAAACTCTGATATTTTTCCTAACTCACGGTCCTGATGAAATTTCCGCTGCAATGTTTTTCAAAAATAACCACCGGTACCACGGGCTGCTCACGGCTCCCGATTCCGGCCAGGATGGGGTCGGGGGTCGTGACAATAAATGTGGTATCAGAGCCACTGCTTTAAGCCTGTAAGTGTTGTGATAATAATACTTAAGCTTAAATAAAAGAGTTAGGAGATTGCTATTAACTGGTAGCACATCTGATATCATTTAGAATTGAACATAAGAAAAGTTGCCTTAGTATAAGCTAAGCCACTTGTTTAAGCAATTAGGTGTTGTAATAATACATAAGTTTAAACGGAGAGTTAAGAGCTTAATATTATCTGATAGCACTCAGAATGATATTTAGACTTGAACTTAAGAAGTTTGCCTTAATATAAGCTTCAAGATAAATTACTTATATAAGTATAATGTAATAAATATTGATATGCCATAAGAATGGTAATTAGAATATTGCAAGATATGATAAATAAGCAATAACACTTAATTCTTGCTTATTGATATTACCTGGTCTAGAATAAAGATATGTGATGGAAATACAAATTTCCTTGATTCTGGATAAAAGCCTTAATAAAAGAGGCACTTTTAAAAATCTTGAAAAGATACTATTTATGGGAAATAGAAAATTTTCTCCGGCAAGACTGGGTATGGTGTAGCAGACTCTCCAGCTTGTTCGGATATACTGAGGTTACCTCTCCGGCGCGAACCGGATAAGACAGGGTATATAATATGTCAAACAAGTGACAAGTTTTCCCTAAATAGTATCATGATCTGATATCTGACTTGTTTTTGGAAATCTAAATCTGTTAAATACATTAACCTTATAAAGAGTATGTATATTACAACATGTGAAATATATGATTATATAGATATGTATATCTATAAGGAATTCCAAAAGCCAAATAGGAATAAAGCACAAGCATATGTGTCTAGATTTCTTTATCAGGAATGTCTTTTCCAATACCAAACATTATTTCGTTTGATCATTTGTCTCGTAGCTCGTGTGACAAAATAAACAATGGAAACCCTTTTAAATTGAAACACCATCCAAAAATATAAAGAATTTCCAAAAGTATTATCATAAACTATTAACGCAAGTAAAGAAGCATGTAAAGTCGTGCTAGTGCACAAGAAAACACAAGAATTATACACAGATGTCGGAGTATATCACACACCACTTCCAAGGCAAGACCTTTGGAAAATATAAATTGGGCACGATGACACCAATACTAATTCCGTCAGTATAAGAACTACTAATCAAAAAGTAGCACTTTGCCACGCAATCCTACAAACGACATGAATCTTGCTAAGGTACGTTAAAACAAGATTTCACATCAATCGGTACATAATTCAATCAGAATCATAATTATTGACGCTGCAAAAAGAGTCACATACTTTTACAAATTTCCTAGTTCATTTTATTTGACATTCCCTGGTAATGTCACTTAACAACAATTATCACACGAAATTCCAGATAAAGTTCTTATATTCCTTTCATTGCAATTCTGACTTCTGCCTATAATGAGTTGACCTTCGTGTTTCTACTTCCCCTAATGGTCATCATACCATGAGAATTCTTTCATAGTAGCAAATATTGATCCATTTCATTTCTTGGTAAATCCACACGTTACACATGCACTATTTGTTGCACATGTGGTTCATTTATGAAGACCATGGGAGGGCATCATTCCAAATTTGTGTTTTATCAAAACTCAAATATCATTTCGCTATACTTGATCTTTGCATTGTAAACCGCGTTTTTACAAAGCGATAACTCTTTAATATCGAATCAATGAATTTATTGAAAAACTCGATTTTCTTTTGAATGGTATAAATGATTTCTGTTATGATCATGTCCGAACTTCCTTATTAAAACTCGTTTTATTCAAACCCAGTTAACTTGCTCGCAATACGTATTCAATTCAAAGTCCCATATGATATTTTTAAGCCATCATATTCAAATTCAAAAACAATCCCAAACAAGCACTTCGATTCATTTGAACTATAACATGCTTTCTTGGCCTTCGACTTCACCAAATTATTTCTTTGATCACGATCACCTTGTGGTGACGTTTTCACAAATTTGAAGATTGTGCTAATCTCATTTAAATTTATGTTTAGTTATTTATTGTTTAATTTTGGTAGTTAATATTAGTTTTATTATTAGTATAATATATTAATAATAGTAGTATTAGTATTATTAGGTACTAGGGTTATTGTCAAGGACAAATATTGGATAGCCTAGCCTTAGTTAGGCATGGACTGATCAACCATGCTTAAACAAGGCAGCACTAACCAATATCCAACCATGATAATGACTAGTTAATGTATATAAAAATATATATACTTTGTACTTTAAGGAAAAAAAACATATTTTCATAAAACAATACAAGAATTAGAGGGACAAATAAAATTATCTAAATAACTGTCAAAGTATTCATGAACAAGACATTTTATACTTATAAGTAATTGTTCATCTTGTTTAAAATTCCACAACTATTAAATACTTATAGAAGTATTATGTATCAAGATCAAAAATAATAATAATAATAATAAATATATATATATATATATATATATATATATATATATATATATATATATATATATATATATATATATATATATATATATATATATATATATATATATATATATATATATATATATATATGACTACCCCACCATAATAGAAACCTTTACAAATAACATCAACTATTACAAAATAGTACTATGAAGTTTTCTAGTTAAAGAAAAAGAATGGCTACTACTGTGCTCTTTAACCACAAAGAAGATGACATTATACATAATCATTATTATATTATTTTTAAATGGCCCACTTAAGTGTAACAACACTACAACAGTATTTTGATTCTCAAATTTTTTTTAGTATTCAATTATTCATGTTATAGATCTTATCATCTAACATTCAGTATATGTCATCTTTAAAAAAATTCTTGTTAGTTCGTTGAATTAAATTATCTATTATGAGTACACGTTGTCTTTAATTAAAAAAAATAATAAATAAATAAAAATCGTTTTAATTCAATTATGTACAATAACTCTATTGTCTTTTCCTGTATCATTACAATTCACTCATCTCACCACATTGATTTTCTCATATCATAATTTAATATTTAAAAATTCTTTTTCATACTCTTATTTCATTTTGAACCTGTCGATTCTAAATCTTTCTCAATCAAAGTAAGCTTTCTTTTGACAAAGAATTTTATTGATTCTAAAAGTCCTTCACATTCATTTTAAATATCTATTTGATCATATATCTTTTGGCTTGAACCTAGTCACTTTAGAAATTATATCATTTCATCTCATTCGTTTGTCATCGATTTCTTGAACTAATTCAGTTGAACCATTGAATCTTACTTATGGTACAACTCGTATTCACCAAATTTGATATTTTAAATTCTGTGTCATCTACATTAAATATTGTTTTTATTGACTAAAATATGACATAAGTCTAAAAGAAATATCGTAACCCAAATCTGGAGAACGAGATTTAAAACAAGGTGGGGAGGATGTAACATTCCCATTTTTATCATATAAGAATTATAGGTTTGGTTAAATTTATTAACCACTAGTAACTAGTTTATTTTTAATATAAATATTCAACCCAAATAGTTTTAAACACTATTTCATATAATTGGTTGAAATATTATTGGCCTATATATAGGTGACCTTTCTAAATAAAGTAACAGTATATAAAAACTTATATTATTAGACGGGTAGATTACGGGTAAGTCGACTGTTAGAAAAAATAAAGTACCTAGACGGGCTTGGTGACCGTCTAATAACTAAATTATAAAAATAACATTATATTTGAACCTACTCTGTTTTTAATGAAACTTGGTTCAAAATGTAGATAAAAATATTCTTATTCTGATAAAAGAAAATTAATAAAATCAAGTAATCTAAATTATGAACGTATGCATGGTGACTATGAATTTAAAAGAAGTGTAAAAGTTAATGCATGCAAAGTTAGTGTCTTCAACATTTATTTGAGAATTGATACGTGTATGTGTACGTGTGTTTTGTGCCATAAATGAAGGTGTATACGTGTTGGCTTGTAAGTTCTACAAGAAACTTAGAGTTTCTTATAAATAGGAAGGCTTCTCTCAAACTTTTATCTGCCCATTCCTTAACTCTCGCATGCCCCCTATCTCTTTCTATATTAGTAAATTTCCCTTAAATAACAAGAGTCTTGCTCCGTTTTAAGTATTGTAACTCCCGATCACCGCTATCCTTTCCGATTGATCTGAGCCTTATAACATATGTCAAGGCTCTGCTGTGACAACTCCAACTTTCAAGGTTAGTGTCGATTAATTTAGCGATTCTAAATCCTCATTATTTCTTTCATTGTGCATTACTTGAATTAGACACTAGCGACCCAAACTTTGTGTCGACAGTCTTATCATTGGTTCTGGCAGCTCAAGTAAATGGGATTGAGTCCATTATCGGCCAAGGGTGGAATTACCCCAAACGTATATTATTTACGTATACATAATAATGTAATTAATTAAACCATAGTGTTATTGATTAAACCATCATGTGGAGCCCATGCACACCTTGTGTATCCCCATTTGATTTCGGCCCAAACCATACCCACCGACCCACTTGTGTGTTAACTAATATAATCGGCCCTTTAGGTGTTTAGTAACCTGCCATACATATTATATACATAGGATAGGCACATGATCTCATATTTCAAAAACCCTATTTTCCTTTATATGAGCGACGGCAGCAAGCATTCTCCAAGCATTGCTCTTTCAACCAAATCCTTCTCCTCTCTCATTCGAGTTATCCTTCTAGCATCGTATTGCGGTTAGTAACGTCATACTCGTTAGTTTTTCAATTACTCAATTTAGTCGCATACGATTATGATCCATAGGATTTCATGCATATGTAAGCAGTATAACGAATCTGTGATATACGTGATACGGTGTATGATATGTTTGGCTTGATAATTCTACACGCTAACGATGTTAAATTCTGACTCCTTACGAGAACGAATCTGTGATATACGTGTGCGAATAACGGTAGTTCTCGATAATAAACTGTATGATGAAACTGATGCAAGAGTTTCGCGGGTTCGATGCGGGCTGCAAATCGGTTGGCGGAACACCGGTGCGGGCCATCGCGCACCACTATAAGAACCTTATTGAACTGTAATGTGTTAATAGGATAGCAACATTTCGATAAGAACCTTTCTGTGATTTTAATGATTATGGCAAGTTATGTGTTAGCACTATAAATTGTGATATAGAGATACTGTTGGGCTGAAGGTTTCAAACGATAATATGCATGCTATTTGGGGTCTTGTATGACTTGTTGTGGGGTTGGGAAATTTATTAGACAATAGTAAATATTACGTACATTGTTAGGGATTAAAACACACGATCATGACCTATTGGTTGATGCATGAGGATTGGATTTATAAAAGATGATGGTTGTAAACTGTGGTCAAAATCAGGATGGATATATTTATGTTATTGTTTGAATATGTAGGGGTAAATGATAAATGATCTCCAGAACCACACATTATAAATATGATCATGTAAACTTTGGGCCAAACATATGAAAATTTAAGGGCACCTCATGTGGGCCGCACAAACAATGAGTTGATGTGAGTGGGCAGCATGGGTAAAGGCCCTCGCACAAACATGGGGTCTAGCTAGTTGTTTGGGTTTCTTTCACGGGTTAGCATTATTGGGGCCATAGGCGAGTTGGGCCGCACGAAGGCAATGGGCCTGGGGTAGTCGGGCCGGGTAAAACAACTGAGTAATGGCTAGATTGCATGACAAACTGTTTACACTCTCTTGTGTGCGATGGGTTAATTGTTTAGGGTAAACAGAACGGGTATATAGCATGAATATACAATATGGAAATGTATTGGAGTGAATACTTGCTACAACTTATGTGATAGTACACTTATGACTACTTGCTCAATGTGCACGAAAGATTGTGATCTATGTACACGTGAAACTGATTATCACTCGTAATCCTAATAGGATCCTATTGACCAACTGTGAGCAAGCATTTAGTCTAACCGAGCAATCCCAGGTGAGTTCATTGCATTTTCTCAAGCATGCGTTCCGGTGGTTTGGGACAACGGGTAATCATTTGGAAGGGAAACATTGGGTAAACAACTTAATCGGTTTTGGTTATTGCCTGGAGGGCAATGGGGGTGATTAGTTGATAGCGCTATTAGGTACTAATTATCTGGGTTTCACTATGATTGTTTAGAGGCACACTCCTCGGTTACGTAAGGGCGGTTCCCCTAGGGTAACTAACTGGACAACATAGTGGGTTGCTAAGAGGCACACTCCTCGGTTACGTAAGGGCGTAGTCCCTAGGGTAACTAACTTGAGCAACATCGTAACGCACCATTGAATCGCATTAACATATAACTGGTAACACAACACGTAAGCAACACTTTGAACTCACCAGCGTAGTCTGACACACTTGTTTGCATGCTTGTAGGTCGTTAACGTTTGGAACATGGACTTGCTATCTGGGAGTGCTGGAGTGGTCATGGATCGAGACTCTTGGATTCACTTATAAACAATGCATTGATTTTGATTATTATTATGAAACGATTACATGCTTCCGCTACACAACTTTTGAGAATTGATATCATGTAGACATCTTAATTGGTAATTAATGTTATGACTTACCTAAATATTTATCATTGGTTCAATGTGATTGGTGGCTCGAACTCTGATGCGTAACACGCCTCGCGGGGTTTCCGCAGGTGGAATTTGGGGGTGTTACAGTTGGTATCAGAGCCATTGGTTATAGTGAACTAGGTTTTAAAACGTTTTGTAAAACCAGACTATAACCGAACAACTTCGAAAATCGATCATGACACTCAGCTCCAGATTGCAAGGTTCGTCTCTCTCCCACTTTATACATTACTTGCTTAGCAGTCACACACTCACACCGTACATGAACTGAAACATTTAACACCATAGTGGCTCGATAGTGTGACACTACTCTTCGACTCATGTAAACCATAGAACTGTGATATCATCTGTTGTGTTGTTTGGACGGGGGAAACTTCGAGCGCAAGCTAAGAGGCACTGAGATAAGCATGCAAATTGCCTTATTATTTTGGGTGCACACTTAATAATAACGCAGGGTGCATGCAAATCCCAGTGAGGCTTAATGAGCGTGAGAAGGGTTCTGCCCTATTGTGTGTAAACTTGGTAGTTTGTAGATTTCAATGTGATACTCGACTTTTACCTCATTTCGACCCATAAGATTGTTCCCTTCTCTTATATAGAACCATGGGGGACAACGGAGGACGGGGGTATAAGTTAATCAACTCCCGGATAAACATGATGACATAAACAATAATCTTACTCCTTGTATCGCTAGAATTGCTATTGCATAACAGTTTTCCTCTCTAAGCTAGTCTATCCCCTAGCCCTTGTCTTGGCCGACGCTTACCGTTTAAGGTGACAGTTAGTTACTGTTCTTGATATAGATAAACCTATCATTCCATTATCATGGTCACACTACATTCTCGATTGTCTACGCATAAACTCCTATAACATTGTACTCTAGTTAAAAAAAAATAACCTGATAAACTCTTCTTTTGATACGCAGTGATCACTTCTTGTACTCTGAGGATGGTTGTGTATTATTTTATGACCATATCATTTCGAAAATATTTTCGTGTCCTTGTAATGAAACCTTTTGGTGACGTACTTGATGTTCCTAATGCACACGCCTTAGCTCAACCCTTCAAAGTTGGCTTCATACATGTTCGACCAATTACACACTCAATTTCGTACATAGATTTTAGTGAACCATTCTTATTCGCATACGGCAGGCTTGACGACTGTGGAGAACGCCCCGATTAAACCGGATCACTATGAATTCGACCAACCGTTACTCTTCAACATAATTCTTCTTGCGCCAACACCCTCAAAGTAACGCTCCCATCGACCAGTACATCACTTTGTTTCCATTTATACTTCTCGTTTGCGACCAGCTACATCCTCATCATCGGATTTGCTACTTTACTCATGATTCTAAAACAATTAGATGGAACAGATTGATGATAACCGCGTTTTGGTATATTCTTCGCGTTTTATCTTGTTGTGCTAAAATGAATACCATAGTTCCTGCATAACCCTGTTATACGCTAATCCTCGCTTGGCTAAATCACTCTCTACGAACGTCACTCGAGGAATGAGTCATACTTAAGATCATCAAGTGCAAGAACATAAAATAAAATTTTTACTTACGTAAGGTATGCCAAGGTCAAAATTCCTTCTTGTGTGAAAGCACCATACTCATGTATAGCTTCATCGACCTCTTTGTTCCATGCTTATCTCCCTTTGATCGAAGGCTGGTCATCTACTACAACCAACTGCGACCAAAATATCACGATCAATATCAACTGAAAATCTCTTTTCCCTCTGAACGAACGAGTCAAGATGATACCAGTCTGAAATAGGGATTAATGCCTAACTTGAGTTCTCATTCAATCGATTGATTGAATTGCTTGAATCACCTGTTCCAAGAAATTATGTTTTCCTTCTCGAATTCTTACATACGATGGCATCACCTTTGATCTTCGATAGGGGTGACTGCACCCGTTCTGATCGCCGGTAGCGATACCATATATAAACATATATCTCTTACACTCACTTTATCACATTCACATACTTTGCTTCGAGTAAATCTTGGTGGTGCACCCAACACACGTGATTTTAAAGTTGAGCATTTTAGCCTGTAACAAACTACCTTAACACATTTCCAGTTCGGTTTATTTCGTCGACCCTTCGTTTATGATGTACGACATTCGCCTCAATTCTGGTAAGCTCTAGATATACATTAGATACACTTGCTTCGTGAAGTGTTGGCTACTTAATATACAACATCCATGATAACTAAACACTGCCTTTTTGCAAGTCCCCAAATTCGAAGGCGTATAGCTCACCCAAGTTATATTTAGTGCAACAAACCCCCCCCCCGGTCGCACATGTTAAATGCATCAGGCAATGCCATACAGATGTATGACACACTCGTATTTCAACTTTTGTGAGCATCTCTTGAGCTTAGCATAACTTGTCACAACATTCTTCATTATCAAGCTCCTGTTAACTCAACTTGTGTTTCTACTTAAGAGCAAGACATTTTTAGTTTAACACGGTTAACACAAACTCTGTTACCTCAAACACTCATTCATGCATAACACTCACGTAACGGTAATTTGGGGAATTACGGAATTACACATGGGTTCTACTCGAACGTTGATGAACAATTAGAACACTATTCCTGAACAAATAAAGAAATATAACTTATGTGAATTTATATGTTATCTGACCATATATGCTATGTGACTTATATATTATTTAGTGAACTTTCGTGAAACCGTATTTAACTACGTGTTTAGTGAATTATCGACAAACTCATAATTGGAGTTTAGAGTATAATATAGCCTAAATTTCGAGGACGAAATTTCTGTAACATGGGGAGGATGTGACACCTGGGCAAAATCCGCAGCAACCTTGAATTCTCACTGCATTTCTCTGCGCTGTACTTGTCAAATTTCGGGACAAAATTTCTTTTAAGTTGGGGATGATGTGACAACTCCAACTTTCAAGGTTAGTGTCGATTAATTTAGCGATTCTAAATCCTCATTATTTCTTTCATTGTGCATTACTTGAATTAGACACTAGCGACCCAAACTTTGTGTCGACAGTCTTATCATTGGTTCTGGCAGCTCAAGTAAATGGGATTGAGTCCATTATCGGCCAAGGGTGGAATTACCCCAAACGTATATTATTTACGTATACATAATAATGTAATTAATTAAACCATAGTGTTATTGATTAAACCATCATGTGGAGCCCATGCACACCTTGTGTATCCCCATTTGATTTCGGCCCAAACCATACCCACCGACCCACTTGTGTGTTAACTAATATAATCGGCCCTTTAGGTGTTTAGTAACCTGCCATACATATTATATACATAGGATAGGCACATGATCTCATATTTCAAAAACCCTATTTTCCTTTATATGAGCGACGGCAGCAAGCATTCTCCAAGCATTGCTCTTTCAACCAAATCCTTCTCCTCTCTCATTCGAGTTATCCTTCTAGCATCGTATTGCGGTTAGTAACGTCATACTCGTTAGTTTTTCAATTACTCAATTTAGTCGCATACGATTATGATCCATAGGATTTCATGCATATGTAAGCAGTATAACGAATCTGTGATATACGTGATACGGTGTATGATATGTTTGGCTTGATAATTCTACACGCTAACGATGTTAAATTCTGACTCCTTACGAGAACGAATCTGTGATATACGTGTGCGAATAACGGTAGTTCTCGATAATAAACTGTATGATGAAACTGATGCAAGAGTTTCGCGGGTTCGATGCGGGCTGCAAATCGGTTGGCGGAACACCGGTGCGGGCCATCGCGCACCACTATAAGAACCTTATTGAACTGTAATGTGTTAATAGGATAGCAACATTTCGATAAGAACCTTTCTGTGATTTTAATGATTATGGCAAGTTATGTGTTAGCACTATAAATTGTGATATAGAGATACTGTTGGGCTGAAGGTTTCAAACGATAATATGCATGCTATTTGGGGTCTTGTATGACTTGTTGTGGGGTTGGGAAATTTATTAGACAATAGTAAATATTACGTACATTGTTAGGGATTAAAACACACGATCATGACCTATTGGTTGATGCATGAGGATTGGATTTATAAAAGATGATGGTTGTAAACTGTGGTCAAAATCAGGATGGATATATTTATGTTATTGTTTGAATATGTAGGGGTAAATGATAAATGATCTCCAGAACCACACATTATAAATATGATCATGTAAACTTTGGGCCAAACATATGAAAATTTAAGGGCACCTCATGTGGGCCGCACAAACAATGAGTTGATGTGAGTGGGCAGCATGGGTAAAGGCCCTCGCACAAACATGGGGTCTAGCTAGTTGTTTGGGTTTCTTTCACGGGTTAGCATTATTGGGGCCATAGGCGAGTTGGGCCGCACGAAGGCAATGGGCCTGGGGTAGTCGGGCCGGGTAAAACAACTGAGTAATGGCTAGATTGCATGACAAACTGTTTACACTCTCTTGTGTGCGATGGGTTAATTGTTTAGGGTAAACAGAACGGGTATATAGCATGAATATACAATATGGAAATGTATTGGAGTGAATACTTGCTACAACTTATGTGATAGTACACTTATGACTACTTGCTCAATGTGCACGAAAGATTGTGATCTATGTACACGTGAAACTGATTATCACTCGTAATCCTAATAGGATCCTATTGACCAACTGTGAGCAAGCATTTAGTCTAACCGAGCAATCCCAGGTGAGTTCATTGCATTTTCTCAAGCATGCGTCCCGGTGGTTTGGGACAACGGGTAATCATTTGGAAGGGAAACATTGGGTAAACAACTTAATCGGTTTTGGTTATTGCCTGGAGGGCAATGGGGGTGATTAGTTGATAGCGCTATTAGGTACTAATTATCTGGGTTTCACTATGATTGTTTAGAGGCACACTCCTCGGTTACGTAAGGGCGGTTCCCCTAGGGTAACTAACTGGACAACATAGTGGGTTGCTAAGAGGCACACTCCTCGGTTACGTAAGGGCGTAGTCCCTAGGGTAACTAACTTGAGCAACATCGTAACGCACCATTGAATCGCATTAACATATAACTGGTAACACAACACGTAAGCAACACTTTGAACTCACCAGCGTAGTCTGACACACTTGTTTGCATGCTTGTAGGTCGTTAACGTTTGGAACATGGACTTGCTATCTGGGAGTGCTGGAGTGGTCATGGATCGAGACTCTTGGATTCACTTATAAACAATGCATTGATTTTGATTATTATTATGAAACGATTACATGCTTCCGCTACACAACTTTTGAGAATTGATATCATGTAGACATCTTAATTGGTAATTAATGTTATGACTTACCTAAATATTTATCATTGGTTCAATGTGATTGGTGGCTCGAACTCTGATGCGTAACACGCCTCGCGGGGTTTCCGCAGGTGGAATTTGGGGGTGTTACATCTGCCCGACTAAGTTGTTGGGATTCGATCTCGGGACATCGGGACAAGGTTGAATTAGGGGTACTATACTTAACACCAGTGCATTATATATTTTTAAATAGCTCAGAAGTTAAACCCAATATTCTACCAGGAGACTTTCTAGTTGAACCCGTAAGTAAAAACCCGGACCCCTAAAACCCCCAATCCATATCAAGAATCAAGAATACCAGATATTTGGTCTTCTCGCGGGCCTCGTAAAGAATAGGCAGGAGGTCACGCGGGCCGCGTCAACTTGAGAATTGACCGGATAAGCATCCGGGGATACGTGTCATTCATGTGGCACACCCACTGATGACCCAGCAACCCTACACGTAGACTAGGCGGCTACGCGGGCCGCGTAAGGATCGGCTGGAGGTTCACGCGGGCCGCGTGAGATCCAAATTCCAGCTATAAATAGAGTAGGCTACGAGCAATCCTCTGGTGTCGAAAGTTTCTTTCAGAAACGAAGTTCTACTGCTCCAATTCAAATTTTACTTTCATAATAGCTAGGCGCTGCTGTGATACATGGTATTAACTTGATCGCTGCTACGATTCAATATCCGATCGATTGAAACTATCCGACAGGATGTTTAAATGCTATCCTTTGTCATTAGTCGTGATTCCGACAGGATGTTTTAGTACCACCCGAACTCGGGGAATACTCTGTCATTCGTTGTGAATCCGATGGATGTTTAAGTGATTGCACTTTGTCATTCGTTGTGAGGGTTTTAATCTCGTGAGTCATCGTAAAAGCTGTATTAGTTACTTACCTAGTTCGTGTGCACTAGGTTACAAGGCTAATCAATAGGCTAAGCTCTGCCTGTATAAATCTGCAATATATCAAGGCTTATCTGTAGACTAAACTTTGCCCGTATGAATCTGCATGCTTATAATGTGAGTCATTCTCTTTTTATCAACTGTTTTACAAAACTCCAAATTATTTTCAAAGTTATAATTACATTGATTAAGTCTTTGTAATCACCAAGTTACAGCCGGTATGTGGGGTTTTGTATACATTACTTGATAATCTTCACCATTGGGGCAGCCAAGGGGTGATATGACCATAGTCACAGACACCATTGGACAACAGGAGGGCCAATGGGTCGAGTGACAAATACTGTGGGTAGTTGGTTGATATCAGAAACATTGTAATCGCTCTTAATACTGTAAATTATAACAAAGTTGTAATTGCAGTGATTGAGTCTTTGCCAATCTTAAAGAAGCAAATGTAAAAACTCTCAATACTATGAATTATAACAAATATGTTTTGTATCAAACCTGAATGAACTCACTCAGTATTTCCCTGCTGACAAAACCTTTTTAAAACATGTTTCAGGTAACTACAATAGATTGGAGTAAGGATTGGATCCGGCACTGAAGGACTTCAAGAAGTGGCTTATTTTATTAATTAAATCAAGAAATATCATTTTTTTTATTTAAGCTACCTTTGTAAAACATGGAATTTATTCCATCTATTTAAATAAAATCCGGTGTTTCTAAACTCTGATATTTTTCCTAACTCACGGTCCTGATGAAATTTACGCTGTAATGTTTTTCAAAAATAACCACCGGTACCACCGGCTGCTCGCGGCTCCCGATTCCGGCCAGGATGGGGTCGGGGGTCGTGACACGTATCCAGACTTCTATATTCAGTCTTACAGGTGAACGTACAATAATGATATCTGTAACGGGTAATGCGAGGCCATGAGAGCTCAGGTTAGAACTTCCGTTCAGACAGCTAGATGATGGCTCGACTTTCAGTGTGTCCCGTTTGGGGATCTTTTCTTCAACAGCACATGATTAGCATTTTGCAATGTTTCATCATTTTTTTATGCTGAGGGTAAGCTTTAAGATTAAAGCAGTGCAGAGTATTATACAAGGACTAGGCTATTGCTTCTGCAAAATCAGAAGTCCTGATATAATACCTCAGATATCATTATGCACATAGACCTAGTATGTCAGAAATAGAAAATCTTTCAAACAAGATTTCAGGGGTTACCTATATATCCGAGAGATGTTCCCCACGTAATAAGCAAGAAATGATTTTAGGTTTATATCCCGAACAAGTCTCTAAATGTATAAAAACCTACCGGCATATCATCAGCAAGACCGCTTAACATCTTTTAAACATTACATATCTTTAGCATACTGTAACTATCTAGTTGATGTACTATCATTTCCCCTTTTTACACAAACTCTTTTTGGGTTTTCTATTGTTTTTGGATTTTGAAAATATCTAATGTTTTTGGATTTTTGCATTTTTTATTGTTTTTGTATTTTCTGAAAATATTATCTATCTCCCCCTAAATACCAAAACAACTAAAAATACGACAAACCAGTGCAGTCTGCTTTTCAACATCATCTTCAGTAGTACCCTCATCAACGCCAAGTATCCCCTCCGCATCCGACAACAACTTCATAACATTTAGTTTTAAAAGATATTGAAAACGTGATTTATCAAAAGCTTTGGTATGTAAGTCAGCTTTTTGTTCGTCGGTGTGGATTTTGTCAATTCGTATCAACTTCTTCTCGAAGCAATCTAGGATGAAGTGATGACGAATTTCAATATGTTTGGTTTTAGCGTGATGTACCGTATTCTTTGTTATGTTTATTGCTACCTCATTATCAACAAAAATAGGCGAAGTAAGAAATTGCAAACCGTAATCACGCATCTGTTGCTGAATCCACAGGATCTGAGAGCAGCTGCTGCTGGCAGATACATACTCTGCTTCACATGTTGATAAAGCAACAGAGGTTTGCTTCTTACATTGCCACATAACCAGTCGGGGTCCGAAAAATTGGCATCCTGCAGTTGTTGATTTAGCATTGACTTTGCAGCAACCGAAGTCACAATCAGAGTACCCTTCAAGCATAAAGTCACCATCCTTTGGATACCACAACCCCAAGCTTCGAGTTCCTTTCAGGTAGCATAATATCCTCTTGACGATCGACATATGTGAAGCTCTGGGGCTTGATTGATATCGGGCCGCGAGGCAGGTTGGATACATTATATCAGGCCTTGATGCCATCAAATACACTAGCGAGCCGATCATGGAGCGATATAACGTTTCATCGACCTTCTCTCCGATGAGATCGGGTTGATCCCATGATTCGTTGCTAATGGGGTGGACATAGAAGCAGTCCCGGACATCCCGAATTTCTCTAGAACATGGTGAACATACTTTTTCTGATGTATGAAGGTTCCTTCGGGCATTTGGTCAACCTGGAGCCCTAAGAAGAACTTCATCTCACCCATTGAAGACATTTCGAACTTCTGCTTCATTACTTTCTCAAAATCTTTGTAGAGTTCTTCATTTGTCGACCCAAAAATAATGTCATCCAGGTAAATCTATACTATCAGAAGATGACCATCAACTTCTTTTATGAAAAGAGTGGCGTCTACCTTGCCCCGGATAAAGCTGTTGGCGAGTAAATGTTGAGAGAGCATCTCATACCAGGCTCTCGGGGCCTGATGCAAGCCGTACAACGGCTTGTCCAAGAGGTAAACCTTATCTTTGTGAATTGGGTCGGTGAAGCCCGGTGGCTGTCCGACATAAACCTCCTCTTTCACCTTGCCATAGAGAAATGCCGATTTGACATCTAGCTGATATACTTTAAATCCTTTCCATGAAGCAAACGCTAGGAAGATTCTGATAGCTTCAAGACACGCAACAGGAGCGTAAACCTCTGTGAAGTCTATCCCCTCTTGTTGACTGAAACCCTGGACCACGAGTCGAGCTTTTTACGAACAATAACCCCTCGGTCGTCTCTTTTACACTTAAACACCCACTTCGTGTTTATCTTCCTATGACTATCAGGCAGGTCCACCAGTTTCCATACACCAAGCTTTTCAAACTGACTCAGCTCCTCTTGCATTGCGTTGACCCATGAATCTTCAGTCAGTGCTTCCTTGTAGGTTCGCGGCTTAATCTGTGAAATGAAACAACTGAGTGAAAATTCTGTTTGTAAAGGAGCGACTTTAGTATAAAAACAAGTAAGGCCATGGTCAATTTGTCGTCTGGTGCGAACGCCTGACTGCAGCTCTCCTATTATCAACTCTTCTAGATGGTATGAAAGAGTCCTCGGCATAACCTCGCCAGGAACATCCACGTCGCCTTCCAAATTCGTAACGTTCTGATCCGCAACTTGTTCATTGTCAAGAATTGTCTGATCTGAAGATTGGATTTGCTCCCCCTCAGACTCTGAATCACCACGGTCAAAAGTAGGTATATCATCAGATTCTGAATTATCATTGACAACCGTCTGATTTTCAGGAGCAGGTTCGCGTTCTGAAGAAGTCGGAGATTGCTGAACTTCATCATTCTCTCCAGCATGACTTGGACCAGCTTCATCATCATTAGAAGTTTGTCGTTGATGTGTAGAAGACCCTGCTGGGAATCTTTCCTGAGCTACTTCATATTCTCTTAAAATATCTAAATCATCAAAGAACTCTGGCTCTTCTTCTAACTCGAATGAATCCCGTAGAGTATCGTAGTTGAATTGCCATGAGTCCGCGGTCTTCTGTGGTGGCATTATGTAGCCTTGACATTCAACATGCTGTGCTTCGATGATCCGCTTCAGACTTGGAACAAAGACTCTTCTAAGTGGACTAGCATACCCCACGAAGATACCTTCAATACTCTTTGAACCAAATTTGCCATCGGGATCTACAACTGTGAAGGGAGACCCAGACGGTTCTAGATACTCGAGATTAGGCTTGCGGTTGTTGATCAATTCGAAACATGTCTTGTTGTGCTTTTTCACAATAAGTACCCTGTTGAGAGTATAGCAAGCGGCTGATACGGCTTCTGCCCAGAAATTAACCGGTAACTTGGAATCAGCAAGCATCGTCCTCGCCGTTTCGATCAGCGTTCTATTCTTTCTTTCTATGACTCCATTCTGTTGCGGCGTATAAGGGCGCTGAACTCTTGCAGTATACCTCTCCTATCACAAAATTCTTCCATTATATTATTCTTAAATTATGTACCATTGTCACTTCTTAATCTTCTAATACGGGTTCGGTACAAATTCTCAGTCTTTCTGAATAGTCTCAGCAAACTCTCGAATGTTTCATCTTTTGTCTTCAAGAACGACACACACGAAAATCTTGAATAGTCGTCAGTGACTACTAAACAGTAGAGATCACCCGTTATGCTCTTGACATTCACAGGACCAAAGAGATCCATGTGAAGTCTCTCCAGCGACTTCGAGACTGAGTTCATCTTCTTGCACGGGTGAGATTTCTTTCGCTGCTTTCCTTTTACACAACTTATACACTCCCCCTCAAGATGGAAACTCTTCAAGTGAACACATTTGACTAAATCATTATGCACCAGGTAGTTCATCTTGCGCAGGTGAATGTGGCCCATCTTCCTGTGCCACAATTGCGACTCCTTTTCAGTGGCTCTTGACATGAAGCAGTGAGTTTGACCCGTGGTAGTCATAGCTACGCTCATATCCAACACGTACAGATCATTAACTCGAGGTGCTCTCATGATGATCCACTCCTCGGGGATGACAAACCCCGGCTTGAAGACCAGACATTCTTTATCAGTGACTCTTTAAAACGTGATTACACCATTTGATAATGTTCCTTCACCAATAATACGTCCTCCTTGATTACTAGCAAAACCGACGTAACCTCCGTTAAACCCTCTAACATCATAAAGCAGGGTTTTTCTCCCTGTCATGTGCCGAGAAGCTCCACTATCCATTATCCAACGTGAGATAGATCTCGGGAGCTCCTGCACATTTCAAAGCATTCAGTTAGATTTTGAAGCAACCCAAGCCTCTTTCGACTCAGGTAGCTTGACGTTTAGGTATGTGGTTTTGGTGTACAATGGGGGGAAATTCTTGTCATTCATCTTAAGACTTTCTTCAGACCCAATCTCAACCTCCTTATACAAAAAGAACTCATTTTTCAGAGGTTGACCAGATGATTGGTCTTTCTTTGGAACATATTTCTTCCCTGAATGGGTCGAAGTTTGTTTCTCAAGTTTCTCGTAATAGTCCAAAGGTACATTCATCTTCTTTGTGGAAGATGATTGGTTTTCAGAATCAGAAACCTTTGGTTTTTGAACATTTGATGTCTTTGTCTCAGATTTTGGCTTCCACGTTTGTAGCGAAGAAGCGACCCGTTTGTAAAATTTATCAGTTTTAGTTACCTACTGTTTTACGGGTTCAGTTTTGACTTTGGTGTTTTCATTTTTCAAAACTTTCTTTTCAACAATCATTGGAGCCTTTCCTTTGACATCGTTCTTCTTTTTCGGACTCTCGACAACCACAGACTTAGGCTTCGAGTTGGTGCACTTTCGTGCAATGTGTCCAACTTCGTTGCATTTAAAGCATGTGTGGGTGTCAACTTCCCAGCTTTTGCCTTCGGTCTGAGGCTGTGAGGCCTTTTTCTCAAAGAATTCTTCATTTGATTTTGAAAAAATTTCATATTCTTGCTCTGAATGTGAACTTGAGCTTTTCACAAAGACTTTCTTTTCGACAAACTTTTTGTTTTGAAAGTTCCTTCTTTGATTATTCTTACCACCCTGATAACCACCCGAACATCTGTTTTGATTGTTGTTGTTAAAACGTGGCGGTACAACAGGTTTTTTATAGTAAGATTTATCTTTTTCAAAGTTCAATTGCCTTTTGGAACTTTTCAAACCCTCAATTTCAGAAACATCGATTTCAACCAATTTGAAAACATTCTTCAACTTGTCAACGTTCACATTCTTAAGTGGAAATTCAAGATCCGGATACAACTTATCAGAACCAGACATCTTGTACATCACAAGAGTAGGACCGTCATTTGAGTTGTTTTGGGATTTTGATTTCAGAATGTAGTTATTCAAAAAACACTCTTCATCCTCAGTCGAATCACTGTCAGATTTTAAAACGTTTTCAACCACATTTTTTACGACTTTGGATTGAACACTGTCTTCATCAGATGATGAAGTGAATGTGACATCGGTTGTTTCTGGAAGTTTTACATCATTTGATTCATCTTCATTATCCAGCCCATAATTTTTCTTTGAAAAATTGTTTAACACGGGCAGGGGAACTTGATGATACCCCACCCCGGTTCCATCTGAGTATACATCTTCACCATCTTTGTTCTTCCCAATTGGTTTGGGAACTATGTGTTGAAGAACAAAGCTCGCGGAGCTGTAACTGTTCATTTTCAGATTGATTCTTTCATTCTCAATCTTCGCTTCCTGAAACTGAAGCTTTAGATTTGCAATCTCATCCAATTGCTGGTTGATTTGTTTCTCTTTTGTCTGAAGAACTCCAGACAATTGAAAATTTTCTTTGGATGTTTACTATTTCGCTCATCAGAATATTTTATTGTTCTTTTCAGCTTCTCATGATTTTTAGAAAGTTGTCGGTTTTCATGAATTAACTTCTCATTTTCATTCTTAAATCATTCTACATTAGTTTTATCTTTTTCAATTCTTTCAATTAACTCTTTAATTCTCTCATTTGAAGCTCTCACCAGTTTATCACGACTTAAGATTTGATCTTCAACTGTTTTGACTTTTGCAACCAGTTCTTCAGTCTTTTTGACTGTGAGATATACATTTGTGCTGCAAACTATGCAATCTTTCATGCAATTTTTGCAATCACTCTCAATTTTAGCCTTATCAGTCTTACCTGATCCATTTGTGAATCACTACAACTGTCACGACCCCCGACCCACCCTGGACGGAATCGGGTGCCGTGAGCAGTCCAGTGGTACCGGTGATTATTTTTGAAAAACATTGCAGCGGAAATTTTATCAGGACCGTGAGTTAGGAAAAATATCAGAGTTTAGAAACACCGGATTTTATTTAAATAGATGGAATAAATTCCATGTTTTACAAAGGTAGCTTTTAATAAAAATGATATTTCTTAATTTGATTTAATTAATAAAATAAGCCACTTCTTGAAGTCCTTCAGTGCTGGATCCAATTCTTACTCCAATATACTGTAATTACCTGAAACGTGTTTTAAAAAGGGTTTTGTCAGCGGGAAATACTGAGTGAATCATTCATTTTGATAAAATGACACATAGTTATAAATTACAGCATAAGAGCGATTACTATGGCAGTATCTTAATTAATATCTGGTCTTGCCACCCGTGTGACGATGGTCATACCACTATTGGGTCCAGTCACCCAATTAGTGACGTTTTGTCACTGTTAGGTCTTATTAGCCTAACTCATGTTAGGGCTTATTGCCTAACGGTGAGAAATTAGTAATGTGCACAATACCCCACTAACCAGCGGTTAAGATAACCACGACTTAATCCCTGTAATTATAACACTTTGAAAATAATTTGAGGTATTGTAATACTTACTCACAAACTGTGAGAAAACAGTTAAAAAGAAGAATGACTCACAAACTGTGAGAAAAGAGTTTATAAAAGGGGAATGACTCACATTATAATCATGCAGTTTCATACGGCCAAAGTTTAGTCTACAGATAAGCCTTGATATATTGCAGATTTATACAGGCAAAGCTTAGCCTATTGATTTATCCTTGTAACCTAGTGCACACAACTAGGTAGGTAACTTAATAGCAGTTACGTCAATTCACGAGATTAAACCTTCACAGCGATTAATCAGTGCAATACTCGATAATTCAATCGGATTCACAACGAATAACAGAGCACAGTCCGAATTCGAACAGCACTCTAATATTCAAGTCAAAATCACGACGAATAATCAAAGTACAAGCTCAATTTGAGCAGCACTCGGACAATCGTTGGATAGTTATAATCGATCGGACGTTGAATCGTAATAGCGATCGAGTTATTACCCTGATTGCGGCAGCGTTTCGATAATCGTGTGTGTTTGTGAACTGTATTCGCTATGACTCAGAGAATATTAAGAGTTTTTTCGTCGTTCAAGTGCCAAATTTCAAGTCCCAACCCCTGCTATTTATACTGAAAATTTGACACCGTCGCGTAGCGCGAGGGGTACCCCTATGGGCGTCGCGCTACGCGAGTGGTAACCTATGTTTATAGGGTAGGTTTTTGCGTGTGTAGGCTTGCTGAGTTGATAGAATTTTAAAATTCTATTTCGACAGAGAGTTATTAAGATGATCGTTGGCTAGGGTTTATCCCCCCCTGAGTTTTAGGGGCCCTGTTCCTGATTCTGATTATTCTGGAAATTTTAGGGTTAGTGCAGAATTACTTGGGTTTCTCAATTAGGGTTTTCTTAATAGCTAATTACCATCCTAATTATGGATTTTAGTGGCAGTTGTTACATCCTCCCCACCTTAAGAAAAATCTCGTCCTCGAGATTTACTGGAATAGATGAGGGTACTTTCTCTTCATTTCCGATTCCAGTTCCCAAGTGTATTCTGGTCCTCTCTTGGATTCCCATTTGACTTTTACCAACCCTAGTCGTTTGTGTTTGAGAAATTTGACTTTTCTATCTTCGATAGCCAATGGTTTCTCTATGAATTTTAATTTTTTTTTCATTTACCGCTATATCTTGAAGAGGTATTACCAGAGATTTGTCTGATAGACATTTCTTGAGATTGGATACATGAAATACATTATGTACTCCAGCCAATTCTTCTGGTAGTTGTAACTGATAAGCTACTGGTCCTATTCGTTGAATCACAGGGAATGGTCCAACGTATCTCGGACTTAGCTTTCTTTTCTTACCGAATCGTACTATACCTTTCCAAGGAGAAACTTTTTAAAAGTACCTTATCTCCTACATGAAATTCTAAAGGTTTACGACAATTATCGACATAGCTCTTCTGACGATCTCGAGCTGTTTTCAGTCTTTTCTTGTTTTGAGTTATTTCGTCAGGGTTTTTTTTTTTTTTAAATTTTAGGATCTGATAATTAACTTTCCCCTATTTCTGCTTAACAAACTGGAGTTTTGCACTTGCGTCTATACAGTGCTTCGAATGGGACAGTTTTGATACTTGAATGATAATTATTGTTATAGGAGAATTTAATTAATGGCAAATGGCTATCCCAATTACCACTAAAGTCAATTACACATGCTCGGAGCATGTCTTCTGGATTTTGTATTGTTCTTTCATTCTGTCCGTCTGTTTGTGGATGATATGCAGTATTTAGTCGAGTTCCCATTGCTTTCTGAAAACTTTTCCAGAAATGAGAAGTAAATCGACTATCTCTATCCGATACTATGGAGAGTGGGACTCCAGGTAGGGATACTATTTCATCTACGTATAACTTGGTTAACCTTTCCATGCTAAGGGTTTCTTTCATAGTTTAGAAGATAAGCTGATTTGGGTAAATCAATCCATGATTACTCAAATCGCATTATTACCTTTTCTGGTTTTGGGTAACTTTAGTAATCAAAATCTATTGTTAAGAGTTCCTATTTCCATATAGGCATTTCTAATTGTTGGAGTAATCCTGAAGGTTTCTAGTGCTCTGCCTTAACTTGTGAACAAGTGAGACACTTAGATACATGTCTGGCTATGTCCATTTTTTTTATTCCTATCCACCAAAAATTATTTCTTAAATCTTGGTATATCTAATTGTTACCTGGGTACACGGTATAAGCATCATAATATACTTTAAAATCTGCAGTTTCTTCTGGTAATGCTAAAAGTGAAGCACTTGTTAACCTTTGATTTACTATCTTAAGAGCTTCTTCTTGTCTAGGTCCCCACTCAAACTTAACTTTTTTACAGGTTAGCTTAGTTAAGGGTTTAGTTATCTTAGAAAAATATTTAATAATTTGTCTATAGTATCCAGCTAAATTTAGAAAACTTCGAACTTTTATGGCTGTTTGCGGAACCCTCTATTTAGTAATTGTTTCTAGTTTAGAAGGATTCACATGGATACCTTTGTGATTTTTCACATGACCTAAGAATTGCACTTCCTGTAGCCAGAATTCATACTTCGAGATTTTGGCGTACAATTTCTCTTTTCTTAACAAGGTTAAGAGTGCATGCAAATGCTCACAATATTCTTTTTGACTGTTGGAATAAGTATGATAACTTAATTTATATACATTAAATGGTTATTATTATGGTTGGATATTGGTTAGTGCTGCCTTGTTTAAGCATAGGTGATCAGTCCATGCCTAACTAAGGCTAGGCTACTCAATATCTGCTCTTGATAATAACCAGAGTATTTAAAATACTGATATATTATTACAAATAATGAAACTAACATAAACTTAAATGGGAGTATATCAGAATAGGAGGTGAATTTGTGTATCATTATCTGAGTATATGTTTGCTTATATAGAATAAATTAATAAGGCAAATTTAATATAAATAATTTTAAATAAATGAATAATTAAATCCGAGATTAGCGCAATCTTCAGATTTTGTGGATAAATAATTTAATAAGTTTCATGTGTTTTCTTGTGTATTAGCACAACTTTATTTGCGTAAATCGTATGTGGTAATTCTTTTAGAATTTCTTTTACTCTTAATGATGTCCCAACTTAATGGGTTTCCATTGTTTTGTCAAACGAGCTACGTGACAATTGATCAATCGGAATAATGTTTGATATCGGAAAAGAGATTCCTGATAAAGAAATCTAGACACAGATACTAGTGATTTATTTCAAATTGTCAATCTTTAGGATTTTTGGATTTCCTTATAGATATACCTATCTATATAATCACATATTTCACATGTTGAAATAAACATACCATTTATCAGGTCAACGTATTCACAAAGTCATATTTCCAAAAACCCAATCAAATATCTAATCATAATACTATTTAGGGAAATCTTGTCACTTGTTTGACATATTATATACTTGCTTACCCGGTTCGCGCCGGAGAGGTAATCTTAGTATATCCGGGCAAACTGGAGAGTCTGCTACACCATACCCAGTCTTGCCGGAGAAAATTTTCTATTTCCCATAAATAGTATCTTTTCAATGTTTTAAAAGTGCCTATTTCAATAGGGTTTTTATGTAGAGTCAAGGAAATTTGTATTTCCATACATATCTTTATTCTATACTAAATATCAAGAAACAAAAATAAACAGCAACTAAGTGCTATTACCTGCTAATCGTCATACCAGTATCCATTATACTTATATAAGTAATTTACCTTAAAGTTTATTTTAAGGCAAAATTCTTAAGTTCAAGTCTAAATACCATCCGGAGTGCTATCAGATAATATTAAGTTTCTAATTCTCCGTTTCACTTAGGTATTATCATAACACCTAATTGTGTAAACCAGTGACTTAGCTTATACTAAGGCATCTTTTCTTATGTTCAAGTCTAACTGCTATCAGCTGTGCTACCATTTAATAGAAATCTCCTAACTCTTTTTATTTAAGCTTAAGTATTATTATCACAACACTTATAGGCTTAAAGCAGTGGCTTAGCTCTGATACCACCTTCTGTCACGACCCCCGACCCACCCTGGACGGAATCGGGTGCCGTGAGCAGTCCAGTGGTACCGGTGATTATTTTTGAAAAACATTGCAGCGGAAATTTTATCAGGACCGTGAGTTAGGAAAAATATCAGAGTTTAGAAACACCGGATTTTATTTAAATAGATGGAATAAATTCCATGTTTTACAAAGGTAGCTTTTAATAAAAATGACATTTCTTAATTTGATTTAATTAATAAAATAATCCACTTCTTGAAGTCCTTCAGTGCTGGATCCAATTCTTACTCCAATATACTGTAATTACCTGAAACGTGTTTTAAAAATGGTTTTGTCAGCGGGAAATACTGAGTGAATCATTCATTTTGATAAAATGACACATAGTTATAAATTACAACATAAGAGCGATTACTATGGCAGTATCTTAATTAATATCTGGTCTTGCCACCCGTGTGACGATGGTCATACCACTATTGGGTCCAGTCACCCAATTAGTGACGTTTTGTCACTGTTAGGTCTTATTAGCCTAACTCATGTCAGGGCTTATTGCCTAACGGTGAGAAATTAGTAATGTGCACAATACCCCACTAACCAGCGGTTAAGATAACCACGACTTAATCCCTGTAATTATAACACTTTGAAATAATTTGAGGTATTGTAATACTTACTCACAAACTGTGAGAAAACAGTTAAAAAGAAGAATGACTCACAAACTGTGAGAAAAGAGTTTATAAAAGGGGAATGACTCACATTATAATCATGCAGTTTCATACGGCCAAAGTTTAGTCTACAGATAAGCCTTGATATATTGCAGATTTATACAGGCAAAGCTTAGCCTATTGATTTATCCTTGTAACCTAGTGCACACAACTAGGTAGGTAACTTAATAGCAGTTACGTCAATTCACGAGATTAAACCTTCACAGCGATTAATCAGTGCAATACTCGATAATTCAATCGGATTCACAACGAATAACAGAGCATAGTCCGAATTCGAACAGCACTCTAATATTCAAGTCAAAATCACGACGAATAATCAAAGTACAAGCTCAATTTGAGCAGCACTCGGACAATCGTTGGATAGTTATAATCGATCGGACGTTGAATCGTAATAGCGATCGAGTTATTACCCTGATTGCGGCAGCGTTTCGATAATCGTGTGTGTTTGTGAACTGTATTCGCTATGACTCAGAGAATATTAAGAGTTTTTTCGTCGTTCAAGTGCCAAATTTCAAGTCCCAACCCCTGCTATTTATACTGAAAATTTGACACCGTCGCGTAGCGCGAGGGGTACCCCTATGGGCGTCGCGCTACGCGAGTGGTAACCTATGTTTATAGGGTAGGTTTTTGCGTGTGTAGGCTTGCTGAGTTGATAGAATTTTAAAATTCTATTTCGACAGAGAGTTATTAAGATGATCGTTGGCTAGGGTTTATCCCCCCCTGAGTTTTAGGGGCCCTGTTCCTGATTCTGATTATTCTGGAAATTTTAGGGTTAGTGCAGAATTACTTGGGTTTCTCAATTAGGGTTTTCTTAATAGCTAATTACCATCCTAATTATGGATTTTAGTGGCAGTTGTTACAACAACTGACCTTGTTTGTTGACTCATACGCAGATTGGAATCTACCTATAATTCCTTTGCAGCAAGCACTTTATCTTCCATCTTTGTCAAATTCTCTGTGGTCATTTCTTTTGTTGTGTCGATTATCCCATCGTCGACTTTCTTTGACCTTAACTCTTCCTCTTCAGCTTTCTTTGCTGCGTCTCTCTCTCTCTGTTCATCCTCTTGCTTCTAGGTTTCAATGAGAGTTTCAACTATGAGTGTTCCTGGTTCAGCAATTATGTTGCCTTTTGGGTCCAAATACCCCTCACGATCCGGATCCCATCTGTTAGCCCTTTTGGCTTCTTTCCAGGCTCAATAGTTTCTATCCTTCATAGCTTGAGCTACCATCTTCCGATAGGTGTATTTTTGCTCTTCAGTTCGTGTATCTTTGTATGGTTCAACTTTGGCCATGAACGCATAACCTATAGCATCATCTTCTTGTAAAAACTCACTCCAGTCGAATCCCTCGTCATCATGAATTACTGCTAAGGCTCTAGACTTCTCCTTAGGAGTTTCTTCAATTTGTTTTATTCTTGGCGGTTATTCCCTGTTGCGATGATAAACAACCTTTTTATAATAATCATCATGAAACAGATTGGCTGTTTCATCTGAAGCTGCATTCCTGCATTCTCTCTTGAAGTGCCCCTTTTGTTTGCACTTAAAGCACGTAACCTTTGACTTATCGAAGCCCAACTTCGTTGAAGGCCCACTAATTGAATTTCTCCCGTTTATTTCCATGAACCTTTGTGCATGTCGAATTACGCTTGTCATGCACCAGCGTATGTCAATCAATTCCATTTCTTCGGGATCAATTTGATGATAATCTTCTTTGGTCAAATTTGTGTTCCCGATTTTCCCAACGACTAAGCTTTCATAAGATTCCAGGATTGAAGCAAGAAATACCATTTGTTGTTTTGCAGTTTCTTCATTGAAATTCTGAGCATTGTTCAGGTTTACTGCAATGTTACACTGAAACACATTTTTAGGAATAGTTTGTTGTTGCTGGCTTAGAGCAGATGAAGAAGAACCCCCGTGATAACCACTACTCGGAACAGAACTGCTGCTTTGTTTCTCTTGATTCGTCGTGCATGAACTCTCAGCTGAGAAGGCAGTTTTCGGTGAAACAGTTTTAGGTATCATACTACCCCTATAATACAGATCGACATTTTGTTGGTACGGAGTGTTGTTGACTTTATTCATCTTCTTGATTTCAAGTTCATGGCTCTCAAACCTTTCAATTAGCCAGTCAACCGTCATGTCCAACATTTTCATGGTGTTCTTCAGTACCAACCCATAATACTGCCAATCCTTTTCTTCAGGTAAGGATTCAAACAGTTTCTTGACCATCTCTTCTTCAGTCACTGTGATACCGTGTCTTGCAAGTTCTATCCTCAGATGACAGAAACGTTTAACCATCTTCAGCACATTCTCATTCTTCATGCATGCAAACACATCAAATTCTTTCTTCAGAAGACGTTTCTTGTTTTTGACGATATCTGCTCCTCCAATACACTTTTTCTCTAACTTAGCCCACAAATCTTTTGCATTTTCATAACTAATCAGCGAAATAATGTCATCTTTAACAGATTGATGTAACAGGGCTATGCATTTTAGTTCAGCAACAAATATCTCTTGTTCACCGTCATTCAAATTTTCATAATCTTTCCTTCCAATATTGAAACCGTTTTTCATACATTTCCAACTTTGGTAAGCAAACGCTTTCAACCAATCTTCGAATCTGCTCGCCCATCTGTTATAGTCTTCAATTGCCATTAGTTTGGGCGGATTATTGTAAGTACCATAAGAGTTGTCCACACTAACTGAGTCAACAATCACCTTCTTCGGATTTGGAGTTGTGTTGGTCGTTGTATTTGTTGAGGCATCTCCGGTGTTGTAAGCAAAAACATCGCTGAACAGATTTAGGAATTCGTCTCCCATTGTGAGAACCCCTGAAAAAATTTCTAACACTTAGACAAATTTTCACACTTTTCAAGAATTTCAAACTGATGCACTTGGATTGGATGGTGATCCAATCGAGTGACACAGTCAAGTAACAAGTGTCAACTAGGTAAGTATCGGATGGTGACTCGATCGGATGGTAATCCGATCGAGTGGTCGTCCGATCGAGTGACACAAGACCTGGAAAACTTTAAACCTTAACCCTTCACCGATCGGATGGTGATCCGATCGAGTGAGAAGATGTCGTCAGCTGATGAAACTTTTAAACAACAATGCTTCACCGATCGGATGGTGATCCGATCGAGTGAGAATGATGACGTCAGCAAGAAATATCAAGAACAGTCTATACCAATCCGATCGGATAGCTGTCCGATCGGGTGGATAACGTCAGCAAGAACGAAACACTCAACATGGTTTTTGATAGATTTGATTCAGTTTTAGTTGGAATTTCTTAATGAAAATTTGAAGGATTGATCTTTGTTCAATTCCAAATCTAATGATATCAAATTTGTCAAAGTTTTTCCGTGAATTCCTATTCAATTTTGAGTTTTTCTCATTTTTAAGGTGTAAAAATGTAAGAATCAGCAAGAAATGAGTAGAAGATGAGAAATTGGTCAAGTTTCCAATGAAATTTGACAGAAATCAGCAAAGAATCGCTGAAAATCCGGTGAATTTGCTGTTGTCGTCTTCGATTCAACCTCCTGTGGCTCTGATACCACTTGTTAGGCCGTTTGATCAGGATCTGTTCGTGTGGAACATGGCTGGATCGATCAGAATCAATGTGCGGAATCCATTGATTATGTCACAGAATCAACAACAACTCATTCAACATTTAAATCCGTCTGCTTTCTATTGAAGATTGTGAAAATACAACTGTTCCGGTAGAAACACTGACTCGCAGAGCTTCGCTATCAAGTTCTGCAAAAGTTTTTCAAATACTAACACTAGCATCTTATTTATAGGCAACATCAGGGAAGGATATAAGTGTCACCCGATCGGATGACAACAGTCAACCGATGGATTACACTTTTACATTATGCACTGATCCCTAAGTTGTCTTTATACACACATACATACAATTACATACATATACAAAATTACATATACTTCACAAAATAAGACTCGATGCGGACGGAAGCTACAGACATATGTACTAACAATTTTCTTCTCTCGTGCGCACCAGTTCGTCTGTTAAGGTGTTGGCCAATTCAACCGCATCGTCAATTGTTCGAGGTCTCGCAGCTTTGACTATATCACGAATCTCGCTAATTAGCCCCCAAATGTAGTGAGAAATAAGCACTGGTTCTTACGAAGCAGAGTCGGTACAATTCTATCATACTCGAAGAATTTCGAAGTATACCCTCGACAACCAACATCCACAATCCGGTGGTTTAGGAACTTATTTGTCATTTGTTTCTTTTCATAGGAGGGACAAAACTTTCTTTTTACTAATTCCTTGAATTCCTCCCAACTAATAGCATAAGCCACGTCACTTCCCTTAGCTTGTAGCACCGTATTCCACCATTCTAATGCCTCTTACTTGAAAAGGTGGGATGCATACATGACCCTGTCTTCCTCAGCACATTTACTTATTTTAATTACTGCTTCGGTCTTTTCTAACCAACGCAGTGCGGCAGTCGCCCCTTCATTGCCTGCAAATTCGACTGGCTTACAGGCAAGAAATTCTTTGTAAGTGCACCCAGGTGTTACAACTTTCATTTTCTTAAGTAATGGGGCTTAAACCACATTATTATTATTATTATTGCCGCCTCCATTTACACTGTTACTGAATTTTTTGTCGCGAGTGCGTTTACTATGGTTGGCTTGGGAAGGTTCAACAGGATTCTTAACGGCAACAACAATTGCCGGGATAGCATTTGCTATTCCCTGAGCAACGATATTTTCTATATCTTGTCTATTATGAAAATGGTCTTCATTATTGGGTTCAGATTGATTAACTTCATTTGCCGGTTGATTTTCTGCATTTTCTATCTGAATCATTAACAATATATATTACTGTCACAAAATGGATAGCAACCAAACACAATAGGGCAATCACACATAATTAAGTTAACACATATAGCCAAAATCGTCGACCTTGCGACGTTTATATTTTATATAATATTATGCGTCAGTACAAGCCACATATTTTATAGATGTGTTATTTTAATATTATTATACATTATATTATTTTTATTATATATATATATATATATTCACATATTATTATTATTATACAAACATTTAACTATAGGTAACTGGCTTTTTAAAAAACGACGCTCCCTCTCGTCGTACTTCCACATGATGTTTTCCCCCACTTCCCGAATCCGATTCCCCGCATCCACCAGTTCCTCATCGTAGCGGCGTAATTCGGCAACGTTCTCTGAGCTCATAGGTGGGAAAGGTGTAGGTTCAGGATCAAACTGGGGAAAGTAAACATTTGGATTGTTCATAAAATTCTGAAAATGCCAGTCGCTCGTCCACCATTCTTCCAACTGCCCTGTAAAAAGTTGAGGGTTGACAATAGGGTTCGGAATAGCAGGTTCCAAATTAATTGGAAGTTCTGATTGGGCGGGGAAATTGAAAAGGGTTTCGTCAGCAGGTCCGATGAGGTCACAGTTTGCAAGTTTTCTATCCAATTCTTCCCAAGGTGGCAACTCTTGGGCTTGACCAGAGCTCTCCCCTACTTCCTTTCCTTTTACCTTTGGATCCTCCGTCTTTTTCACCTTTTGGGCAGCGGGCTTCTTCCTTCATCCTCATTTCCAGTCTAGAAGTCTTCTCCTCTTCTTAGGTTTGGGTTTCTCTTGAGGTTGGGCCTGAAACACTAGTGGCTCCTCGGTATCTGCCTAATAGCCAGACTGGGTTCCTGTTGTATCCATATCAGTCGTATGGATCGTAAAGTTTTGGAGTGCTTCCGACTGTTCATTCATGCTGTTAGCACACATAAAGAAACATGCAAAAATTCAAATTAAAATTTTATTTATTGTTAATTAAATTTTCATAGAATCACAAAATGGCAATCTGAAAAATTAAGTATTTCTAAATACTTAATTGGCTTAAATTAGTGGCTCTGATACCACCTTTTCTGTCACGGCCCCCGACCCAGTTTCCCTGTTCGAACGCCGCGGGACAGAAACCCGTGGTATTGGTATTTAATTTGGCAGCGGAAATTTTAACAGGATCGTTTAAACTGAAAATACCCAAATATTTTATTTCAAGTTTCGGGACTAACCCCGTAATTTACAATAAAGGAATTTCACTGGGAAATCCCCTGTTTACAAAAAACATGTTTATTTATTTACTGAGCCACTTTATCCAAGCTGGTAGTGCTACATGGCACTTTTCCTTGTTCATAGTAAATCACCTGAAAAATGTTTAAAAAGATTTTATCAGCGGGGAAATACTGGCGAGTCATTCAATTTGCACAAAATGACACATTGTTACAATTTACAGCGTTAAGAGTTTTCACATTTCCCCTATCTTATAATTAGCTGGTGCAGTTGTCACTAGACCAGATCTATGACTGTGGTCATACCACTATTGGGTCCTGCCACCCAATAGTGACGTATATCACTAATTAGGCTCGCCCACCTAAAGTGATAAAAACAGCAATAATGTGCACAATACCCCCACTTACTGCCAGTAACTTAAGATTATCCAAGACGTAATCACTGCAAAGTATAACTGGAAAACATTTAGGGTTTTGTAAAGCAATTTGATAAAGAAAAGAGAATGACTCACATTGCAAGTTTAATTAGACAGAGTTTGCCTACTGATTAAGCCTGGTAACCTAGTTAAATAATGCAAACGAAACTAGGTTAGTAACTTAATACAACATTTATGATAATCTCACGAAATCAAAACCCTCACGACGAATGACAAAGTATAGCCCAAATTCTGGCAGCACTTAAACATCCATCGGATCAGTTTCAATCGATCGGACATTGTATCGTAGCAGCGATCGAGTTATTACCCTGTTATCGTAGCAGCGTTTCACTACTTGGACGTGTGATTAGAGCAGTTTAAAGTCGTTTTTGAAAAGAATTTTCGAACATAGAAGAAAGGCCATGCAACGTCCAATTTATAGCAGAAATCTAGGTCTCTCGCGACCTGCGTAGACCTGAAGGGCATCCTACACGGCCCTAGGGCTGCCGTGTCACCCCATAGGTCTACCACATGTGCGACACGTGGCCCTAGAGCTTATCTGGAGAATTGCTGATCTGTCACGCCCCGCGTAGATCTTCCTTGGATCTTTCGCGGCTTGCGACCACTTGAAAAAATCTGATTTTCTTGATTTTTCACATGAATTAGGGTTTTAGGGGTCCGGGTTTTTACTTATGGAGTGTCTTAGCATATTTTTGCAGGTCCTTACAATAGGTTAGAATCTTATTCATCAAGAGTAAAGGTGTTAAAAAGTGGATATCTAAAAACTTAGATACCGGAGATTTTCAGATACCTAGTTTAACTATTCGAATCTGTATCCGAAAATTTCGAATAAATCAGATATCCGAATATCCTATTATTAGTTTTTTTATTTTGTTATTTCAAGACCGGATACTTTGAATATTTTTGGATATCCTAAGATAAATTTTTGGATATTTTGAATATCTGATACAAAAGGAAAAATTTATTTATTAATTTTCGGATATCCGAAATATCCGAAAATTTTTAAAAGAGTAAAATGCACAGATAGTTCCTGTAGTTTTTCAAAGTAACATCGTTAGTCCTTAGCTTTTAAAAATTACATTCGGGTTTCCTGTGGTTTGTTTGATTGTTATTCGTATAGTTCCTAGAGTGGATGGGCGTTAGTTTGTGGTGTTAAGTGGGTGTGAATTGACAAAATTGCCCATCTAAAATTTAAAATGTATTTTATGTTATTTTATTTTAGTTTATTTATGGGACCCACTACTTATCTTCAACCTCCACCCACCCACCACCTATTTATTTTCAAATCACCACTATCACCATCACCATCACCATCACCATCACCACCACCTACTTCATCTTCAACATCCACCAACCACCATCAACATCCTCCACCACCATCAACAACCTCAACCATTAAATTCCCATATTCAACAACAAATAGATACTTTTCTCAGTGGATTCTCACTCCTAATCCACTCCAATTGGTGAATCCACTACTCTTATATCACACACATAAACGTGAAAATCATGATACCACCAACAGTTTCCCCAATTCAAATTTCCAAAAAACTAAATTAAACTGAAATCAAAATCTCCATCAATATGAACAAACATTTAAACTTAGGAGAATTGTCGAGAAAATCGTGGTACCGGTTAAGATTATAGGTTCATTCGTCATCTAGGGTTCCGACGTGGGATGCTATTGTTTTAACAGCCGCTAGCCCTAAATAGGCAATGCTTTATCAAGGTCAACTTAATAGAAAGTTGTACGATTAGGTCGAATCTCAGACTCCATTATTACTCTCGATGTACCTGATCTGGATGGACAATGGATTGGTTAAGGTGCAACCACTCTTAATGTCATTCTCGTTCTAGCCAATTATTATAAGTTTTCGAAGGTAGCTTAGCTTTAATTAAAATTTGCATTTGCTTCGCTGTCTATTTTTGATCAACTGTTAACTTAAAAGTATTGATATCCGGTCACTCAAGATATTTGGTCTCTACCCAGACCCGATGAAAAAAATGGGATCACTCCTTATGGACTTGTTGAGAATGATTCTGGTCTAGTCCGTAGCCTATTAGAAGTGGAAGGCGCTCTGGTGGGATCCTCACGGACATGCAATCTAGTTTGATAAGGATCGAGTGACATTGCTTCTTCGACCCAAACCAAGGAATCCCTTAGATATGATGCAAAACGGATCTTATTCTATCCGTGATCAGAGATTTCTCTATGAAAAAGACGAGTCGAAGTTTGAAGAGGGGGAAGGAGCCCTCGATCGACAACAGATAGAGGAGGATTTATTCAATCACATAGTTTGGGCTCCTAGAATATGGTGCCCTTGGGGCTTTCTATTTGATTGTATTGAAAGGCCCAATGAATTGGGATTTCCCTATTGGTCCAGGTCATTTCGGGGCAAGCAGATCATTTATGATAAAGAGGACGAGCTTCAAGAGAATGATTCGGAGTTCTTGCAGAGTGGAACCACGCAGTACCAGATAGGAGATAGATCTTCCAAAGAACGAGGCCTTTTTCAAATAAGTTTATGAGTAAACTTCCGTTTTGCTCCCTGTGGTTTGGTCACTTTAACGGTTTTGCTCCAAACCTTTAAAAATAGCCATTTTACTCCCTGATGTTTCGGTTTTTTTGCCAGTTTGCTCCCCGCCTCTAACTCCATCCAAATTGTTTGTTTTTCCATTTTGCTCCCTGCAGGGAGCAAACTGGCAACAAAACCAAAACATCAGGGAGTAAAATGGCTATTTTTAAAGGTTTGGGGCAAAACCGTTAAAGTGACCAAACCACAGGGACCAAAACGGAAGTTTACTCTAAGTTTATATTTACCCTTAGAAGAATAAAAACGGTACAGTGGTTGTTGACGGTGGTGGAGGATGTTAATGGTGGTGTGTGGAGGTTGAAGATAATTAGTGGAATCCCACAAATAAACTAAATTAAAATAATAAAAAATACATTTTATATGTTAGATGGGCACTTTTGTTAATTCACATCCACTTAACGCCACAAACTAATGCTCATCAACTCTATGGATTGTCCGAGTAACAACCAACCAAACCACATGGAACATGAATACAATTGTTAAAAGTTTTCTATTTTACATTTGTAATTTGTGTTCACTTTTGTGTCGTCGTTGTGTGGTTGAGGTGCGTAGTAATATTCTGCCAAAGTTATCGCTTGAAGCACGTTTGAAAGTCGTTTACAAAACTATAGAATACTTAAGTTTGAACACAATTTCATTTTCAATAAAACATATATTGGAATGTTCAAAAAATATATAACTACGTATTTAGAATTTTTGAGAAACTTAACATATAAAAGGTATAAGAGAAAATAAATTTAAATGATAAATGAAATATTATTAAAGATAAATTTAAAAAAGAGGTTGATAGAATAGTGGGATGAAGGGGTCTATAGATAAGCATAAGGTGGCACTTGATGAATGGGTTAGAATACTATTCATCAAGAGTAAGGGTGTTTAAAACTGGATATCGGAAAATTTGGTATCCGAGATTATCGAATACCTAGTTTTACTACCCGTATCCGAAATTTCAGATAATGAATCGGATATCCAAATATCGAATTATTTATTTTATTTTTATTATTATTTCTAACCGGATATTTCGGATATGCTAATATAAATTTTCGGATAATTCGGATATTCGAAACAGTGGAAAATTTTAAAAGAGTAAAATGCACTGATAGTCCCTGTGGTTTGTCAGATTAACACCTTTAGTCCCTAACCTTTAATAATTACATTTATATTCCTTGTGGTTTGCTCGATTATTACTCGGATAGTCCCTAGAGTGGATGGGCGTCAGTTTGTGGTGTTAAGTGGGTGTAAATTGACAAAATTGTCCATCTAACATTCAGAATGTATTTTATGTTATTTTATTTTATTATAGTTTATTATGGGACCCACTACTTATCTCCACCTACCACCACCATCTACTTTATCTTCAACCTTCACCCACCACCATCAACATCCTTCACCACCACCATCAACAACCTCAACCATTAAATTTCCACATTTAACAATAAATTAGTACTCATCTCAGTGGACTCTCACTCCAATTGGTGAATCCATTACTCTTATCTCACATAGACAAACGTGAAAATCATGATATAGTCTACAGTTTCCCCAATTCAAGTACCAAAAAAACTGAATCAAGTTGAAATCAAAATCTCCATCAATCAATCACTCAAAGTATGAACAAACATTTAAACTTAGAAGAACTGTTGAGAAAATCATGATACCAGTTAATATTATTGGTTTGTTCGTCATCTAGGGTTCATGTAACACCTCGTAAAAACGAGTCCAATTATATGAAGACACGTGTCCTAAACCCTAATCATGTGGAAGACTGAGTTTGAAGGACTAAAGATGTAAAACGATGAAATTATGTATGCGAAGGGACTAAAAGTGTCAACATGCCAAACTTGTGCCTCTGAATGACCACACACGAAGAATATATTCTTAAATGAGTGATTATTCGAATATAAGAAGCCGTTTGTGAAAATAATCGAAAGATTATAAACTACAGGGGTTAAACTTGTCAACATGTTAATTCTTACCTCTGAGTGACCTTTTAACGAACCCGGGGCTTCGTAATATTCAAATATACTTTCAAGATTAAGTGATATCAATTTCACGAGGTTTCAAGATCATTATGTGTTGTCTACGCAAATTCCCAAGAATTAGGGTTAAAAGCATCAACGAGGCGAAACTTATGTTTTCGGTGATCATTTAACGAAACCGGGCCTAACGGTGTTTGGTTATACTCCTTAGATCATCTACAAGCTAACTACAAGGGCCTATTGTGCTTAAAATGAAAGATATTGAGCTTATAAAGGTGCAGGGACTGAATATGTCAAAGTTGAAACTTGTTTGGCTAGTCATGGGGGGTGTCGCGCTGCGCGACCTTGATGGTCATATGCCGTCGCGCGACGCGACAGCTCTATTTTGACAGAATATGCAGGAGAGGTGTTGTTCTTCTTCTTCCTTGTGCTCTAATCCAAACAAATCGAAAACTATGGCTGTTTAATGGTTTTAAATTACCACCAAGACACCTGGAGACATCAGATTACTTCCCTATACAACTGTGATGATCATAAGGGGTCTTAATTCACTATAAATAGGTCCTTAGGTGCAGCCATTTCACTTGCACATTCAAACATTTCACTCTCATCTCTCTAGCTTGAGTTTCTTGGCATTCTGGAGGTTCCTGATTCAAAAGGAAGCTCATCTTAGTAGAAAATATTGCTAGGACCCTTTGTAAGTGTCTTAGTCCCCTCTTTAGTTCAGTTTTCTTATTTAAAAATCGAAAAGTCAAAGTTACGTAAAACAGCTTTGATTCTCGGTTTAAACACAAATGGTCTAGCCATTGTTCGAGGCGAAGATGGCTATATCACCATAATTTGGTAGGTGTTAATCCCTTAAAAGGGAACCTCCTAATTATCTCGTTTGCTTAGTTAATTGTCGGGTCAAACTATTTAACCAAAAAGTCAAACTGGCCAGAATTTGAAATAATAATCAAAACTAACAATGCATGGGTTATAAATTACATTTTATCATTCTAATAACTTGGTAATTATTATTAGAACATGTTTAAGCATGTTCAACCTGACAATTCTGAGTTTAGGGTCGGTTTGCAACCGAAAGTCGCAAAAGCTTGACTTTTGCTTTGACTTTCAGTTCTGGCCCAATTAAGCTTAATTCTTCCATGTTTTAAGCTTCCATTAGGACCACATTATGTTGTAGTATAACCCTCTGAGGTTATATTACCTGGTCATTAGTATTCTGAATTATATGCTAATCTCCGTTATTATGCTTATAAATGCCCATTTTGCCCTTTTGATCTAAAAACGAGATTTTTGGAAATGTGAGAGGAAAAAAATCTTTATTACTGATATATAAGTATGTCAAATAAATTTGACATCAGTTTTTGGTCTCAAACTATAGTTATGCATGATATCGTAAATTAGAACTTTTTATTAATTAAATTACGCTATTATGCATAAGGCATGTTTAAACATGGATTTTGACCCAAAACTCATTACTTACTGTTAAGATATTATTTCTAGGGATTTTTGGAATTTTTGATCAGATTATAATCTGACTATATCATTGAGTTCTTGTATTATTCGGTAAATGACGATAATACCCTTTTCGTTCATAAAATGAGATTAACATATGATATGCATACCAAATCTTTTCCTACTGATATTATATTTAAATAAAATATTTTGAATATTTAAGACTGATCAAAATCTCAGATTTCCATAGACATCATAATTATCGTCAATTATCGACTATTACGCTAATTAAGCGCATAGTATGGTTTAAAACCATACTAAACACCTAAGACTTGTTACTTACTGATTTTAAAAATAAATTTTACTATTTTATCGTAGGTATAAGTCATGAACTCAGACTTCCAATTATACCCTTAAAAGCATATATGAAATGACCAAAATACCCTTTCGGGGCATAGTTTGGCTATAAATGGTAAACCACACATATGTATGATATCTTACTATTTTGACAATGTAAAATAAATATTTTTACTGAATACATTGGACCAGAATATCAGTTTACTATAAAACTTCTTTTATAAATGTTAAAATGACCAAAATGCCCCTACCGGACTTAAATTGGTTTTAAATACTTTTTGGGCATATATGTTAACATCAGACTGATGTATTAACATATTTTAAGCATAATCACATATGAGACCTGTATATAATTCTTTTGGTTACCCGTTAAGCAATTATTCGTTCGGTTTGGTTTATGTAACTAGTTTACATAAATTAGCCGAATTGGGTTTAACCTTATCATTAAATCTTCAAAATCCAGAATGTATTTAGTTTACCCATATTATACAAGTATTCAAACTTGTTGGGTCTAAATCACATTCCATTCCGGTCTCCGCTTAATTTAGCGTTTAGAACCGTAAAGTATCTTTTAAGCTAACCGGTCTAAGTCTTTGACTTAAATAGAGACCCGTTAGTATCCTAATAGGTTAATAAACCTTCCATACAGATTGAGTAGCTTCGGTAGAAGGTATTTACATAAGGCTTTAGGAAACATACGGGTGAGTTACTTCTTTGACATCTAGCTTAGGTAAATACTTTTAACTTATTTTCCCTTATACGGGCTTGGGATACGGTGTTATAATAATACCGCTTGGTCATGTATGAAATCATTTAATTGGATTGTGATTAATAAATTTGCATAACCCGTTTTAATCTGTTTTGTTTGATAACATAAACATTAGGGGTTAATACGACCGTGTCCTGGATATCCTCGGCTCATTTCATTTGAAAATGACCACGAGCTATGCACGGGGTGTAGGCATATACCTGACAGATGCAAATACTAAATAACCCACATGTTGGGGATAACTCCTTTTTGGGTTTTATAAGTGGTGAGTCGGTTAATCATGACCGGCTTCCAAACCGACCCCATATGTATGACAAACACGTAAAACTGTATACAAGATTTTATTAAAGATTGTCCCAAGTTATAAATGGTTTGTGCTTTGTGCACTTAAATCAATTTTCATAAAAGTTTTCAAATGAGTCGGTTAATAGTATTTACTAGTGTAAACTGACGTATTTTCCAAAGACTAAGTGACAGGTACCTCATGAAATTAGGCTGGAGCTACTTGGTGTCAAATAAGAGGATCTTGCAAATCCTTAGATGCCTGAAGTCTGTTATTTCAGTTTCTTGTATTTTATTTTTATGATCCGCTGTGGATCTTCTATTACAACCAGTCTGTATATTCTTTTATTTGGACACTTGGACACTATGGTTTGTAATAGTAATTATTTACCAAGCCTTCCGCTGTGCTATTATATTGTGTATATTGACTATGATGATATCAACTACATCACGATACTCCCCACCGGGCCCACCGGTAATATGAGGAAATATCGGGGTGTGAAAGGTTGGTATTAGAGGCATCATTGAGTGAATTAAACACTAGCCTTTTGTGTTTAATCTTAATGACACAATAAGCACATTCCTTAGACTTCTCAGTCTAGGCAAATGACCTAGGATTATTCTTAATTTTCATTTTGTCGTTTATATTTTGTTTTGTTTGTTTTGACAGGTTTACTTATCATTATGCCGCCAAGACTTTTGTTTTGTTTGTTTTGACAGGTTTACTTATCATTACTTATCATTTAGCAATGTTGGACCCTCACACCGACACACGCCATCAGCGTCTTTTACTAGCTCCAATTCAAAAGAGAATTGAAGACACTCATTTGAGCCAGCGAGACACTCAGTCTCGTTAAGTTCTCCACCATCTTATCACCCTTCCTTTGGGCCGGCAATTCAAGACGAGCCCCAACATTCTAACCATTCCCAACATTCTCACCACTCATGTCACACCCCAACCGATGGCGGAATCATCGGGGCGCGGCGAATCAGATTGCTCAAGAGAATCCATAACAACTATATTGCGATATTATTCATTACATTTGTCATCCCATACTAACAAACAATACATTCACATAAGTTATTACAGATTTCTTGTCCTCTCGAACAATTCAAATCCGTCAACCTAGAATTTAGGTGGGTTTCTAGACTTCCTAGCTTGATTTGATGTAGACTTCGACTAATCCTGCAACATACGTTAAAATAATGTCAATACAAAAGTATTGGCGAGTATACAGGTTTGATATGTAATAGAATAATAGGTTAAAAGTGCTGCGAATTTCCATATGCATAAACGTAATACACGACATATATACTCACAAAACTGATACTACCAGCTAAGTCCTCGATGCTTGACTCTTCGATGGCATAACTAGACCCCGTCGGGCGCAATAGTACTATACTAGTTTGGGTGGGACGTCACGAGTATAAGTCCTAGCATACATGCAACTAGCATCACGTATATCTATGCAAACAGTTATTCGCAAGTGATAGATTAACAATTTGAATCATTCGTTTGATAAGTTCGATTTATAAGGAACATATGTTACACCCAAAATTCGATAAAAGGGGTCAAGTATACTCACAGTGCGTATTCGGTTAGATTGACAGGATGATGCCTGAGAATGTCCTGATTTCAGACTAATTACATGAGTATTGGGTTACGCGTTAAACGGTATCGAATTACATGAGATTGGACGAAAATTGGATTGGATCTGGCCCATTCGGATGGACCGCTCGATCGGCCGGGCTGCTCGATCGGGTGGGCCGTTCGATCGGCTAGTCCAGCCGATCGGCTGGGCCGCTCGATCGACTGGGCCGCTCGATCGGCCAACCTGTCCAGCTGTTTTCGGCGGTTTTCACGTGTTCTTCAGTGGTTTTGGTCGAGACGTTGTTGTGACGTGTTGAACAACTGAAATTCCATCAATTCCGACCTGTTCTATCGGCCGGGAATCACCCCGTTCCATCAGAACTGGCCATTCTTGGCGGTTTTTCCGTGTTTAACCCGAAATTGGTCGTCTCTTCGGTAGGAATCAGATCCCTGACCAACACGACACTAAGAATGAGTAGAAGGTCGGTCTAAGCTCTGTTTCTACCGTTTTTGTGTATAGATCTGATGTGAAAACCTTGGTTATCCTTATGGAGTTTCTTAGATCTGAGTTGTTTTTGGTGGAATGAGGCCAACATTTGAAGTTCATAAGAACTTCATGATGACATCACTCTAGAACATCTCAAATCCGTAACTTCTTGATTGGAAAACATAGATTTAGACGAGATTTACGTAAAATCATATGGAAACCATTCGGATCTGAGTTGTTCTTCATGGGATGACATCACTCTTGAAGAACTCCATGGTGACATCACCCTAGAACACTCCAAATCCGTTGATTTCACGGTTAAAAGTTGAGATTTGAAAGGTAGAATGATGAAGGAATGCATATAGATCAAAGAAGTGCAAGATTTGGGTTGAAAACTTACAAGAATCGGGAGAAATCGAGAGAAAAGTGGTCAAGAACGTCCTGGTCGAGTAGCAGCAGCAACAACAAGTGTTTGGAGTGAAAAGAGGGGTATTTATAGGTAAGGGAGGAGAAGGAAGGAGGAAAGGTGGGCCGGATCGGCTGGCCCGTTCGATCGGCCGGCCTAGCCGATCGGCTGGCCTGTCCGATCGGACGGCCCAGCCGATCGGCTGGTCCGTTCGATTGGGCGGCCCAGCCGGTTGGCTGTTCTGTCCGATCGGCCGGCCGAGCCGATGGCTAGCCCGTTCGATCGGGCGACCCAGCAGATCGGCTGGCCCGTCCGATCGACTGGCCCAGCCGTTTGGCTGGCCCGTTCGTACGGAGGCCTTTAGTCCTCGTTTTTGGCGCGTTTTCGACTGTTTGGGCCATATTTTCGTATATTTATATTATTATTTAATTATTTACCATAATTAGTCACAAAAGGTCGCATATACGCATCTATATATCCAATATTCGGTGCGATGATCGAGTTACGCGTGCCTTCGAGTGAGTTCTTCGATGTGATGTGCCACAATGATTATCGGGGCACTACTTGCTCATGTTGCCGTCATCGTCATGATGGCTGGAGACATGGTACTCACCCGATAGTCTTTGTTAGCGTTGCTTGTTTACGTTTTGACACCTCACGGTTATCGAGGAGGGTAGATTAAGCCCTCACTCAACATCATCGTGAGTGTTATAATTTATGAAAATAGGTTTGTAATAGTGATAGAATATGCGTAATTATTCGATTATACTTCAATTTAGCGACATATCTGATATAGTTACATTATGATCCGAATCTCTGGTGCTAGGCGTAACGAGTGTATCGAGTAGTAACAACGCAAAAAGGTGCGGGTTGTTACAGTCTTCCCTGCTTTAGGAAATTTCGTCCCGAAATTAATCCATTGGTAGGGTCGTAAGAGTTGATGCGGATGAGAGTAGCGACTAAAAGCGTCTAGTTTTAACGAGTGATCGATCAAGATTCGACGAGCGAGTGCGGTGAGAGGATACGATTCGAATAACCAAAAGCGATAACACACACACGAGCGATTCCATGACGTTTTAAACCATTGAAAAGTCGATGAAGTAGGAGAACATGTTTATGAAAATTTCTTCGCACCGTAGCGTTGATGGTGTTGATGTCCACCTTTAGCGTTGTAAAAAGGCTTTTTGTTAGTTTAATAAAAGATTTCGAGTTACACAGTTTAAAAGAATTTGGTGGTAAAAGTAGTTTTAAGAAAATTTTCCTACAACGTGGGTTCGAGCTGGAACTCGATTGTCGAACCATCGTTGTCAGGAAGATTTCTTTTTGTCATTGTAAAAGTCTTAAGGAAAAGCTGGACTTACGAAACTTCCATTGGGCACGGAGCTAAACTGATTCGATGTTTTCCTCCAGGTTGTAAGGAAGTTTCACTTGTCCAATGGTTTTATTAAAATTTTTATAAAAATTGGTTTTCAATAATAATACGGAAAAATAATTTATATCGGGCCCCACGTGGCACTTTCCCACGAGAGTTTGTTAATATGATTAAAACACTTATATATAGGAAGTACCAGCGGCGTATCCACCATGTTTTACCCATATTACCTCTGTTTCGTGAGGCGGTGTCATGCCTGCCGATAAGACATAGATAGAATTTCGATCCCTCGGTCCCAGCGATAGGGTGCTAGACCGAGTCTTGAATAGAAGTGAGTTGGATGCAAACCAAGCATAGATAGCGAGTGCGAGTAGTTTGATCATACGAAACATTGATATGGTACGCTGGGTTAGATGACGATTGATAAGAGATAGTGAATGACACGATTTTTGATTCGATTAATGCGATTTCGATTGCTAATGATGCGATTTTTATTCGACTAGATGCGACTTTGATTCGATCCCACATAAAACCCACATGGCATGTTTCCACAAGAGTTGCTAATATGGAAAACACCACGTTTCCCATATTAGTTTTGTCCCGTGAAGCGATGTCAGATACCCTAATTTTACACAACTGCGATGGCTTCCAAGCGATGAACAATGATGTGAATAGCGATAAGCAATTCGTCCCCAAGTAAAAGATACGTAATGATTGTTGCGTTGCGAGCGATATGCGATTCGATTGAATTGAATATACCACAAACAGTAACTAATGGTAGCCCACATGGCCTTTTTCCACGAAAGTCTGCTAATATGGTTGAAACACCACCATGTTTCGACCCTATTAGTTTTATCTCGTGAAATGAGGTCGTGCGTGCTAACATAACACAGATAACACGAGTATCGATGAGTGATAGCGACACGCGATGAGAGTATCGAGTCGAGGAAATAGGCGCGTAATGCGTTAAAGCGAAAAGCGACGGGTGATTTTCGGTACTCGTCTAGCGATCCACAATAAGCGATTCACACCGGGAGGTAGAAGTTCATACAATAGCTTAATAACCAGCGTTAGAGGTTGCGAGATAACACATGATGCGTTTGCGATTTCGAGCCTTATACCGAGTGATTTTGATTGCGAGATAGATCTAGCAAAACTGCGATTGAGTTACATTGTAGACTTGCGACCAGTCTTGCGTTGCTCCAATTGCTCTTCGGGGTGAACTTACCTAAGTCCATCGATGTGGCAATTGTGTTGCGTATGCAGACTTACGAGAAGTCTCGCAGTGATGCGATTTTAGTTTCGTTAGGCCTTGTGATCGATTTGTATCGTGAAAATAACCATTATAATATAATAGGTCTAATAACGTCCAACTCCTCATGGCACTTTCTTCACGAAGCTTCGGTAGTATGGTAAAGCACACCTTGCGTTACCCCTACTACTTATGCCTCGTGCTTTGGTTTCACGCTTCGCTGACATGGCCAAGACCCTTGATCATGCTTTTAAACGTTATGGCACCATTAGAACTTCACTACGATCTCCGTGCACTGACCAGAATAATCCCGTGTGTACCCGCGATTAGTTGTTCCTTGCACGTATATCGTACCTCATTCTAAGAGTGTTGTAAGGGAAAAATACATTACATAGTACATAGTGCTAGCGTTTAGATGGTGCTAGAGTAAAAGAGAAATAGAGTCCACATGCGACGATAGATGAAATAAGCTCCACACATGAAAGAGAACGGTAGCGATAAGTCGTATTATTACATCAACATTAGAAGCAAAATAACGTTGTTGTGGAGGACACCTGCAGAGACTGCGGGTGTTGCTGACTTCCTTCAGAGTTGTGGTCCTGCGCGGCAGTGCCGTGTATGATGACCATACCAGTTGCAATTTGTGCAATAGCGACAATTTGATTCTGGCGGGTGATGATACGTGCACGCGAAACACAGGGGATGAGGCCCATTGTAAGCACGTTTCGGTTGAACTGGGACTGATCGAAGAGGTTCGGATTGCGGCAGTCCAGTTGTTGAAGAGTCTGGGCTCACGGTCTTTCGTTTGCGGCTAGGTTGCGCTTCCTGGGATGATGCAGTGTCGTTGTCGGACTCGCCTGATGATTTGACGGAGACATTGTCGGAGCAATCCTTAGAAGAACCTTCAGAGGAGTTGTCAGATGAACCATCGACCGATTCTCCAGAGGAACCGTCGGATGAGTTGATGATGATTGCTTGATGAGCTTGTTTGACAGTCCTCTTGGAGAAGAACCCGTCCAAGACTCGTTTGCTGTTGATCTCTGCGGCTAAACGCTAGGCTTCTTCGATGGTAGTAGGTCTCGCAGCTTCGACAAAATCACCCACACTCTCAGGTAAGCCGCGGATGTACTTCGCGATGGCTTTCCTTGGAGTGTTAACTTGACTTGGGCAGATTACACTAAGGTGTTTGAACTTTGCTGTATAGCCCTCATTGTCACCTTCGGTTTGCTTGATTTCCCAAAATTCGTTTTCTAGTTTCTGGACTTCGTGAGGAGGACAATATTCTTTCTTCATGAGTTCCTTCAGCTCGTCCCATGAGAGGGCGTAAGCTGCGGAGATCCCACGTTTTTCGCGTTCGGCGGTCCACCAGTCGAGTGCTCGTGATTCCCATCGGGTCCACCAGTCGAGTGCTCGTGATTCCCACCAGTCGAGTGCTCGTGATTCCCATCGCGTTCGGCGGTCCCACCACTGGAGCAGTTGGGTCACACCTCCTTCACCTGTGAATCCCATCGGGTCACAAGCTTTGAAGTGTTTGTAGAGGAAAGTAGGTTGCGGCTCTTCCGTCTTAGAGTCCTTCGCGGCTCGAGCATTGCTGTAAGAGTGCACTTGAGCGACAATTTGAGGAATGAGCTTGACCACTTCCTTGGTCACAAGCGAGGCAATCCTCTTATCGGCGCTTCGTTTGGCTCTTCTCCTAGCTATTCGTTTCGAGATACAGTTGTTGGAAGGCATCTAGACAGAGAGAGAGAGAGAGATTTGGAATGAGATTCGATTATAATGATTTCGAGTTTACGATGCGATTGAGCGCGGTCGAAACTTGTAACGTGCAATATAAATAGACTTCACATAGGAGCCACATAGGAGACACGAACTTCCTAGATTTTCACACAATGTCTTGATTGTACTTAGATATAGATAGTTGTAGTTCATACTTACACACACATATATTATGGTTTAGAATGCGCGAGGGCGCGTTGGGAGAGGGTATGCGAGAGAAATCGGACAATCGGACTTTAGTTTTGTTGCAATCATTCGGTCTTTGTTTTGGATTGCGATGGCTGTGCGAGTTGTGCGTTTTGTAAAATAGGAAGCGAAAATTGATAATCGCAATTAAACACATAAACGCATTTGAGTTTCATCAAATCGTAAAATCCGTCGAGTTGTAGGCTTAGTAAAATACTCGGAGTGCCTCGGGTGTTTAGGCGTCGACTATCCAAGGTAACTTAGTCACACCCAACAAGTTCGTGCACACGCGTTGACTCTGGAGGTTTATGCTTCCACTGGGATGCAGCTCATGGCATTCATCCCCCAAGTCATCGCGTGGCTCGAGTCGTTGTGATAGTCGAGTCCCTAGTGAGAACTTTTTGAAAAATATTTTAGGGAGTGGAATGGTTCATTAAGGTACGGGTTTCACCCTGACTTAACAGTTCCGTTCCCAATTTGTGGTTACGCTCATCGAATGAATCCGAGAACTCCACTAGAATTTCGTAAGGGAGGCTTTCGTCGAGGTATGGATGTCACTCCTGACTCAACGAAAGATTCTCATGCTAGAAAAATGTGCTGAGTGAGCAATCCTATTGAGAGTTACTGGTTTTCACACCTGGTCTCGACTGGATCGCTCGGTTGTGAGATGCGAGTATTTTCGAAAACATGTGTATTATGTCTGCCTTAGGAAAGGCTAGTAGTACTCCAACCTTAGGAAAGGCTTCTTCGTGTGAAGTTGTAGTATGCGGGGTTCACACAAAGTCATAGTTTTTGCAATTTCGATCAGAAGCATCAGGTAGGCGCAATACAAACTCTACTGGGTTCGTACTAGGCAGGCTGTGGGTGCTTAGACTATAGACTAGGTCATTGTCTAAGACGTCGACCCGGACTAGGTCGAGTCTTGCCTAATTCCCTATAGTTATGGCTCTGATACCAATCTGTCACACCCCAACCGATGGCGGAATCATCGGGGCGCGGCACTAGGCGAATCAGATTGTTCAAGAGAATCCATAACAACTATATTACGATAATATTCATTACATTTGTCATCCCATACTAACAAACAATACATTCACATAAGTTATTACAGATTTCTTGTCCTCTCGAACAATTCAAATCCGTCAACCTAGAATTTAAGTGGGTTTCTAGACTTCCTAGCTTGATTTGATGTAGACTTCGACTAATCCTGCAACATACGTTAAAATAATGTCAATACAAAAGTATTGGCGAGTATACAGGTTTGATATGTAATAGAATAATAGGTTAAAAGTGCTGCGAATTTCCATATGCATAAACGTAATACACGACATATATACTCACAAAACTGATACTACCAGCTAAGTCCTCGATGCTCGACTCTTCGATGGCATAACTAGACCCCGTCGGGCGCAATAGTACTATACTAGTTTGGGTGGGACGTCACAAGTATAAGTCCTAGCATACATGCAACTAGCATCACGTATATCTATGCAAACAGTTATTCGCAAGTGATAGATTAACAATTTGAATCATTCGTTTGATAAGTTCGATTTATAAGGAACATATGTTACACCCAAAATTCGATAAAAGGGGTCAAGTATACTCACAGTGCGTATTCGGTTAGATTGACAGGATGATGCCTGAGAATGTCCTGATTTCAGACTAATTACATGAGTATTGGGTTACGCGTTAAACGGTATCGAATTACATGAGATTGGACGAAAATTGGATTGGATCTGGCCCATTCGGATGGACCGCTCGATCGGCCGGGCTGCTCGATCGAGTGGGCCGTTCGATCGGCTAGTCCAGCCGATCGGCTGGGCCGCTCGATCGACTGGGCCGCTCGATCGGCCAACCTGTCCAGCTGTTTTCGGCGGTTTTCGCGTGTTCTTTAGTGGTTTTGGTCGAGACGTTGTTGTGACGTGTTGAACAACTAAAATTCCATCAATTCCGACCTGTTCTATCGGCCGGGAATCACCCCGTTCCATCAGACTGGCCGTTCTTGGCGGTTTTTCCGTGTTTAACCCGAAATCGGTCGTCTCTTCGGTAGGAATCAGATCCCTGACCAACACGACACTAAGAATGAGTAGAAGGTTGGTCTAAGCTCTGTTTCTACCGTTTTTGTGTATAGATCTGATGTGAAAACCTTGGTTATCCTTATGGAGTTTCTTAGATCTGAGTTGTTCTTGGTGGAATGAGGCCAACATTTGAAGTTCATAAGAACTTCATGATGACATCACTCTAGAACATCTCAAATCCGTAACTTCTTGATTGGAAAACAAAGATTTAGACGAGATTTACGTAAAATCATATGGAAACCATTCGGATCTGAGTTGTTCTTCATGGGATGACATCACTCTTGAAGAACTCCATGGTGACATCACCCTAGAACACTCCAAATCCATTGATTTCACGGTTAAAAGTTGAGATTTGAAAGGTAGAATGATGAAGGAATGCATATAGATCAAAGAAGTGTAAGATTTGGGTTGAAAACTTACAAGAATCGGGAGAAATCGAGAGAAAAGTGGTCAAGAACGTCCTGGTCAAGTAGCAGCAGCAACAACAAGTGTTTGGAGTGAAAAGAGGGGTATTTATAGGCAAGGGAGGAGAAGGAAGGAGGAAAGGCGGGCCGGATCGGCTGGCTCGTTCGGTCGGCCGGCCCAGCCGATCGGCTGGCCTGTCCGATCGGACGGCCCAGCCGATCGGCTGGTCCGTTCGATTGGGCGGCCCAGCCGGTTGGCTGTTCTGTCTGATCGGGCGGCCCAGCCGATCGGCTGGCCCGTCCGTACGGAGGCCTTTAGTCCTCGTTTTTGGCGCGTTTTCGACTGTTTGGGCCATATTTTCGTATATTTATATTATTATTTAATTACTTACCATAATTAGTCACAAAAGGTCGCATATACGCATCTATATATCCAATATTCGGTGCGATGATCGAGTTACGCGTGCCTTCGAGTGCGTTCTTCGATGTGATGTGCCACAATGATTATCGGGGCACTACTTGCTCGTGTTGCCGTCATCGTCATGATGGCTGGAGACATGGTACTCACCCGATAGTCTTTGTTAGCGTTGCTTGTTTACATTTTGACACCTCACGGTTATCGAGGAGGGTAGATTAAGCCCTCACTCAACATCATCGTGAGTGTTATAATTTATGAAAATAGGTTTGTAATAGTGATAGAATATGCGTAATTATTCGATTATACTTCGATTTAGCGACATATCTGATATAGTTACATTATGATCCGAATCTCTGGAGCTAGGCGTAACGAGTGTATCGAGTAGTAACAACGCACGAAGGTGCGGGTTGTTACAACTCACATAATTCATACCACTCTTTACACTCTCATTCCTTTCACCATTCTGATTCTTATTCTCCGAGTCAATTTAACCCCAACGATTATATTAATGAACCACAAGGGTACAACCCTTTTGGACCCGAGGATCATTTCTCGCAAGATATGGCGATGGACGACGATCCAGATTCTGAGATGCCACCAACTAGGACGCCAACACATCCCATCAGTATCTCCAGCGGTTCTCCTTCTGAAGGATCGCCATATCAAGGCCCCAATTCATGGTCCGAAAGGTGGAACACGTACCAATGGGAGTTTACCCCTTCTTTTCATAATTCTCCTCCACAACCTCCATTGGAGGAACCGTATCTTTAAGCGGTTACTCCACCGCCATTGCCCGTTGAGGAACCACCTCAACAACCACCACAACCACCTCCTGAGCCACCAAGGTGAAGGAGGAATGCACGGATGTTCGTGCGAGGAGGACCAAGATTTAGTTCCCCTCAAGCTTCTAGTACTTACTCTCCTATCCCTGAAGATCCACAAATGGGTGGACCTTCTCATGCGGTGCCGGAAGATATTCCCCCGCTAGTTACTTTTGCACCACCATCACCGCCAGTGGGTTATGAAAACCCAATACCAACTTACCTAGCTTCATCTGGGTATAACCCGTTTGAATATCCAACTCCTACGGATTATGGATATCAAGCCCCTGCCCAAGATCCATATCTTGAGGTAGCTCAATTTAATGCACTTTATCCTTCACCATTTCCTCCAGTATACCCAACTGGGTATCCAGTGCAACGGTATCAATACCCACCTTATCAACAACAACCTCCTCCTCCTCAACAAATTCAAACACAACAAATCCAACAGAGGTTGGATCAGGTTGAACAGAAAGCGGAGGAACGCAATAAAAAGCACAAAAAATTTCTTAAAGGCCGCGCGAACTTCATAAAGGGCAAAAAGAAGTAGAAGTTTGTTTTATTTTATTTTATTTTGTAATTTCAATCAAGTCCCTACGTGAACATATCATTTTCTGTACTTAGTCCTTGCGTGGACTTGGTTCTTTTCTGTAGTCCCTGCGTAGACAGTTTGTTTATTTCAAGATCCGTTTAGGGCATTTCTTGTAATAGTCTAGTATTTTAATGAAATTATTTTTGAAAATTTTATATGTATATTTTATTACATCATCATGCAATATCATTTCAATTTTAAATTGATCTACCAATGAAATTTCAAAAGAAGTTTTTAAAGGTATAACCTAGCCAAAATATTAATGGCTATGATGGTACAAACTTTTTAAGACAATAAATTCTCTGTTAACATCTGAAAACATGTTAACATTCCTAGCTGTGTGACTTGAGAGACCACACTAGCTTCCAAAAGTACTTGGATTCTTCCAAGCCACATTCATGGCCAATATGATCAATATGAATCATGGCTATTAAACATCAAATATGATGTATACATCAAAACATCCAATTGAGATGTATGCTTATGGGCGAAGGTGTATTCATGACAATGATAGTTTTATTTTATAAACTTCTTGTCAAAAAGGCGATGAACTATGTTCGACCCTTAAAGATCACTGATCCAAGAGATCACTGATTATGTTTTAATTGTCCTTGTGACAAGGCCTTTTGTGCCATTTAAATGTCCTTCGAGACGAGCCTTGTGCTATATGAAAATGTCTCTATGACATTGACAGTTGTGATTTATGTCCCCTGTCTAATAAATATAAAGGATTATATCCTATTGATTGCCAATAATGGTTCATTTGTAGCCTAGGCGAATCATGATCAAATAGATTTTTGACTTGTTATCTAAAATGGTCTATATGGTTTATTAATACCATGACCATCTAATTATCAAATGTGATGATTCATTATATAATCTAAATACATCATTATTGTTTGATTTTAGTATTCAAATCATGGCTGGCTCTGACGAAGCAAACAGTCATCCTGTTGAAGGAAACAATAATACTAGAATAAATATTATTGGTGCTGAATTACAAGCGATGATAAACACAACAGTTGCTCAAGCTGTGGATAATATGTTTAAGGAGCCGAGTAATGTTCAGTCCAAAACTCATACAAAGTCCATATCACACTCGCATACTTCGAAAAAGGATGATTCTCGATACTCATCCAATCAAAAGAGTGAACCTCAGAGACATGTTATCATTAATCAAGCTCTCAAGTACAACAAGAGTTGTACTTATAAATACTTCGTCTCTTGTAAACCAAGAGATTTCACGGGAGAAAAGGGAGCCATCGATTGTATGAAGTGGTTGGATGAAATGGAAACTGTTATTGATATCAGTGGGTGTGCTAAGGAGGACGTCGTGAAGTTTGTATCTCAGTCCTTCAAGGGCGACGCCCTAACTTGGTGGAAAGCCTTGGTGCAATCCCCAGGAAAGGTTCCTATGTATAACCTTTCATGGGATAAATTTGTTGAACTTGTGAAGGACACTTATTGTCTGCAGCATGAAGTTGAGAGGGTGGAGACTGACTTCCTCACTCTGGTGATGAAAGATTTGGATTGCAGGTCTTATATGACCAGTTTTACTCGATGTCTCGACTCGTCCCATATCTGGTCACCCCTGAACCCAAACGCATTGCATGTTTTATAGGTCGTTTAGCCCCTGAGGTTAAAGGAAATGTCCAGGCTTCTAAGCCTGCTACATATAGATCGGCTGTCGATCTATCATTATCACTTACTCTCGATATTGTGAGTAGTAGGTCAAAGAAAACCACCAAGGAAGGGAAGAGGAAGAGGGAGGATGACCAGTCCCACCAATCGAATAAGAAGAAGAAAGGGAACTCTGGTTCCAAGAAAGGGCAGTCGGGTGACAAGCCCAGATGTAAAACTTGTGACAAAAGGCACTTTGGAAAGTGCAATCAGGATCCACAAGCTAAACCTTGTGGAATTTGCAAGAAGAAAGAGCACAAGACTGTGGAGTGCCGAAACATCAAGGATGTAACCTGCTATGGTTGCAATGAAAAGGGGCACATTAAGACTAATTGCCCTAAAAATGCTAAGAAGCCTGATGTGGAAAAGAAAACCAATGCAAGGGTCTTTCAGATGAACGCCAGGGAGGTGCTAAATGACGAGAACGTTATAACAGGTACCTTCCTAATTAATGATATTTATGCTAGAGTTTTATTTGATTCAGGTGCTGATTAGTCTTTTGTAGACCATAAGTTTAGTAAGTTACTGAATCTGCCTATTAAAACTCTAGACATAAAATATGAGGTAGAGCTCGCCGATGGTACCTTAGAAACAACTTCAACTCTTCTTGATGGATGTTGTATATCCATTAAGAATTATTCTTTTCCGCTATCTCTATTGCCCATGAAATTGGCATGGTTTGATGTAGTATTAGGCATGGATTGGTTATCGCATAACCAAGCCCAAATAGCCTGCGATAAGAAGCTAGTTAACATCAAAACTCCATCTGGTGAATCAGTCACCATTTAGGGAGATACACAATATGGTTTGCCCGACAATGTGTCTATTCTCAAAGCATCGAAGTGTCTAAAGAACGGACGTGTCACTTACATGGCACAAGTGACTTTTGATGAACCAAAACCCAAGATTGAAGACATTCCAATTATTTCGGAATATCCTGATGTCTTTCCTGATGAGCTACCTGGATTACCTCCTGAGAGGCAAGTTGAATTCAGGATAGACATTCTGCCAGGATCTGCACCAATTGCACGAGCTCCTTACCGTTTAGCGCCTACAGACATGAAAGAGCTAAGGACTCAATTGGATGACTTACTGGAAAAGGGTTTCATACAACCCAGCTCTTCGCCTTGGGGAGCTCCTATATTGTTTGTGAAGAATAAGGATGGATGAATGCGTTTATGCATTGATTATCGAGAGTTAAACAAGGTAACGATCAAGAATCGTTATCCACTGCCCAGGATCGATGACCTATTCGACCAACTCCAAGGGGCAAGCTTCTTTTCGAAGATCGATTTGAGATCTGGGTATCATCAACTTAAGGTTAGAACTGAAGATGTACCTAAGACAGCGTTTAGAACGAGGTATGGTCACTACGAGTTCTTAGTGATGCCTTTCAGGCTCACTAATGCACCTGCAGCATTCATGGATCTCATGAATCGAGTCTGCAAGCCATACTTAGATAAGTTTGTCATTGTCTTTATAGACTACATACTTATCTATTCTCGTAATCAAGCTGATCACGAGAAACATCTTCGCTGTATCTTAGGATTACTACGACAGGAGAAGCTGTATGCTAAATTCTCAAAATGCGAGTTATGGCTTAGCGAAGTCCAATTCCTTGAACATGTTGTGAGTGAGCGTGGTATCCAAGTAGATCCCGCTAAAATAGAGGCAATCATGAACTGGGAAGCGCCTAAGACACCTATAGAGATTCGCAGCTTTCTGGGATTAGCTAGTTATTATAGAAGATTCATTGAGAACTTCTCGAGGATAGCTGCACCATTGACCACTCTGACCCACAAGAATGTGAAGTTTGATTAGGGTCTTAAACAACAAGAGTCTTTTGAGATTCTTAAACAGAAATTGAGCAATGCTCCGGTGTTGACATTTCCCGAAGGAATAGAAGAGTTTGTCATGTACTGCGATGCGTCACACATCTGTATGGGTTGTGTACTTATGCAGCGAGGCAAGGTGATTGCCTATGCATCGCGACAACTAAAGGTGCATGAAAAGAACTACACCACCCATGATTTGGAGTTGGGTGCCGTTGTCTTTGCACTTAAGTTATGGAGACATTATTTATATGGAACTAAATGTGTGATATATTCGGATCACAAAAGTCTCCAACACTTATTCAATCAAAAGGAACTCAATATGAGGCACCGCCGTTAGATGGAGACTCTAAATGACTACGATTGTGAAATTCGCTACCATCCTGGTAAAGCGAATGTAGTCGCAAATGCATTAAGTAGAAAAGATAGAATCAAACCTATAAGGATTAATGCCAAGAGCATTGAACTTAAGAACAGCTTGAATGAAAGACTGTTAGCTGCTCAGAAGGAAGCTATTTTGGAAGCTAACTGTAGGACCGTATTTGACAGTCAATTGAGTCAATTCGAGCTAGCAACTACCGAAAATGCAGCGGAAATACAAAATCGGCATGAATCAAAGCAAGAAAGGAGTAGAAACAGAAGTAATACACTTTAACACCGTTTTCTCATTCAATCTTCTGAAAATACAAGGTCAGCAGGTCGGCTACACTTGTGACATCAACGTACAAAATGAGAAAACACTTTGGGTATTTATAGGGGTGATAGTTCCGCTTATGTGGACAATCCATATGAGCGAAACCTTTTAACAAATAGTTTCGCTTATATGGACATGTCCATATAAGCGAAACCTTTACATGCAAACCCAACTTTTACACTATTAACCCCTATACAATACATAATTAACACATCTAGACCCTATACATTCAACAACTAAGACTAAGACGCAGGCTTTAGACATTATGCACCAACACTAACCTTCCAAGTGAAAAGTTAGGTGTAACTGCTGAACAGTTAGCACATGGCAAGGATGGAATCCTCAGATTGAATTGTAGAATCTGGGTTCCTATCCATGGAGGACTTAGAGATGTAATCCTCCAGGAAGCTCACAATTCTAAATACTCAGTTCACCCTGAAGGTGACAAAATGTATCAAGATTTGAAAGCCAATTATTGGTGGATAGGTTTGAAGAAATCTATAGCCACACATGTAGCAAAATGTCTGACATGCGCTCAGATTAAAGCTGAACATCAAAAGCCGTCAGGTTTGCTACAATAGCCAGAACTTCCCACATGGAAGTGGGAGATGGTAACCATGGATTTTATAACCAAGTTACCTAAAACAAGACATGGAAATGATACTATATGGGTCATAGTCGATAGACTGACTAAGTCAACACATTTCTTACCCATCAAGGAGACTCATAGCTCCGACAAGCTAGCTCAGTTGTACGTGGATGAGATTGTATCTCTCCACGGAGTGCCGGTATCTATTATATCTGATAAAGATACTAGATACACCTCTCACTTTTGGAAAAGCTTCCAACAATCATTAGGCACTCGTTTGAATTTTAGTACTGCTTACCATCCTCAAACGGATGGACAAAGTGAGCGTACAATTCAAACTTTGGAAGACATGCTTCGTGCATGTGTTATTGATTTGGGTGGTAGCTGGGATGACCACCTACCTTTGATCGAGTTCTCCTATAATAATAGCTACCATACTAGCATTCAGGCTGCGCCTTTTGAGGCATTGTATGGAAGGAAATGCAGAAACGCCTGTTTGTTGGGTGGAAGTAGGAGAAGCTCAGTTATCAGGACCTAATATAGTCCTTGAAACAATGGACAAGATTGTCCAAATTCGTGATCGCCTAAAAGCTGCCAGGGATAGGCAGAAAAGTTATGCTGATAAGAGGCAGAAACCTCTAAAGTTTGAGGTAGGCGACAAAGTCTTACTAAAAGTATCACCCTGGAAAGGTGTGATGCGTTTTGGTAAGAAGGGAAAGCTAAGCCCAAGGTATACTGGACCATTTGAGATTATCGAATGTGTCGGCAGTGTAGCTTATAAGCTAAACTTACCTGAGGAGCTCAGTGGAATTTACAATGTGTTCCACATCTGTAATCTAAATAAATGTCTAGCTGATGAATCGTTAGCAATGTCTCATAAAGACGTACAGATTGATGAAAGCCTGAGGTTTGTTGAAAGACCTATATCGATCGAGTAACGAGAGGTTAAAAAGCTCCAAAGGAAGCACGTGCCTATAGTGAAAGTTAAATGGGATGCCCGTAGAGGCCCATAATATATGTGGGAGGTTGGTCCACTATGCGACAAAAGTACCCTCACTTGTTTCAGTAAATCTCCGGGTCGAGATTTCTTTTAAGGGTGTGAGGATGTAACACCTCGTAAAAACGTGTCCAATTATGTGAAGACACGTGTCCTAAACCCTAATCATGTGGAAGATTGAGTTTTAAGGACTGAAGATGTAAAACGATGAAATTATGTATGCGAAGGGACTAAAAGTGTCAACATGCCAAACTTATGCTTCTGAATGACCACACACGAAGAATATATTCTTAAACGAGTGATTATTCGAATATAAGAACCCGTTTGTGAAAATAATCGAAAGATTATAAACTACAGGGGTTAAACGTGTCAACATGTTAATTTTTACCTCTGAGTGGCCTTTTAACGAACCCGGGGCTTCGTAATATTCAAATATACTTTCAAGATTAAGTGATATCAATTTCACGAGGTTTCGAGATCGTTATGTGTTGTTTACGCAAATTCCCAAGAATTAGGGTTAAAAGCGTCAACGAGGCGAAACTTATGTTTTCGGTGATCGTTTAACGAAACCGGGCCTAACGGTGTTTGTTTATACTCCTTAGATCATCTACAAACTAACTATAAGGGCCTATTGGGCTTAAAATGAAAGATATTGAGCTTATAAAGGTGCAGGGACTGAATATGTCAAAGTTGACACTTGTTTGGCTGGTCATGGGGGGTGTCGCGCTGCGCGACCTTGATGGTCATATGCCGTCGTGCGACGCGACGGCTCTATTTTGACAGAATATGCAGGACAGGTGCTGTTCTTCTTCTTCTTCCTTGTGCTCCAATCCAAACAAATCGAAAAACTATGGCTGTTTGATGGTTTTAAATTACCACCAAGACACCTGGAGACATCAGATTACTTCCCTATACACCTGTGATGATCATAAGGGGTCTCAATTCACTATAAATAGGTCCTTTAGTGTAGGCATTTCACTTGCACATCCAAACATTTCACTCTCATCTCTCTAGCTTGAGTTTCTTGAGCATTCTGGAGGTTCCTGATTCAAAAGGAAGCTCATCTTAGTAGAAAAGATTGCTAGGACCCTTTGTAAGTGTCTTAGTCCCCTCTTTAGTTCAGTTTTCTTATTTAAAAACTGAAAAGTCAAGGTTACGTAAAATAACTTTGACTCTCGGTTTAAACACAAATGGTCCAGCCATTGTCCGAGGCAAATATAATTAGGTAGGTGTTAATCCCTTAAAAGGGCACCTCCTAATTATCTAATTTTCTTAGTTAATTGACGGGTCAAACTATTTAACCAAAAAGTCAAACTGGTCAGAATTGAAATAATAATCAAAACTAACAATGCAGGGATTATAAACTACATTGTATCATTCTAATAAGTTGGTAATTATTATTAGAGCATGTTTAAGCATGTTTAACCCGACAATTCTGAGTTTAGGGTCGGTTCACAACCGAAAGTCGCAAAAGCTTGACTTTTGCTTTGACTTTCAGTTCTGACCCGAATAAACTTAATTCTTCCATGTTTTAAGCTTCCATTAGGACCACATTATGTTGTAGTATAACCCTCTGAGGTTATATTACCTGGTCATTATATTCTGAATTATATGCTAATCTCCGTTATTATGCTTATAAATGCCCATTTTGCCCTTTTGATCTAAAAACGAGATTTTTGGAAATGTGAGAGGACAAAAAGCTTTATTACTGATATATAAGTATGTCAAATAAATTGGACATCAGTTTCTGGTCTCAAACTAAAGTTATGCATGATATCGTAAATTAGAACTTTTTATTAATTAAATTACGCTATTATGCATAAGGCATGTTTAAACGTGGATTTTGACCCAAAACTCATTATTTACTGTTAAGATATTATTTTTAGGGATTTTTGATCAGATTATAATCTGACCATATCATTGAGTTCTTGTATAATTCGGTAAATGACGATAATACCCTTTTCGTTCATAAAATGAGATTAACATATGATTTGCATACCAAATCTTTTCCTACTGGTATTATATATTAAATAAAATATTTTGAACATTTAAGACTGATCAAAATCATATTTCCATAAACATCATAATTATCGTCAATTATCGACTATTACGCTAATTAAGCGCATAGTATGGTTTAAAACTATACTAAACACCTAAGAGTTGTTACCTACTGATTTTATAAATAAATTTTAATAGTTTTACAGTAGGTATAAGTCATGAACTCAGACTTCCAATTATACCCTTAAAAGCATATGTGAAATGACCAAAATATCCTTTCGGGGCATAGTTTGGCTATAAATGGTAAACCACACTTAAGTATGATATCTTACTGTTTTGACAATGTAAAATAAATATTTTTACTGAATACTTTGGACCAGAATATCAGTTTACTATAAAACCTCTTTTATAAATGTTAAAATGACCAAAATGCCCCTACCAGACTTAAATTGGTTTTAAATACTTTTTGGGCATATATGTTAACATCCTACTGATGTATTAACATATTTTAAGCATAATAACATATGAGACCTGTATATAATTCTTTTGTTTACCCGTTAAGCAATTATGCGTTCGGTTTGGTTTATGTAACTAGTTTACATAAATTAGCCGAAATGGGTTTAACCTTTTCGTTAAATCTTCAAAATCTAGAATGTATTTAGTTTACCCATATTATACAAGTATTCAAACATGTTGGTTCTAAATCACATTCCATTCCGGTCTCCGCTTAATCTAGCGTTTAGAACCGTAAAGTATCTTTCAAGCTAACCGGTTTAAGTCTTTGACTTAAATAGAGACCCGTTAGTATCCTAATAGGTTAATAAACCTTCCATACAGATTGAGTAGCTTCGGTAGAAGGTATTTACATAAGGCTTTAGGAAACATACGCTGAGTTACTTATTATACATCTAGCTCAGTTAAATACTTTTAACTTATTTTCCCTTATACGGGCTTGGTATACGGTATTATAATAATACCGCTTGGTCGGGTATGAAATCATTTAATCGGATTGTGATTAATAAATTTGCATAACCCGTTTTAATCTGTTTTGTTTGATAACATAAACATTGGGGGTTAATACGACCGTGTCCTGGATATCCTCGGCTCATTTCATTTGAAAATGACCACGACCTATGCACAGGGTGTAGGCATACACCTGACAGATGCAAATGCTAAATAATCCACATGTTGGGGATAACTCCTTTTTGGGTTTTATAAGTGGTGAGTCGGTTTATCATGACCGACTTCCAAACCGGCCCCATATGTATGACAAAGATGTAAAACTGTACACAAGATTTTATTAAATATTGTCCCATGTTATAAATGGTTTGTGCTTTGTGCACTTAAATCAATTTTCATAAAAGTTTTCAAATGAGTCGGTTAATTGTATTTACCAGTGTAAACTGACGTATTTTCCAAATACTAAGTGACAGGTACCTCACGAAATTAGGTTGGAGCTACTTGGTGTCAACTAAAAGGATCTTGCAAATCCTTAGATGCCTGAAGTCTGTTATTTCAGTTTCTTGTATTTTGTTTTTATGATCCGCCTGTGGATCTTCTATTACAACCAGTCTGTATATTCTTTTATTTGGACACTCGGACACTATGGTTTGTAATAGTAATTATTTACCAAGCCTTCCGCTGTGCTATTATATTGTGTATATTGACTATGATGATATCAACTACGTCACGATACTCCCCACCGGTAATATGGGGAAATATCGGGGTGTGACAGTTCAGATATGGATTACTATTGCTTTAACAGCCGTTAGCCCTGAACAAGCAGTGCTTTATCAATGGTAACTTAAAACGAGTTGTACGGTTGGGTCGGATCTCGGACTCCACTGTTACTCTTGATGTACCCGACCCGGATGCACAACGAACTGGTTCAGTTGCAACCACTCTTAATGCCAATTATTATAAAGATTCGAAGGCAGTTTAGCTTTGATTGAAATTTGCATTTGCTTCGTTGTCTATTTTTGGTTATCAATTGTTAACTTAAAAGTATTGATTTTATTTTTACCCCTAAAATAATAAAAATGGTACTATGGTTGTTGATGGTGGTGGAAGATGTTGATGCTGGTGGGTGGAGGTTGAAGATAAGTAAGGAATACCACAAATAAACTAAAATAAAATAATAAAAAAATACATTTTAAATGTTAGATTGGAATTTTGTCAATTCACACCCACTTAACGCCACAAACTGAAGCTCATCCACTTTATGGAATATCCGAGTAACAACCAAGCAAACCACATGGAACACGAATGCAATTTTTAAAAGTCTGGGACTAACTGTGTTACTTTGACAAACCACAATGACTATCTGTGCATTTTACTTTTTATTAAATCACTATACAAATTCGAAAAATTCTGATATCCAAATTTCGGATAGTTCGGATATTGGATGTCGGATAGTTTAGATCAGATTTTCAGATATAGATAATTTTAAACACCCCTATTCAAGACTTGGCTTTTTATACACACTAAAGGGGTGTCCACACGGTATGGCATGGAACACAAACACACTCGAAATCATGTTACGTGTTAATTTTTTTAAATTAAAAAACTATAACAATTATACAATAATCAAATTAAAGAGAATAAAATATTTCTTTTGATAGTGTAATTTTTTTAAATAATATTGACGTATAAAACGTTATGTTCGTATAATAATCATGGGTGGGGGGGGGGGGGGGTAGTTTAAAGGTGTTTTAAAAGATTATATCATATGTTTTAAAAGTTTTATTACTTAAAGTCTTAAAATTATGTAAAATCATTTTTTATCCTTCTTATAGCTATACTATATTATAATACATATAAGGAGGATAAAAAGTTATATAGTTTTAAGACTTTCAATAATTACAACTTTTAAAACATATGGTAAAAAGTTTTAAAACACATTGTTGGTATTTAAACCAACTTTTCTCATGATTTTTAAACGGTCATAGCTTATTCATACGTTAATATTAATAAAAAACATTACATCATAAAAAAATCATTTTATTCTCAGTCATTTGAGTATGGTATTGTTATAGATTTTATTAAATTTAAACAAAATTAACGTGTTACGTGGTTATAACTGTTTGTATTTCCCCCTACATTGCACGGGCACCCCACTATATCCCTAATTCCCTATTATAAAAGATGGTTATTAACAATGTCAGGTGTCACTGTTAGAATAGCTCTTCCATATTTATCTTTTATACTAGTTTTAATTCAAATATTAATGTTTATTTCCTATAATATAGGAGTATACATAATCAATATCTCTATGTCTATCCTTAGAGCATTCACATCCAGTCCTCTAAAATTATACATGCATTTCACTAAAAAACAACTTCTATAACAATATATTTCCACTAAAAACAAATACTTTTTCTCTCTCCTTTTCAATTAAATAATATTTTTATACCTTTATCATTACATTTTTCTCTCTCCTTCACTCACAACCACTTTCAATATATATTAAAAAATTATAATGAATGAACAGTGTCCCCCCAAACATACAGATAAACAGTAACATTTTCTCTCTCCTCCACTCACAACCATTTTTTATACTCTTTATATTTTAAAAACCCCACACTCACAATTTAATTCTTTAGATGTGAATGCTCTTATATCTTCTCTATTATCTCTATCCCTATAATAATAATAGTAGTAATAACAACAACTAAACCTAATATACAAAAGTCACAGGAGACACATGACACGTCAGCTTAATTTTTGTTTTTCACCTAAACCTTATACATTTAACTTACACCCGTTTCTTTTTTAATGTAACATTTAATACATTCCGTATTCTATTTCCATCAACCTCGCATATTTTTCATTATTTAAATTTTACCATTTTATAAAAAAGTTTTAGTTCACCGTTATTTTGCTTCTATTTTTCTAAATTTAAGAGTTATGATTTTCATTTTCTTCTTTCGCCTTTTATGATCCCACATATTTAAAATTACAAAAATAAAAGCAAGTTTTACTAATTCAAACTGTGTAATACACAGGGTTCTAACCTAATATTATTATATAGTATAGATGTGTGTGTGGATGGGTTTTTTTTTTCAAAACAAATAATATATTAAGAACTATAAGAACCGCATAAGTCATGATAGAAAGAAAGGGTGACGTTACGTAACTATCTTATATATCACATTCAAAACACCACGTACATTGTTATACAATTCTTGCAGTTCCCAGCATATTATTAGTTTTGAAATGAACGCTTCTTAGAGCGCGTGACTAACATATATATTACAAGCCAGGTGTCCTTGTAAGGTATAATAACTTGAAGATCATCTGAAGATTATGATGCTATTGAAAATGTACAGAGGTAACAACTATGGTTTGAATCTTTCAAAAACAGGTCATGGTACCTTATCATACTACCCTTCCCTTGATCCGGCCCCCCTTGATCCGTTGATGGTTTTGTAACACCTCTTTTTGTGTGAACCATAGTACAACTACACATGTGCCATACCCTCTTCCCATTTTCATGCATCCCCCACCTTTCTAGTATTTCCCAATTAAGCCCTTAGTTTTCTTTAACCACGTAAACTCCGTTAATTTGCGTGCAGTCGTTTGGATTTGCTATAAATCGGATATTTACTGAGATGCGATAGAAGTTGTAAGATTAGGTTTTGTTCGCCTTTCCCAATAGACTAGGTTGTGTTCGTCTTCTTAACGAAATTCTAAGAAAATGGTGTAGTACAAAGGGTTAAAAAGTTATGTTAAAAAGTTTTAATGTTTTATTCCACAAGTGTTGCCCACTTAACTTTGATCGTCTATGACGGACCTAAGGGGGTCTGAGTTTCAGTTGACGCTCTGACTAGCGAGACTTTTTTATTAACACATGGTTTTCATACTATCGTTTTCTTGTAGTTTAATCTCATATATACTTAAAAAGTTCTAATTCTATCATGAATGATAGGTTCACTAACCGTGAAATCTAGAACTCTATTAATCCATATGTATTTGGTGTTTTATTATGGACCTCATGAACTAGATAGAATAAAAGTATTATAATTAAAAAGCGTAATTCACAAACACTATTTAAGAATTTCAACAAGAAATATGTGTTTGCTTGTTTACCATTCTAGAAACCTCTAGAACCTATCATTTTTCGTATCATCTTCCATGGTGGCCTATAAATACATAGACTTTCATACAAATTCTATGATATGAGGCAGATAGTGCTTTATTCTAAGTATGTTATAAACATTGGTCTATATATCATACGTTTATCATTTCCTTTCAATATAAGTGAAAGCTTACCATTTATTTTGTGTGTTGCTAAGTTCAAATATAACAAGTTTTTGCTCACAACAACTTCTTTTTTTCATGTTCTATCTACTTGTTGGTTTATCCTATGATGAAGAACGACTAGTGAGATAAAAGATGTTGATGAAACGGGTTGAAGTGTCTCGATGATGTTGTTGACAGAAGATAGAGAGCACAGATGACGAAGTTGCAGCTAATATTTGGCATCTTTTTTCTTTGTGCCCTCTATTGTTCTGTCATCATCACATATCTTCTTCCTCTATTTCATCTTTTATCAAGAATCGTTCTGAGGTAACTGAAAAACCTTTATTTTCCTTAACATTGCTAGGAATATGATCGGCACACATTCTAATTACACTTTTTATTCGTAAGAAGAATGTAACACTTGGTTTCTTCCTAACGTTATACATTTTTGTTTAAAAAAAAGATATCAGTTATGTTGATATTCTCAAAATTTGATGTTTTTTGCTATATCTTTTACTGTTGCATTGGGCTAGATGGCTATGAGTTTGATGCTATTTTGCTAATTCTTTTATTGTTGTTTCCAGCATGTTGTTCTTCAACCAAAGGTGTAGCTATAATCTTCAATCATACAAGGTCGAAAGGAAGTTTGGGTTTCGTCGGGTTTAGTCTGAAATTGAACAAGGGAGGGTTTTTAGATCAAGGACCGCACCGAATTTGTGTGTTTTGGGTTGGTCTTGGGAAGGTCCGGGTCAGTTCATCGGTTTTCTTGGGTCAACCCACAAGATGCTCAACCCTACACAAACACGTCTAGCTAAATGGAGTCACATTATACATTGTGTGTGGGTTTCAGCGTTTGTTCTTATTAAGTGCTATTTCATGTCAAAACTTAAAAAAATGGTTATTTTACGTAAAAAATTTTAAATAACTGGTTATTTACACCAAACCTAAAATGTTAAATATGAAACGTGCATTCAAATATTCAATTGTCTAGTTTAAACACAATTCTTAATCTACATGTATTTTTTAGTGTATAATTTAATTTTAGTATGTATATGTATATGTATATATATAGAGAGAGAAACGAGATCAGGAGAAAACGCTCAAAAGTGTGAGAACGGTGAGAACGGATTCTGGCGTAACACGTGTCACTCGGCTTAGTGAAGGGCGCGGGGGGGGGGGGGGGGTTGTCATTTTATATTCTTTTTTTAAACGCGTGTCACATCACATTTCCATTTTCTGGCGTTTAAAAAATATGCGGCGTTTTTATTGCTTTTAGATCAGGATCATAGTAAATATTTTGGCGTTTTAACTAAGTATGGCTTTGATTGTTGTGCCAAGTAGGATGCAGGCCTATAATGTAAAAAACATCAGTAATTTTCTTGATGTTCATTTTTTTCTATCAAGTGTTGTGTCATGTAGGATGCAGGCCTATAATGTGACAGACAATTATGGCGTTTTGAAAAAATAAACAAATTCAATTTTCCATGTAGTGGCTTTTAATATAATAAATGTTTGGCAACAATGTTACCGTCTCTTCATTTTACTGTTTTTGCAATTACTGTTTCGTTCAGTTTCATCTGTCAATTAGTGTCGCTTTTTCCAGTAATAGTTTGTTTGGCATTTTTTGGCGTTTTATATAGCAACAACGTGCTTTGCTAGCATCCGTTCTCACAGTTTTCATACTATCAGGCGTTTTGGTGTTTGTAGTTTTTGGCGTTTTATACTAATTTTTTTTATTAGCCTAGAATTAGATAACAAACAATAGAAAATGAAAAAAATTAAAAATTCTAATCTAATTTCTCATCCAAATCTTCACTGTCATCAGCCTCTTCTACTTTAACCTTTTTGGCGTTTTGAACCTGTTTTGAATACCTTATGTAGATCCTTATTTTCCTACATAACGCCCATCTTGAAAAGATGCTTATTTTTAGTGGCATCCTGTATTGTGGTTTGATATATACTTGTTTGGTGACATGTTAAAGATCAACGTCTGCGCGAATGTATTGATCCCTTCATGCCATCCATATATCCATCAAGAATAAAGTGACATGATGACATATCAGTGTCATCAGTCTCTTTTTCATGAATATTTGTCCATCTCATTCAACAAAAACTTATAGAGATACCCACCTCAGAGAAGAATCCATTCAGTTAAACTTCATTCAGAACAATACTCAATATAGAAGAAATGAGGTTCCCCATCTGTGGGTTTTTTAACTATTTTTTGGCGTTTTAAAGTGAATGGTTTCTAGGAAACATGGCGTTGTGTTTTGGGTGTGATCAATTGATTGTGCAGAGACGTCTCTCTTATAGGATGTTTTTGGCGCGTAGTTTAGGCAGGATTTTATTTATAATAAATGATATTAATAAAGTAGCCGTCTTTTCAGTTACTGTGTGTATTTTTACTGTTTTTGTTCAGCTTTTTATGAGTTTTTAGGGTTATAGATGTGCCATCTTCCAAGTTTGGTGTTTTTCAATGGCTTTAAGTAGTTTTTGGCGTTTTTTTTTTCATTTTTAGCTTTTAATAATACTTGTCCAACTTACTTTTATTATAGTTTAGGAGTTTTTGGCGTTTTATTGCATTATGGCGTTTCACAATCATTATGTCTGTTTGGCGTTTTTATTAAAATAATGTATTTTTTTTGTTCTTAGCTGGAAGATACATAACAAACAACAGAAAAATAAAATTAAAAAAAATAAAAATAGAAACAATTCATCTTCCAAATCTTCACTATCATCAGTCTCTTTCTTCTTTGAAACATGTTCAATGGCGGTTTGACTTTGTCATGCTTGAGTTTTTGTTGTTGAAGTAGGCTTTTTTGTGGCCGTTTGGAAAGACAAAATGGCGTGAGTTTTTTGTTTGAATATGTATCTTTAAACCACTCATCAGTGTCATTCGTCTCTTCATGCCATTATAATATTCATCAATAACAAAACACAAAAAATGACATAAGTCTGACACCGGCATCTTTTTGTTTAAGATTTGTCCATCTCATGCAGCAAAATGTTATTGAGTCACATAACCTCAGGGAAGAATGCATTATGCAAAACTTCGCGTTGGACAATATTGAATATACAAGAAACGATGTTTGCCATTTTTGGCGTTTTACCTAGGAAATAGTGTATCTAAAAGAAACATCGATTTTTTGGAATCTTTGATGTTTGAGTGTTTTGGCGTTTTCTAAGATGATTGGTATAGAGTAAAATATGGTGTTTTGAGTAGGTGTGTTTGATGTTTTGGGGTTTTTGGCGTTTCTAAGATGAATGGTATATAGTAGTAAATATGGCGTTTTAGGTTTGAGGGGTGTGTTTATGTCTGAGATGTTTTTGTTTATATAGGGATGTGTTTTTGCCTGTAATGGCGTTTTATTCATTAGTTTGGCATTTTTAGTAGAGAAGTCTAAAGACCCTTTTACCCTTAATGAAGCGCGTCCACTTAATAGAATTCGTGTTATTTACGAAAACGCCACCGTGCCAATTTAGTCCATAGATTGTTTTGATCGGACGATCCATAACATTCTCACACTTTCCACCGTTTTCTCTAAATCCTGACCCTATATACATATATATAGGTAGAGGATCCTGTACATTAATCTAAAAGTGTGAGAAGGGTGAGAAATATTGTGGAGATGACATGTGTCCTCAATCTAAATTAATTCAAAAGGGGTAAACAATTGTCACACCTCAACCGATGGCGAAAACATCAGGGTGTGGCACTAAGCATTCAGATTGCTCATGATTTTCCATAACATCAAAAGTTTCATTATAGATTAATCAAGTTTCATTGTTTAACATCAAATATCAACCAAAACATAGTATCAAATACAATCATCAAATAATTGTCCAAATGATTCTAGATTAACTAAGATGTGTTTCTAGCAGCATCCTAGTAAGTTTCTTTGATTCCTAGCATCCTGTCAGCCTGCAACATGTATTAAAATAAAGTCAGTACAAAAATGTACCGGCGAGTATACAAGTTTGAGTATATAGCATATAGATTAAAAAGACTCATATCCATCATGTAAATGATGCCCAAAAGTAGTTTCAGCCATGCTAGTGTTCGCAGTCCAAGTGATAGCCCAAGTGTCCCGATGCTTTGGTGTTTTCCCAAGACTCAAGGAAAACTAGAATCCTCCTAACAATATCCCCGAGAATAATGGGAAGGTGCATCTTCCTATAGCGCTACTATTGTTAAGGCGGAACTACACACTCTAGATTAAACGTTCATATAGCATAAAGAATCAAGAATCAAGAATCAAGAATCAAGAATCACAAGTATCACATTCACATAGGATAGAGTTTAGATTCCAAAAGTTTCAAGTATCATAGTTTAATAGAATACATGTTGCATCCCAAAGTTTAAAACAAAAAGGGATCGAGTATACTCACAGTGATTGCTTAACAGATTAACTATTATTGGATCAAAGGGAGCTCTTTTATGTTTCGCCTGATTAGATTACAACAGATAAATGTCGGACAAAAATAACGAGATTGCGCAAGTGTCGGATCAGTCATTGGATCGGATGGCAGTTCGATCGGACAACGGTCCGTTCGGATTGCCATTCGATTGAGGTGACTGTTGTGAGCGGGGGACGGATTGCCATCCGATTGGATGGTCATCCGTAAAGATGGCCATTCGATCGAATGGTCATCTGATCCAAGTTGTCAAGATTCCAAAATGTTCAACTCTGGTCACTCTGATCGGATGGTCGTTCGATCGGACGACAGTCCGATCGGATTGCCATTCGACGATGGTAGTTTCCAAAGTTTCAAGGTTTCAAAGATTCAAGTTCCAAAAGATCCTAAGTGTTTAAGGGACATGATTCACATACCACCCCTGATCGGATGGTCGTTCGATCGGATCCTCCGATCGGATTGCTATTCGATTGGGAGGCTTTGTCCCGTTTCACACTTTTGTAAAGTTTCTAAGTTTCAATTCTAACGACGACCGCACGGTACGTATTGAGACAATGATTACCACATCAGCATCCAGCCAGTCTGTTCGGACGGGAATCACCCCAGTCCGTTCAGGTGTCTGTTCTTGTCTGGGTTTATGTCAGAATCCGTACTCCGGCCATCTTCTCCGGCGTCAATCCATCTCTAAGCCGACTCCAGGCTAATCATCAAGCCTACAGTCCGTTTAGGTCCGGATCTCACAATTTTAAGTAAAGTTTTAAGAAGAGATGAAGAAAGCATGAGTTTTAGCATGAAAAGTCTAGATTTGTCAAGATTTGCTGTAAAAGCACCTGAAATTCCATAGATTTGAGCTAGATCTTGAACGAAATGACATCACTCAACAGTTTGTACAACCGCCATGATGACGTCACCCTCAAGAGCTCAAATCTCAAAGATTTCACGGTGGAAAGTGAGATTTCAAAGGAGAATCTTGTAGAGAATAGTGTAATGATCAAAGATGTACAAGAATCTAGTGTAAAACGTACCGAAATCGCCTAGAAATGGAAGAAAAGAGGAGTGCGTGCGTCTGGTTCGAAGGAGGCTGTCACATCAGTGAGAAATGATGTGACAACTCCTATTTATAGTGCAAGGAGGAGTTAAGGCGATGTATCACATGGATCGGATGGCAGTTCGATCGAATGGCCCTCCAATCGAATGGTCATCCGATCAGATGGTCATCCGATCGGATTGCCATTCAATCAATCCATCCTTTCTGTTTCACAGTCTTTGATTCGTTTTGTGAGTTAGATTAAGCGTTTGTGTTGCGTATTATTGGATAATAGTATCACATAACTAGATTTCATCATTAACACATTAGTTTCCAAGTTTCATAGTTTCTGCCAGTGACAAGTCTCCAGTCTCTCGTTCAACCAAGTCTCAAGTTGCACGAGTCTTAAGAGTCAAGCACCAAAGTATCAAGAATCATAGAATCAAGAGTCTAGTTTCCAAGTATCAAGTATCAAGAATCAAGAATCAAGCCTCAATTATCAAAAATCAAGTCTCATAATGCTAAACATCAAGAATCAAGTTTCAAGAGTCAAGCATCATAGTATTAAGAATCAAGAATCTAGATTTAAGCATCACAAGTATCAAAAGTGTCAAGTATCACATAGTTTAGGGACCAAACTTGACAAATAGCTAAAAGTCTAGGGACGTAGGCGTTACAACAAGTAATTTTCTTATTGATTTAATTAATTGATAACCTCCCATAACCTCCACCCTTAATTATTGGAATACGAATCATCTCGTTAGAACTGTATAGTGTTATATATTTTATGTAGTGTTATATAGTGTTACATAGTGTTATATGGTGTTATATAGGGTTTTGGTGTTACATAGTGTTATATAGTGTTATATGATAGATGTATAGTGTTATATAGTGTTATATGGTGTTATATGGTGTTATATGGTATTATATGGTGTTATTTAGAGTTATATAGTGTTATATAGTGTTATATAGTGTTATAGTGTTATATTTTTCTTTTAGCATGTCTATGATAGATGTATAGTGTTATATATTGTTATATAGTGTTATATAGTGTTATATAGTGTTACATAGTGTTATATGGTGTTATATGGTGATACATAGTGTTATACGGTGTTATATGGTGTTATATAGTGTTATATGATGGATGTATAGTGTTATATATTTCTGGTAGCAGTTACATATTTCTGGATTTTTTAGAATGTCCAATTTTTAGAATAAGTTTAAAATTGAATCGCTGGAATTTAGGAGTGAATCGCTAGAATTTAGGAGAGGTTACCTAATTTGAAACATATACAAAGACACTATTACCCCTACAATTTTCAAATCAGTCCAAATAATTAAAACACAATTTATAATTTGATCCCTGTTGATTTCAACCATTAGATCTTTGATCTAATGGTTTAAAACACTTCTCATACTTTTGGATTAATATACACTATCCATACCCTATATATATATATATATATATATATATATATATATATATATATATATATATATATATATATATAGGGTAAAGTTCATTTGAAAACCACCCTTATTGCGAGAACCGCGAGAACCAATGTGAACACAAAAAATACCTAAAAAAATCCAAAAAACACACAATTTTTTATTTTTTTTTTAAATATTTTTCTAATAAAAATCTCTATATTTCGTTACCAAAAAAAACTTTTTTTTTCGAGTAACAGTTATGGATGCACATGTGCATATGTATCATTTCTTGAACAAATTCCGTAATATATTACCAGTAGTAGAAAAATGAACTTTCATTTCCATTACAATCCGTAATACACTAATTTTTACATCACCAATATTAAGAATACACATGTGCATCATTATGTATAACCATCACATAACGTATTTTGGTACAAGAAGTTTGTGATTTTAAATGATGAAGTAGGCCCATGTACATGTGTTTTGGTTAGTTATATCTAGTGGTTGATGGTAATATGTTGTTTGGATGGTATAAAGGGTGTTGATGTACATGTAATAAAGTGAAATATTGGTAATAGTATTGTATTATGAATGGTAGGAGACAATGGTATAGTATTACGGATGGTAGGAGGTAATGGTAGTGTATTATGGATGGTATGATAGATGAAAGGGAAGGTGTATTTAAAGTGGTGTACCAAAACACGTTATAACATGTTCATACATATAGATGCACATGTGCATTTCTACTGTTGTTAATGTTATAACAAGTTCATACATATAGATGCACATGTGCATTTCTAATATTGTTAATATAAAAAGTAGTGTATTATGAATGGTAGTGTAAATGAAAGTGCAATTGTCTGATATTAGTAATGTATTACGGAATTTGTCAAAGAAATGATACATATGTACATGTGCATGGATAATTGTTACTCGAATTTTTTTTTTGTTTTTTGGTGACGACATATAGCGATTTTTTTTATAAAAAAATAGTAAATTTTTTTTTGAGTGTTTTTAGCTATTTTTAGGTATTTTTGGTTGTGTTCACATTGGTTCTCGCGGTTCTCGCAATAAAGGGTGGTTCCTAACGGATCCTTCTCCTTCATAGTTTCATCCTTCTCCTTTCAACACATGGGGTTGAATCCCGTTTTTATAATACATTCAAATTATGAGATACAATTATTTTAGTTAGTTTTATGCACCTTCATGCTTATTTGTTTATTTAATTCATAAAACACTCATCTTAAATTTGTATTCAAGAGAGTTTATAGGCGTTTGATCGATGTTGGTGATGATGTTGATGGTGTGAAAGAAATGAGGTTGGAGCTTGAGGCTGCTACCAAAATGGCGGGGAGGGGGAAGGGTCTACTTCTTCTAATGTTGTAATGAGAGATGTAAAGATTCAATTGCCAGAAGATTGTTCCGTGGGCCAGATGAAACTATGAATGTTGAGATTCAATATCCAGAGAAGGTTCAAGAGACTATGAATATTGCTATAACGGAACCTGGTAAATATTCTTTCTAATGAATGTTTTGTAGGAGGCCCGTTCATAATTTAGAACAAAATGACATTTCAGAAACAGAATACAAAGAAAGAAATACAATACAACTAAATAAACAGAAAATAAACAAACTAAAACAGGAGATGGCTACAGAGGGGTCACTAGATGGGTATGTAATAAGTCTGCAATAAGTTTTGAATTTATCCCAGATGGGTCACTAGTTGAAATGTTCACTCAAGAGTTGAACGTTTCACTCAAGAGTTGAACGTTCAATCATCAGCAAGAATGTTCATCAACAGTTGAAATGTTCACCCATCAGTAGGAATGTTCACTCGAGAGTTAAACCCATCCAACCACCCATTTTAAAGAATGTTCACTCATCAATAGGAATGTTCACTCAAGAGTTAAACCCATCCAAACACCCATTTTAAAGAATGTTCACCCATTAGTAGGAATGTTCACTCATGAGTTAAACCCATCCAAACACCCATTTTAAAGAATGTTCACCCATTAGTAGAAATGTTCACTCAAGAGTTGAACCCATGTTTTCAATATTCAATGAATGTAAGGCAAAATTAAAACTTTAAAACATGCTATGAAAGATCGTAAAGTATATAAACTAAGAGAAAAAACTCCCTTGGTAATTACTCTTTTCTATTTTTGTTTTTGTTATGACCTATGAGAATCAAGTTAATAACATGACATTTCTTTTGTAACACAGCTGTCAACGCAATATGCTATAGGGGATAGCAACATACAAAGTCTTGTAACAAAACTAAAACAAGCTTTCCGGGGCACTTTCAACCCATTTGAACCATTTCAACAAAACTTGACCCGTTCACAGTTGCATCTTCAAAAATATTGTAACGCCCCAAATTTCATATGTTTTTAATATAAACTATGTGTATGATGTCGTAAGGGTAGATGGTAATTTTAGACTATTACAATAATAATAGTCGGTTAATTTTTGCTAGTAAGTCTAATTATTTAGAATTAATAAAACTAATTAAGAGGAAAGTAACTTGGTTAGATATGTAAACGACATGTTATGAAAACATGAGGGGCTGAAAGTGAAATATGGCTATGAAAATAATAAAACAAAAACTTGTAGCAGATGGTGGGCATATGTGTGTGTGTCGAGTTCAAGCAGGAAAGAAAAACAAAACCCACCTCTTCAACTACAAGTAGAAATTCAGCAAATTGAGGATGAAATAGGACTAGATTCTTATGACTGTGATGAAATTCTTAATCATCTAAGAGTTCTCTACATAAGGTATGTTGAAATTTGTAATTTGGTGATCTTGAATAAAGTGAGTTTATGTTTCATCCACGAAATTAGTAAGAAATTAAGCATGATTATGTGTTAGGATGACATAATGAATTATATGAAATTGAAAAGATGTGATTTTGGGTATATGCCTTATGCTTGTTATAATTGGCTAAGAAAGAGCCAAATGTGAGTTATGCATTTGATGTGATTTAATATGTACAATCATGTATGCTAACGAGAATGTGATTGTGATGACATGAAAGCATAAGGATCATGTTGAGTTGGACTCAAGCAAGTAAGGCAAACGGGTCAAAAGGAGACAAGGAAGCAGATGCGAATATGGACACATAAGGTAAGTGATTCCCGAACTAAATTTATTTATGGGTAAATTACTTTTTGAGTCCCTGTGTTTTATTGGTTTTAACCACTTGAGTCCAAAAGCAAAAGATTTAACGACTTGAGTCCCTATAAGCATTTTCTTTAACCATCTGAGTCCAAATTTCTAACACTGTTAAAATTTTTTGGTTAAATATTGTTAAATGACCAAAATACCGTTATATTTAAAAAATAAAAAAACACTTTCTCTTTCTCTTTCTTCACGTTAGGGGTGTGCACGGTTTGGTTCGGTTTGGTTCGGTTATTAGCATTATCCGTAACCGTAACCGAAGTCATCGGTTAATCGGTTCGGTTAATTTGTCGATTTTCGGTTCGGTTCGGTTTGGTTAATTTTCGGTTAATAACCAGTTCAAAGAAGGGCTATTTTTTTGCTTAGAAATACATGTAATGGAGGTATAAATACATGAAATAGATGCATAAATATATGAAATGGATGTATAAATAAATGAAATGGAGGGATAAATGCATGAATAGATGTTTAAATAAATGAAATAAAGGTATAAAAATGAAATGAAGGCATAAATAAATGAAATAGATGTATTATTACATGAAATGAAAGTATAAAACATGAAATAGAGGTATAAAAGCTAGAAATATATAAAGAAATAAATGATTCGGTTCAGTTTAGTTAAGTTAATTTCGGTTAACCGATGGTAAAAAAATATCCGTTAACCAACTTTCGGTTAATTTCGGTTCGGTTTTGCCGGTTTTCGGTTCGGTTTCGGTTAACGGTTCGGTTATTGCACACCCCTGCTTCACGCTTATCTCTCTGGTCTTTCATTCTCACCCTTCCATTTCTTCTTTCCTTTTATACAAAACTCCCACACACACTTTCACAAATCTAGAGAGAGAAACAGTTTAGAGAGAGATTCAGAGAGGGTGAGAGTCGGAACAGAGAGATGATCGGAGAAGATGATCGGTGGTGAAGATGACCCTTTCTAGATGATCGGTGGTGAAGATGATGGTGATGGAGGACTCCGTCACGGTGGCGACGTAACAGAACCGATAGAACGATCCACGCAATCCGTTGAGCGACTGAACGGTTAGTAACGGCGAACGGAAACTTATCGGAGGATTTTCTGGCACGAGGATGCCGGAGACGAGGAGATCGGAGCGGAGATGCCGGCGGTTACGGAGTGTTGTGTCCACTGTTAGGTAGACGGATTTTAGCGTGCATTATTTATGTGGAAATCACATTATAGGAGTACGTTTTCATTTTCCCCCCTTTGTTCGCCGGATGTATAGACAGATAGAGAACTATCAATTATAGATACAGATGTGTGTGTGTGTAGGATGTAGAGATTGTGAAATAGAGAGTGTGATGTCTGTGAAGTGGGGGGGGATGGAGTGGAGGTGTGCGGCGGAGGGAGACGGTTGCGGACGGTGGCCGGAGTGGAGATCAGGTAGTGGACAAACGTGGTTTGTTACATACTTACGTGCTCTAGTCGGTTTCTTTTGTACAACACATAACGGCAATGGAGGACTCCGTCACGGTGGTGGGGGTGAGACGGTGGTGGTGGGTGTTTGGAGGTGGCGGTAGTGCGATGGTGGTGGCAGTGGTGGGGATGATGGTGGGGCAGTGGTGGGGATGGTGGCTGTGCAGTGGTGTTTAGAGAGAGAGAAGAGACTTGTACTGATGTGCATATAAGACTTGTACTTTGTGTGTAAATGACCAAATTACCCTCATAGTTAACAGACTTGGTGGATGGAGTTAGAAATTTGGACTCAGATGGTTAAAGAAAATGATTATGGGGACTCAGATTGTTAAACTTTTTGCTTTTGAACTTAAGTGGTTAAAACCCATAAAACACAGGGACTCAAAAAGTAATTTACCCTTTATCTATACTATATATATATAATGCATATTTGAAGGGCAGAAATGGTCATTTGCCACCTTTTCAACATTTACAAGCCTTTAAAGCATATTGTACAATCATCTAAAGCACACCAACCTTTAAGTTTATTCAACCTGAAGTTTGGGCGGCCAATCCTTTTTGTCCAAAATCCCCGCTCATCCCCACTTCCCCATACATCATCCTGTGTTTTCAAAATCAAATCGCCCTTCTTCTCTCTCAAGAAACCCTACAAACTCATCAGAGCCCAAATCCAGATCCATCCATCATGGTACCAAGAAGACCACGCTAAGATCTGCAATTCCTAGATCTTTCATTTCTTATCCGCCTCCATCTACACTCTCTCTCCTTCTCTCTAAAAAACCCTATATACTCCTCACACCACAGACTAAATCCAGCTCATCAAGGTATGGATTTCACCCATTTACATCTTAATTTCCCTTCTAATCAAGTGTTTTCTTCATTATCTTGGTATATCTAGGGCCATGGTGACAAAAAGAGAAAAAAAAAAGAAACAAATCTGGAGTGGATAAACGGAGGTAAGTTGTTCATGTGAGGGCGAAGAAAGGGAAATTTTCATTGGACTATCTTTCCTTCTTCACATACATGATATTCTATTTTGAGATTTCGAAGATTACAGAGGTATGTTTTGCTTTTACAAGAACCCTAATTACAGAAGTTGTAGCTTTTGAGGTTATTGATGTAGGTGGCTGCAAAGATCTTGAATGATAAGGAACCAGAGTTCTGCAAATGGGATGGTGATCTTTCACAGTTGCAAAATGTTAACGAGAAGTTGAACGTGGTTGCTGAGGTAATTTTAGAGTCAAGATGATTATTTTTTATTTTGACTTTTAAAGCACATATTACATCTGTTATAATCGGTTGAATTTGCTTTGGATATGTACTTGATCTCGCAACTCGAGGATTTAAAATTGCAGTCGGAAGTTTTAACTTATTTCTAGATTGTGGACCTTTATAAAAAGCTTGATTTTTTGTTGAAGAAAATGTAGCTGATTATCTAGGTTTGATGGATGGTTTATTTGAAGCAAATCAACGTAATGTCAAAAGGGTATATGATCAATAAAAGACATTATTATTAAATATGGAGTTATATATATCATATTTGCAAGACAAATATGTTTCTATTTTATATTCACTTTTATTTGTGAAGGCATATCACATCAGGGAGCTTCCTCAAAACAGCAAAATGGTAGCCATGCACAGAGACAGTCTTGATGTATAATTTAATTCTCTTTTTTGTTCATATTGTTACTTTTGATATAATTTGTAATTTTTTTCTTTAAACCAGGTTCTTATCAAGGATGTTGAAGCTCAGCCCATCATGATCTGGTGAGTTGTTGTAGTTAGTTAGGGGTGGCAAAGTGAATTGGAAAAGGGTTTGTGCAAAGGTCAATTTTGGTTCCGTCGACCAACAAACACTAATTTGCACTTTGTTTTCTCAGATGTTATAAAGAATAATGTTTTGAACATGATTAAACTGAAAAGGCTATATCCATTCTGGGACAACACGTTTCAAACACAATAATAGATAAACTGGCCCCTTTTCTAACACATTATTTTATGTGCATAATAATTATGGTGACCGTCAGGGATGGTGGGGGGGGGGGGTGGGGGGTTCTATAATGGTTTCGCCATTCAGTTTAGATCGAACATGTGAAAATGGTTCAAATACATGCAACCTCTTAAAGTGACATTATTAATAAAACTAGATGATTACTGTAAGGATAGTCTTTTTAGTCATATATTATTGCCGGTTTGTCATCACTTAAAATGTAATTAAATGTGTTATTTGAGTAAAATATACAATTGTTTTTTATCAATCCCAATCGACCCTACTTGACCTGTTTTGACCAGTACTGAACTATACGAAAACTGACCCAAGATCCTTACCTAACCTGCCCTACGCGCCACACCCATTGAGACTCGTTTACTTATGAATGGATGGATTTAGGTTCATTGCTAACAAGTTAAATGAAACCATTTTTGTATGTACAAGTATATATGTAACTAGCATTCTCATTAGACAAACCTCGACCATCTTATGACATGGACCTATCAAAAACCAACCAATTTTTTTTTTACTTAAGTGACATAGGTTAACAGAGGTTTAAAAGTAATTTTAGGGGAAAATAGTTTCAGACAGGTGTAAGTTATGAGCTTGTTGCTGATTTGTTGGTTGAATTACTACATTGTTGGTCCACGTTTAACAAGATCCTTTCATTGTGTATTGCTTGCAGTGTTGTTGAGTTTATGGGCCTGAAAGTTGTGGCGAACACCATTCCGGTGGACATTGTTTACACTTTTGACGTGGTTGTCTGTGCCACTGATCTTTTCAATTGGATTTACCGATGCGCTCTCCTAGATTATGAAGCATTCCGGTAATAAGTTGCTGGAATTATAGGCACACCCTACCCTGTTAGCAAATTGTGTTGGAAATTTAGATATTATGAATGGATATTAATTTAGTGAGATTATAATTTAATGAAATTATAATTATTTACTAGACTATTCATATGGAACATAAACTCTTAAGAAGAGTTTTTATGTCAATTTATTAGTGTTTATTAGAGTTTATGTCTCTAATAAATCTCTAATTAAGTACTAGACTCTTCATATGTAACATAAACTCTTAAGTAGAGTTTTTATGTCAATTTATTAGTGTTTCTTAGAGTTTATGTCTTTAATAAATCTCTAATTAAGTACTAGACCCTTCATAGGTAACATAAACTCTTTAGTAGAGTTTTTATGTCAACTTATTAGTTTTTATTAGAGTTTATTTCTCTAATAAATCTCTAATTAAGTGAGACTTGTCTCTACCCATGTCTTTTGTATTAATAGTAGGCTATGTGCCTAACTAGATGGGTTTTATATATAAAACTATAAGAGTAAGAATAAAAGAAAGAGATATAAATATATCCATGAAGAGTCTTTGGAGAACTAGTACTTGATGACCCATATGTTGGGAACATATAGAGATAAGTTTCTCTACATGATTCAACTACTTTTATATTTTTAGTTTCCAAAAGGTCTAACACTATGTTTTTATCCGGTGTAACCTCGGGCGCGTGGCCTTCTCTGGCAGTACAAACTGCTTCGACTGTTGTACCCTGGGAGACAGACGCGTCGTCTTTAGTGGAGTCGCGAAATCTGTTTTAAGGGAAGCGTGTTGAACACGTGCCTCAGCCACAACCTTCAACATTTGCTTGTTATTTTTGTAGGAAATTATTGTATAAGAAGACGTGGTTCAAGACCTCGTTGAAGCCTACACAACGGACTGAAAACGCAACGAACCATACAAGTAGACACGGTTAAAGATCAAGTTGAAGACTTTATCTTTTGAAGATATTGGTTTGAATCATGTTTTATAAAATATGTTGTAGTTCATATTTATTTTCGTTTGAATTTGTACACGGTTCATGTACTACAATTTCCCAAATGTTTAAAGAGAATATCTTTATTTTTTTATTAGTTTTATTAATAAAATTGTGACCCATTTCCTACAAACTTAAAACAGATTTCATGAGATTGTTGCTACAATCTTAAAACCTTATTTATAAGGATTTTAGGTTCACGAAAAGATTTATAATAAAAAAATATTTTTAGAGATTATGATCTTATAAATTTTTTTTTTTTTGGGAAATATGTATGTAGTACAACTTGTTGTGTTTGGATTTTTTGAGATTGAGATACAATCTTAAATCCTATACCGTGGTACAAAACGAATAGTTTTGGTTCAAACGTTTGGTTTTGAAACGATTTTGGGAATCGTTAATTTTTATAACTTTTGTGTTAGATCGGGTTTATTAGTGTAAACCATATGTTTTTTGTAAACGTTAAATTCTCTAACATGTGTGTTAGACCGGAATTATTGGTGTAAACCATACGTTTTTTTGTAAACGTTAAATTCTCTTAAGTAGAGTTTTTTGTGTCTTTAAATAAGAGTTTTATGTTACTTGATTAGAGTTTTATGTCTCTAATTAAGTCTCTATTTAAAGTAGACTCTTCATCCACCCATGGATTGATATGAACAAATAAGTCTTATAATGATTTTTGTAATCATTTGTCTTCTAACATGTGTGTTAGAAACGTTCATGAAAAGCGTTTGTTTGGAAGCAATTCTTTAATTATTTAGTTTCTAATGTGTGTATTAGAAATGACTTATTTATTTGAAACATATATGTGTTTTTAGCAAGTCGAATTAACATTTTATGGAAATGTTAATATTTCTAACGTGCGCGTTAGAATTTCTTTCATTTTAACATCATTGTTAAAAATGATTAAAATACAAATATTTTGAAATGTTTTATATAAACATTTTATATAAGTAACTTGTTGTAGCATTAATTTTAATTCTTTGTATGGTTTAGAAATAAAAGGTCATACTTTGAAGTTGATGTTTGATTGGCTTCAAGAATCGAATCACCATAAAGTGATGTAGTTGTGTGAGATTTATCACCAACTTTAATTTGTGATTTCTAAATCCATTTGAGTGAAATTTTAATTACTAATTTAACTCTTCATGTGGTGAAACTCTTGAGTAGAGTTTTAATGATGACATTTGATGAGTTTTATTAGAATTTAAGTCTATAATTATTGAGACTCCTAACTCTTCATATGGTGAAACTCTTGAGTAGAGTTTCAATGATGACATTTGATGAGTTTTATTAGAGTTTAAGTTTATAATTATTGAGACTCTTAACTCTTCATATGGTGAAACTCTTGAGTAGAGTTTTAATGATTACATTTGATGAGTTTTATTAAAGTTTAAGTTTATAATTATTGAGACTCTTAACTCTTCGTATGGTGAAACTCTTGAGTAGAGTTTTAGTGATGACATTTGATGAGTTTTAATGATGACGTTTAATGCTTTAATTTGGTCATGTTTTGCATATATAAAATGACTTAAATTTTCTAACACGTGTGTTAGAAAATGTGTATCACGAATACTAGGTTAGAGATTGTTCATAATGAACAGAAATGTTTTATATAAGCATTTAATTGCCTATGTGTGCATTAAAAATGATGAGAAATGGTTTATTTTATAAACTATATCTTTGGAAAACGTTTTATGTAAACGTTCAATTCTATAATGTGCTTGTTATAACATTTTTTTTTCTAACATGCGTGTTAGAAAATGTTATTTGGTGAAAAACAACTTTGTGTTGTTGTGAACAAATTTAATTGTTCAAGTTTAATACTTAAATGTAGTATTTGTAACAACTTGGTGTTGTTTTGAGCATAATTGTCCAAGTTTAAAGTTTCAAGATTAAATGGGGAACTTACACTTACAAGTGCATAGAGTCTTATTGAGGGAGTAACTCAAGACATGCCATGGGACGATATTGTTGAGAAGATTTCGGTCAGATTATAAAGTGTTGAAGATAAAAAACACTTTTCTATTTGATGTCTACATATTGTCTATGCTTCCGTTTAAACTTCAAAAGTGATTGGCACTTATGATTTAGTTTCCAATGTATTTTATTGTTTTGTGTTCAATATATTCGGATAACACATGCAATTTTTACAAAGAAATAAATCACTAATGGTTGTGACGTATAAATTATTTTTGTGGAAAATAATTATAACGTCAACTATACATTGTTTAATAGAATATGGTTTTAAACGGATAGTACATGAAAATTTTTGGACATAAACATCTTAAGAGTTGTTGCATTGACTAAATGTCAAAGAGAAGACATCAAATGTGTAACCACATCATGAGAGAATAATGAAAGAACGTACTGAGTGTATTGAGATGAAATACACAAACGAGATTCATGTCGACATACTTCGTTAGAAGTCTTTGGAAAATTCACAAGTGCGAATAATAAATCTTGCGAGATTTGTTCCAAGTGATCTACACGTAGATGCGTCTACCACTTGATTATTGTTAGAACTATATGGAGATTTTACCTTCGTTTGGGAGAGCATCCTAAATATACATATAACCTAATGAATAAAAATAATTGTGTGCAAATCACTTATGGCAAAATTATGAATACCGTGTTGTTGAGTGTCAATCTAGTTGACTCTATGTCACACATAATAGTGATTGTAGACGAGGAACATTCATCTTGTTGGTGATGAATGTGTTCACCAAGTGACTTGGATTAAGACTTATGTTTTAAGTCCTTATGAGTCAATGGTAAAGTGTTGGAGATCAGACGTAAACAAGTTATGTTCATTAAATGAATGATAAAAATTTAGCTATGTGCTATATACAATAATTTGTGAGACCTTCCTAAATATGATGTTTTAGGATTATGAATAAGTCTTGTTATTTTGTCTTAACAAGGGATGAATGTGGCAAAGTGATATTATGATATCCTTAGGGCTGTGAAGAATCAGAATGATGCATCTTCTGTTCACATGCTAAAGTATTGTAGTCTAAAGCATGCTAGACTTGTACTTGGTTAATTATGGGTCTTGACGAAGACTAATTAACTCTAAACATTCAAATGGGTATGAACACAAAAAGAATTTGTGTATAGACAAAGTTGAGGGAGAATTTTCATTCATTATAAGGAAAAGACATGTAACCTTTTAATAGTTTGTTCGAAAAGCTAATGAGGAGAACTCGTTGTCTAAGCTTATTCTAGATGTTAAATTAGAATTATTCTAAGTTGGTGGCAAACTTATGACAATGGCATGTGTTGCTTTGGTCAGCTCAGAAGCTTATGTAAGCTAATGCAATATGAGTTGAATTCACTGATACAATAAGGTTGATCTTGTTCAATCATATATGTATAAATGTCGCCATAAGTGGTGTTATGGAAATGTTGATCAAATGGCAAGAAATGTGGGGGAGGATCCGTTAAGAAACAACCCTGTAAGGGTATGTAGAAATGGTTCTCATTAACCCATCTAGATGTTATACAATAACACTTAAATGTAGGGGTGTCTTGCATTTGTTTTTGGCAATAAGGATTTTGTAATCCAATCTAACATTGCAAATAGACGACTAAGTGGAGGACACAAATGTCGTAGTGCATAATAGAGATGTGTTTGCCTTAAAATAATAAATATATCATTCTAAGACAAATATTATAACCAGATTCAGGTGGCCACTGAGGTTATAGTCTTAGAAGTTGACAATAGGGAATGTTAACTTTCGAGTTACAAACACGTCATGACAATTGATCTCAACTACAAAGTTATTTTTAGTGACTTGTCAAAGACAAAGATAATGTTATGGATCCAACAACCTGAGGGTTTATTAGAGATCAAGTTGTGGAATGAGACTAAAGCTCATGGAAAAAGGGTGTGTGAAGGAAACCTACCTTAGTTGACTGGAGATCCCAAGATCTAAGTTCAATAGGACAACAAATTCATATGCCTAAGGGCGGTCACTGTGGGGGCATAGCTGATATGCATAAGCTAGTATATATGGTCATATATACCCCCTAAACGATAAAAGGGTGTTTAAATACGTTCTAGTTCATTCCTATGAAATTCAGTGACAAATTGTGAGGCTAAGCATATTATGTGGTAAATGATTTTGCGTAATCATGGTAACCACGATGCTTTTAATGATTTAAGAAGAATTAGCTATGTCAGAGAGAAGTGGGATCGCTTCGAATGGAATTGGGGGCACAATTCTTAGAGCTCTCGCAGAACCAGGAAAGTGTTCCACGACCATTATTGGACACGCCTATGAGGAGATGACCCAGCTAAGGAGAATATTGTGTGAAGTGTATTGTCATCTACATAAATGGGGGTTTGTTCAAGGACATCGTGTCTACAAACCACTAGGAGGCTAAGTATGTTTCACAACGGAAATTTCAAAGGGACACCTACTTATCCGGCAATACTCAACTGTCGAGGTTCCATTGAAAACTTTGTGTGTTTTGATCAATCTCCATTCATGTGGGGGATTGTTGGAAATTTAGATATTATGAATGGATATTAATTTAGTGAGATTATAATTTAATGAAATTATAATTATTTACTAGACTATTCATATGGAACATAAACTCTTAAGAAGAATTTTTATGTCAATTTATTAGTGTTTATTAGAGTTTATGTCTCTAATAAATATCTAATTAAGTACTAGACTCTTCATATGTAACATAAACTCTTAAGTGGAGTTTTTATGTCAATTTATTAGTGTTTCTTAGAGTTTATGTCACTAATAAATCTCTAATTAAGTACTAAACTCTTCATATGTAACATAAACTCTTTAGTAGAGTTTTTATGTCAACTTGTTAGTTTTTATTAGAGTTTATTTCTCTAATAAATCTCTAATTAAGTGAGACTTGTCTCTACCCATGTCTTTTGTATTAATAGTAGGCTATGTGCCTAACTTGATGAGTTTTATATATAAAACTATAAGAGTAAGAATACAAGAAGGAGGTATAAATATATGCATGAAGAGTCTTTGGAGAAGTAGTACTTGATGGCCGTATGTTGGGAACATATAGAGATAAGTTTCTCTACATGATTCAACTACTTTTATATTTTTAATTTCCATAAGGTCTAACACTATGTTTTTATCCGGTGTGACCTCGGGCGCGTGGCCTTCTCCGGCAGTACAAACTGCTTCGGCTGTTGTACCCTGGGAGACAGACGCGTCGTCTTTAGTGGAGTCACGAAATCTGTTTTAAGGGAAGCGTGTTGAACACGTGCCTCAGCCACAACCGTCAACATTTGTTTGTTATTTTTGTAGGAAATTATTATACAAGAAGACGTGGTTCAAGACCTCGTTGAAGCCTACACAACAGACTGAAAACGCAAGGAACAATACAAGTAGACGCGGTTAAAGATCAAGTTGAAGACTTTATTTTTTGAAGATATTGGTTTGAATCAACTGTTTTATAAAATATGTTGTAGTTCATATTTATTTTCGTTTGAATTTGTACACGGTTCATGTACTACAATTTTTCAAATGTTTAAAGAGAGTATCTTTATTTTTTTATTAGTTTTATTAATAAAATTGTTACGCATTTCGTACAAATTGTTTTGTTAGCTGGTTGTTTTGGTTCAGGTTTGTTGTTCTTGGTAAGAAGTTAGCAACTACTAAGAGGACCCTGATTTTCCTTTTTGGAGAATTAGTAACGTCACTTCATGTTCTGCTTTTAGACTTTTAATTGAGCTTTTTGAAAAGGTAGCCAAACACTGACCCAAATAAGCTCGGTTCAATCTTCACCCTTTTATCCCCCCTCTCAATTTTAACCCAACAACTATAAAGATGCTGAGCAATCTAAAGGTAATTGCTGTTTGCATCACCTCACATTCTTGTTTAACACTTGTTTGTTGATGGGGTGTGTTATTGTAACTTATAGTGATTTATATGATTTATGCAGTTTTTTAGGAATCTGATACACATATTAATTGAAGATAGGTTCTGGTTATTGCGGTTTTGTTCAAGATAATGAAACATCGATTTTCCATTATTCAGGTTCGGTAAGAGACTCTTATAGGAATCTGCCTACATCCCGATTATTTTCAACCGGATTATTAACTCCACTCATTTTTCTCCACTAAGTCAGAGGTATTATCGTCTTTTTTATTAACTTAAAAGACAATTCAATCTTTTTCACTTTATGTGCATTTACCTTAATGTATAATTATTCAAAATACCCTTACTAAATAAAAAAATGATACTCCTGACTTAACGAAAAAAAATGGATGGAGTTAACGAGCCGGGTGAAAATGACAAGATTCAAACCTTTTGAATCCAAATGCGGAAAACCAAAACCTTTGGCTGAAAGTCGCAAAATGGCCAAACCTCAGGGATGGAAATGACATTTTACTTTTTAGTGAATTATAATCAAGTTTTGAATTTTAATAGTTTTCATCAGGTATGTGGCTTCGGTTTTTTGTTTTCAGTGAAGTGAGAGTAGAAGGATTGGAGACGCTCAATTTTCTTGATAATTTGCAGCAGGGGTAAAGGTTCACAGCGCAACCAGATGCCATCACCTTTGATGGAGAGGTTGATAGTATATACGTAGTTAATTACATACATATATGCATACGTATTTTTATACAATTGGGATTATGTTTTTATTAATATGGTATTTTTTTATAGGTCGATCGAGTTTATACAAGAACACCTGGTAACGTAGCCATTATAGTCCATAAAAAGAAGAGGACGATTGTAATCCGTAATGAAGGCCTCCCGGATGCTGGTATTCTTTGAAAATAATAATAAAACTATATTTCCTAATTATGTTCTTTGGTTCTTAACTTTAAATTCCTGACACGACAAGAACTTGTCACAAAAGTAACGAGGTTTTCAGTTGACAAGTCTTAATTCATTTCATAAACAGACCTTGTTCGTTATTGGGTTGTACTAATATCGAACTTTATTACATAACAAGTTCAACCCTACCTGTTTAGCCGGTTTACAACTTTATTACAACCTACCAACCTAGTCACGACCTCAATTTAATCCATTTAGAATTTGAGTACAACCCATTTACAACCCGCCAACCCATAATCAGCTGCGATCCCGTTTAGATAAATGGGTTACATGGGTTGTGTTCGGGTAACATGGTGTTCTCTATGATCCGTGTCAAAACAAAGGGTTTTCTGTTTTAACTTTACAATCCGTCTCCAAATGCATACTTTTTGTATCTTTGAATTCCAATATTATGTAAAACCATGAGAGACTTGTACCCTCCAAAATTTTGAACTTGTAATGGTTATTAACGAAATAAATATATATAAAAAACTAAATTTGATTTGCAGCACATCCTTTGAAAAGTATCTTTTATGATGGTACATGTTCGAGCTAAAATTCTGGATCTGCCTTGTAAACTTTTGTGTTCTTTTGAGTTTAGTATTCAAGTAAAAATTCAAATTCATTTATGTTTACTTTCAAGATTCATTGAATTTTGCTCTCTTTAACTTCAAGATAAATTCATGTTTCATATAGCTCTATATTTATCAACTTTAAGATTCATGTAATATGGAAATTTTGCTTTCTTTTATCTTCTAGAATCATGCCCAGAGATTAATTTTTGTGCTTTAACATTTTCAAGATTCATGTAATACACATATGTCACTATTCATGTCCATGCATTATATAATCTATTTCCTTATTGTTGGAAAACAACGGTTTCGGGTTTGCAGACAAAGATTACAAGACGATGCTATTAGTTGATTCCGGTGTTCTCGAAAATCCAATCAATTTAAAACCATTAGAAGAGTGGAAAGGATATCAAGAGCTTTCGGTAATCTCTTCGAGTTATTGTAGAGGTCAACTGGATGTTAAAACTGTAGCATTTTATGCTAAAACTAGATATAACCGATGCCATTTTCAAGATAATGGAACACCGATTTTCCATTATTCAGGTTCGTTAAGAGACTCTTATAGGAATCTGCCTACATCCCGATTATTTTCTCTGCTCGGAGAATGACGAAGACTATGGGATGGCAGCGATGGCTCTGCAAACTGCAATCCTTCAACACCGTCTGGAGCTCGTGATTCTCTTTGGCGATGAAAGAGGACTTAATACATCAATATTGGGTTCTTAAAGAGTCAAGAAAGAATGGTTTGTACCCAAGCTTCTGATATCCAGGTTTAATTTCTAATTTTTCAATATTTTTTTTTTGGTTTTAATATCAAGCAGTTTGTTTTGATATACAGTTTTAGAGTTTCATTTTTTGTTTGAAGTTTGCTTATTTATACGAATTAATCGAACAATATCAATTTTTTGTTATCATTTTAAGCCCCATGGGTTCTTAAAAAAATCATTTTCTATCTTCTAGATGTAAGCCAGATAAGTCATCTTTTCTAAATAGGCTACAATTTACGAATTTGTAGGTCCCTCTCGGAGGATGACGAACCTAAACCTTGTTATACAAACTCACTAGCGAGTGCGGAATCCAAGCTAACAAGCAAACCGAGATGAAACAAGTATAAAGCACAACACACAAAGTTCACCGATTAACACCACTGTATTAATACGTATGAAGGTTCCGGTTACAAGCACAATGTTTACAAATCAAACTTGCAAACTCTCAAAGTGTGTGTGTGTGTGTTTCGGACAGAATGCTCTCAACTCTCTCTATCTCTTGGTGTGCATCTAAGTGTCTGTCTTTCTCCGTGAGAACACAACACACTGCATGGGTATATATATACCCAGCCCAGCATGTCTGACCGAAGGATCCGATAGATGTCACGAAGGATCATCTATCGATCACAAAGCCATCGAAAGATCGTCAAATACTTCGAAGGATTGCATATCCTTCGAAGTCCAACAGTAACTTTCGTAGCATATCTTTCGATGAGATCGAAGGATCTACATTATCCTTCGATCACTCATCCTTCGAGACAGACATGTTACAACCAATATCTGATTGTTTGGCCAAGTCAAACCAGGAGGACGGTTGACTTGGTTAACTTACAGGACTGACACGGAAATCGTTTACATCGTGACTAAATACAGACAAAGTACAGACACAAGTGCACCAACAAACTCCCCCTTGGCTGTAGCTTTGTCTCGATCTTTGATGTTTGTAGATTTGTCTGGACCTTGATCATTCTTGATCTTCATGTCTTCAAGACTCTGATGTCCTTTCAAGTCTTCAATGTCGGAGGATCTTCAAAGTCTTCACGTCTTGAAAGCAGAGAGTGTATCAACAAACTATCCGTATCATGTAGGAAGTGTGTTGACAAACTCCCCCTTAACATAAGCTCCCCCTTGAGTTATGCTCGTGAATGACATGATCTTTATGAAGTGAGATCCTTGTGGTGTTGATGATGGCCAGCGGCAACTCGATCATCTTCATCTTTTGAGCGCCTTCTCGTCGTGTCTTCATTCCAAAGCTTGTCATCGACCATGTTCTCCTAGCCTTTAGAATCTGCACATGCAAGAAATCTAAACGCGTAATGAGAACAACTGCTTGGAATAGATAGCATAAACAAATGACACACGAATGACCATGTCACTATCAAACACCGTCCGACAGTTTGAAAGTTTAATAAGTTTCTCGATTTTAGATTTAACTTTCAAAACTTGCAAATTTCGACCGTTTATGAAGATTTAGTCAATTCGGTTTTCGTTCAGGTTTCAGGTAACGAAGACTCGAGCTCCAACATCGTACGATCGAAAATAAAGTAGAAATAAAATCTTTTTGGCTTTTACAAAGTTTATATTAAAACACACCTAAAATCTTTTTGGTATTTTTGAATAGATTAAAAGGCAACAATTTTAATATCCTTTGAGTGTTATCAAACGACATCACCGCTAATGTCGTGCTGATATGCACCAAACGACGAAACTGTTTTAAAAAAAAGACAATAAAAATTAAGCAGTAAATAAATATATGCAGACATTCTTTTTGCGAGTTTCGAGGGTAAGAGAATCATATCAGTGTACGGTCATGCCAGGACACTCTTGTTGTTCAGTTAGTTAACATTAAGATAAGCATCCTATAACAATTATCGGTATTGTTGTCCACTTAAGCTCAACTTATCAGATGTAATCATGGCGAGGGGATATGTTAAGGTATGATTTATACTTACCGACCGGTGTTCATCCACATCACGACACATTCCCGTATCAAGGTATGCACGAGAGTTCATCTTACCGGTGAGTATACCGATTATCATCTGTTTGACCGTATAAAATGTGAGATACTCACTTATTTTGATTGAAAACAAGCCCTATGTGATATAATCACTTATTGATGAGGAACTTGATTTTCATATGCATGAGGGCACAGGAGCAAGTCCGTGAACAGGTCAGTACTTCCGTACAGCAGAGAGACGAACTTGACTCCCGGATAAATGTGATATTTTATCACTTATTTGTTTGGACATGTGATTGTTTATCACTTATTGAGGTCGAATGCAGTATGTATTATGTACACGTATGTATAGTATCATGGAAGATCTAGACTTGCGTCCCCGTTATTTTTCGGTAAAAGATACAACCATGATACCCAGATGATAAGCAGCATAAAGACCGAATATCTCAGAACCTCAGCAATCTATCAAACGAAATTTCGGTACTAAGACCATATGCCAATGAATGGTTCCCACCTGGTCTTCAGTCGATTTAAGATTTATATCACCCTGCACACTTTAAAATGATTGTGAGCCTACCGATACATCTTATATAGAGCTGCTTATCGTTTTTCATTTAAGGTTTAAAGAGGTTTGAATAGACCACTGATGTACTATCATTTTCTCTTTTGCTCGCCAGGAAACTCATTTTTGTTTTTCTATTGTTTTTGTGTTTTTGAAATTTTTCGATGTTTTTGGATTTTCAGATTTTTGGATTTACTCCCCCTAAAATCAATAAACTAAGACAAATTTAAAACACAATGGTATTTACAAAAATGATTTTCCGACGTTGGTTTACTCTTGCTTGACCTTAATGCCGTTTACCAATAATAAAAAGTCAAATCTAGATTTGTCAAATGCTTTGGTAAAAAGGTCGGCACGTTGGTCATCGGTGTGGACCTTAACAACATCGATTAGTCTTTTCTCAAAACAATCACGTATGAAGTGATATTTGATTTCGATGTGTTTGGTCTTTGAGTGCTGCACAGGATTTCTAGTGATCTGTAATGCAGCAGAATTATCAACGTAAATAGGAGTAGTTAGGAATTCAAAATCGTAGTCCCGCAATTGTTGTTGGATCCAAAGAACTTGGGAGCAACAACTTGAGGCAGCAATGTATTCAGCTTCGCATGTTGATGTAGCGACGCACGTCTGCTTCTTACACTGCCATGTGACAAGGCGATTTCCTAAAAACTGACATCCAGCCGTTGTGGATTTGCCGTCGATTTTGCATCCGCCATGATCAGAATCACTGAATGCGATCAGGTCAAAGTTATTATCCCTAGGGTACCATAGACCGGTGTCAGGGTAACCCTTCAAATAACGAAAAATCCTTTTTACAGCTGCAAGATGTGAGGCCTTCGGGTTGACTTGATATCTGGCAAGCAGGCACGTTGGGTACATTATGTCTGGTCTTGATGCTGTGAGGTACATAAGAGATCCGATCATTGCGCGATAGTATGAGGGGCTAACAGCTTCACCCTTCAAGTCTGGAGTAATTCCGTGATTTTGTGGCAGTGGGGTACCAATGGGCGTTGCATCTGACATCTGGAACCGGCTCAAGATGTCACCAACATATTTAGTCTGATGGATGAATATCCCAGACTCAGTTTGTTGCACTTGTAGGCCCAAGAAAAAGGTCATTTCCCCCATAGCACTCATCTCGAATTTATCCTGCATAATGCGCTCGAAATTCCTACACAAGACATCATTAGTAGAACCAAAAATAATATCATCAACGTATACCTGAACCAGAAGAAGATCTCCATCTTGTTCTTTGATGAAGAGAGTACAATCGATAAGACCTCTTCGAAAACCGTTCTCCAGCAGATATGTAGATAAGGTTGCATACCAAGCTCGTGGTGCTTGATGAAGACCATAGAGAGCTTTGTTGAGCAACCAAACCCGATCGGGATGGACAGGATCTTCAAAACCTGGAGGCTGTTCGACATATACCTCTTCTTCAACCACACCATGTAGAAATGCACTTTTGACGTCCATTTGATAAACCTTGAATCCTTTGAAAGATGCATAGGCTAGAAAGATTCGAATTGCTTTGAGACGTGCAACAGGTGCATACACTTCGTTGTAGTCGATCCCTTCAATCTGACGAAAACCTTGAACGACTAAACGAGCTTTGTTCCGAATAACCACTCCACGGTCGTCTTTCTTGCATTTGAAGACCCATCGAGTGCCAATCTTCTTGTAGTTCTCAGGCTTTTCAACAAGCTTCCAAACACCAAGCTTTTGAAATTGCTGTAATTCTTCTTGCATGGCTTCAACCCAAGCACTATCTTTCAATGCTTCTTTCCACGATTTTGGTTCTTCTTGTGACACGTAACACGCGAAGGACCAGTCATTTTGTTGACCAGATTCTCTTATAGCTGAATACAAACTAGCATTCCGGTTGTTTCTCAGCTGATTACGCGTCTGCACACCGCGATGGACATCTCCTATGATATTCTGCTGGGGGTGGGTATCGTGAATCCTCATTTCAGGATTATCTGGCACACGTGCATTGATACCCAAATTGGTATGATTAAGATCAACAACCAACTCCACACCAGGAATGTGGGTAGAGGTGGATGCATTCCCTTCAGCAGTGTCTACATTCTGCGTATGAGGTGTATCACCAGAGGCACCTTGAACAGGAGCAGCTGGAGCCGAAGATCCTTCAGCTGCATCATGATATTCATCATCTTCAGAAGAATCATTATAATCAGCAGCATCTTCATAAACCTCATTTTGAACCATATTGTTGACAGACGAAGAAGCTTGAGGGTCAACAACAATAGGTCTAACCAATGGCGAGACAGCAGCGTTGTCACTTTCCAACAACATCCTAGCCGCTGCTGACTCTTCGTCAAAGGTTGGCAGATTAAAGGAGTCAAATAGCCCATCATAATCGAACATCCACGGATCACCCGGAGCCCTAACAGGACTCGTGTACCTTTGAACCCTCACTTCACTCCAAAGCTCAATCTTTTTGGTAGCTAGATTCCAAACACGAAAATTCGGAGTAGCATATCCAAGGAAGAAACCCTCGATAGCTCTTGCTCCAAACTTTCCATCCGGCTCAATCATAGTACATGGAGCACCAAACGGTTCTAGGTAAGAAAGATTCGGTTTCCTTTTCTGAAGGAGTTCGAAGCAAGTTTTGTCATGTCTCTTTACTGTAAGAACTCTGTTTAACGTGTAGCATGCAGCCGATACAGCCTCCCCCCAGAATTGAATAGGGAGTTCCGACTCTACTAACATTGTTCTTGCAGTTTCTATAATTGTTCGATTCTTCCTCTCCGCGACACCATTTTGTTGTGGAGTATAACGAGAACTGTACTCATGAAGAATGCCTTTAGAAGTACAAAACTCATCCATAACTTGATTCTTGAATTCGGTTCCATTGTCGCTTCGGATCCTCTTCACTTTCAACGAATAGAGATTCTCCAACATTGTAAGAAGATCCTTGAGGATGCCAGGAGTTTGACTCTTGTGTGCCATAAAGGATACCCAAGAAAATCTAGAATAATCATCAGTGACAACTAGACAATAAGCATCATCGAACGTTGTCTTGTGCTTCATAGGTCCAAAAAGGTCCATATGAAGACGTTCGAGAGGCATGCTGACAGTGTTGATTTTCTTCAAAGGGTGAGACCTCTTTGTTTGCTTCCCCTTTTGACACGAGACACAGATATCTTGTAAGTGAAAACTTCTCACAGGTACACCATTCACAAGATTATTTTTCACCAAATGGTTCATCTTTCTCAAGTGAATGTGTCCCATTCTTCTGTGCCAAGATATAGACTCCTTTTCCGTGGCTTTTGAGACAAAGCAAGTGACTTGTGCAGATGTTGTAATCGCTTGGCTCATGTCGAGAATATAAAGATCATTAACTCTCGGAGCCGATAAGAGAATCCATTCTTGTGGAATTTTGAATCCAGGTTTCAGCACATAGCAGCCGGCATCATCAAAATGCACGGTGAATTTCTTATCGCAGATTTGCGACACACTGAGAAGATTATGATCGATTTGCTTAACATAATTGATCTTATCGAAGCACACGATGCCATTGGAGATACTTCCCTCTCCAGTGATAAATCCGCCTTTGTCACCCGCAAAAGCAACATACCCTCCTCTAATGTTTCTCACGTCGTATAGGAGTCGTAAGTCGCCAGTCATGTGCCTGGATGCTCCACTATCAACAATCCAATGACTATTAATAGTTCCTCCTAGAACATCCTGCACATGTCATTTAAAATCATCAGTTGAGAATGGGGACCCAAGCCTTAGTGGTCTTGGGTCGTCCCTGAGCATCACGAAACGTGATATCAATCTCTTGATGGTTTTCAAGAACAACTGCTCCCCCTGAATTGTCACCCACCTTAGGTAACCAAGTTCGTTTTTGCCTACCAGTTTTTGAAGATTCTGGTTTTACAGGTTGTGATTCACTTGGTTTCCTTTGAACTGTTTTAACTTCAGATTTTAAAGCCTTTTCAACAGTTTTCATGTTCTTACGTCGTTGTTTAGTTTCTTGTTCTTTTACCGTTCGTTTATCATGTTTAGGTGAAACTGACCGACGTTGAGGATGAACTGTTTCAGGTGGAGCTTTCTCAACAAATTTATTCTTTGGAGCATTTGGGCAGTTTCTGATGATGTGCCCAATTTCTCCACATTTAAAACATGTTCTCCTTTCAACAAATTTAGGAGAACTTGATTGACCACAAGATGTCGAACTCGTGGAACCCGAGGTACTAGCCTTTTCATCACACCCATTTGTGCGTTGAGTGTAATTGTTATCACTGTTACGTTTTAAGATTGTCACTTGTTTTACAAAATCAGTATTAGATTTGTTCTCAAAAGTTTCAATCTTATCAGTACCCTTGGATGACACGAACTTGACATCTTTTGCTTTCTTTTGAAATCGAGCTCCTTTTGTGTCAGACCTTTTCTGAGAAACTTTATGCTTTTGAGCTCGTTTGACTGGTTGTTTACCATTAGAAGCACTAGGTTGTTGAGTGGTTGGAGATTTTTGATTACCAAACTGTTTTCTAATCTCAGCCTTAGGAATTGGATCACATTGTGTTACAACAATTCCCGGAAGTGTTTTTCCCAAAAACTTGTTTATGTTGTCTTCAAAGACTTTGTCAATCAAAGATTTATTTACATTTTTAATTGGGAAAACATGATCTGAGTAGATTTTATTATCTCCAACCAATGTATACAACACGTTACTGCTTTTAACAGTAGACACACATGTCTTATCAAATTTGACAGGATCAATCACTTGTTTCTGAACAGATGAGACATCAGGAGTATCAGGATCACAAAGGATGTGATTCTCTCATGGAATAACTACTCCTTTCATCTTGTTAAGTGATTTGTCCTGTTCACCTACATCCACTTCTGACTCATCATCCGATGTCTCATAGTCCTCGATAATTGGAGGACTTTGCTTCATGGATGATGAAGTTTCTTGTTCCTTAGAGGATGTGTTTGAAGAATTGTCCTGTTTGAACCCTAGGCCAGTAGCAAATTCCTCAACATCAAGAGGCACACTGGGTTCATACCGAGGCATTTCCTCCTCATCAGGCATCTTGGTATAATTGTTCATCAAGGGGGGCGGACATTTCTTATACCCTATGCCTTTCTGATTTCCCTTCGGTTGTTGAACATCGATGATGTGATCAAGCACAAATTGGGAGTTAGAATAACTTTCCAATTTTTGTTTGATCGCATCATGCTCGCATTGGGCAATGGCTAATTGCTTCTTAGTTTCTTCCACTATGTTAATATATTCATTTATACTTACTTGCTTGTGGTAAACTACTTTGTTAACCTCGGACACATTTTTCTTTAATGTTTCTATTACGGATTTAAAATCTTTTTCATTCCGAGTTAAAGCCATGTTCGCCTCTTTGCATTTCGACAGTTCAATAACCAAATTCTGATTATGACTATGAAGCTTTTCTGATTCAAGCTTCATATCGGCACATGATTTACAAACACTAGGAGCAGGTGGTTCAGAATTTACCTGACTAGAAGAGGCTGAACCGTTTGCCATAAAGGCAGTTTGAAAAGAAAAAGCTCCATCTTCAGAAAATAGCTTCTCCATTTCCTTTGATGCAGTAGCAGCCTTCCTAATCAGAATTGATTTCTGACATTTAAGCTCATCAGCTTCATTCAGTAGATCCTGAATATCATCACCTCCTTCCTCCTTCACATCAGACTCTGAGTGATTATCCCCAGAAACAGAGCCTTCTTCATCAGAACTTCCAGAATAATCAGAACTGTCATCACTTCCAGAAGACTCTTCTTTATGAACATGCTCGATGATCTTTGCATAACAAGCTGTTCCACTTCTTTGATCATCATCACCAAACTGCACTGACCAGTCACATCCCTCATCAGCTTGAACAGCCAAAGCCCGATTGGGATTTGAATTTCCAGGCTGGCCCTGATTGTTATTAACTGCCACCATCCTTCTCTCACGGTTCTCTTGCTGGGCATTCACATTTGTAGTACTCGTCTGGTTTCTGAAAGGGTTGTGATTGCCATGTTTTGTTGGTAGAGTGCACTCACGTTTGAAGTGCCCTTTATTACCACAATTGAAGCATGTAACGGCGTTGATATCAAACCCATACTTCGTATCTTTCTTTCCTTCCAACGAAGTTCTACCAGTACGAGCCATGAAGTCTTTGGCCCTTCTAACCGCACTTGCAAAAGCCCACTTAATATCCATCAACTCCATTTCTTCCTTGTTGATCTGTTGATATTCTTCATTGGTCATGTTGATGTTTCCAAGCTGACCTGCTACCAAACCACAGTAAGCACTGACCATTGTATTAATAATTTCCATGTGCTCCTTAGCAACTTCAATGCTGAGGTGTGAAAGGTTTGAATTATCGACTCGGATTGTATGAGGATTTTGAGGTTGAGGATTGTTTGTATAATGAGCCTGCTGTTGTTGTTGGGGAGGTTGAACTTGTGGCTGTGTTGGGACAGGAATGTACGACCTCGGATCAAAAGCTGGAGCAGCAGTTGATTGAGGAAATGGAAGAGAACTTGAACTTGTGTTGGACACAAATGCAGTTTGCAGCTTAGGTTGCTGAGCTGCAGCAGATCTTGCCAAAACATCGAACCCTGGAAGGTACATTTCTGTATTCTGAGGAGCGGGAACTCGCTTTGCTTTCCTGATTTCTTCATCATTTTTATGTTCCACCTTCTGAATGAACTCATAGATGTTAACAGTGTCTAGAGTTCCAGTATGCTTCAACAACTCAATAAACGAACTCCATTTTGGAGGCAAAGCGTCAGCAAACCTATTCACCATGTCTTGTTGAGTAGAGACAACCCCGTAAGCACACATTTCACTAATCAGATGATAGAACCGTGTTGTCATATCATTTAGAGTTTCGTTTTCCAAAAACTGAAACGATTCAAACTCTTTCTTCAACAAATCATGACGAGACTTTCGAGTAGCTGCATTGCCTTCTCCTCTAGCAACTAAGGCATCCCACAACGTTTTCGTGGTTTTGCAATATGAGAACTGATGATAGATATCTTTGTTGAGTGCTTGTGTAAGTGTAGCAAAGGCCTTTTTCTCCAATTCATAAGCCTTCTTGTCATTTTCAAGCATGTTAGCATAACCTTCTGAAGTGGAAGCTGCAACTTCAAGATTAGTATTGAACGCATTGATGAAACATGTCCAAAGATCGGTGCTTTGCCCTTGAACATATGTGTGAAAACGGTTTTTCCAGGATGGAAAATCGTTCATATGGTTCAACTTCGGTGGACGATTGTTGCTTCCCGTTTCGCTTTCACTAATCAAAAGGTTTTGAATGCTTTGACTTTGATTGGATACCAAAGCCCATTGACTTGGACTGATTGATGGCGGTGGAAACATACTTTTTGCCCAAGCTGCAGCAGAAGTTAGTTCTTGACTAGATTGTGAGTCCAAACTCCAATCCCAAGGACTTGTACAACTCATTTTGATCAAATACTAATAGAAAAACCTACACAAACACAAACTGTTAAGGTTCAAACAGACCCGAAATGAAAGATACAACCTTGTTCGAAAGATCAAGACTTGTTTGAAGGATCAACAGTGTTCGAAGGATCACTGTTGAGTTTCGAACAAAGACTTCGAAAGATTCACAAATAGAAAGATCCTTATCTTTCGAATAACTATCTTGAAAGATTCACAATTCGAGAGATCCTTATCTTTCGGATAACAATCTCGAAAGATTCACAATGAAAGATCCTTATCTTTCGAACACTGATCTCGAAAGATTCACAATGAAAGATCCTTGTCTTTTGAGAATGTATCCTTCGAAAAGATTCCAAGTACGAAAGATAATGCTTAGACTTCGAAAGACTACTCGAAAGATGCTTATCTATCGAGCTGTCTTTGATCGAAAGATGGTCTTTCGATGTCGAAGGATATCTTTCGAATACTCTGACACACTGACAAAAAGTTGACAGGTTGGTGAGAAAGGTGATTGGTTGGTGTACCAACTTTCGGCAGAAGGGATGTTCTGTACACGATTTTTCACCAACTTTTTGACTTTCAAATAAAATTTCCCAAAAAGGCAAACCTTATCCAACAAGTCCAGTCACCGGAGATAACCGGAATCTTGGCCGGAAATAACCAAAACTTTTAGAACAAGATTTTAAGTTACCCAACCCACACTTGAACATTCCCGAAAGGTTTAGAACACGTTTTTCAGTTTAAAAATGCAAGAAAAACTCCAAAAACGGGTGCTAAACCAAATGTCCAAACACACCAAGAACTTGAACAAACCCGGTTTTAAACAAGGTAAAGAGCCACGGCTCTGATACCACTTGTAGGTCCCTCTCGGAGGATAACGAACCTAAACCTTGTTATACAAACTCACTAGCGAGTGCGGAATCCAAGCTAGCAAGCAAACCGAGATGAAACAAGTATAAAGCACAACACACAAAGTTCACCGATTAACACCACTGTATTAATACGTATGAAGGTTCCGGTTACAAGCACAATGTTTACAAATCAAACTTGCAAACTCTCAAAGTGTGTGTGTGTGTGTTTCGGACAGAATGCTCTCAACTCTCTCTATCTCTTGGTGTGCATCTAAGTGTCTGTCTTTCTCCGTGAGAACACAACACACTGCATGGGTATATATATACCCAGCCCAGCATGTCTGACCGAAGGATCCGATAGATGTCACGAAGGATCATCTATCGATCACAAAGCCATCGAAAGATCGTCAAATACTTCGAAGGATTGCATATCCTTCGAAGTCCAACAGTAACTTTCGTAGCATATCTTTCGATGAGATCGAAGGATCTACATTATCCTTCGATCACTCATCCTTCGAGACAGACATGTTACAACCAATATCTGATTGTTTGGCCAAGTCAAACCAGGAGGACGGTTGACTTGGTTAACTTACAGGACTGACACGGACATCGTTTACATCGTGACTAAATACAGACAAAGTACGGACACAAGTGCACCAACAGAATTTCATATGTTAACAAAATTTGAATCTTGATCTTCTAATGAGATACTAACTCCCAACCATCACAAACTATAAAAATGTCCAAATCTTCAAATTCCATCTTACACTAGATTCTTATTTGTTTGTGGTTAGAAAATGAGAAATTACAATAAACACCTCGCCGCAACGCGCAAGTTCTCGCCAACTCGTTTGAATACAAATAACTTCAGTTTTGTAGCTTTATGTAAATGAAAGCTTTAATGTATGTTTGGATCATTAGGTGAGTGTATGTTTTGTACTTAAGACTGTTTTCTAATCATTTATTAATGGGGGTTATATATTGATCGGAGTGTCGCGCTCCGGTCAAAGATAATATTTATAGTCCCAAATTACCCTTAACAATTAGTTAGTGGTAGCAAGGGGTCGAACCACGAAGAGTATGTGGTTTGCGAATGGACTTTGAATGAATTGTTGAAATTGTCACTTTTATGAAGCTTGCTATACTGTTTTTGTATATTTTTATTTGGTTGAAAGAGGTGATTTAAAATTACTAAAGTAACTTGTTTGATAACTACTAAAAACTAGCAATTGCAATAATGTAAATAAAGGTTTTGACAAGATAGAGAAAACAAGGTTCACACCCGGTTCGGTAATTGCATTCCTAGGGTTCCTACACGTTTTAAGATTGATTCAAATGCAAAAACGACTAACGAGTTTAGTGTTACACGGCTTAGGTGCCAAGAGCTATCAACGTTATAAAGAACGGACCACAATGCACTTCGTTACCAAGAACATGTAAACTCTAACCTAGACAAGGCATAATTGCACATAAACATTTCATAAAGTCAAATTTAATCTTCACTCGACGGTTTATGAATTCAATACAAATGCAAGACAATTATCATAAGTTTCAAATCAAGAAGCAATTTGTCACAAAATCAATCCAAGAACAATGTTTTAACCCTAGACTTACAATTAACCTACACCGGGGTGAAACCTCCTGGGAATTAGCCACTCATGATCGAAGAAACTTGATCACCGGATGTTGGAAACATGAATTGGATCATTGCGAAGCTTGAGGATGGATGGGGAATGAATGGTAGGGTTTTGGATGGTTGGTGATGGTGGGTTGAGATGAATGGTGATTAGGGTTATGGAATGATGATGATGAATTGGATGATGATTCGGGTTGTAGAAAGGATCGATAGGTCAATGGTAGGTGAAGTGTGCGTGATAATGGCTCCAAGAATGGTTTTCAAACTCTCACTAAAGTGTAACTCCCGAATAATGTCCCCAACAACCCTCTTTGATTCGATATTTGACCCAAAACGAAATCAACAGCGCAGCAACATTGACATGCCGTCGCCGACGGCCTGATGCCCCGTCGGCGACGGTCCTTAATTATTGAGTTAGCTCCGATGGTCTATCTTGCTGACAAACCAGACGACGAAGGTCTGTGCAAACCGTCGGCGACGGCCCATATGGGCGTCGGCGACGGTGCCCAGATGTTGGGTTTTCTGTTTCGTCCATTTCTTGAGTCCGGTTGACCCGTTTCACATCCCGGTGGTTCCGTTTTCGCTCCGGTGACTCGTAAAGCTCCCAAAAAGCTCCTTAAACTCTGTTAAACCTGCAAAACACATATCTAATCAAGAGTAGGCAATTCGAAACTAAAACTTGTGTAAAAACATCAAATTAAACAACTACAAGCACTGGATTTCGACCACGTATCACATCCCCACACTTGTCTTTTGCTTGTCCTCAAGCAAATCTGTTTTCACTTTCACGTGGGTCGAACAACAAATACACTCCCCATTCCCAAGACAAAGGTTAAGGTCTAATGTCATGCTAAAGTTCAAGCTCTTTGCAATATTCAACATATTTAGCGGTAATGTGATTTTATTTGCACAAATAGTTACCCAAGATTAACCCGCCCGTGAAACCAACAGTTCATGCACATCCCTCACAATGTTCTCTCCACTCGGCTTATAAACTGGCTAATATTTATAATGTATTAGCACTTCAAAGAATATGCACTCAAACCGATTAGAGCATATACCCGCATAAGCTTGCAACTCAATCATTCTCCACTATTGATCACGAATACTAAGCACAAGTCATAAGGTCTTGTAAGGGTTGTAACGGGGCTAGGCTAAGGGTAGGAATTAGGATATTTTTGAAATGGCTAAGGCGATGAAAATTCGATTTTTATTACAAACCATGAACCTAGATAAAACTAAATACACTATCAACTATAAGGCAACAACTTCCGCCTTTTATTCAACGACTACTAACACTTCTTTTTGTATTTTTTCTCAATGCCTTTTCAACTCTTTTTCATAACATTTTCTAATTTTGATTTTTTTTCATAACATCGAAACAACTATACAAATGTAATTCCTGTAATCGAATTTTCATCACACGGGCTTAAAAGAAAAGGTTTAGCGGTTATGGGCTATAGGTGGTCAAATGAAAGGTTTAGGCTCAAATTGGGCAACTAGGGGATTTATTTGGGTAAGGATAGATAAATGGTTTTAAGAGAAAAGGTTTACCTAATGCCTTAATCATTCTCGTGCTTGTATTCGGTCTATAGTCTCAAACGTATCAAAAGTTGCAAGTTCTACAATATATGACTAATGGTCCACTCAAACAAAGAAACACAAACATGTAATCTATGATATAAAAGTGGCTCAAATTCTCACATATCTAGAAGGGTATGGTATGTGGCATGCATAAACTACTAGTTCTTAGGAGGATTATTCCCAGATAACCACCCACTAAATACCCGTCATGCTATTAACTTGAACTTGACCATGACAAAAGACCAAATGGTTTGTGACATCCCTCGTTGACTTAGTTATTTGTGCTTTTAAGATCGCCTTTTTAGACAAGATATTTTGAAAAAATTTTGAAATTTTCCCCCATCCCCACACTTGAGGTAAACATTGTCCTCAATGTGTAGTGTTTAAATGAACGGGTCAAAAACGAAAATTTTTACTACTCCCCCATCCCCACACTTGAAGTACATATTGTCCTCAATGTGTGAAAACTAGAGTACTAGATGCACAAGGGATGTGACACGGCTAATTCCCCCAAACTTTCACCCCGGAAATAAAATACAAAAATATACTCCACTTATTACTAAACTACGAATCAAGGTAAAAGGAAACGCATGCACCTGATTTTTGTCGCTTGATGCCCATATTTCCTTCTTCTCTTCATAAAACCGGTTGTCTCTCGAACATCATATACCTACAAATTCTAACTCTTGTGTAGAAGCATGCTTCTCACAACCATTGAAATTTGTTAGGATTGTAGTTCTACCGTTTTTATAAAAGTATTACCAAGTCATGCGTTAAATTACCTTGATTTTTGTGGAAAAAAAAAGATTACAACAACAACACACCTAACTCACTTTCGTAGGAATCACGGTTGCATTTAGCTCATGCAACAAGCGCTTTTAAACCCCCCAATAGCTTGGGAGGACGAGAGGTCTCGTGAGGGTTATATAGGGAACACACTCACAACGTTCATTTAACTAGGCAAGAAATTAAATAACAAAACAAACAAACAAAAACAAAATAATATACAACAACAACAACAAAACACATACCTCGCCTCTACCGCTGGTATCTCTCGTTAGGGTTCACTGGCGGGTTCGGCTGGTACGGATAACCAGTGAGGGCCTCAAACATATCCCTATAGTTATCTAGCGGGCTCGACTCTTGTTGAGGTGGCGGTTGGTATGGCATCGGAATGAAACTCGAGCCGACTGCTTCGGGCCAATGAGGGGTTGGATCGGATGGCCCTTGCGGTTGAGGAAGGTTGGGGTAATCGGTCCACCCCGAATGTTCAGCATATGGGAGACCGGCTTGATAATCTCTTTGATGGCGTTCTTGGTCATGGAGCACCTTGAAATTATTAATCGCCATCTGGTTAGAGAAAGCCATCGCCCCCCATCGGCGTTGGTCCAACTCTGCTTGTGCAGTTTGGCGCCTAGCCTCCTCTTCTTCCCATCTCTGTCTGTGGGCCCTTTCTTCCTCTTGCAACTGTATCATGCGTTCCATTTGTGATTGTTGCAATGCATGTTGCAGCTGCTGTTCCTCCAACTGCTTTTCCACCCTCTCGCGGAAAGACGATTGAAAACCCCATTGCTCTTGTGAGTACGCCCCTTGCGCCTCTTCCCATTCCTTTCTACTAGCATGGTACTCTCTTGCTTCACCAATACCCGCCGACACATTGTCGTAGATCGCTTAATCCCCACGGTTCCACAACCGATATGACGGTATTTGCCTTTGATTCACAAAATCTGCCACATTGGCAGAGATTTCCCTATGCTTCTTCCTGTACCTACGCCTCGGTCCCCGTGGACCGGAAGGATCAATGTCCTCCTCAACATCGGGCATCTCCTCATCGCCCTCTTCTTCATCACCTTCTTCATCGCCCTCTTTGTCATTAAACCGGTAACTATCCCCTTGCTCATCTTCAACCGTGTGCAAATGCCCAAAAGCTTTCACGGTTATTCTCCAATGTCGCCTCATAGAGGCGAAGTTGAATTGATCAATAGGCTTAGACACCTACAGTGAGTCTTGAGGTAATGCATTCTGTTGGAGAATCATGGCGCTAATCAACCTTGCATAAGGAATCATCTTTCGTTTAAACGATTCCCGCGTATCCCATGTGTTGATCATAACAATTTGACGCCACGAGAGCTTGGGCGTCCCATATAACAATGCATGCAAAACCCAACAGTCGGGTGCCTTCACCGTTCCACGGTCTCCGAACCGTACGATAATGTTCTCCAACGAGATACCTTGAAGTATCTTTCCCATCAGAGACAAATCGGCCCTTGCATCACCTGCACCCCCAGAACCCAGTAGGGTGTCCTCTAAAAGCCTCACTGGGTCAGCATCATTTTTCTTGTTGTCCAAAAACTGATCATACCCATAATAGTCATACGCGTCGACCCCAAGCGAGTCAAACCTCGCTATAGCATTCATATGTTCGAAAGATATGACCATTTGACTTTTTCCAATGTTACCAATCAACTTCCACCTATGAGCCGGTCTATCAGAGTGTTCAAAACGAAGGGTGGATAACCACTCACAGACTGCCCCCAAGTATACCCGAGTAGTGATATCATCACACCAGTCAATCACCCGTTCCCAACCGCCTTTCTCAAACCTTTGCACTATACCAATCTTCCTAAACTCTTCAACATCTACCGTACGTTCACAAACCGCCCTGTCGGGTACGGGTTTTGAAATACCCGTAACCATTTTCATCTTCCACATCTTCGCTTCTAACCTCTTATTGTTGTAACGAGAGAGAGCCTTTGTTTTCTCTTCCGTCCATGCCGAAGCCGATCTACTATTTTTTTCTTCCTCCCACTCCCAATCTTGTCGTTCAAGTTGCCCATCGCCCTCTTCTACGTTACTAAGTTGTTCCCAACGTCTTTGATATACCCCGGAGCCCGAGTCGGCTCCCGAAGATGATCCTTGACCAGAAGTCTTTGCTTTCTTGCTTCCTCGGAACATGGCTACAATCACAAGACAAAAACAACAATTAGTACACTCCAAACCTTCAACAATCTCAAACTTTGAACATGGTATGCAACGTTGAACTTCAATCAAATTTTAGATGTAAATTCGCCTTTTTAAACTTCCCAAGTTGCTCATTTTATCATCTATATCAACTAAACATGTTTAATCCTAAGATTTTTCAAAAGAAAATCATGGTTTCAACAATGTTCAACATCACTACTATGTTCAATCATGCCAAAATTTTAGGGTAATCACATCACTAAAACTAAAGCATGCTCAAATCCCACCCAAATCAAACAAACACCCTAAAATTTATGCTCATACATCCTACATTGTGATAAACAACCTACTCTTAAACAATAAGTTTAAAATTTCGGACGAAATCAACAACACATATGAAAATCATGCATAAATTAAGTGAAAGTTCATACCTTTGGTGAAGATTGACAAGAAGAACTAAAGAAAAGTGTAAAACAAGAAACTTGGATGAACACTCTTCAAAACCCTAAAACGCACGTCCAGTAATCTTACAAACGAGCAAGAATTGATGGAATTTGTTATAGGGGTTTTGTTCCTCTCTGAAAATCACTCAGGATTAGCTCAAGAAGCAAGTGATTTGGTTAAGGATTGAGAAAGTTATGAGTTAATGAAGGATTAGGGTTCTAGAGGGAAGTTGGGGAAGAAGGTGAAGATGAAGGAGAGAGAACACGTGAGTTACTGATTTGATGGTGTTGTGAGATGTTTGGGGCATATGGTCAGGGTTACGGGTCGTATATGTGGTTAAAAGAGGGTTCAGGTTGAGTTTGGATACCCACAATTGACTTTGGATGTGAATTATAAGCCACAAACATGAATCAGCGTCGGCTGAAAATCTAGGCACCGTCGGCGACGGTGAAAGGGTCCGTCGGCGACGGTCTTGGGAAAACGTGAAAGTGGCGACGGCTAAACTTGCTGTCTACGGTGAAAAATCATCTACGGAAATTTTGGGGAGCCGTGGGCGACGCCCAAACCCACCGTCGGCGACGGCTCTTGTATTTTTCAATTTTAATTATTTTTTTAATTTTTTTTTGAAAAATGGAGGAGTTTTATTAATTTTTAATAAAGGGGCTATGTACATTAAAAATTCCTAAAAATTATTAAAAATCTTTTTGCGATTTTTATAAGTTAAAATTTTTAAACGCAATAACCGTCAACGGCCCTACCACCCCCCAAAAATTTGTGTATTGTCCTCAATGCACATAAACAAGTCTGAAAACATACCTTGTATCTTCATGACCCGTTCGGAATGTTTGGACTTCACACAATCAAGAGAGATTAGTAGGGAATGAAAACGATTAACCTCAAAACACACAAACAATTTGTACATAACTTTACACAAAATGTTACCGGTCCTTTTCATTCGACCTCATAGGTTGGCACACTTACCACGAAGTTTACCAACTCCACATTCTCATTCTTTTTCTCATTGTTACCATCAAGAAATGGTTTAAGGCGATGTCCGTTAACCGTTTGCTTCGACCCATCCTTCGGGTCCTTGATTGTAACATCTCCAAGCCTTCCGACCCATGTAATCACATACGGGCCCATCCACTTACTTTTGAGCTTTCCGGGAAAGTATTTAAGCCTCGAATTGTAGAGCCACACCTTTTGACCCACTTCAAATTCCTTTGGCTTCAACTTCGCGTCATGTGCCCTCTTTATGTCATCCTTGTATTTTGAGGCACACTCATACGCTTCTTCCCTAAGCTCCTCCAACTCGCAAAGCTTTAATTTCCGCTCTTTACCTGCATCATCGTATTTCATGTTAACTTCTTTAATAGCCCACCAAGCACGATGCACAAGCTCAACCGGCAAGTGACAATTCCGCCCATAAACTAAGCGATAAGGAGTGGTTCCAATAGGTGTTTTATGAGCCGTTCTATAAGCCCATAAAGCGTCATTCAACTTCATTGACCAATCCTTTCGGTTGGGTCGAACAGTCTTTTGCAAAATTTCTTTTATTTGCCTATTGGAAACCTCAACTTGACCGCTTGTTTGTGGGTGGTAGGGAGTAGCAATTCGATGGTCAACACTATACCGTTTCAAGAGTTTGCCAAAATTAAAATTCTTGAAGTGAGATCCCCCATCACTAATGATCACCCGGGGAACCCCAAATCTAGAAATTATATTCGTTTGTAAAAATTGCAAACAACGGTGTGGTCATTCGTTTTGGTGGCAATCGCTTCGACCCATTTGGATACATAATCGACCGCCACCAAAATGTATAAATTGCCATGCGAATTAGGGAATGGGCCCATGAAATCGATCCCCCATACATCAAAAATATCTACAATGAGGATCGGTTGCATGGGCATTTCATCCCTTTTTGATATACTCCCTAGCTTTTGACACTCAGTGCAATTTTTAGCGAAATTAAAAGCATCTTTGAAAATCGTCGGCCAATAAAGGCCGCTATTGAGCACTTTGTGCCCCGTTTTATGACCACTGAAATGGCCCCCACAAGCAAAAGAATGCAAGTGCATCAAGTCGCTAGGAATCTCCTCGTTGGGTATGCATCTTCGAACGACTTGATCCGGACAAAACTTGAATAAGTCCGGTTCTTCAAACGTGTAGTACTTGATTTGATATAGGAAGTGCAACCTCTTCCTTCTATCCCAATGAGCCGGCAAGTCACCTGTAACCAAATAGTTGACAATATTAACATACCAAGGTAATATTCCAACTTTTAAAATTTGCTCATCGGGAAAATTCTCATTGATCTCCTCACGGGAAGAATCCTCCACACTCAACCGAGACAAATGGTCCGCAACCACATTTTCACTTCCTTTCTTGTCTCGGATCTCCAAGTCAAACTCTTGTAACAAGAGAACCCATCGGATTAGCCTCGGCTTCGCATCCTTCTTGTCCATGAGATACCTAACTGCAGAATGGTCAGAATAAACAACGACCTTAGTACCCCATATATATGCGCGAAACTTATCCAACGCATATACCACCGCAAGTAGCTCTTTCTCGGTAGTTGTGTAATTCAATTGCGCATTCGAGAGAGTCTTACTTGCGTAGTAAATGGCAACCGTTTTCTTATCTACCCTTTAACCCAACACGGCCCCCACCGCATAATCACTTGCATCACACCAATTCGGTGATTGCAAGATTGGGGCCTCAACCAACTTTTGTTTTAACACATTAAAGGCATTTTGACAATCTTGGTTAAATTCAGACGGTTGATCTTTTAGCAATAATTTACATAGGGGTTTGGTTATATCACTAAACCCTTTTATAAATCTTCTATAAAACCCCGCGTGACCTAAAAACGATCTAATACCATTAGCATTCGTGGGATAAGGTAAGGTAGAAATAACTTGCACTTTTGCACGGTCAACCTCTATCCCACGATTCGACACTACATGCCCCAACACAATCCCTTCTTGAACCATAAAATGGCTCTTCTCCTAACTCAAAACAAGATTTTTCTCAACACATCTTTTCAAAACTTTTTCAAGTTGGTCAAGGCATGTATCAAATGATGACCCGAATATTGAGAAATCATCCATGAAGATTTCCAAAGACTCCCCCACCACATCTGAAAAGATATTCATCATACACCTTGGAAAGGTGGCGGGGGCATTACAAAGTCCAAACGGCATTGTGACACCTGTGTCACCGCGACCATCAAACAAATACCAAGCCGATGAAATATTGTATTTCATACTTGGGATCTTGTATAAATATGTGTATCTTTTGCACATATCAATTCTTGTTCAATTTCAAACTCTCCAACCCTTTCTGGAGAATTATACGCAAACTGGTGCATAAACGTACTCAGTTTAATGCGACAAATACTCCGGAACATCAACATATACTTAACATACCTTAAATAACCTTTACATAACTTAGAAATAAGTTTTGAAGGCTTTGGTATGGCAAAAACAAGTTAATTCGCTTACAGGGACTAAACTTGACAAACTGCGAAAGTATGCCAATTTGAACTGTAACGAACATTTCGGAACATGTCCATAAGTTAAACATACCCTAAATATCCTTTACATAGCTTAGAAATAGGCTTTGAGGGGTTTGGTATGCTAAAACAAACTTTTGGATCATTCAGGGACTAAAAGTGTCAAAAAGTGCACAAGTTTGCACTTTCGCGCATAACTTACGTTCTGAATACATCCGGACGTCCAAAAATTTATGTAAGCATCCTTATATTATGCCTTAGTGTTTGGCATGAGAAAAATCCTTTCGTCACGCATTTTGGATCGTTTTTCGCGCTTATGCGCATTCCGTCGTAATTAACCGAACATCGCATTCGTACGGCCAAACGAACCAACATCCGACATATTTTTGAACATGTTTCATGTCCACAATGTTTAGGCATCATTTTAGGGCCTTAAAGTTGGCTTTACGGGCCTTAGAAGTGTCGGAAATGGCTTAAATACGCAACAGGGACCAAAACTGCCATTTCTGAAAGTATGTGCAGATCAGACAGGCCCAGGCGGCCCGCCTGAGTTTTGTCCAATCCTGATGCGGGCCGCATGGCCCCTTCAGTAACAGAATTTTGTCTTTCTTGAACAACTTGGCCTTTCAAACAACCCAAAGGGCAATGCCCTTTCACCAAATCAGGAGCCAAGGGTCACATTAAGCCACCACAACTTTGTGACAAGTGTACGGCTTGGATCGTGGCACGATATTCAAGAAACGATCCTAATGGCTCTACCTTTCCAATAAATACCCCCCCCCCTTTGATGTAAAACCCACAAAAATCTGATCAAAATGCTCTTAGTTGATGCCATTGCTTCATACCTGGGCTCTTTGATCTAGATTAGCATTCGGGGACCCTCCGTAAGTATTCTTTCGTTCTTTTATTCGCTTTTCGAGTCCGAAAGTCAACGTTTTGTTGACTTTCTGCGTTGACCAGCCTATGGTCAACACGAAGTTCTTGGAACTTCATAACGTGAGCGTGATCACGATGGTTATAGTCCATGTCGACTATACCTACTGATCACCACGTTATCTAGGCTCAGTGACGAGTCGTAGTTTCGGCCAAAATGTGCATTCTTGCATATTTTGTAACCAAACTACTCGTGAGCATCAAAGCCGTTTGTTTTGATGCCAAACCTGTTTTCTAAACTTAGTTAAGCATGTTCTAACATGCTTAGCTCGTCACTTTTAGTTTAGTGCATATATAGGGTCGTAAGGTAAGCTATCTAAACCATCGCTTATACTTTCGAACCCGACCCATTTGGTCAATCATTAGGATCCGACCAAACACATTAGGTGACCATAGCTATAACCTTCCGAGGTTATACCTTGTGGTCACGATGTTAGGCGTTCCAGACGCGTTCTACGCGAACGGCGCGTAAGGTAGCATAAGCTACCTAAACGGGTCGTAATGGGTCGCAAGCACTTAGGTTAGGTTTCATTTTAGTATGTAGGCTTTGTTAAACCATATTACACGAGTCTCCATACTCGTTTGGTTTACGAACCCGCATACTATCCGATCCTTCCGATTTTGGTCCGGTATATTAATGTAGCTACCTATTAGGTGCCGTTTGATATTCCGTGATCTCTAGCATTGTTTGGTTATTATACAGGTACTTCAAAGCAATCTCAGGTGAGTACATTGAACCCCTCTTTTACTGTTTTCCAAACTGTTTTGGGGTGAAACGCATGTGCCTACTTGTTACTTTCATGCTTTCCGGTTTTCACATCATATACTTGCTATGTTCGATAGTACATATATAGTACATGATTTCATTGTGTCTATGCTATGTATGTCCATTGTGTGCATACTTAGTACATCTCTTTACAATACATTTCATGCTATGTATGCCCATTGTGTGCGTACTTAGTACATTGCCTTACATTACATGCTATGTATGCCCATTGTGTGCGTACTTAGTACATTGCTTTACATTACATGCTATGTATGCCCATTGTGTGCGTACTTAGTACATTGCTTTACATTACATGCTATGTATGCCCATTGTGTGCGTACTTAGTACATTGTTTTACATTGCATTTCTGTTGCATATGCTCATCCAACATATGAACACATTATACTACATTTTGAACCGTTGTAACCATTTGACTATATGAACCGTCTTAACCCTTCGACTATATGAACCGTTTGTAACCATTGAACCGTGTAAACCAGTTGTATCCGTTGACATGATTTACATTTGATAATAGACATTTGACTATACATAAACATTTCCACAATTGTTAAACATTTCATCTTGATGGTTTGGTTTGGGTAAGTGATTAAGTAACGAGGCGTGTGTAATATGATACAAGCATGGTGGATACGCCGCTGGTACTTCCTATATATAAGTGTTTGTATGGTATTACATATCGGAGCGTTATTTGAATCATTTCAATTTGAGACTTAAGACATTTTATACAAATAACACACTTTTCACGAGACATTGTTTTACAAACGACTTATCTTATACAAACTCATTTTACATGGTTACCCGTTTAACCATACAGTGTTCTCTTATTTATACATATCATCTGATCTTATCGTTTTTCAAATGATTTACAAGACAAAGCAAATTACAAGGTTCATGACTAAACATTTTCTCAAACATAAGTCATGAATTCCGTTTTCACAAAACCAATGTATCTCACAGGCATTTTTATGCTGACGTACCTATTTTCACATGTGTTTTCAGGAGATGATGCATAGGACTTATCAAGACATACTTAGGCGGACCTGTGCCTTAGTGACTTAAAACGAGACAAGAACTAGTTAAATTATGTTATGTACTTTCTGGTTCTTGTATAAAACAATGTGAACTTTCATGTTTGATTAATAAAACGAAACTTCAATTGCCATGGATTTGAAACAATTAATTCTGTTACAACACTCCCCGACGTTTCCGCCACGTTTTGTATGTTCCACGTGGTCGGGGTGTGACAGAAAAGTTGGTATCAGAGCCAATGGTTATAGGGAATTAGGTTATTAGTAATACTTTGACCTAGTCTATAACCTTCTAGGACCCTAACACGAGTTTACTTGCGTTTAGTCATAAAACAATGCGGTCACCTATCCTTAGGCGACGACCACAACAAGAACATAAATTTCAAAACCGCTTTGAAAACTAATCATCTGTTCTAGGATGATTGATTACTAGGTTTTGAACCCTCCGTTATAAGGTTTTGAACCCGTTTGAACTTTCAAAACTCTCGTCAAAGTTTTGGGTCCTAAATAGTGTGAACACGTGCAAACTGGAAGAGTGAATGCCTGTACCCTGGGTTTTCTGTCTAAGGTTAGAGTGTTCGTACAAATCCACATAATCGGACCAGTCACTCTTACCTGGGAACTCTTGGGGTGAGTGTCCACTTATAGGCGAGTATGTCTTCGCGATACACTATGAGGATCTATTTGCTTTGATTCAGCCTTGGTGTTGTTTGTTTGCTTCGTGGTTCAAACAAATGACCATCAACCATGATTATGGTCAGTAGTTGTAACATCCTATTCTTACCCAATGCCATTTCATTTGTTTTCTTTCTTGTCTCTCATTTAGAATGCCTCCTCGAAGCGAAAACCAGATAGCAACTGCCGAACTGGCAGAGATCATTGCACAGCAAATGGCTGCTCAATTCCCAAACCTCTTTGCTCAATGGAACCAAGCCAACAACAACAATCATGCCCTCTGCAACTTCAAGACGTTCAACTCAGCTAAGCCATCAAAGTTTTATGGGTCTCAAGGAGCGACTGCACTTCTATAATGGTTCGAGAGTTTAGAGAACACCTTCAGACATGTTCAATGTCCAAGCGAGCGAAAGGTAGAATTCGCATCTAGCGTCTTTGAGAAACGAGCTTTGACATGGTGGAATGGTGTGATGAGAGACAGGGGTGCCGATGTGGCACTGGCTCAAACATGGCAAGAGCTTCGAGTTCTGATGATGAAGGAATTCTGTCCTCGTCACGAGATCAGGGCCTTGGAAACGGAGTTCGACGATCTTAAGCAAGTTAGCGGTGAGCATCGAGCCTACACGGATCGTTATGAGGAGTTAAGTTTGTTATGCCCGGATATGGTTACACCTTTGGATAAAGCAATCGAAAAGTACATTGATGGCCTCCCTGACTCAATACAAGACATTGTGACTGGTGGCAACCCTACTACAGTTAGACAGGCCATTGAGCTATCTGCAACCTTGACTGAATCAAAGATCAGGAAAGGTAAACTTTTCCGAAAAGGTGACAAGAAACCGGTAGGGGAATCGAACCCAATCGAGGAATCAAAGACCATGGATGAACAGACTGAATCCTCTAAAAAGTCAAAGAAGCGAAAGGCTTCTCAGAACTTCGTCGTGGTCGCTCACAATGGTCAAGCCGTCCCCAACCAACCAGCTCAACCCCCTGCTAGAAAACCATACAATGGAACTGCACCCTTTTGCAACCAATGTAGCCTCCATCATCACGCCAATGTACAGTGCCGCAAATGCCAAACTTGTGGGCTTATAGGCCACACAGCAAGAGTCTGCCCAGCTGCAGCTCCGCCAAACCAAGCTGACAACAATCCTGCTCAAGGTCGTTTTCTACCAGGCTCTTGTTTCAATTGTGGCGAGATGGGTCATTTCCGAAGAAATTGCCCAAAGCTTGCTAATGCAAATCCAGCACAGGGATGAGCATTTGACTGACTAGAAGACAACATCGTTTAGAAATAATCACGTCTTATATTTTCTTTTGTTGTCAAGGTCCAAGAAACCGTTGTTATCGTTGTTTATAAATAAATCTTTTATTTACATTGCAATGTATTGCTGTAGTTGCATGTATAAACGACATATCCCTTACAATACCGACAATCAAGAAACCGTATTCCTTGAAGAACAAACTACCCCCAAAATTCTCCCATTCTATGATCGCTTGCGTCTTCCACGAAATTCCTAAGTACCCGTTTATTCAAAGGAAACGAAGTACAAGGCGCAAGTTACAACACATGACGAATACCCAAAGCACCACTATAAATCCTTAATAGGGTACCTAAGGATTTCCCGTAAGTCTTTAATTGTTGTATACCTTAATTCGAATGTGGTGATTCCTTATAATCAAAAATCGAATTTTAGGAGATCTTTCTATCTTCTCAGATAGATTCCAGTGAACATTGAAACCCGTCGATTGGTTTCCATATCCGTATTCAATCAATAACAAGTTAATAACAAATTATAATCAAGTTAAACAATTATGTGACTTTGTGTTTATGTGTTCCCTTATGTGTTGTTGTGTGATCCAAATTATGCTATCCAAATCCTCGTAGAATCTTACATATCTTTGTACAAGAGATTCATAGTAGGATACCCAGGGGTATTACTTAAAATCCTCAATGGACTTCTATGTTATAGTTAAGTCCCTCGGATTATAAAGTACTACTTCATAATTAGACCCCTTGAGTGGTCTAGATAAACAGGTTGATCCAAAAATCTGGCGAGGGATATCATGTGATGATATAGCTGTAAGGACTCCTTGGTGGCCTAACTAAGAAGATCCCCTGTCGATCTAATTAAAAGGAACCGATGGAAGTCTAGTCACCCTCATCACAAGTTTGATATCCTTCCCCAAAACATTACAAAACAAACTGTGCGGACTGTGCAAGGGATTACGTAATTATGGATGCATACATAATTATGGAATTTAGTGCACAGAAATCACAGCAAGTTCTGTCATGTGTCTAGAGTTAACCCCATTCATTTCCAACTCTGATTAAGCAACCGTTAAAAATGACTCCGTTAGTTCATTTTCGTTTCTGAAGATTTACCCGTTGGGGAAATGAATATCCGTTGTGTAATCCTTCATTTCCAACTCTGATGAAGCAACCGTTGAAAATGACTCCGTTAGCTCATTTTCGTTTCTGACGATTTATCCGTTGGGGAAAATGAATATCCGTTGTGTAATCCTTCATTTCCAACTCTGATGAAGCAACCGTTGAAAATGACTCCGTTAGCTCATTTTCGTTTCTGACGATTTATCCGTTGGGGAAATGAATATCCGTTGTGTAATCCTTCATTTCCAACTCTGATGAAGCAACCGTTGAAAATGACTCCGTTAGCTCATTTTCATTTCTGACGATTTATCCGTTGGGGAAACGAATATCCGTTGTGTAATCCTTCATTTCCAACTCTGATGAAGCAACCGTTGAAAATGACTCCGTTAGCTCATTTTCGTTTCTGACGATTTATCCGTTGGGGAAATGAATATCCGTTGTGTAATCCTTCATTTCCAACTCTGATGAAGCAACCGTTGAAAATGACTCCGTTAGCTCATTTTCATTTCTGACGATTTATCCGTTGGGGAAATGAATATCCGTTGTGTAATCCTTCATTTCCAACTCTGATGAAGCAACCGTTGAAAATGACTCCGTTAGCTCATTTTCGTTTCTGACGATTTATCCGTTGGGGAAATGAATATCCGTTGTGTAATCCTTCATTTCCAACTCTGATGAAGCAACCGTTGAAGATGACTCCGTTAGTTCATTTTCGTTTCTGACGATTTATCCGTTGGGGAAATGAATATCCGTTGTGTAATCCTTCATTTCCAACTCTGATGAAGCAACCGTTGAAAATGACTCCGTTAGTTCATTTTCGTTTCTGAAGATTTGTCCGTTGAGGAAATGAACATCCGTTTGCTAATTCGGTTATTTCCATTTCTGAAGAATACTCGTTGAGGAAAATGACTCCGTCTGTTCATTTTCGTTCCTGAAGAATGACTGTTAAGGAAATGACAGGATATTGCTTTGCATATCGCTGATGGTTATTTGGCAGAGTCACAAATAGACTCCTACGAATAAATTTCGGGACAAAATTTCCTAAAGTAGGGGAGACTGTGACACCTGTGTCACCGCGACCATCAAACAAATACCAAGCCGATGAAATATTGTATTTCATACTTGGGATCTTGTATAAATATGTGTATCTTTTGCACATATCAATTCTTGTTCAATTTCAAACTCTCCAACGCTTTCTGGAGAATTATACGCAAACTGGTGCATAAACGTACTCAGTTTAATGCGACAAATACTCCGGAACATCAACATATACTTAACATACCTTAAATAACCTTTACATAACTTAGAAATAAGTTTTGAAGGCTTTGGTATGGCAAAAACAAGTTAATTCGCTTACAGGGACTAAACTTGACAAACTGCGAAAGTATGCCAATTTGAACTGTAACGAACATTTCGGAACATGTCCATAAGTTAAACATACCCTAAATATCCTTTACATAGCTTAGAAATAGGCTTTGAGGGGTTTGGTATGCTAAAACAAACTTTTGGATCATTCAGGGACTAAAAGTGTCAAAAAGTGCACAAGTTTGCACTTTCGCGCATAACTTACGTTCTGAATACATCCGAACGTCCAAAAATTTATGTAAGCATCCTTATATTATGCCTTAGTGTTTGGCATGAGAAAAATCCTTTCGTCACGCATTTTGGATCGTTTTTCGCGCTTATGCGCATTCCGTCGTAATTAACCGAACATCGTATTCGTACGGCCAAACGAACCAACATCCGACATATTTTTGAACATGTTTCATGTCCACAATGTTTAGGCATCATTTTAGGGCCTTAAAGTTGGCTTTACGGGCCTTAGAAGTGTCGGAAATGGCTTAAATACGCAACAGGGACCAAAACTGCCATTTCTGAAAGTATGTGCAGATCAGACAGGCCCAGGCGGCCCGCCTGAGTTTTGTCCAATCCTGATGCGGGCCGCATGGCCCCTTCAGTAACAGAATTTTGTCTTTCTTGCACAACTTGGCCTTTCAAACAACCCAAAGGGCAATGCCCTTTCACCAAATCAGGAGCCAAGGGTCACATTAAGCCACCACAACTTTGTGACAAGTGTACGGCTTGGATCGTGGCACGATATTCAAGAAACGATCCTAAAGGCTGTACCTTTCCTATAAATACCCCCCCCCCTTTGATGTAAAACCCACAAAAATCTGATCAAAATGCTCTAAGTTGATGCCATTGCTTCATACCTGAGCTCTTTGATCTAGATTAGCATTCGGGGACCCTCCGTAAGTATTCTTTCGTTCTTTTATTCGCTTTTCGAGTCCGAAAGTCAACGTTTTGTTGACTTTCTGCGTTGACCAGCCTATGGTCAACACGAAGTTCTTGGAACTTCATAACGTGAGCGTGATCACGATGGTTATAGTCCATGGCGACTATACCTACTGATCACCACGTTATCTAGGCTCAGTGACGAGTCGTAGTTTCGGCCAAAATGTGCATTCTTGCATATTTTGTAACCAAACTACTCGTGAGCATCAAAGCCGTTTGTTTTGATGCCAAACCTGTTTTCTAAACTTAGTTAAGCATGTTCTAACATGCTTAGCTCGTCACTTTTAGTTTAGTGCATATATAGGGTCGTAAGGTAAGCGATCTAAACCATCGCTTATACTTTCGAACCCGACCCATTTGGTCGATCATTAGGATCCGACCAAACACATTAGGTGACCATAGCTATAACCTTCCGAGGTTATACCTTGTGGTCACGATGTTCGGCGTTCTAGACGCGTTCTACGCGAACGACGCGTAAGGTAGCATAAGCTACCTAAACGGGTCGTAATGGGTCGCAAGCACTTAGGTTAGGTTTCATTTTAGTATGTAGGCTTTGTTAAACCATATTACACGAGTCTCCATACTCGTTTGGTTTACGAACCCGCATATTATCCGATCCTTCCGATTTTGGTCCGGTATATTAATGTAGCTACCTATTAGGTGCCGTTTGATATTCCGTGATCTCTAGCATTGTTTGGTTATTATACAAGAACTTCAAAGCAATCTCAGGTGAGTACATTGAACCCCTCTTTTACTGTTTTCCAAACTGTTTTGGGGTGAAACGCATGTGCCTACTTGTTACTTTCATGCTTTCCGGTTTTCACATCATATACTTGCTATGTTCGATAGTACATATATAGTACATGATTTCATTGTGTCTATGCTATGTATGTCCATTGTGTGCATACTTAGTACATCTCTTTACAATACATTTCATGCTATGTATGCCCATTGTGTGCGTACTTAGTACATTGCCTTACATTACATGCTATGTATGACCATTGTGTGCGTACTTAGTACATTGCTTTACATTACATGCTATGTATGCCCATTGTGTGCGTACTTAGTACATTGCTTTACATTACATGCTATGTATGCCCATTGTGTGCGTACTTAGTACATTGTTTTACATTGCATTTCTGTTGCATATGCTCATCCAGCATATGAACACATTATACTACATTTTGAACTGTTGTAACCATTTGACTATATGAACCGTCTTAACCCTTCGACTATATGAACCGTTTGTAACCATTGAACCGTGTAAACCAGTTGTATCCGTTGACATGATTTACATTTGACAATAGACATTTGACTATACATAAACATTTCCACAATTGTTAAACATTTCATCTTGATGGTTTGGTTTGGGTAAGTGATTGAGTAACGAGGCGTGTGTAATATGATACAAGCATGGTGGATACGCCGCTGGTACTTCCTATATATAAGTGTTTGTATGGTATTACATATCGGAGCGTTATTTGAATCATTTCAATTTGAGACTTATGACATTTTATACAAATAACACACTTTTCACGAGACATTGTTTTACAAACGACTTATCTTATACAAACTCATTTTACATGGTTACCCGTTTAACCATACAGTGTTCTCTTATTTATACATATCATCTGATCTTATCGTTTTTCAAATGATTTACAAGACAAAGCAAATTACAAGGTACATGACTAAACATTTTCTCAAACATAAGTCATGAATTCCGTTTTCACAAAACCAACGTATCTCACAGGCATTTTTATGCTGACGTACCTATTTTCACATGTGTTTTCAGGAGATGATGCATAGGACTTATCAAGACATACTTAGGCGGACCTGTGCCTTAGTGACTTAAAACGAGACAAGAACTAGTTAAATTATGTTATGTACTTTCTGGTTCTTGTATAAAACAATGTAAACTTTCATGTTTGATTAATAAAACGAAACTTCAATTGCCATGGATTTGAAACAATTAATTCTGTTATAACACTCCCCGACGTTTCTGCCACGTTTTGTATGTTCCACGTGGTCGGGGTGTGACAGGCATTCGCCTAAATGCGAAAGTACCGTATGGACAAATAAAGGTAGTCTTTGCTTGGTCTTCCGGATGTATAGCAATTTGATTGTATCCGGAATAACCATCCAGAAAACAATAAAATTCTTGTCCGGCCAATTTCTCAACTATATGGTCAATAAAGGGTAAAGGGAAATGATCTTTAGAAGTTGCAGCATTTAACTTCCTATAATCAATACAAATACGCCACCCGGTTACCGGCCGAGTGGCGACCTCTTCACCTGCGTCATTTGTGACGACTTGAATACCCACCTATTTTGGAACTGTTTATGTCGGGCTCACCCATTGGCTATCCGAGATAGGGTATATGATACCCACATCTAGCCACTTTAGTACCTCCTTCTTGACCACCTCTCGCATATTTGGATTTAATCTTCTTTGGGTGTCACGGGAAGGACTCATACCATCTTTCGTGATGATTTTATGCATCACCACCGAGGGACTAATTCCCTTTAAATCCGCAATGGTCCACCCGATAGCGGCTCTATGGATGACCAATACCTTCATCAACTTTGCTTCTTGCTCCCCGGTTAAATTGGATGCAATAATTACCGGGAGCGTGCTACCTTCACCCACATAAGCATATTTAAGATGCTTGGGTAGCACCTTCAATTCTAACACCGGAGGCTCTTCCAACGACGGTTTTAACTTTGTGTCGATGCTTTCCGGGAGGCTTTCCACTTGGTGTGTCCAAGTAGGCCTTCCTTCCTTTACCGCCATGACCTCCAATTCCTTCATCTCTTCATCCATGCTCCGATTTGTTTCTCCTTGTAACCTGTCAAACATGAAACACTCCTCTATTGTGTTTTCCTCTTCGACACTAGTGTCGCATAGAGGTATACACTCGTTAACGATGTCCGCCATGTAACATTCATCGCCAACTAGAGGATCCGTTAATCTTGAAAAGACATTTAACCGCAACCGACGGTTACCAAAAGTCATGTCGACCGTGCCCGATTTGCAGTTAATTTGGGCATTCGATGTTGCCAAAAATGGTCGACCTAGGATCACCATTGGTTGCTTTGTTCGGTCCAAAGAAACATAATCTAATACAAGGAAGTCCACCGGATAGTAAAAGTCCTCGACCTTGACTATTACATCCGTGACGATCCCACGGGGTAGTTTAGGAGTCAAATCGGCTAACACCACGGTGGTGTTAGACACTTGAAGTGGACCAAAATCGTATTGGTCATATAAGCTACCCGGCAAGATACTCACACTTGCCCCAAGATCCAAAAGTGCCCGGGTCATTTTGAATTCACCCACTTGTATAGAAATAATGAGCGCCCCCGGATCTTGAAGTTTTGGTGGAAGTGCACCCGAAGAAATTGAACTCACGTTTTCGGTTAAATCAAGTTTTTTAGGAAATTTGTGAGTCCTCTTTTGGGTACATAAATCCTTCAAGTATTTAGCATATGAAGGTATTTGTTTGATGGCATCCAAGAGTGGTAAATTAATTTTCACTTGTTTAAAAATTTCCCGCATCTCTTCTTGATGTGGGCCTCTTTTGTTTACCACTTTCTTGTATCCCAATAAAGCTGAACTGACTTCAGAGGAGATAAAGATTGATATGATCAGGGAGATCCCATAGGATAGTTTCCTTACCTTCTATATACGTCATGACGTATTGACATGTATCCAAATTTTCTGCTTATTTTTTATTATTAGTTATTTATTTTTAACATTTGCCTTTTAAATTTCTACAAGGACTGGCATTTAAGAAAACGAAGCTGAGAATGAGCATGAAAATGAGATCTATGAATTGAGGAAGAAAATCCAAGATGAAGAGGAACTAAGGATGATAGTTCAAGCTGAGGATGAACTCAGGAAAAGGGTTCAAGAACTCTGAAATATGTTTTTCTATTTTCATCAACATACATTCGTTATCTTGAACCCTTTTCCTGAGTTCTTTACTCTCAGCTTGAACTCTCATCCTTAGTTCCTCTTCATCTTGGATTTTCTTCCTCAATTCATAGATCTTGTGACAACCTATACTCTCGTTGACGAGAAAAGGGTATTTTAGTAATATTCAAAAATGTGGATATCAGTATTATTAATATTATTATTTGCGAAATAATAAACCGTGACGAGAGTTTTAAACATTTACGCATCTAGTTAATTTTAATCGAGCGTGTTGGTTTTAGCTAGACACTTATTTAGAAATCTATACGCACTTGGGCTAGGCCTAAGTCCACTCCTTAAGAAACCTAAACCCTACACTATTTAATCCTCCCTATAATCCCTCACCCCTCTTTCACTTTCAAAAGATAAAACCCTAATTCAAACACCTTCAGCCGCACATAACCCGACCCCCCTGCTCCGATCACTGGAGTAAATTCAGGCAGCGGCGGTGGTTGCCGCCTGTTCTCCGGCCACACACATTCCCACACACCTTCTTCCTCCTCCGATGACAACCCCCCTCCTGCTCGTTCTCTCTCTGTATTTCCGGTCGGACAACTCCAGTCATCATCTTCCGGCGATGATGATGATGATGACGTTGAGGTGCAGGCAGCCGACGGCGGCTCCATTCAGAGCGGTTCAAGCTCCGTTGTGAGTATCGGGTTCTCGGCAGATGAAGACGGTGGTGACCATCGTTCCGGTGTGTCAGTGACGGAGGTGGTTTCGGCAGCGGCGCTACGATGATGGTTGTGGCTCGGCTCCAACAAGATGACGACATGGAAACCGATAGGTGAGTATTCGGCTATTGTTTGTACCTTTACGACTTCTGATTTGCATAAATTGTCAAAAGTTTGCATGTTCGGAATCATTTTTAGACTGATAGGATGTTAACTGGTTACTAATGGTATGAGTAGAGTCATGTTTGTGGATTTTTGTTTGATAACAATAATATTTGGGGCATTTTCCTTGAGATTTTGATTAAATCTAGTTATATGCAAATTGTTTTGAATTAGATAAATGTTTGTTGTTTAGTGTTTGATGTGTACAAATTGATTTTTAGGTTCTTTTGATTAGTAGTGATAGATATTTGATGTTATAGTTGCAGTCTAGTATAAACTATTTGGTGATTTTGGTTGGTATGTATATATGGGTGTTAGCGCTTTGGTTCAAATGATTGTTACAACTGATGGAATGATTATTGCTACAAGATTTATTTTTTTGGATGTATGTCGTTTTAATAAACTGAACCTGTTGTTTTGGATGTCTGTTTGTTTGATGAAATGTGCATATGATTTGAGACATGATAACTGTTAGTGGCCATACGAATGAAAAACCAAATGTTTGAATGAGTAGTTGAATGATTGAAACATGCTCTGTTATGTGAAAAGATTTAAGGATGTGCTCTCATGAAATGTACAAAATTGTTTGCATAGAGTACAACCTACTTGCTAATGTGTTGTACGAATTTAAAACCGTATGATTAGATAATTTTTTGTCCTATATGGTTTGATTTAGGAAAGAGAAAAGAATTTGTTATTGTAATCATACACCATGAGACCACCTATTAAATGAGTTGGGCCCCACCATACTGTTCGCACACTTGTCTTTTTGGTATGGTCGCACACTCTGCTTTGGACGCACACTACCTTTAGGGTAAACAAAACCATTTTGTTGTTGGGCTGTACACACCTGATTGGGCCACTTGTTTGGACCAGGAGCACACTAGAAGAATCATGCATACGATTCTCTTTTCTTAATTACAATCGCACACGGATGTATATACTGGCCGACCACACATTTAGTGCTCGGTCCCACTATGTTTGTTTTGCTCGCACACAATATGTGGACCGCACAGGTTTTATGCTTGAGTAACGACATCATAAGCGACCTGATAAGCAGCATAAGAACCAGTCAGGAAACAACATTGTAGGATCGTGTTTTGACCCGAACGAGTCGTTCAGAGAAGTTTTGATCAGATACAGGTGCGGAAAACAAGTATCTGACTTAGAAACAGCTAGCAAATCACTTTAATCACCTCTTTGTATTGATATCTGACAATTTACATCCAAATCTCACACCGGCAGCACTTCGGTATGAGTTACAAGACAATGTTATGTGGTTTCGCTTATGATGACACTATATATAGGGCATGAGGTTTCGCTCTAATGTACATGCCGAATGAGTGAAACCCTCAATGACCATAAAAGCCAAACTACATAGACCATATAAGCGAAACTATCTATGTCCCTATAAGCGAAACCTTCTCCTAAGATATATACAATCTTTTGTTTTCTCGTATAACGTGCCCTGATCTTACAATCTAAGACTAAGCGAAACCTTCTCCTAAGATATATACAATCTTCTGTTTTCTCGTATAACGTGCCCTGATCTAACAATCTAAGACTAAGACTCGATACAAGACGAAGTCGACAGATGTAGTGCACCAACAAACATGAACCCTTATAACTTCGACACACGAAGTCCAGTAATTCCAAACCCGAACGCCTAACTCGGAGGATCCAATAGCTAAGCAACGAACCTAGCAACAGCAACCAAAAAGCAGAAACAAGCAAGTCACGTACTGGAATGCCAGACTTGGAAACAAATCCTGAGGCCAAACACGGAGGCATGGCACAAGGAGACAAAGCAGCAAATCTGAGGCCAAAAAACGAATGCTAACCTCAGAGGTATCATGCGGAATCCATAAACCCGGATAACAACAACTTAATTAAGCAGTTCTTCAGTATTTAGGCCCAATCTATTAATTTTGACTGGTATCTTAAAATCAGCAGCCTTTTTTTTTACCAAAATACCCCTATAGACCATTTATACACCAGCCGATGATTAATGACAGCAGGACCTAACCAAAGCACAACACAATAAATGCAGCAAAGCGCTTTACACGATAGCAGCCAAGAAATACGAATAAGAACCACATTATGCACCATATCAGTGTTCCATCTAATGACAGCTTCAACCACATATATCAACAACAAAATACAGCCATTATACACTAAGAAACGACACTTATGCATCCACTTCTTAACCCATAACATGTACAAGTGACTTAGATCCAATAACAGTAGAAACAATAAAAGACTACTGAAACAATATTAAAATTCAATCAAAATGTATTGTTTTCAGCCTGTGTAAGTACCTTTAGGCAAACCGACTATACTGATTTCAAAGCTTTCTATTTCTTAAGACTTTCTTGTTAAAGTCAGAAATTGCTGATTTAGGATTGCGATTAAGGCGACACAATTCTTTATCCTGATTTAACCTTCTCTTCTTTGGTTCTGGTGTCTCAAATGTATCACCTAATCCTTTATTTTTATAATCTCTTTTATAGACCACAAGCTTCTCTCTTCCTTTCATGATTAAGGTTTTCATTCTACTTATCAAATCAACTTCTTTATCTTCAAACAACTTCTTCCCAAACTGAAAATTTGAAACATGTTGACCAAGTAAAAGACCGGCAGAATAAAAATATCCGAGGAAGACAACAATCAACACGTACCATTTTTTGAAATTCTTCTGTCATTCTATTAGGGGCCTGTTTAATGAAGTGCTCAATAAACAGAAGAACATAGACACCACAATCATAAGTGTTTTGTTGTTGTGGAACCTGGCAGGAAAAATCAATCACATAAAACCCAATTTTTCCGTTTCAAAAACTAAAACAAAGATTTAAATTGTGTATTAGGTTTTAGAGCTCGATTCTGACTCCTTCAACTTTATTGACCCCATGAACACCATGCTTTACTTCTTCCTCCATGAATCTAAAAACAAAGATTTAAATTGGTTACACATTAATCTTTTCAACAGGATATAATAATCATTTGGCTTATTTTTGTGTCACCTTCTAATATTATCAAAAATTTGAGTTGAATTATGGGTATTGTATGAATCCAAATGAAGGAGGATTGGTTCTGATTTATCGGTTTTGTTACGCATACAAACTATAACCACACTTCAATGGGAACTGGATAAAAGAAAATAAGCTGAATCAATATATATATCTGATTTAAAACAAATTGTTTTTGAATGTAAATATCTTAAAAAAACTTACTTTTCATTAATTGGGATAACAATATATTCTTTTTGAAAAATATCGTCTCTATGTCACCACCTTCTAAAGTTGTCGAACGAATTTTTAGCAATTCCCTATTCAAGTTTTAACCAAGAAACCATAACCGTTTATATTTACGAATTATTAAAAATATAGATAAAACCTTGGGTGATAATCACTTATTGCTCCATTTGTTGGAGATGCATTCTGCTCTAAATATCTGGCCAAAACACATACTGAAGGTAAAAGTTTATCAAAATCAATTAAACACATACCTAAGTTAAAAGAAAAACAATTAAACACATACTGAATGTAAAAGTTCATAAGGTTATCGTTCAACCAGTTTCCAGGATTAAGCTTCTTAATATCACTATCAGAAATGTGATCACTGCAAAAAAGATATATGATAGACCAACTATGTTCAGTTAAAACTGTCAAAGAAAGTCATCCACTCTCACAAAATAAAAAAAAAGCAAGGGAAACCTAGATATGTCACTTCTACTCGTTCCACTAGTAGAAGCTGCCCCAACATTCCGAGTAGAATCAGCAATCGTATTCTTACATTTCTCGTTAAGTGCATCAAGTTCCAAAAGTAATTGTAGCTCTACTTTTTTTGGTTGAACCTTGATAAGGTCAGATATACTTCAGGGCTTTACAAATCTTATCCGCCAAGTAGTTCTTCCTTTTTCTTTCCGTAGCATGGTCAACCGGTAAGTAGAGGGAAATCAATTAAAAAGATCACAAAAGTCATAATACTAATAAACATAATAAAATACGACACACATTTTCACTAACCAATCCAGTTCTGGTGAAACTTTTCAATTGCTTCTTTACTGATCTCAGAAACGTTCGGCCCTTCCATAAAGTCTCTCATCTTCATACAACATAATTATAAAAATAGGACACCACCCCCTAAGTTCTTCTCTACCCCTTTCCGTTTAACAAATGTTTGAATGTCGTGCTTTAGACCATTCATAGAAACACTTGCCCACAGCTGGTCATGAAGACTATTAACATTCTTCACGTACCCCAAAAATTTCTTTCCTAATTTACCCGCCGAGGCAGGACAAACAATATAATGCAATGCTATTAATGCAAAAGTTTGCTGAATAGCATTGTCTTCAACAACATTCTTGAGTTCTTACTCAACCTTCTTAATATCAATATTTTTGTACTTGAGTTTGTCTTTTTTTCCGAAGTGCAATAATTACTGAGAAGATTATCACCCAATTCTACACTTTCTTCAACTAATGAGCCATGTCCATATGGTATACCCATTATAAGAGAAAAATCCTCAACTGTAATAGGGACGTCTTGGGTCTTACCCCTCTTATGTACAGTTAGCGTCATTTGATCACAGTTAAAATGCCTAACGATTGATTTGATCAAATCCCTTTGTAGGCTTAAACTTCCCCCTGGAGGTCTAGAAGCCTTGCAAAAAGGGTTTCTAATATAACCTTTTTTTTATGGTCATTTAGTGTGCTCAAAACTTTACGAAACTTGTCTAAATTACACCTTATACGGGTTTTATGGTAATTAGGCTTGATAATTACACCCAAGTTTAAATAAAAAAAGAATGCCTTGATAAATACATAGAAAGAAAAGAAAAAGAATCTCAGTGAGCCGAAGAAGAAAAAGGCTAATAACCATAAAACCCGTATAAGGTGTAATTTAGACAAGTTTCGTAAAGTTTTGAGCACACTAAATGACCATAAAAAAGGTTATATCAGAAACCCCTTTTGCAAGGCTTCTAGACTTCCAGGGGGAAGTTTAAGCATACAAAGGGATTTGATCAAATCAATCGTTAGGCATTTTAACTGTGATCAAATGACGCTATCTGTACATAAGTGGGGTAAGATCTAAGACGTCCCTATTACAGTTGAGGATTTTTATCTTATAATGGGTATTCCAAATGGACATGACTCATTAGTTGAAGAAAGTGTAGAATTGGATGATAATCTTCTCAGTAAATATTGTATTTCAGAAAAAAAGGACGAACTTAAGTACAAATATATTGATATTAAAAAGGTTGAGGAAGAACTCTAGAATGCTGTTGAAGACAACGCTATGAAGCAAACTTTTGCATTAATAGCACTGCATTATATTGTTTGTCCTGTACCGGCGGGTAAATTAGGAAAGAAATTTTTGGGGTACGTGAAGAATGTCAATAGTCTTCATGACCAACCATGGGCAGGTGTTGCTATGAATGGTCCAAAGCACGACATTCAAACATTTGTTAAAGGGAAAGGGGTAGAGAAGAACTTAGGGAGTTGTGTCCTATTTTTACAATTATATTGTATGAAGATGAGAGACTTTTTATGGAAGGGCTGAACGTTTCTGAGATCAGTAAAGAAGCGATTGAAAAGTTCCACCAGAACTGGATGGTTAGTGAAAATGTGTGCCGTATTTTATTATGTTTATTAGTATTATGACTTTTGTGATCTTTTTAATTGATTTCCCCCTACTTACAGGTTGACAATGATACGGAAAGAAAAAGGAAGAACTACTTAGCGGATAAGATTTGTAAAGACCTGAAGTATATATCTGATCTTATCAAGGTTTAACCAAAAAAGTAGAGCTTCAATTACTTTTGGAACTTGATGCACTTAACGAGAAATGTAAAAATACGATTGCTGATTCTACTCAAAATGTTGGGGCAACTTCTACTAGTGGAGCGAGTAGAAATGACCTATCCAGGTTTGTCTTGCCTTTTCTTTTATTTTGTGATAGTGGATGACTTTATCTGACCGTTTTAACTGAACATAATTGGTCTATCATATCTTTTTTTGCAGTGATGATCACATTTCTGATAGTGATATTAAGAAGCTCAATCCTGGAAACTGGTTGAACGATAACCTTATGAACTTCTACATTTAGTATGTGTTTAATTGTTTTTTCTTTTAGCTTCGGTATGTGTTTAATTGATTTTGATGAACTTTTACCTTCGGTATGTGTTATAGCCAGATATTTAGAGCATAATGCATCTCCAACAAATAGAGCAATAAGTGATTATCACTTCTTCAACACATTTTTACACGAAGTTGAAAGATGTTCTATCACCCAAGGTTTTATCTATATTTTTAATTCTTAAATATAAACAGTTATGGTTTTCTTGGTTAAAACTTGAATAGGGAATTGCTAAAAATTCGTTCGACAACTTTAGAAGGTGGTGACATAGAGATAATATTTTTCAGTAAGAATATATTGTTATCCCAATTCATGAAAAGTAAGTTTTTCTAAGATATTTACATTCAAAACAATTTGTTTTAAATCAGATATATTAATTCAGCTTATTTTCTTTTATCCAGTTTCCATTGGAGTGTGTTTATAGTTTGTATGCGTAACAAAACCGATAAATCAGAACCAATTTTCCTTCATTTGGATTCATACAATACCCATAATTCAATTCAAATTTTTGATAATATTAGAAGGTGACGCAAAAATAAGCCAAATGATTATTATATCGTGTTGAAAAGATTAAAGTGTAACCAAGTTAAATCTTTGTTTTAAGGTTCATGGAGGAAGAAGTAAATCATGGTGTTCATGGAGTCAATAAAGTTGAAGGAGTCAGAATCGAGGTCTAAAACCTAATACACAATTTAAATCTTTGTTTTAGTTTTTGAAACGGAAAAATTAGGTTTTATGTGATTGATTTTTCCTGCCAGGTTCCACAACAACAAAATACTTATGATTGTGGTGTCTATGTTCTTCCGTTTATTGAGCACTTCATTAAACAGACCCCTAATAGAATGACAGAAGAATTTCAAAAAATGGTACGTGTTGATTGTTGTCTTCCTCTGATGTTTTTATTCTGCTGGTCTTTTACGTGATTGATTTTTCCTGCCAGGTTCCACAACAACAAAATACTTATGATGTGGTGTCTATGTTCTTCTGTTTATTGAGCACTTCATTAAACAGACCCCTAACAGAATGACAGAAGAATTTCAAAAAATGGTACATGTTGATTGTTGTCTTCCTCTGATATTTTTATTCTGCTGGTATTTTACTTTGTCAACATGTTTCAAATTTTTAGTTTGGGAAGAAGTGGTTTGAAGATAAATAAGTTGTTGATTTGAGAAGTAGAATGAAAACCTTAGTCATGAAAGGAAGAGAGAAGCTTGTGGTCTATAAAAGAGATTATAAAAATAAGGGATCAGGTGATACATTTGAGACACCAGAACCAAAGAAGAAGTTTAATCGCAATCCTGAATCAGCAATTTCCGACCTTAACAAGAAAGTTTTAAGAAATAGAAAGCATTGAAATCAGTATAGTCGGTTTGCCTGAAGGTATTTACACAGGCTGAAAACAATACATTTTGATTGAATTTTAATATTGTTTCAGTAGTCTTTTATTGTTTCTGCTGTTATTGGATCTAAGTCACTTGTACATGTTATGAGTTAAGAAGTGGAATGCATAATTGTCGTTTCTTAGTGTATAATGGTTTTTTTTTTTGTTGCTGATATATGTGGTTGAAGTTGTCATGAGATGCAACGCTCATATGGTGCATAATGTGGTTGAATGTGTTTCTTGTCTGCTATCATGTAAAGTGCTTTGCTGCATTTATTGTGTTGTGCTTTGGTTAAACTACTCGAGTCCTGCTATCATTAATCATCGGCTGGTGTATAAGTGGTCTATAGGGGTATTTTGGTAAAAAAAGGCTGTTGATTTTAAGATACCAGTCAAAATTAGTAGATTGGGACTAAATACTGAAGAACTGCTTAATCAAGTTGTTGTTATCCGGATTTGTGGATTTCGCATGATACCTCCGAGTTTAGCATTCTGTTTTTGGCCTCAAGTTTAGCATTCCTCCGAGTACGTGACTTGCTTGTTTCTGCTTTTCGGGTTTGCTATTGCTAGGTTCGTTGCTTAGCTATTGGATCCTCCAAGTTAGGCGTTCGGGTTTGGAATTACTGGACTTCGTGTGTCGAAGTTATAAGGGTTCATGCTGTTTCCTGGCTGGTTCTTATGCTGCTTATCAGGTCGCTTATGATGTCGTTACTCAAGCATAAAATCCAGTTACGTGCCATGTTTGACATTGTAACTGGTATGGAGTAGAATACCCAGCTGTGGTTTACTCAGTTCTACCATAGCTGGCCTACGTGGTTCTCTCTGAAGCCCCGAAAATGCAATAGTAAGTGGCCGCTGATGAGAAGGTCCGGCCCTATCATGTTCATCTGACTGTAGTTTACTGGTTTATGTGTACCCCTAGCTGGTCTGATCGGTTGAACTCCCGTTGTTGGATTGTTCGTGTAAAGGCCAGTCCCCATTGGCTTTTGATGGGCCTGGTTTATGTTAAGCTGAAGGCCCTAGTCAGGGGTTTGAGTAATGTGCTACGTTGGTTGAAGCCCAGGCCCAAGTACCTTGGGTCGGATCATGTTGACGGATCCACTTATGGAACGATAGGTTGAATTTGGATTGTAAATCTCCTTAGTATTTTGGGTATTTTTGTATAGCTTGTAAAGCTACAAGGCTAGGGTGGGCACAATGGATCATGGGCCGGGTATGAGGCTCCTCTTTTAGGCTGGCCGATCACTAGGTTGGGTTGGACTATAAAACTAAACATTTATTTATTATCAAGGGAGTTTGGTTCGAGTAGAGTTTCAGTTATTAGCATGTTTGACTCTAGTTAGTCAAACTAAGTGAAAATGAGCTACAAATGATGAACAGATAACGTGGTGCACATGGAACTAAAGAACATAGAACTAAGTAGGTTATTGAGAAAATGATTTTAAGTTGAATAATTTATAGCAAACAAAATAAAATGAATGAAACATAATCAATCTAACAATTTGAAAAATCAAGTTTAGAAAATTTGTGAAGTGATGTTGAAAAGGCACGAGTAAAGAAAACAATAAAACAACTTTGAATCAATTAATTAAATTAGTGAATTGTTATTGTAATTAATAGAGTGAAAACTACTAATTCAATTGTTAAATGGAGCCTTGATAATCTTTACTAAAAAGTATGAGTGATAGAGACGTTTCGCAGGTTTTCCAAAATATTTCCAACCTGGAGATTGAGGAAGGTCCGGCAGAACAACCTGCTGGCTATGAAGCTGACAACGATGAACCCATAGTTTTCCAAGCCCAACCATCGGAGAAAGCACTACCCAAGTAAAGAGGATGGTTTGACAAAGAGAAAAAAGAAAGGAAAATGAAAAATAAAAATAATGTAGCTACCATCACCCTTAGAGAAGGAACAACCCCGAAAATGTCCCTCAATTCCTTGCACCTGCTCCACCACCACAACCAATCCCAGATCCAATGGAGCAATGGTGGACCAATGACTGGGCATTTCAGAACTTAGTCAATATTCCAGAACCTTTTCCACCAATGCCTGAATTCACGCCTTACATACCTAACCCATAACCAGCAATAAGTCAAGAAAACGTAGCCGAGTTACGTCAGTATGGGGAGGAGTTGATTAATATTGGAAATCAAGCTCGTGTCATCGGAGAGAATCTCGTCTAGAAGTATGACAAGAGAAAGTATCACTTTTGGTGTTGTTTTGGTCAAAAATTACCTAAGCAATTAAGTAATCAAATTAGTTTTGTGATATAGTGTGCTAACAATGTGTATTGAAAATATTCAGGTTTAGTTGTTTGCAGAAAAGAGTTTCAGGATATAGCTCGGGATACCAAGCTATATCAACAATCAAACAATGAGCAGAAATGTAAAGGTTGACATGGGATGTACGAAAAAAGCCCTTGATCAATCTAGATCGCCGGCATAAAACCTCGTGAGCTGATAATCGCAGCTACCTTGTTCTTCTTATTACTTCAAAATTCAGGATACAATGCATGATATTATACGGATCAACTAAGTGTTACAATGAATTTCGAGTGTGAGTGTTTGTGATTGCGAGTGATTGCAGCTTGTAGAGAGCAAAAGTGTGAGTGAAAAATTGTGTGTGTCTATCGATCCGTACATTCATTTTTATAGTAAAATAGAAATAACAAACTATCCTATAAAACCAGGATGCTGCGAATATTCCCTTCTAGAACGTTGGAGACCCCTTATTCCTGCTTCAACGTTCTCTTTTCAACTGATTAGTCTGAGTCTTCAGCACGTGAACAAACATATGTATTATAGTCAGGATATAATTCAGAATATATGTTCAGATTCAAACGGATATATTTTAGAACTTATCGCTTGGATCAAGGCAATTATGATAATTTGACGCTTGAAGTGACTTGCCACAACTTCCCATGCGAATTTTACTCAATACCCCCTATTTTCAGCCTATATCTACTCAGATTTTCTGCATATTGATCACAATATTCCGAGTAATTTTCTGGTATTTTTCTTCCCCTTTCTTCTCTGTTTTCTTTGCAAAAATTCTTCACTTCGCCATGGCTAGCCGAACCAGATCCCAAACAGTCAATTCCGTACCCACCTTTAACGAGCAAAACCTCCTCAAAGAACCCCAAAAGGAGGTCTGTTCATTTGACAATGCCGATATCGCGGCCCTGAAAGCCTCCGGTGCCTTCCCTGCCGGAGCGGTTATACGTCCGTTCGACCGAGAGGACCGATCGGACGTGTATTCCGACGAGTGGGGTATGCTTCTTGGCCTACCCTTTCTCGATAGGGCTCCGATATCCTTTCCCGGCATTCATCTCCCGCCTTTTTAAACTCTAGAGTCTTAGCTATGCCCAAACCATGCCTATGGTTTGGCGAGTCTTAATTACCCTGGACCAGATAAAATCTCGTCATGTGCCCGACCTGTGCATTGAGAATCTCCCGATTAGATATCGTTTAAGGTCCCACGGTTCCAGCCGATTTCTGCTCTTTTCCACCTCCAAAAATCCCCTCATCCTCAAAGCAACTAAAAACGAGGATGATTAGTGACGAAAATTCTTTTTCGTGAAAAGAGATTCTATTGACAAGGGTGTTGACCTTCCCAGGAAATGGTTGACCTCCGGTAGGATTTATAGTTTTAGGAATATCCCCAGTCGTATCCTGAGACTATATCCTAAACTGACATCCTGATATATTTTTTTGTAGCAAATTTCAAGGAATTGGCCCCTATAACCGCTGAATCAGAAAAAAGAATAAAAGAGATCTACCGGCTTCCGGAGAGTGAAAGAACCTTTTCTAGTTATTCACAAGCTCAAGCCAAAAATCAAGTTCCGATATGTCTGGTAAGCATAGTTTTACAAGTTATTCATATATTAAACTGATTATATTCTAACAGTATATAAGGACTTAGTATTTCTTCCATTTGTGCAGCACCAGTCAAAAATCTTGAAGTCTTTGATCTTAAGGAGCTGGATAGCTATTCTGGCCCCATGCAAGTCAAACAAGAACCGAATCCCAAGCCAGCCGTCACATCGAAACCTACCAGCTCCAAGACTGCCACCGTTCCCAAGCCTTCCACCGCCACAAAGCCACGTGGTTCCAGCTCCCGCAAAAGGAAGGAACTAGATTCCCCTGCTGCCTATGATATCTTTCCATTCGAGAATCATGGGTTCTTGGAATCCAGCAAGTTTATGACCGGCTTCCACAATCAGGTAGGTATCCTTATCTTATATCCTGCACATATATTCTAACTATACATTTTAAGTAAATACTTTGATACCTGTTAATCTGACTATCTGACTGTAGGGCCTCGAACGGCTAGTGTTCTTGTATAAGGACTCATGTGGACTGAACAAGATGTTGGAAGCTAAACTAAAGAAGGCCGAGACAACTATTGCAGATCAAGCAGCCATCGCCACCACCAAGTCGGAGCACTATGAGGCCAAATACAAGGCAATGACCTAGGAACACCAGGCTGCCATTAAGAATATCACCCACGAAGCTTAAGCCAAATCCGACGCCGCTCAGGTCCAGCATGAGCATAAATATGGCTTCTTATCGAGAAGGCCTCAAGAGTTCCGTCGTCGTTTCTCTCCTCCAAGGTAGGCTGAAAATGGCCTATGAAGCCAAGGCCATAGGCTTCGAATGCCCTTCCTGAAACGTTGACGCTTGTGAGGTAAAGTTGAGAGACCTTGGTACCTGTGGTTGAGGAACCTGTTAAGGTGGCTGAGAAGGTGGTCGATGCTGGTGATGATACTAGGAAGAATGCTGGTGATGATGTTAGTGCGAGTGCTGATGAAGCCATGGTTGAAGAAGATGTTGCCCCTTGAAAGCAGCGAAGTGGGCGATGTTGGATATTTATGCCTAAGCTGGAGCCCACTTTTTTTTTTATTCTGATGGTTGTGGTTGCTGTTGAACAATTTACTTTTCTGTCTTTTGAATAATTTAATTTCCTGCACTTAAAACAATTTGATGGCCAAAGGTGTAGGGATCCTGAGTTTCAGGACGAAGGCCTTGGTCATCAATCTTTAATATGCTTTATTTTGAACAATTAACAGTTGAATGATGGAGGTATCCTGGGTTTCAGGACGAAGCCTTCAACTGTTTAATATGTTAAAAACTAATTGTGCTTTTGGTGGATGTATCTCGGTTTGAGATAAAGCCAAAAGTACAATCTTTTGCTTTGTTAATAATAAACTAACCTTTTTAGCCTTATCTATTGTTGTTTATTTTTACTTTGTAAATTTTGTTATATGCGTTTAATTTGAATGAAGTTCTAACTTTTATCTCAGTACAACACTTCAAATATTCTGATCAAGTATGAAGATGATGATGAATGAAACAGGATATAAGGATATACACTACTTACCTTTCAAAAATGAAGATGATGAATGAAAACAAAAATGAAATATATCGTCTTGATATGATCTTCATGGATGAGATGGTACCGTATATAATTGTCTTATAATTATTTTGGACATATGAATACCCAAATCTATACTTTCTATAAAAGGAGAAATCCCAATGACATAAGAAAAGCTGATGTGTCAGCAACAGAAGCTGTCCAACAAGGCTTTTCTTATGTCATTATTACATCATAAAGCCTAATTTAAAATCATTTTAAAATCCAAACCACTGCTTTACATTAAAATTTCAAAGGTCTGGCCCACTTTAATCTCCAAACTACTGTCGATTCCCAATAAACACCAGTTCCCAATAAACACCAGTTCTCAATAAACATCTGCTCTCAACATTTTATAAATCAAACATCAGTTCCCAATAATATATAATTCAAACCATATATTCTGGTTTCACATTCAAAATTCAAACCAAATATTCTAATCCTATAAATAAGATATAATTATCTGGTTTCACATTTAAATCTCGCTCGCTCATATATCTGAGCGTATCTCTCTCTCTCTCTCTCAAATGCATCTTTCTCGTGATTCAGCCGCTAATCTCCAATTACACTTCTTTGTTTGAATGTTTGTTGATTATGTTTACATGTTATCGTTCCAGTACCATTGTTCCAACATCGTCGTTTCAATGAAGCTTCCCATCGCACATCAACGTTTCAATATCGATGTTGCAGTATAATTGTTGCAACATCGTGAAAAGTTGCATGTGTTACCTTCTTTGATGGGAGAGTTGCAACTTCAACGGACGATATGTATCTCTCCCTCAAATCTCTTCTTCTCAATACTCTGCATTTGTTCATAAAGGATAAGAGAAAACTGAAGCTCAATCTGACCCATTTTTAGAAAAATTTTTGGTGATATGTGGTTTGCCTTGGTCATGGTATGTGTTTTTGTTTTTGATTTTGATTTTTACTAAAGTTTTGTTATCTGAGTTATGACTAAATGATGATTGTGAATGATCTGCTGTAGATGATGATGATGATGATTGTTCCACTGTTGTTTCCAGTATCATTGTTCCAACATCGTTTAAAGTATGTGTTTTTTGCTACTACAATTTTGAAATTTTGAGTTTTTAATTTTGAAGTGATATACTCTAATTCTCGCTTTATATTTCAGTCTAATCACAGTTGTTTGAAATTGATACAATCTGCTGCGGGTTATTATAGGTTTGTATTAAAAGAAGCATAAATTTAAATTAAACACAAAGAAAGATTTTTAAATGTACATTTAAAATAATTTTTGCTTATGACTAAATGATGATTATATATGACTTTGGACAGATGATGATGATGATGTAGAAGCCGCAGTAGTTCCTACTAAACGCAAGAAAGGATCTGCTACTTCTGTAAGATAAGATTTTATCTTACTAGAGTAATGGTCTTTCCTGCCTTTTTTGTATTAAAAGAAGCATCAAGTTTAGTTTAAAGCAGCTCTTTATGAACAAAGTTAAGGATTAAGTATATGAGGACAGGGCTACTCTTCAACAGCTGAAGAAGTGTTTTCATGTACTGCATCTTGGTCTGTTCACTAGAGATCAGGTTTCTATAAATCCTGATGTTGATGCATTGAGTACTTCCCTGGAGTTCATGGCGATTGTCGAAGATATACATTGATGGAGTTTAAAGCTAAAAACACTAAATTTTAAGCTAAAAGCACTAAATTTTAAGCTATGATGTTGTGTTTCATGTTGTAAAAACCAGGGAATTGTCAGATAATAGATTGCTTTGCCCGATTAGATTATGTGTTAAATTATAGTTCTTTAAGTCATTGTTTCGTTTTGTTGAATTCTATGTAATTTTGTAAAGAAGTACAATAACAAACAGTGGTTTGAACATCTGTTTGCATTTTGGTCAATAGTTAATGGAAACCCATGTTAGGTTGAACATTGTTTTTAAGAGGAAAACAATGTGAGAAGACAATAGATCTTATTAAGTTAAACATATGTTTAGGGTTAAACAGATGTTTGGCCTTTTATATCAGAGGTTTGGACTTAAACAGTTGTTTGACCTTAAACAGATGTTTGGCCATAAACAGATGTTTGACCTTAAACATATGTTTTGCCTTAAACAGATGTTTCGCCTTCTATATCAGATATTTGGACTTAAACAGATGTTTGACCTTAAACAGATGTTTGGCCATAAACAGATGTTTGTCCTTAAACCAAACATCTATTTAAGGTCAACATCTATTTGACTATTGGTCAACATCAGATTGACTTTTGGTCAACATCAGATTGACTTTTGGTCAATATCTGTTTGAATTTTGGTCAACATCTTATTTTGTAAAGAAGTACAAAAACAAACATTTTTAAAAAATCCCAAATCACCCTATCATTTAAGTGCATTGAAGTAAAAGTGGAAATGATATTATTCATGTGGTCCTGTTGTGCTTTTGTTTAACCTCTAATATGGGTTCATGATCTAATCCGATGATTTGAATACATTGTTGTTTCATCTTTATACTAATAAATAAAAATCAAGTACACTTGGATGATTATTAAGCTCCTCATTTTGATTGTTTGGGTATAGTATTCTTCAAATTGGTCTTTTTTTGCAAACATATGTTTATGGGCAAAGATTTGTTTAAGCTCAAACGTTTGTTTAAGGCCAAACATCTGTTTATGGCCAAACTTCTGTTTATGGGCAAACATCTGTTTAAGCTCAGACCTTTGTTTATGTTAACAGTGTTTATATGTAATAGTGTTTTTCACATTAGTTTTTTTATAGTATGTTAGGTTGTTAGATGTCATCACCTCAGTGTTTTATATGTAACAATTTTTATGACATCAGTGTTTATATGTAACAATGTTTATGACAACAGTGTTTATATGTAACAATATTTATCACATCACTTCAGTGGTTTGATCTGTACTATAAATTGAACAGTTGTTTCATTTTTATACTAATAAATAAAAATCAAGTACACTTGGATGATTATTAAGCTCCTCATTTTGATTGTTTGGGTATAGTATTCTTGAAATTGGTCTTTTTATTGCAAACAGATGTTTATGTGCAAACATTTGTTTAAGGCCCAACATCTGTTTATGCCCAAACTTCTGTTTATGGGCAAACATCTGTTTAAGGTCAAATTTTTGTTTAAGTCCAGACAACTTATATATAAGGGGAAACATCTGTTTAAGCCCCAACATCTATTTAAAAGCCTGTTACAACCACTGTGTTGGTTCAAACATTTGATCATTAAAAGTTATCCACTGTTGAAATACAACCTCTGTTTCTTCAATCTTCGTGTTGACCACTGGCTGACCAAACATCAGTGTTTAAAAAACTGTTGGGTATCCACTGATAGGAAAAAAATAGCCACTTCTCACTTTTTTATTGTTGACATCCACCGATTTTGACCATCAGCGGTTTTCCTAAAAAACAGCCACTGCTTACATTTTTATTATTGATGGTGTTAATTAGTGCTAGATTGAAATTATCAAATAAAAACTAGAATTACAATGAAATTACCATTTTACCTAATCGTTACATTCCAATGAGATAAGAGTTCCTCCAACATTGTTTTCATGATAAAATTTAATGTTAAATTAAAAAATAAAAAAAATTCTTGATGACTATTTGTTGCAAATCAAATCAGTAATTCATGCTAATTTCTTGAGCTTTGGACATTTAAAATATGCAAAATATGAATTTCAAACTGACGGTTATTATCTCTTAATTAAAGTTAAAATAAAAATTAGAAAGTCATCATGACAATTGCTTTCAAATCAGATCAGTAATTACTGATAATATCAGTAATTTTGAAATTCAAAATATGCAAAATGGTAATTTAAAATTAACGTTCTCTCTCTTTTTTTCCTACTTTGCATATCATTTCTAATATTTAATTAATTTAATAAAGCAGGATATAAGGATATACACTACTGTCGATTCCCAATAAACATCAGTTCCCCAATAAACATCTGCCCTCAACATTTTATAATCAACATTTTATAACCATATATTATAATCCTATAAATAAGATATAATTATCTGGTTTCACATTCAAATCTCGCTCGCTCATATATGTGAGCGTATCTTTCTCTCTCAAATGCATCTTTCTCGTGATTCAGCCGCTAATCTCTGATTACACTTCTTTGTTCGAATGTTTTTTGATTATGTTTACATGTTATCGTTCCAGTATCATTGTTCCAACATCGTCGTTTCAATGAAGCTTCCCATCATACATCAACCTTTCAATATCGATGTTGCAGTATCATTGTTGCAACATCGTGAAAAGTTGCATGTGCTATCTTCTTTGATGTGAGAGTTGCATTGTTTGATTTTCGTTAAATCGAAAGTCAGGTTTTGTTGCGTCAGGAAGATTTTCTCCTTTTATAAAAAGTATAGATTCGTATAATATCGTGAAAAGTCAGGTGTGCTACAATAGTTGAAGATAGGGCTACTCTTCAAGAGCTGAAGAGATGTTTTGATGGATTGCAAGTTGGCCTGTTCACTAGAGAGCATGTTTCTAGAGATCTTATGCAGATGCCTTCAACTTCCATTCGTGAGCTTTGTGTTGTCAGTAATATAGAGTGCGGTGATAGAGACATGCAGTTCATGGCGATGCTGAAGGACATACATCGAAAGGTTCAGCAATCGATGGAGTTGAAACTAAAGTTTCTTAATTCTTGCTGTTATTCTTAGATTTGAACTTTAATAATGTTCAGTATGTGATGTAATTATTGGACTTTTAGTTTTATGGTCATGAATAAATGAATAAATTTAATTTTATGAATCTATGTTGTGTTTTATTTTTACTTATTATTTAGTGTTTGATTAAGATTTAGATTATGTTGATGTTGAATTGTGTCTGAACATCTGTTTGGTAAGTCAACAGAGGTTTAATAGTGTCAAGGATTGGTTTGATGGTCAACCTCTGTTTCTTCATTCTTCATGTTGACCACTGACTGACCAAACATCTGTGTTTCAATCACTGTTGGCTATCCGCTGATAGTTAAAAAATAGTCACGGCTCACATTTCTATTGTTGACATCCACTGATATTGACAATCATTGGTTTTCCTAAAAAACATCCACTGCTCACATTTTTATTGTTGATGTGGTTAATAAATTATAGAATAAATTATCAAATGAAAACTAGAATTAAAATGAAATTACAATTTTACCTAATCGTTACATTCCAATGAGATAATGCTTGGTAGATTCGTAGATGTTTGAAGACCGACAAATGTTCAAAGAAGCAGCACTATGGACATTTGTATGTCTTTGTAGTTCTTCAAACATCTAGGAACCATTATTTGAGAATACCCCTGAATTTATCGGAGCTGTAGAATGAGAACCTTGTTGGTGCACTGAATGTCTGTTGACTACGCTTGTATAGAGTCTTAGGTCTAGAGAGGTTGTACGGAGTCGAAAATCAGAAAATAGGATCTTAGATGTTAATTTCGCTCAAAATGACACATATGTCATTTGAAGCGAAATCGTGTTCTTGCTATTTCGCTCTTGTGTACATAGTTTGTAGGGGTTTCGCTCATAGGTACCTGGTGATTTCGCTTATTTGATCACATGGGATTTCACTCATGCAGTTTGGAGCGAAATCAGCTTACTATAAATAACTTATGTGTGATCTTCATTGTTACCATTGGAGCGAAATCAGGTCATGCTATAGGTGTCGAAACTCTGTCAAAATCTACTCAGAAAGCATTAATAGAGAAGGAAATGGAAAGGAAAAGCTGTTGTTACTTTGTTTACACTGATTCCGCCTTTGTACGCAAAGATGAACTGCCTTAACTGACTTTTTCGGGTCATAGAACGGTCCAACAAGTGGTATCAGAGCTCAGGACGAGGAGTTCATACTACTACAACTTGATTCTACCAAATTCTCTTACTTCTACTCTCTTCTTCTCATACTTTTCTGATTTGAACTGGTTCCTACGGTTGAAATGGACTGAATTTCTAGTATAACGTGTAAAACATAGAAATAACAAACCCTAGAAAGAACCAGGTTAAAATTCGGACTAAAAATGGTGAAAGTTAGCTAAAAACCTGATTTCGCTTTTACGGACATCGAAGGGTTTCGCTTGTAATTGCTTGATTTCGCTCATAAGGACTTAAATTTTCTGATTTCGCTCTTAGACATTGTCTGATTTCGCTCGTAGGGACATAATTTGTTGATTTCGCTCTAGTGTACATCTGATTTCGCTCGAGAGTACATCTTGATTTCGCTCATAGGTGATTTCGCTCGAAATCACTGTTTTTCAAAATTTCGAAAATTTTTCTAAGTGTTTGCTGATTTGTCAGTTACATTCAAGATGGATGACATTTTCTTGAATCCGTTTAGCGAGATGTACGCATTTGCTGGAAATTCGGGAGATGATACATCTACAAGCAACAACAATGAGAACCCGCCAAATGCCAAGAAGAAATTATCGGATGCTTTGGAGGTTGAAAGTGCTTTCAGAACTTACAACAAACCACCGAAGTTGATGGCTATCAAGGAGTATAGTCGGTGGGCAAAGAAATTTGAAGATTGGTTGATGGCTTTTGCGTTTCTGAGCTGGAAGAGTCTCAAAAATGGATACGATAATGGAGGCAAAGAGGGTGAAACTTTATCAACATCTGATGAGATAGAGTCGTTTGTTGCTGAGCAGAAATGTATTGCGCTGCTGTTTCAATCTGTTCGTGAAGATATAATCTCTCTGATCGAATACTCTAGTGCAAAAGATCTCTGGATAAAGTTAGAAAAGAAATGTTTAGGAAGTACTGAAATCGTGAAGAACAAAAAGAAACTTCTTAGGAAAGAATTTGATTTGTTCGGGTGTTTAAAGAATGAATCAGTTTCAAAAATGATCGAGAGGTTTGGACACCTGAAGCTGGAACTAGCTAGACATGGAATTAAGTATCCTGAAGATGAGCTAGTAGACAAATTGTTCGATTCATTGCCAGACGAGATGGATTGGCAATATTATGCGATGATGCTGAAAAATACTATCAAGGCGCCAGAAGAGTTAACTGTAGATTTGCTGATTGAGAAACTCGAGAGTCACGAGTTGGAACTAAAGAAGACACACAAAGTCAATCACTTATCGTACCAGCAGAACTTGGATTTGTATTATCCAAAGAGCATGATGCCAAAGAACAATTCTTCCAAAACTGCGTTTTCTGCTAAGAATGTGTCCACAACTAGCAAAGAAAGTCAAAGCAGTGGATATCATAGTGGTTATCACAGTGGGTCGTCATCAAATTCAAGCCAGTCTGATGCAAAGAACTTGTTTCACTGCAACATCGCTGTTGACATGAAGAATGCTCAGAATTTTAGCGAGGAGTCGGCTAAGCAGCAGATGGTTTTTCTAGCTTCGGTCTTGGAATCTTATGAAAGTCTTGTGGCTGGGAAGATTGGCAACACTAACCTAACAAAAGAGGACTATGATCAAATAGATCCTGAAGAAATGGAACTAATTGACATAAGGTGGTGTATAGCCAGTGCTGTTCGTCGAGCTCAGCGTTTCATGGAAATAACCGGCAGGAAGACAATTGGTGGACCTTCTACCAAGTTGGGGTTTGACAAGTCCAAGGTGACATGCTTCAAGTGTAAGCAGAAAGGTCACTTCAAGCGTGAGTGTAGAAACGCGTATGCTGATGAGTCTGAAAACCCGTTCAGGGAAGATTACTACAAGAAGGCGATATATCATCAAAACAAATCGGAGCCGCCAAGAATGAAGCAGATTGAAGAGAACAAAGAGAAATCTAGAGCTCTTGCGGTGATTTATGATGATGAGGGTTATGACTGGAGTGAACTACTACCGGAGGAAGATGCGGTTGGATACGCTTTCATGGCAAAGAATGAACCTGTTCCGTGGAAAGACAACAGAACTGAAGAACAGAAGTATAATTACAGAAGGTTGTTGGCCACAAACAGAATGATCAGAATATCTGGTATCTTTTCGGAGGCAAAAAGAGCAAATAGATGGGATCCAGATAGGGAGTGTTATCTTGACCCACATGGAAACATTGCTATTGATCATAACACTCTTGATTTAGAAGCCATTATCAAAGAGTTAAAAGATGATGATGATTACTGGCAGAATAAATGGTGGGGAACTGGAGACGAGAAAGAGAAAGAAGAGAAAGAGAAGAAGGAGAAAGAAGAGAAAGAGAAGTCAAAGAAGGTTGATACTGGGATCATTGACACTACTCAGGAGTTGACTGCTGAAAATCTTGGAAAGATGGCTGACAAGGTGCTGGCAGCTAAGGCGATTGAGGTAGATCCTAAATCCGTCTCTGAGTCTAAAAGCCAGGTCAGTTCAAACACGTCAATGACTGAATCACGTAAGAAAGTTAATGGGGATGTTGATTTCAAAAATTGCATCAAAGAATGCAAATTTTGTAATACGATCACGTATCTCAACGGTAAGAAGGTTGAAGATCTGACAGCGAAAGTCAGAAACGTTGAGAATCAAATTCTTGATCGTGACAAAATGGTTAAAGCTTCAACTGAACGGATAAAAGAGTTAACTAACAAAATTGAAAATGATAAAACTGATCATGAGAGGATTAGACAAGAAAATGAAAAGTTAGTTCATGAAAACCGTCAAATCACTGAAAAATTTGAGAAGCTTAAAAGCACAATGAAAGATAATGATGATCGAAATGGTAAAACTTATAAAGAAAATGTTCAACTGAAAACTGTGCTTAGATTAAAAGAAGAATCAATCAACTAACAACTGGATGAAATCGCTAAATTGAAACTTAAAGTTCAAGAGGCTGAAATTGAAAATGAGCGAATCCAGTTGAAGCTTAACAGTTACAACTCCGCAAGCTTTGTTTTGCAACACATTGTTCCCAAACCCATCGGGAAAAACAAAGCTGGCGAAGATGTTTATTCTGATGGAACTGGGGTGGGTTTTCATAGAGTTCCACCACCGATTCTGGAAAATTATACGAAAAAGCAATCTGGGTTGGTTGAAATCGAGGAAGAAAATGAAGTAAAACTTCCAGTGAACATTGATGTTACTTTTACATCATCTGATGATAGTGTTCAGACAGAGATTGTTAAGAGCACAGCTGAAAGTGTTTTGATGTCTGAAGATGATGGATGTTTCTTGGATAAATACATTCCGAAACAAAAGTCCAAAAACAACTTAAATGATGAACCTAATCTTGTCATGTACAAGATGTCGGGATCTAATAAGTTGTATTCGGATTCAGAGTTTCCAATTGAGAATGTGAATGTGAAAAAGTTAACAAATGTTTTCAAGTTGGTTGATGTTGAATTGTCAGAAGTGAACAGTTTGTGTCAAACAAAGAGACAAATAAATTTTGATAAAGATAAATCATACTACAAGAAACCTGTTATTCCACCACGTTTTTATAACAACAAGAATCGAAACAATTGGTCGGGTGGTTATCAGGGTGGTAAGAGTTATCAAAAGAGAAATGTTCAAAACAAGAGGTTTGTTGAAAAGAAAAAGTTTGTGAACAGTTCGAGTTCATTTGCTGATGAAGAGAAAGGAATTTTTTCAAAATCAAATGAAGAATTCTTTGAGAAGAGAGCTTCACAAGTTCAGTCTGAAGGCACAAGTCGAGTGGTTGATACTCGAACATGTTTCAGATGTAATCAAGTTGGTCACATTGCACGAAAGTGTACCAACGTGAAGCCTAAGACTGAAACTGTGAAGATTCAACAGAAGAAAGTTGAGGTGAAGGGTAAAGCACAAATGGTTGTTGAGAAAAAGTTGAGGTGAAGGGTAAAGCACAATTCAGATTGATTATGATGCAAATTTTCCACCTCTGAAGGCTGAAAACTTTAAAATTCAAATTGCGAGAGTTAAAAGTGTCAAGGTTACACCCAAGGCTGATGAGGCTTGGGTGGACACCATGTTTGACTAAACAATTTGAATTGCCGGAGCTTCCTTGATCGCGAAGCATGAATTGGCATCTTTATTGAAGTGTTTAAATCATGTTGTTATATGTGCAGGATCTTTCGAGATTAGTCTCACGCTGGATTATGGACAGTGGAGCATCTCGACATATGACAGGAAAGACTGCATTATTGTATGATGTGAAGAATATCAATAGAGGTTATGTTGGTTTTGCGGGTAATCAAGGAGGAAGGATTATTGGTGAAGGAACGTTATCCAATGGAATTGTGACGTTTGAAAGAGTTAACTACATTGCTGAGCTGGAGAACAATCTGCTGAGTATCTCGCAGATCTGTGACAGGATGTATACCACTCACTTCACTGATAAAGAATGTTTGATCTTGAAGCCAAGATTTGTTATCCCTGAGGAATTGATTATCATGAGGGCACCGCGAGTTAATGATCTGTACGTGTTGGATATGAGTGTATCTACTACAACCACGGGTCAGGCTCAGTGTTTCGTGTCCAGAGCAACTGAAAAAGAATCGAGATTGTGGCACCGGAAGATGGGACATATACATCTTAGAAAAATGAATCACTTGGTGCACAATGATTTAGTTCTTGGAGTTCATGTCAAAGGTTTTCATCAGGAAGGGGAGTGTATTAGCTGTGTTAAAGGCAAGCAGAAGAAAAAGTCACACCCTACAAAGCAAGTCAATTCAGTCTCAAGACCCATGGAGAGACTTCACATGGATTTGTTTGGTCCGGTGAATGTCAAGATTATTACGGGAGACAAATATTGTCTTGTGGTTACTGATGATTATTACAGATTTTCATGGGTTTCTTTCTTGAAGACGAAAGACGAAATGTTTGACAGTTTGATGGCGTTGTTCAAAAAGATTGAGAATCTGTACCAAAGGCGTATCAAAAGAATTCGTAGTGATAATGGTACTGAATTCAAGAACAGCAAGATGGAAGAATTTTGTGATGAAAGAGGTATTTTGCATGAGTTTAGTGCTCCGTACTCTCCGCAGCAGAATGGAGTCGCAGAACGCAAAAACTGGACACTAATCGAGACGGCCAGAACGATTCTCGCAGATTCAAAGTTACTAATAAATTTTTGGGCGGAAGCTGTTTCCGCCGCATGCTATACTCTTAACAGAGTTCTCACTGTCAAGAAGTTCAACAAAACATGCTTTGAGTTGATCAATAACCGCGAACCTATTTTGAAGTATCTTGAACCGTTCGGGTCACCCTGTACTGTTCTAGAGCCTTATGGATAGTTTGATCCGAAGTGCATTGAGGGTATATTTGTTGGTTATTCAAGTCCTTCGCGACGTGTCTTCGTTCCAAGTGAGAAGCGGATTATTGAAGCTGCAAATGTTGAATGTCAAGGTTATACTATGCCGCCACAAAATCCTGGAGATTCATGGCGATATCATTATGACAAGTTGTGGGATTCGTTTGATATGAGAGAAGAAGAAGAAGAAGATTTCTTTGATGAGTTGGATATTTTGCGCGAGTACGAGTCACAGCAAAGGTTCCCAGCTGAATATTCGAGGCGACCAGGGGAAACTTCAAATGACGATGAAGCAGGTCCTAGTAATGCTGGTGAACACGATGATGTCCAACAGAATGAAGTTGCTCAAGATAATCAGTCGGTTGAGAATGATAATCAAGAAGCTGAAAACATGCCGATCTTTGATCATGGAGATTCAGATTCTGAGGGGGAGCAGATTCAGGATTTAAGTCAAATAAACCAAATTGGTGAAGAAGTTGCAAATCAAAATGTTACTAATCTGGAAGGTGATATGGATGTTCCAAGCGAAGTAATGCCGCGAACTCTTTCATATCATCCAGAGGAGTTAATCATAGGAGAATTGCAATCAGGCGTTCGCACGAGACGTCAAATTGACCAGGGCCTTACATGTTTTTACTCTACAGTAGCACCTTTATAAACTGAATTTTCACTAAGTTGTTTCATTTCGCAGATCGAACCGAGAACTTACAAAGAGGCGCTTACTGAAGACTCTTGGGTCATTGCGATGCAATAAGAGTTAAGTCAGTTTGAAAAGTTGGGAGTGTGGAAGTTAGTGGATTTGCCGGATGGTCACAGGAAAATTAATGCGAAATGGGTATTTAAGTGTAAGAGAGACGACAGAGGAGTTGTTGTAAGGAACAAAGCTCGACTCGTTGTTCAGGGCTTTAGTTAACAGGAGGGGATTGATTTTACTTAAGTCTATGCTCCTGTGGCACGACTAGAGGCAATCAGAATTTTCCTTACATTTGGGTCTTGGAAGAACTTCAAAGTTTATCAGCTAGATGTAAAATCGGCGTTTCTTTATGGGAAGGTTAAAGAGGAGGTTTATGTCGGTCAGCCGCCGGGCTTCACCGATCCAATCCACAAAAACAAGGTCTACTTATTGGACAAAGCGCTGTATGGTTTACACCAGGCCCCAAGAGCTTGGTATGAGGCTTTGTCTCAACACCTACTAGCCAACAACTTCATACGTGGAAAAGTGGATGCCACTCTCTTCACTAAAGAGGTCGACGGTCATCTTCTGATAGTTCAGATTTATGTGGACGATATAATCTTTGGGTCGACGAATGAAAATCTATGCAAAGATTTTGAATCAGTAATGAAGCAAAAATTCGAAATGTCATCAATGGGGGAGATGAAATTCTCTTTGGGTCTACAAGTTGAACAACTACCTGAGGGAATTTTCATTCACCAGACGAAGTACGTTCATGATATTCTAGAGAAATTTGGGATGTCAAGTTCTACTCCAGCTGCTACCCCACTTGCAACAAATCATGGGATTCACCCATATCTCACCGGAGACAGGGCTGATGAAACGTTTTATCGATCCATGATAGGTTCTTTGATGTACCTAACTGCTTCACGTCCTGATATCATGTACCCAACGTGCCTCGCAGCAAGATATCAATCTAACCCGAGAGCTTCGCACATGATTATTGTGAAGAGGATATTACGCTACCTGAAAGGAACTCCTTCATTGGGGTTGTGGTATCCTAGAAAAGGCGACTTTACGCTCAAAGGGTATTCTGATTCGGATTTCGGATGCTACAAAGTCAATTCAAAATCAACAACTGCAGGATGCCAGTTCTTTGGACCTAGATTGGTTACCTGGCAGTGTAAGAAACGAACGTCTGTGGCGCTATCTACATGTGAAGCGGAGTACGTTTCTGCTAGCAGTTGCTGCTCTCAGATCCTGTGGATACAGCAACAGATGCGCGACTACGGTTTGCAGTTTCTTAACACACATCTTTTTTATTGATAATGAGTCCGCAATAAATATAACAAAGAATCCAGTACATCACGCTAAAACTAAACATATAGAAATTCGTCATCACTTTATTCGCGATTGTTTCAAGAAAAAGTTGATACGAATTGAGAAAATCCACACTGACGAACAGAAATCTGATTTACATACCAAATCTTTTGATAAAAATCGGTTTAAATATTTGTTAAAACTGAACGGTATGAAGCTTTTGTCGGTGTCGGATGGCATTATCGGCGTTGATGAGAGTACTGTTGCGGATGAAGATGAGAAACAATCTGCAATGGTTTGTCGATTTTTTACTTGTTTTGGTATTTAGGTGGAGTAGATGTAAATAGTTTATTTTCAGAAAATACAAAAACAGTAAAAAATGAAAAAATACAAAAACATGATAAAATTTCAAAATCGAAAAACAATAGAAAAACTGAAAAAGAGCTTGTGTAAAAAGGGAAAATGATAGTACATCGGCTAGACAATTACAGTATGCTAAAGAATTGTAAAGATTAAATGAGTTAAACAGTCTCGCTGATGATGTGTCGATAGGTTTTCGCACATTTAGTAGATTTAGTCGGGATATAAACCTAAAATTTCAAACTTGCGAAATTCGTGGGGAACACTACTTGGATATATAGGTAACCCCTGAAATCTTGTTTGAAAGGTCCCGTATTCTGAGATACTAGGTCTTTATACTCAGTGATATCTGGGGTATTATTCCGGGACTTCTACTGAATGGAAGTTCTGACCTAGTCCCCGAATAATACTTTCCGCAAATGCTTGAAACATAGCATCGCCCTCAGCAAGCTGATGAAACAATAAAATTGATAGTCGCTGCTGTTGTAACTAAAAGATCCTCTAAAGGGGACACACCGAAAAGTCGAAGCCGTCATCTCTCTGCGTATACGGAAGTATCGACCTGAGCTCTCACGGTCCTCGCATTTAACCCCTTACAGATATCATCTGTGGTATATTCACCTGTAAGACTGGGTATTTGGGATTCTGGATACGGGAGTATATTCAAGAGGTGGGACACATGAATGAGCTAAGTTCATAAGACATCTAAATCGTATCCTGAGTAAATTGAAATCTGTGTGAGAATTTAAGATGGATCAGTATATCGACAATCGAGGTGAATTGTTTAAGTCTGAATATGAAATGAAGCTTAACGGTACTTGTAATTTGTCAAAAAAGCTGATATGATTCCCTGACACGCTCACCAAAATATGGTTGTAAATAGTTTAATTTCTTTACATTCTGCAATTTAAGTTTCTGTATTTCATTTCTTAGTTTAGAACACTTTGTTAAAATCCAAAAAGATTTTTTATTTCTGCTTTATTTTTGACAAACCAAAGTGGAGAGTTAATCGTTGGATTCTCGAAGATTGAAGCAGATGCAGGAAAAGTTCTGAGCTGAAGAATGATGAGAGCTTACTTTGACAGTGTTTGAGTGATTTTCAAGTTAAAACAAGTTCATTAGTTTGATGCTTGTTACATTGTTTAAAATGTTTGAAAAAGTTAAACAAAATCAGTCTGTATTGTCAAAAGATCAACCAAGGTCATTAAATTGGACTTGGTAGATTAATTGAGTAATCAGGGTCAGTAAATTGGACCTGAATATTTGAGTGGATTTCTAGAACTAATAGACTGTGTGTTTTTGTGAAAAGATAAGTTTATAATGTTTGATGTTTGAGACACAGGTTTTGGACTCCATCATTCCCATGGAAGCTAATTGTCAAAGCTTGAACCAGATCAAGACCTCAGATTCTAGCATATTGAGAGGGGGAGTCTGGATCAACAGTCAAAGGGAAGTCTGAAGATGGAGCTAGAAAGTGATCCTGAACCTGTGAAGATAGAGCTTTTACGATGAAAAGACAGGGTTGGAGAAAAGACCAAGACTGAAGACTCAGAGCCGAAGACTTCGTCAACATCCAAGGGGGAGTCTATTGGTGCACTGAATGTCTGTTGACTACGCTTGTATAGAGTCTTAGGTCTAGATGGGTTGTACGGAGTCGAAAATCAGAAAATAGGATCTTAGATGTTAATTTCGCTCAAAATGACACATATGTCATTTGAAGCGAAATCATGTTCTTGCTATTTCGCTCTTGTGTACATAGTTTGTAGGGGTTTCGCTCATAGGTACCTGGTGATTTCGCTTATTTGATCACATGGGGTTTCGCTCATGCAGTTTGGAGCGAAATCAGCTTACTATAAATACCTTATGTGTGATCTTCATTGTTACCATTGGAGCGAAATCAGTTCATGCTATAGGTGTCGAAACTCTGTCAAAATCTACTCAGAAAGCATTAATAGAAAAGGAAATTGAAAGGAAAAGCTGTTGTTACTTTGTTTACACTGATTCCGCCTTTGTACGCAAAGATGAACTGCCTTAACTGACTTTTTCGGGTCATAGAACGGTCCAACAAACCTCCATTGTTGGGTTATCATCTTTCAAATCCATTTTCCCTAAATTTATGGATTTTGTTTTTCAACAGGGATGTAATGCAACGAGTCCTCTCAAATAAATAGACGGACACTTGCTTCCTCTCAAAGGGTTATGGTGTGGTGATAACAGCTGATCATGCTAAGGACTGTTATAATTAACCACTGCTCCTTATAAAGACTGATAGACTTAAAGACTGATGAAGCATATCCACTGTTGAAGACAAAGCCCTGTTAAAGACAAGCACTTATGTACCTAAAGCCTGATCAACGAAAGGAAAACCACTGCTCAGTAGCAGCAGTGCTTCAGCAATTACAGCGGATTCAACTTTAGTATTTATGCATTAGTGTTTCTTATGTAACAGTGTTTAGTGTAGTAGTCGCTATAGTTTATCTCTCGAGACAAACCCTATACAAATTCAAAGACGAACCACTGCCCAACAACAACAGTGGTTCAGCATCAACAGCAGATATTCTACCTTTGTTTATGTTAACAGTGTTTATATGTAACAGTATTTATCACATCAGTGTTTTATACTCTGTTAGATTGTTAGATTTTATATCACTGAGATGTTTATATGTAACAGTATTTACCACATCACCCCAGCATGCTAACTGATTATTAAGCTCCTCATTTTGATTGTTTGGGTATAGTATTTTTGAAATTGGTCTTTTTTTTTGCAAACAGTTGTTTATGGGCCAACTTTTTTTTAAGGTCAAACATTTGTTTAAGCGCAAACATCTGTTTATGTCCAAACAGATGTTTAAGGTCAAATATCTGTTTAACGTCAAACATCCTCAAAATAGATAAAAATGATAGTTTTCATTAATCCTTAAAAGTCTATTACAACCACTATTTTGGTTCAAACATCTGATTGTTAAATGTTATCCACTGTTGAAAGACAACCTCTGTTTCTTCATTTTTCATTTTGACCACTGAGAAACCAACATCTGTGTTTCAATCACTATTGGCTATCCACTGATAGTTAAAAAATAGAATTACAATGAAATTACAATTTTACCTATGAAATCCTAACAAGTGTTAACTCTAGCGTGTGATAGTTTATAAAAATTTCATTAAATTTCTATTTTTCTATGTAATAGTTTATTTTAATAATCTCAACATGCATCTTAAAAATAGTTAAAATGAAATTTTTTCATGAATTATAAGCATCAAAATGTTTTCAGGAAATCAAAAATCCATTGTAATAGTTTATTTTAATAATCTCAACATTGCACCATCAGGACTGGTAGGCTATCCACTGATAGCTTAAAGTGTCCCAGTGTTTTCATTGTAACCATTGTAACCAATGATATTATTCCATCAGTGGCTTCATAAAACAACTGTCTTCCATTACTCATCAGGGGTTGGCGCGTGGAACGTACATAGCGGTCAGATCTTTTGTAACTGCTGCCACGTCAGCATTCACTTTTTCCCCTATAAAACCCTGATCAAAACCCCCAAACAGGGTTTTTACTGTCGAATCGAATTCAAAATTCCTTTCTCAAAGCAGTTATCCTCCATTTCTCTCAAAATTCCTCATCATCCTTCTTCCTCAAATGGCAAAATCACCGTCTTCATCATCTGAGAAATCCACTCAAAAGGCCATAGAAATTCCATACAAAGCTCCCCATAACTACTTGGGTCTCTTGACAAAACCAAGTCACACTGAAACCTACAATTCCGTCATAGATGCTCTTTCGTCTTCAAAGTACAAAACTTTGTTGACTTCTGATGCTCTGATTTACTTAGCAACCCAGAGGGAATTTTGGAAAAATGCAAAACTTGAATCTCAAGATGAAACACCCATAGCCATCAATTCCTCGATAAAGGGTGTTAAAGTTAAAATCACACCAAAACAATCTCTGAAGTGTTTGAACTCAATGATCTTCAAGGTAAAACTTCTTTCCCTAAAATAGAGTATCAAACAGATTTTTTAGAAAGAGGGTATGTAAAGGAAATGAAAAAAGACACTTTGCAAAAAGGCAGTTTTCCCCCTGCCACAAGGTTTTTGTTTTAGACCCTCTTAATGTGTGTTTCTGTTGGTGCACTAATGTCTGTTAACTTTGTCTTTATCGAGTCTTGTATTAGAATGGATAGATCAGGGCAATATACAAGAAAACATGTTTTTGTAGGTTATGAAGTGATTTTGCACGAAATGGTCTTCAAGGTATTTCGTACGAAATAGACATTTGTCTACTTCGCACGAAATGACATTTAGGGTATTTCGTACGAAATAGCGTTCGTCTATTTCGCACAAAATGTCACCTGGTTATTTCGCACGTAACACCCACACCTATAAATACCTGACTTGCTAGTTCATTTATAACTTTCTGATTTCAGAGACGAGGTGCTGCCGATTTGTCAAACGATCTGTAAAAGCTTTGAAATCAATAAAAGAAAGATAATTAGGGAGAATCAAGCTGTATTCACGTCGATATCACTGATTCCTCCTTTGATATTGATGATAAACTCTTCTGATTGACTCGTTCGGGTCACACGACGATCCAACAAGTGGTATCATAGCTCAGGAAGAAGAGTTCATACCAATTCAGCTTGATTTCATCGGAATTTCTCACTTCTACTCATTCTTTTCAAAATTAATCAAGATTTAACGGACAAAATGGATTGAGTTTCACATACATCACTTAAAACACCATTTTAACGAATCCTTGAAAGAATTGGACCTAAAACCGACCAAAAACCGGATCAATTTGACAAAATGGTGGCCGATATGCAGATGTCATCATCATTTCGCACGAAATAGTCAACAACTATTTCGCACGAAATCAACTCTGTGACATCTATTTCGCACGAAATCAAGTTTGTGAACCTCATTTCATACGAAATCAAGTTATTTCGCACGAAATCAACTTGGAATCTCATTTCGTATGAAAACAACCTCTATTTCGTAAGAAATAGATCTATTTCGCAACAAACTTGCTATTTTGCACCAAAGTTGATTATTTCACACCAAAGGGTATTTCGTGTGAAGATCATTTCGTGTGAAAGCTTTATTTCGCTTGAAAGTTCATTTTGCGTGAAGTCATTCCGTGTGAACTCATTTCGTTTGAAATTGTTGTTAAAATCCAAAAATTTTTCTAAGTGATTGTTGAGTGTTACAGGTACTTGAAGATGGATTATTTTATGAATCCGTTTAGTGACGTTTTTGCTTTCACGGGAAGCACAGGAGATGATATATCAAGTAACACAAATGAAAATGCTCCAAGTCAAAGTGCAAAGAAAACTCTTTCTGATGCTTTGAGTGTAGAAAATGCCTATGGCACATACAAAAAACCGCCCAAGCTAATGGCAATTGAAGAATACAATAGATGGGCTAAAAGGTTTGAAGAATGGCTAAAGGCGTTCGCATATTCAAGTTGGAAGAGCATGAAGAATGGTTTTAATATGGGAAGATCAGATTATGAAAATATAGCAGATACTGAAGTAGAAAGTTTTGTTGCTGAACAAAAGTGCATTGCTTTACTTCACCAGTCCGTGAGAGATGACATAATATCGTTGATTGAGTATACAAATTCGAAAGATCTATGTGTTGGATCGTTGTGTGACCCTAACCAGTCAATCTGAGTAGTTCATCATCAAAAACAAAGGCGGAATCAATGTAAATGATGTAAAACAGCTTGTTTTCCTTTAATTTTCTTCTTATATTGATTTCCTGAGCTTTTACAATTCAGATAACAATCCGGCAGCACCTCGGCTCTCAAACACACACTTGTAATTCCGTATGAAATGAACTAGGGCAACCGGTATTTATAGGCGACATAATTCCGCACGAAACTTGTTCACACGAAATTACGAGTTCATGCGGAATTAACTAATTCCGTGCGGAATTAGTGATTCCGTGTGAAACACTTAATTCCGTGCGAAATTACATCAATGTAATTTCGTGCGGAATTACCCTAAAATACTGTTTTTCGATTTCCGTGCCCTGATCTAACCAATACATTACAAGACTCAATAAAGACAAAGTTAACAGACATCAGTGCACCAACAGACTCCCCCTTGGATGTTGACGAAGTCTTTAGCATCCAGTCTTCAGTCTTTAGTCTTGATCTATCGCTCTCTGCCCTAAATTGTCTTGAACTTGTAAAGCATCCTTCAATCTTTAAACTTCAAACTTTAACCTTCAATCTCCCCTTTGATTGTTGATCCAGAATTTTGACTCCCCCTTTCGCAGACTCCCCCTCTCGATAAGCTGGGACTTTGAATTCTGGTTCAAACTTTGACATTTTCTTTGCCATGGGGATTTTGACTCCTGTTTCTCAAACATATAATATTATAATCTATTCACTCTTCAAACTTCTATCAACTGTACATCAGTTTTAGAAATCTACTTAAGTATTTAGGTCCAAGTTAATGACCTTGATTACTCAATTTATCTACCATGTCCAACTTAATGACCTTGGTTGATCTGTGACAAAAACAAACTGATTTTTGTTCAACATTTTCAAACATTTTTCTAAAAATTTACAAGTTTCAAGTTAATGAACTTGTTTTGACTTTCCAATTTCTCAATTAACATGATTAGCTCCAAACTCATAATTCAGCTTAGAATCTTTCTACATCTATTCCAATCTTCTGAATCTGAAGATCAATTGTCCACTTTGGTTTGTCGGAAAATAAAGCAGAAATGAAAAATCTTTTTGGATTTTCAATAAAGTTTCTAAACTAGAAATGAAATACAGAAATAGAATGCAATGAAAGTAAACTATTTACAAACATATTTTTGGTGAGCGTGCCAGGGAATCATATCAGCTAACAACAAGTTACTAGCACCGTTAAGCTCGATAACATACTAAGTCTTAAACAATTCACTTAGATTGTCGATATGCTGATCCTCTTAAATTTTCATACAAACTTCAATCTGTTCAGGATACGATTTAGGTGAATTAAAGACTTAAACTTATATGTGTGTCCCACCTCTTGAATATACTCCCGTATCCAGATTCCAATATTCAGTCTTACAGGTGAGTATACCACAAATGATATCTGTAAAGGGTTAAATGCGAAACCGTGAGAGCTCAGGTCAGAACTTCCGTTCAGCAAAGAGATGACGGTTCGACTTTAGGTGTGTTCCCTTTAGAGAATCTTTTTTTTACAACAGTACATGATTAACATTTTTCAATGCTTCATCATTTTTTTGTACTGAGGGAGATGCTATATTTCAAGCAAGCGCAAAGTATTATACGGGGACTAGGCCATTGCTTCCGCAAAATCAGAAGTCCCGGAATAATACCCCAGATATCACTGAGTATAAAGACCTAGTATTTCAGAAAGAGGGACCTTTCAAACGAGATTTCAGGGGTTACCTATATATCCAAGTAGTGTTCCCCACAAAATAAGCAAGTTTGAATTTTTATTTTTATATCCCGAACAAACCTACTAAATGTGTAAAAAGCTATCGGCACATCATCAGCGAGACTGTTTAACAACTTTAAAACTTTACAATTCTTTAGCGTACCGTAACTGTCAAACCGATGTACTATCATTTTCCCTTTTTACACAAGCTCTTTTTCATTTTTCTATTGTTTTTGGATTTTGAAATTTTCTCATGTTTTTGGATTTTTGAATTTTTTACTGTTTTTGTATTTTCTTACATTGCCATAAAAGAATTGGTGATGATGGAGTTCGTACCAATTCAGCTTGATTTCACCGGATTCGCTTCACATGTGGATAGAGCCACAGAGGTCTGCTTCTTACATTGCCAGGTGACCAAACGAGGTCCAAAGAACTGACAACCCGCTGTTGTTGATTTTGCGTTAACTTTGCAGCTTCCGTAGTCGGAATCAGAATACCCTTCGAGCTTGAAATCGCCTGTTTTTGGATACCACAACCCTAATGATGGAGTTCATTTCAGGTAGCGTAATATCCGTTTCACAATAACCATATGCGAAGCTTCGGGGCTTGACTGAAACCATGCTGCGAGGCACGTTGGATACATGATATCGGGTCTTGAAGTAGTTAAGTACATCAGCGATCCGATCATGGAACGATACATCATTTCATCTACCCTGTCTCCGGTGAGATCTGGGTTTATCCCATGATTCGTCACTAAAGGGGTTGAAGCTGGAGTAGATCCTGACATCCCAAATTTCTCTAAGATATCATGAACATACTTCGTCTGGTGTATGAAAATTCCCTGAGGTAGTTGATCAACTTGAAGTCCCAAGAAGAATTTCATCTCCCCCATCGATGACATTTCAAACTTTTGCTTCAAAACTTTTTCAAAGTCTTTGCACAAATTTTCATTCGTTGACCCAAATTTGATGTCGTCCACGTATATCTGAACTATCAGAAGATGTCCGTCGACCTCTTTGGTGAAGAGAGTGGCATCCACTTTTCCACGGATGAAGCTGTTGGCTAGCAGGTGTTGAGACAATGTCTCGTACCAAGCTCTCGGGGCCTGGTGTAAACCATACAGCGCCTTATCCAGCAAATAAACCTTGTCTTTGTGGATTGGATCGGTAAAGCCCGGTGGCTGTCCGACATATACCTCCTCTTTTACCTTCCTGTAGAAAAACGCCGATTTCACATCTAACTGATATACTTTGAATTTTTTCCACGATGCAAACGCCAGAAAGATTCTAATCGCTTCTAATCGAGCCACGGGAGCATATACTTCGGTGAAATCAATACCCTCCTGCTGACTAAAGCCCTGGGCTACGAGTCGAGCTTTGTTTCGAATAATGACCCCTCGATCATCTCTCTTGCATTTAAACACCCATTTTCTGTTAATTTTCCTGTGACGATCAGGCAAATCTACTAACTTCCACACTCCTAACTTCTCAAACTGGTTCAGTTCCTCCTGCATCGCATTGACCCAGGAATCTTCAGTAAGCGCCTCTTTATAAGTTCGCGGTTCGATCTGCGAAATAAAACAACTTAGTGAAAATTCAGTTTGTAAAGGTGCTACTGTAGAATAAAAACAAGTAAGCCCTTGATCAATTTGTCGTCTAGTGCGGACGCCTGATTGCAATTCTCCGATAATCAACTCCTCTGGATGGTATGAAAGTGTTCTTGGCATCACTTCGCCTGGAACATCTACCTCGCCCTCCAGATTTGTGATATTCTGGTCTACATCATGTTCACCGACTGGATTTGTTTGACTTGAAATCTGAATTTGCTCCCCCTCAGAATCTGAATCACCATGGTCAAATACTGGCCTGTTCTCAGATTCTTGATTATCCTTCTCTGCCGTCTGATTATCTTGAGCAACTTCATTTTGTTGAATATCATCATGTTCTCCAGCATTGCTTGGACTTGCGTCATCGTCATTTGAAGTATGCCTTTGACGCCTTGAAGACTCGGCTGGGAACCTCTCTTGTGATGACTCATACTCTCTCAGAATATCCAACTCATCAAAGAAATCTTCTTCTTCTTCGTCTTCTTTTTCCATGTCAAACGAATTCCACAAAGTGTCATAATGAAAACGCCATGAATGTCCTGGATTCTGCGGTGGCATTGTGTAACCTTGACACTCAACATTCGATGCTTCGATGATTCACTTTAAGCTTGGAACATAGACTCGTCTTAGTGAACTTGAGTAACCCACAAATATTCCTTCAATGCTCTTTGCACCAAACTTCCTAAAAGGCTCTAGAAATGTGCAGGGAGACCCAAACGATTCTAAATACTTTAGGTTCGGCTTGCGGTTGTTGATCAGCTCGAAACACGTTTTGTTGAATTTTTTGGCATTGAGAACCCGGTTGAGAGTATAGCATGCGGCGGACACTGCTTTTGCCCAAAAGTTAGCAGGTAGCTTGGAATCAGCAAGCATCGTCCTGGCCATTTCAATTAGTGTCCTGTTCTTTCTTTTAGCTACTCCATTCTGTTGCGGAGTGCAAGGAGCAATAAATTCATGCAATATACCTCTTTCATCGCAATACTCTTCCATCTTGATATTTTTGAACTCAGTACCATTGTCACTACGTAATCTTCTAATGCGTGTCTGGTACAAGTTTTCCATCTTTTTGAAAAGCGTCATCAAGTGATCAAACGTCTCATCTTTTGACTTCAGAAATAATACCCAAGAAAATCTTGAATAGTCGTCTTTGACTACAAGACAATAGAGATCTCCAGTAATGCTTTTGACGTTCACTGGACCAAACAAATCCATATGTAGTCTCTCTAAAGGTCTTGAGATTGAATTTTCTTTCTTCTCGGGGTGAGATTTCTTCTTTTGCTTCCCTTTGATGCAGCTATGCACTCCCCCTCAAGATGAAAACCTTTCACATGAACACCAGTAACCAAATCATTGTACACCAGGTGATTCATTTTTCTCAAATGTATATGACCCATTTTTCGGTGCTACAACTGTGATTCTTTCTCTGTTGCTCTAGACATAAAACAATGAGCCTGACTCGTGGTAGTAGTTGCTACGCTCATATCCAAGACGTACAGATCATTGACTCTTGGTGCTCTCATGATAATCCATTCTTCGGGGACAACAAATCCTGGTTTCAAGATCAAACATTCTTTGTCTGTGAAGTGCGTTGTATACATTCTATCACAGATCTGAGAAATACTTAGCAAATTATTCTTCAGCTCGGCAATGTAGTTAACTCTTTCAAACGTGACAATGCCATTGGATAACGTTCCTTCTCCAATTATCCTACCTCCTTGATTACTTGCGAAACCTACATAACCTCCATTAAAACCACGAACATCGTACAGCAGGGTCTTCTTCCCTGTCATGTGCCGAGAAGCTCCACTATCCATAATCCATCACGAAACGGATCTTGGAAGCTCCTGCACATTTCAAAAACATTTAGTTAGATTTTGATGCTACCCAAGCCTCTTTCGACTCAGGTAACTGAACATTGAGGACAGTTCTTTTGGTGATCAATGGTGGAAAATTTTTATCATTAAACTTCAAGCTTTCTTTAAACCCAACCTCAACCTCTTTGTATAAGAAAAAATCATCTTTCTGAGGTTGACCAGATGGTTGGTCTTTCTTTGAAACTTCTTTCTTTTCAGAAACCATGGATTTTGATTTTTCAAATTTCTCTTAGTAATCCAAAGGTACATCCATCTTTACCGGTGTGGTAGAAGATGATTGTTTTTCAATCTCAGAAACCTTTGGTTTTGGAACACTTGATTTCTTTTCAACCACTTTTGGCTTCCATGTTTGTTGAGATGACGCAACCCGTTTGTAAAACTTGTCATTTTTAGTTACCATATTCTTTACAGGTTCAGTTTTGACTTTGGTGTTGTCATTTTTCAAAACCTTTTTCTCAACAACCAATGGAGCTTTTCCTTTCACATCAACTTTCTTTTTCTGAATCTCAACAACTTTACTACAACCAATGGAGCTTTTCCTTTCACATCAACTTTCAAGTTGGTACACTTTCGTGCAATATGTCCAACTTGATTGCATTTGAAGCATGTTCGGGTGTCAACTACCCGATTTGTGCCTTCAGACTGAGGCTGTGAGGCCTTCTTCTCAAAGAATTCTTTATTTGATTTTGAGAAAATTTTAGATTCTTCATCAGAAAGTGAACTTGAGCTTGAAACAAACACCTTTTTCTCGACAAACTTCTTGTTTTGAACATTCTTTTTCTGATAATTCTTACCACCCTGATAACCACCCGACCATCTGTTTCGATTGTTGTTATAAAAACGTGGTGGACCAACAGGTTTCTAGTAGTAAGACTTATCTTTTTCAAAATTCATTTGTCTCTTTGTCTATTTCACACCTTCAATCTCAGACAGATCAATTTCAACCAATTTAAACACATTTTTCAATTTGTTCACATTAACATTCTCCAGAGGAAACTCAGAATCTGAATACAACTTATCCGATCCCGGCATCTTGTACATGACAAGAGTAGGTTCTTCATTTAAGTTGCTTTTTGGACTTTTGTTTCGGAATGTATTTGTCCAAGAAACATTCATCTTCCTCAGTAGTGTCACTTTCAGACTTTAAAACTTTTTCAACCACACATTTCACAACTTCAGATTGGACACTATCTTCATTGGAAGATGAAGTGAATGTGACATCAATTGTGTCTGGAAGTTTCACTTCATGATCATCTTCATCATTAACCAGCCCAGATTGTTTCTTTGAATAATTGTTTAAAACTGGTGGTGGAACTTGATGATACCCCACCCCTGTTCCATCTGAAAAGACATCTTCGCCTGCTTTGTTTTTCCCAATGGGTTTGGGAACAATGTGTTGTAAAACAAAGCTTGCGGAGCTGTAACTGGTTAATTTCAAATTAATGCGCTCATTTTCAATTTTAGATTCTTGGAATTGAAGCTTCAACTTAGCAATTTCATCCAATTGCTGGTTGATTAACTCTTCTTTAACTCTAAGAACACTTGTCAGTTGAAGATTTTCTTTATCTGTCTTACCATTTATTTCATCAGAATCTTTAACCGTACGTTTCAGCTTGTCAAAATTTTCTGAGATTTGGCGTTTTTCAAGAATCAATTTTTCATTTTCATTCCTAATTCTTTTGACGTCATTTTTATCATTTTAGATTTTCTCAGTTAATTCTTTTAATTTGTCGTTCGAAGCTTTTAACAACTTATCACGGTTCAAGATCTGATCTTCAACACTTCTGACTCTACCAGTCAGTTCTTCAACCTTCTTACCACTAAGGTAAGCAACTGTACTACAAACTTTGCACTCTTTCATGCAATTTTTGCAGTTGTTCTCAGATTTAGCATTCTTACCTGACTCATGTGTATCATTTGAACTGACCTTGTTTTTGGACTCAGTTCCAGAACCAGAAACTACCTCTAGTTCTTTTGCAGCTAGAACCTTGTCAGCCATCTTCTTCAAGTTTTCAGCGGTAAATTCTTGTGATGTATCTATGATCCCATCATCAATCTTCTTTGGCTGCGGTTCTTTTGTTGTCTCTTTCTCTTTCTCATCAGTTTCTCCTCCTCCCCACCATTCTCTCTGTCTGGCTTCTTCATCATCAGCAATCTGTTTAGTGAGAACTTCAATATCAACAGTATCCGGATCCACAGCTATGTTTCCATTTGGATAAAGATAACATTCTCTATCAGGATCCCATCGCCTTGCTTTCTTTGCTTCCATCCATGTACGATGGATTTTGCTTTTTATGAAATGAGTTGTTTCCATCTTGTTCACATACTTCACTTTTTCAGATCTTTTATCTTTAAACAGAACAATCTTTGCTGCTGTAAAAGCATAACCAACTGCGTCTTCTTCAGGCAAAACATTACTCCAATCATAACCCTCATCGTCAAGGAAAACTGCAAGTGCCCTGAATTTTTCTTTGGGTGCCTCCTTTATCTGCTTCATCCTGGGAGGTTCTGCTTTATTCTGATGATAAATCGCTCTTTTGTAATAATCCTCTCGGAAAGGATTTGCAGTATCATCAGTGTAAGCATTTCTGCACTCACGCTTAAAGTGACCTTTCTGTTTACACTTGAAACATGTCACTTTTGACTTGTCAAAGCCTAACTTGGTAGAAGGTCCACCAATAGACTGTCTTCCAGTAATCTCCATGAATCACTGCGCTCTTCTCACTGCACTCGCCATACACCACCTTATATCGATCAATTCCATCTCCTCATGGTCGATTTGATCGTAATCTTCCTTTGTTAGGTTGGTGTTGCCTATCTTTCCTGCAACGAGACTTTCGTACGATTCCAACACAGACGCTAAAAACACCATCTGTTGTTTTGCTGATTCTTCGCTGAAATTCTGACCATTCTTCAAATCCACAGCAATATTGCATTGAAATACATTCTTTGTTGTAGATTGACTTGAAGTACTTGATGAAGAACCACCATGATAGCAACTGCTAGGAGTTTCTTGATTCATTGAATTTGAACTTTCTGCTGAAAAGGTTGTCTTTGGAGATGCAGCTTTTGGGATCACACTGCCTATGTAATACAGCTCCACATTCTGCTGATAAGATGTGTTATTGACTTTATTGGATTTTTTGATCTCCAATTCATGGCTTTCCAGTCCTTCGATAAGCAGATCAACCTTCAAATCAGCCGGCTTTATCGTATTCTTCAGCATCAATGCAAAATACTGCCAGTCTTGCTCATTCGGAAGTGCATCAAACAATTTGTCTACCAGCTCTTCTTGAGTGTAAATGATGTCATGTCTAGCAAGCTCCATCTTCAGATGTCCAAATCTCTCGATCATCTTGGAAACAGATTCGTTCTTTAAACATCCAAACAAATCAAACTCTTTACGTAACAGTTTCTTTTTGTTCTTAACTATTTCAGCACTACTAATACATTTTATTTTTAATTTTTTCCCAAAGGTCTTTCGAATCTTTGTACTCGATCAGTGCGATAATGTCATCTCGGACAGATTGATGAAGTAGAGCAATACACTTTTGTTCAGCAACATATCTTTCAATTTGATTGTCTTCCAGGTTTTCATAATCATCTCTCCCCATATCAAAACCATTTTTCAAACTTCTCCAACTGGGATAAGCAAACGCTTTAAGCCATTCTTCGAATCTTGTAGCCCACCTGTTGTAATCTTCAATAGCCATTAACTTGGGCGGCTTGTTGTATGTTCCATACGCACTGTCTACACTCATAGCATCCGAAAGAATTTTCTTCGCACTTGGTGTTGGTGTAGTTTCATTCGTGTTACTTGATGTACCATTTCCCGAACCACTGGTAAATGCAAACACGTCACTAAATGGATTCATGAAATCATCCATCTTTCAAGTACCTGAAACAGTCAACAAACACTTAGAAAAATTTTTGAAATTTTGAAAATTGCACTTTCAAACGGAATTAGTTTGAGCGGAATAGCTTCAAACGAAATTACCCACTCAAATCTTTCACACGGAATTACTGATTTCAAACGAAATTACCACACAAATTTTAATTCCGTGCGAAATTAAGTCAGTCTCAAACGAAATTAGGCTAACTGAAACGGAATTAGGTACTCTGAAACGAAATTAGTGATTCCGTTTGTACTTTCAAGCGAAATTAAGTCCCGTTTCAAATTTTCAAGCGAAATTAAGAACAATGTGTCTAATCTTGCGCGGAATTATGATCTGGTTCAAACGGAATTATGATGACGTCAAATTGTGCGATCAGTTTTTCAAGCGGAATTAAAATTTTTGTCCAATGTTGTTCGAATTTAAGTCCAATACTTTCAAGGATTAGTTAAAAGTATGTTTCGCTTGATATGTGAATTTCAGGCCATTTTGTCTGTTCAAATCAGAAAAGAATGAGTAGAAGTAAGAGAATCCGGTGAAATCAAGCTGAATTGGTATGAACTCCTCGTCCTGAGCTCTGATACCACTTGTTGGATCGTCGTGTGACCCTAACGAGTCAATCTGAGTATTTCATCATCAAAAACAAAGGCGGAATCAATGTAAATGACGTAAAACAGCTTGGTTTCCTTTAATTTTCTTCTTATATTGATTTCCTGAGCTTTTACAATTCAGATAACAATCCGGTAGCACCTCGGCTCTCAAACACACACTTGTAATTCCGTATGAAATGAACTAGGGCAATAGGTATTTATAGGCGACATAATTCCGCACGAAACTTGTTCACGTGAAATTACGAGTTCATGCGGAATTAACTAATTCCGTGCAGAATTAGTGATTCCGTGTGAAACACTTAATTCCGTGCGAAATTACATCAGTGTAATTTCGTGCGGAATTACCCTAAAATACTGTTTCTCGATTTCCGTGCCCTGATCTAACCAATACATTACAAGACTCAATAAAGACAAAGTTAACAGACATCAGTGCACCAACACTATGGGAGAAACTGAGAGTGAAATATGTGGGTAGTACCGAGATAGTTATAAACAAAAAGAAGTTTTTAAGAAAAGAATTTGATTTGTTTGGATGTTTGAAAAATGAATCTGTGTCAAAGATGATCGAAAGATTCGGGTATTTGAAGATGGAACTTGCAAGACACGGAATCATATATACTCAAGAAGAATTAGTTGATAAACTGTTTGACTCATTGCCGGATGAGAAAGACTGGCAGTACTTTGCTTTGATGCTGAAGAACACAATAAAGTCGGAGGATCTGACGGTTGATCTGTTAATCGAAAGATTGGAGAGTCATGAGTTGGAGATCAAGAAATCAAACAAAGTCAATCATTCCTCATATCAGCAGAATGTTGAGCTGTATTACCGAGGAAGTATGATCCCGAAGACTGTGTCCCCTAAGACAGCTATTTCAGCTGAAAGTTCTAACACGTCAAATCAAGAAAGTTCAAACAGTGGTTACCATGGAGGTTCTTCGTCTACTACTCCAATTCAATCAGTTCCAAAGAATCTGTTTCAATGTAACATTGTTGTAGATCTAAAGAATGCTCAAAATTTCAGTGAAGAATCTGCAAAGCAGCAAATGGTGTTCTTAGCTTCTGTTTTAGAATCATACGAGAGCCTTGTTGCGGACAAGATTGGAAACACTAACCTCACCAAGGAGGACTATGACCAGATCGACCTAGAAGAGATGGAGTTGATCGATATCAGGTGGTGTATGGCTAGTGTGGTCAGGGGAGCTCAAAGGTTCATGGAGATTACAGGCAGACATTCTATTGGCGGACCTTCCACAAAGCTCGGGTTTGATAAATCGAAAGTCACGTGCTTTAAATGTAAACAAAAGGGACATTTTAAACGTGAATGTCGAAACGCATCTGCTGATGATACTGCAAATCCATTCAGAGAGGATTATTACAAAAGAGCAATCTATCATCAAAACAAATCTAAACCGCCCAGAATGAAGCAGCTAGAAGATACCCCCAAAGAAAAATCAAGAGCACTCGCTGTTATTCATGATGACGAAGGTTTCGATTGGAGTGAACTGCTACCAGAAGAAGACGCAGTGGGCTATGCGTTTATGACAAAGATTGTTCCTTTCAAAGATACCAGAACAGAAGAAGTGAAATACGTCAACGGAAAAATCGTAGCTCAAAGCATGAAGAGTAAAATTTATCATACATACAAAGAAGCAAAAAGGGAGAATAGATGGGATGCCGATAGAGAATGTTACCTAGATCCCAAGGGAAACATTGCTATTGATCCAGATTCTGTCAGTGTTGAAACTTTCATAGAGCAAATTGCTGAAGAAGAAGAAGAAGAAGCCAGACAGAGAATGTGGTGGGGAGGAGGAGAAGCGAAAGAAAAGGAGAAAGAGTCGCAGCCAAAGAAAGTTGATGACGGGATTTTTGACACATCAAAAGAATTCACTGCAGAAAATTTGAAGAAGATGGCTGATAAAGTGCTTGCAGCAAAAGAGCTAGAGGTCGTTTCTGGTTCTAGAAATGAGTCTAAAAGCAAGGTCAGTCAGAATGATGCAATCAATGAGTCAGGTAAGAAAGCAAAGATAGAGAGTGACTGCAAAAATTGCATGAAAGATTGCAAAGTTTGTAGTACACTTGCTTACCTCAGCGGTAAAAAGACCGAAGAACTGACAGGAAGAGTCAGAGATGTTGAAGATCAGATCTTAAACCTTGACAAAATGTTAAAAGCTTCAAATGAACGATTAAAAGAATTAACTGAGAAAATCGAAAATGATAAAATTGATGTAGAAAGAATTAGGAAAGAAACGAGAAGTTAATTCATGAAAATCGTCAACTTTCAGAAAATTTTGAGAAGCTAAAATGAACGGTAAAAGATTCTGATGAAAGAAATGGTAAAACAAACAAAGAAAATGTGCAACTGTCAGGAGTTCTTAGAGTTAAAGAAGAGCAAATCAACCAACAGTTGGATGAGATTGCTAAGTTGAAGCTTCAATTTCAAGAAGCTAAAATTGAAAATGAACGCATTCAGTTGAAACTTAACAGTTACAACTCCGCAAGCTTTGTTCTTCAACATATTGTTCCTAAACCAATTGGAAAGAACAAAGCAGGCGAAGATATTTACTCAGATGGAACCGGGGTTGGGTATCATCAGGTTCCACCGCCAGTGTTAAACAATTTCTCAAAGAAAAAATCCGGGTTCGTAAATGATGAAGAAGATAATGAAGTTAAGCTTCCAGACACAATTGATGTCACATTCACTTCATCTTCCGATGAAGATAGTGTCCAGTCTGAAATTGTTAAAAGTATGGCTGAAAATGTTTTGAAAACTGAAAGTGACACTACTGGGGATGATGAATGCTTTTTGGACAAATACATTCTGAAATCAAAATCCAAAAACAACTTATGTGAAGAACCTAATCTTGTGATTTACAAGATGGCGGGATCTGATAAGTTGTATTCGGATCGTGATTTTCCGTTGGAGAATGTGAATGTTGGCAAACTAAGAAATGTGTTCAAATTGATTGAAATTGATGTGCCTGAAATTGAAGGTTTGAAACATTCTGAAAGACAATTAAACTTTGAAAAAGATAAATCTTACTATAAAAAACCTGTTGTACCTCCGCGTTTTTATAACAACAACCAAAATAGATGGTCGGGTGGATATTAGGGTGGTAAGAATTATCAAAGAAAGAATTTTCAAAACAAAAAGTTCGTTGAGAAAAAGGTTTTTGTGAAGAGTTCAAGTTCAAGTTCACTTTCTGATGAAGAATCTAAAATTTTTTCAAAATCAAATGAAGAGTTCTTTGAGAAAAAGGCCTCACAGCCTCAGACTGAAGGTACAAGTTGGGTAGTTGATATTCGAACATGCTTCAAATGCAATCAAGTTGGACACATTGCACGAAAGTGTACCAACTCAAAGCCTAAGTCTGAAGTTGTTAAGATTCAGAAAAAGAAAGTTGATGTGAAAGGTAAAGCTCCAATGGTTGTTGAGAAGAAAGTTTTGAAAAATGAAAACACCAAAATCAAAACTGAACCTTTAAAGAATGTGGTAACTAAAAATGACAAGTTTTACACACAGGTTGCATCATCTCAACAAACTTGGAAGCCAAAAATGACAAGTTTTACCACACCGGTAAAGATGAATGTTCCTTTGGATTTCTATGAGGAACTTGAAAAACAAATGCTCAATTCTGAAAAGAAGGATGTTCAAAAGAAAGATCAACCATCTGTTCAACCTCAGAAATATGAGTTTTTCTTATACAAAGAGGTTGAGGTTGGATCTGAAGAGAGCTTAAAGATGAATGACAAGAATTTTCCACTGTTGTTCACCAAAAGAACTGTCCTCAATGTCCAGCTACCTGAGTCAAAAGAGGCTTGGGTGGCATCAAAATCTAACTAATTGTTTGTAACATGTGCAGGAGCTTCCAAGATCCGTTTCACGTTGGATTATGGATAGTGGAGCTTCTCGGCACATGACGGGAAAGAAAACCCTATTGTACGATGTTAGAGGGTTCAATGGAGGATATGTGGGTTTTGTAGGAAATCAAGGTGGTCGAATAGTTGGTGAAGGAACTCTATCTAATGGTATTGTCACGTTTGAAATAGTGAACTACATCGCCGAGCTTGAAAACAATCTTCTGAGCATATCTTAGATCTGTGATAGAATGTATACAACGCACTTCACAGACAAAGAATGTTTGATCTTGAAACCAGGATTTGTTGTTCCCGAAGAGTGGGTTATCATGAGAGCACCTAGAGTCAATGATCTGTACGTGTTGGATATGAGCGTAGCTACTACTACCACGGGTCAGGCTCACTGTTTTATGTCAAGAGCAACGGAAAAAGAATCACAGTTGTGGCATCGAAAGATGGGCCATATTCACCTACGAAAAATGAATCACCTGGTGCACAACTACTTAGTAACTGGTGTTTATTTGAAAAGTTTCCATCTGGAAGGGGAGTACACTAGCTGCATCAAAGGCAAGCAAAAGAAGAAGTCGCATCCTCAAAAGAAAGTCAACTCAGTTTCAAGACCGTTAGAGAGACTTCATATGGATTTGTTTGGTCCTGTGAATGCCAAAAGCATAATTGGTGATCTCTATTGTCTTGTAGTAACTGACGATTTCTCCATGTTTTCATGGGTATCATTTCTGAAAACAAAGGATGAAACGTTTGAAAGTTTGATGGCGTTGTTCAGAAAGATTGAAAACTTGTACCAAACTCGAATCAGAAGAATCAGGAGTGACAACGGTACAGAGTTTAAGAACAACCGAATGGAAGACTATTGTGATGAGAGAGGTATATTGCAAGAAATTAGTGCTCCTTACACTCCATAGCAAAATGGAGTAGCAGAACGAAAGAACAGGACGCTAATTGAAACGGCCAGGACGATGCTTGCTGATTCAAAGCTACCAGTCAAGTTTTGGGCAGAAGAAGTGTCAGCCGCTTGCTATACACTCAACCGGGTTCTCACAGTGAAGAAATTCAACAAAACGTGTTTCGAGCTAATCAACAACCGCAAACCGAACCTGAAGTATCTAGAACCGTTTTGGTCTCCCTGTACAGTTATAGAACTTCATGGTAAGTTTGGTCCAAAGAGCATCGAAGGAATTGTGACAACTCGAAATTTAGAACCTTTCGTTGTAACTTGCTTGTACGTTATGTGACTAGTTTAAATGATAACGTGAACCTTTTTATGTGATAAGTGCTTTGTTACGTGTGTATTGTATTTATATGTGTACGTGTTATATGTGAACCGAGAACCCGACACGAAACAACAAGGAACCCGACTCGAGACCATGAGGTCTCGAGTGACTAGTAATCGGTTTTGGGCCTTGGGCCGAGAACCTTTGGCCGGTTGGGCCTTTGGGCCGTAAACCCCACTCGAAACCCACTAAGGGTGCACACTTGGAACTAGCCTATATATAAACTACCCTTAGTTAGTTCTTGCCATTTGTTGAACAATACAACACACACACTCTCCTACTTCTCTCTCTAAGCCTTAAGAACACAAACACACCTCCAAGACTCTCGGATCTAATCGGTTAGCACAAGGACTCTCGGGTTTGGAACTTTGGATCGGCACACACACACCTCACCAACCGGTTAGTATTTCTTGTTGGATATTGTTGAATGCATAAGTGTCAAATATGTTCATGATGTGTTTGTGCTTGAATAAATGTATGATGAGATTATGTGACAATATGTTAAGTTGTTAAGTTTTATATAATGTTTTGAAAAAGAAATCGGTTCATGAATGTTTCTTATTATGAGTGGAACTATACATATTTGATGTTAAAAATGGGTTCATGGTATGACAAAAAGGTGAATGATGATATTGGTTGCATTTGGGTTTGATCCGAAAAGTTTGGGTGTTTATACTAAGAAAAATCGGCTAATAAATATGGTTGTCAAGTAGGATGCATGCTAGAAAAATTGTATCTTGATGGTTGTTCATGATTTTGGGTGAATAAGTGTTGTTTATGTTATGAAGAACTTGAATATATGCTTTGAATATGTGAAGAACACTTTGAATGATAGTTAAGGATGTGAAAACCCTTGTGATTTTGATCCATCTTTGACTAGTAACCTGATTAGGAAAACTGTTAGTGGAATGCTATTGGTAGTTTCCGGATTTGGGCCTGATTATACTGTACCATTAATCTGACCATCTGCATCAACACGTGAACTTGAAAACGACTGCTACCGACTCGCAATCACGCAGTTGCGACTCGCAACCACAGCGTGATGACTCGAGACCACGCGGTTGCGACTCGCAACCATAGCAGGACAAGCCGAAACCACAGGTTACGAGTCCCGTTGCGACTCGAGACCTCAGCATGATGAACCGAGACTACGGTTGCGACACCGGTTGCGACTCGCAACCATCCATAATCAACACACAGCATGACTCGAGACCATGCTTGCGAGTCCGGTTGCGACTCGAGACCACACTTTTTGGGCCTTAGTTAATGGGCCAGACTGATGGGCTTCTGTGTTAACTGCTTTTACGTGTTTGGGCCTAAGTAGTTGGGCTGAACTTGTGAACCGTATGTGCTACTGTTGACTGTTAACTGTTACTGCTAAACGTGCTTGCCAAACATGTTGAACATTTGTGCACTACTTGGTTCGAATCTGATTATACGTGATATCCGTGTTAGGACGTTATTGACTACTTGCGACTTGATTGACTTTCTGTGTTTGACTGCCGAGCAAACCAAGGTGAGTTCACACCCTTTACAAAGCATGGGATTCCCTGGGTTGGGAACGGGGTTAAGGAACGTGGTTCCTCGTCTACCTTGGGTAGGACGTCAGTGGTTCAGGAATGTGATTCCTCGTCCGGATGGACGGATAAACGTACTAGACTAAAACTCTATCACGAAGTCCCTCCTTTTTGTATCGACTAATCGCCGGGCCAATGGCGAGCGGGTCATTAGTTAGATAGCGCTATTTAGGTCTGACAAGCCTCACACCGTGCCGCAGAGGACGGGCGTGAACTAATGGATCTGGGGCACGTCAATGATGATAGACATTGATGTTTTCAGGGCACATAAACATGACTACAGTCAGCAATCGATACGGTAACGAGTCTAGTATACACATGGGGTAGCCCCCACGGCTGGAGAGCCAGATGATGTACATGGGGTAGCCCCCACGGCCGAAATGCCTGATAACTACATGGGGTAGCCCCCACGGCCGGGGTGCCGGAGTAACTGGGAACGAACTGGTCACGTTTTTAAACTATGGGGTAACCCCCACGGCAGGATGCCAGATAAAGTAAACTGTTTTCGAAACAACTAAAACGAACGCCCACCCGTGAACTCACTCAACTAGTTGTTGACTCGTTACTACATGCTTTGCAGGACCATAGGTACTCAGTGGGAGCTTGCATGGAGGAGGATCGTTGTGGGACAGGGATTGCTACATGCTATGTTAAACTTGAAACTTTTGGAACTTATGTTATAACTTTAAAATTTATGCTTCCGCTTGCAACTTAAACTTGTTGTTTTGAAACACCAATCATGATGGTTAAACTTTTATAATTATTTATATGCTTGTTCAGTATGATTGGTGGCTGGATCCTGGTCAGTCACGCCTCCAAGCGGTAGTACTCCGCAGGTGGGATTTTGGGGGTGTGACAGATTGGTATCAGAGCCATTGGTTATAGTGAACTTGGTTTTAATAAAGGAGAAACGTTTTTGTTAAAACCAGACTATAACCGGTTTAGTGCTCAACGGTCCACAACGACACTTCGCTCCTCATGCAAGGCTCGACGTTCTAGGTAATATGATGTATGTATATTGCCTACTTGTTAGTTACGTAGTACATTGCTCATGGCATGCTTGATTAGTATAGCTACTGTTGTTTGAACGCGTGTGTACTTACTCTGTCCTACTATCGTGCTTTCGCGAACCTCTCTCACACGTATTGCTTTTATTATGAAGAACCATGTCTGGACGCGTTAACATGACACAAGCCCAGTTGACGGCTTTGATCAACGAGCGAGTTGCCGCAGCGCTCGCAGCTGCACACGCAGGAGGTATATCCTGCAGTCCGAAATCGTCCTAGGATCATTTGGATCCTACTCTCGTGAACCAACCTTTGTGTTAAACTCTGTCTTTTCTTTCACCTACCTTAGGTCAGGCACCGGTGTGCACTTTTAAGACTTTTATGGACTGTCGACCCACGACTTTTAGCGGCACTGAAGGAGCAGTAGGTCTCCTACACTGGTTTGAGAAACTGGAGTCTGTGTTCGAAATGTGTGAATGCCCTGAAGCGCGCAGGGTGAAGTATGCTACTGGTACTCTCGAGGGTTTGGCCCTCACGTGGTGGAATGCTCAAGTGCAGATGTTAGGGTTGGTTGCTGCCAACGCCACCCCATGGGAAACTTTCAAGGAAATGATCAGGGAGGAATACTGCAGTCGTGACGACATTCACAAACTGGAAGATGAGTTCTACAATCTTAAGATGTCGGGGTCAGAAATTGAGGCATACACTAAGAGATCGCATGAGCTTGCTTTGTTGTGTCCTACTATGGTGGATCCTCCCTACAAGCGAATTGAACTCTATCTCAAGGGCTTGGTGCCAGAGATCCAAAGTCATGTGACTTCAGCAAGGTTGACTACTATCCAGCAGGTTGTACAGTTGGCTCACCGTCTTACTGACCAAGCGGTGGAGCAGAACAAGTTACCGAAGCGTATAGGTGCTGCAACTACTTCTGGTGCTTCTAGTGGGGATAAACGGAAATGGGATGGAACTTCAAGCAGGGGTTCAACTTCAGTGCAAACTCAGTCTCAGCAGAGAAAGACGGACGATCACAAGAGCCCCAGTCAGCAGTCGTCTGGTGGTCAAAGTCATGGTGGATACAAGGGGAATCACCCCAAGTGCAATCGCTGCAGCCTACACCACAGTGGGCCATGCACCAGGGGCAACTGTCATCGATGCAACAAGCCTGGTCATGTTGCAAAGGATTGCAGAAGCGCATACCCCGTCAACCAGAATCGTCAGCAACCTCAGCAGAATCAGCGACAGCAGCAGGGTAACAACAAAGGGTGCTTTCAGTGTGGAGCTGAAGGTCATTTCAAGAAAGATTGTCCCCAACTGAACCAGAACAACAACAACAACCAGGGGAATGGTAACAATGGAAACAACAACGATGGTGCTAGGGGACGAGTGTTCGTGATTGGTCAAGGTGAAGCAAGGAATGATCCCAACGTGGTGACGGGTAAGTTCCTTCTCGACGACTTTTATGTTACAGTCTTATTTGATTCGGGTGCCGATACTAGCTATGTGTCACTAGAAGTTAGTAAGATGCTTAAGCGTATTCCTACACCCCTGAGCGACAAGCACACCGTAGAGCTAGCTAATGGTAAGAGTTTGGAAGCCTCACACGTAGTCAAGGGTTGCCAGCTTATTCTCGCTAACCAGACCTTCTCTATCGATCTTATTCCTATTGTCTTGGGTAGTTTCGACGTTGTCATTGGGATGGATTGGTTATCCCAACACCGAGCAGAGATTCTTTGCAACGAGAAGATCGTTCGTATTCCTGGTCTAGGTAGTGAACCTCTCATGATTCGTGGCGACAAGAGAAGTGCTGTTGAGAACATTATCTCTCTTCTTAAGGCTCAGAAGTGCTTACGAAAGGGCCACACTGCGATTTTGGCTCTAGTTACTGATACCACAGAGAAGGAGAAGAAGTTAGAAGATTTTCCCGTTGTACGCGACTATCCTGAGGTATTCCCTGAGGAATTACCTGGTCTTCCGCCCCATCGCCAAGTCGAGTTTCAGATTGATCTAGCTCCTGGAGCCGCGCCTGTAGCCCGTGCACCTTATCGTTTAGCGCCATCAGAGTTGGAAGAACTCTCCACGCAACTACAAGAACTCTTGGATAAGGGTTTTATTCGTCCTAGCTCATCGCCTTGGGGAGCTCCAGTGTTATTTGTGAAGAAGAAGGACGGTACCTTCAGAATGTGTATCGACTATCGCGAACTCAACAAGGTGACTGTGAAGAATCGTTATCCTCTACCGCGTATTGACGACTTGTTCGACCAGTTGCAGGGGTCGAGCTACTATTCAAAGATCGATCTGAGATCGGGATATCATCAGCTGAGAGTTCGGGAAGAGGATGTCTCTAAGACGGCCTTTAGAACTCGTTATGGGCACTATGAGTTTCTGGTCATGCCGTTTGGGCTGACGAACGCACCGGCAGTTTTTATGGATTTGATGAATCGAGTGTGCAAGCCGTACCTGGATAAGTTTGTTATAGTCTTTATCGACGACATCCTGATCTATTCTAAGAGCAAGGAAGAGCACGAACAACATCTACGACTTATTTTGGAACTCCTTCGGAAGGAACAGCTTTACGCGAAATTCTCGAAATGCGACTTCTGGCTTCGAGAGGTCCATTTCCTAGGGCATGTGGTGAACAAGGATGGGATTCACGTTGATCCATCCAAAGTGGAATCTATTAAGGACTGGCCTGCGCCTCGCACACCAAAGGAAATTCGCCAATTTTTGGGATTGGCAGGTTACTACAGGAGATTCATTAAGGATTTTTCTAAGATCGCGCAGCCTCTCACGTTGTTAACACAGAAAGGCGTTGTTTATCATTGGGGAAACGCACAAGAGTTAGCTTTTCAGCATCTAAAGGATAGACTTTGTAGTGCACCTATCCTTTCATTGCCAGAGGGCACAGAAGATTTTGTGGTTTACTGTGATGCATCAATTCAAGGTCTTGGTTGTGTATTGATGCAACGAGATAAAGTCATAGCCTACGCCTCACGACAACTCAAAGTTCACGAGAAGAACTACACGACACATGATTTGGAACTGGGAGCTGTTGTTTTCGCACTTAAACTGTGGCGGCATTACCTGTACGGAACCAAGTGCGCCATCTACACCGACCACAGAAGAAACTGAATATGCGGCAACGACGATGGGTCGAACTGCTGAATGATTACGAGTGCTCTATCAGGTATCACCCGGGCAAGGCCAATGTTGTGGCAGACGCCCTCAGTCGAAAGGACACTACGCCTAAGCGTGTAAGAGCTTTACAACTCACGATCCATTCTAGTCTACCTTCGCAAATACGAGCTGCTCAGATAGAAGCACTGAAGCCAGAAAACGTTAGAGCTGAAGCTCTACGCGGGTCAAGGCAACGCTTAGAACAGAAGGAAGACGGTGCTTATTATGTAACAGGACGCATTTGGGTCCCACTCTATGGCGATTTACGAGAACTTGTGATGGATGAAGCGCACAAATCTCGCTACTCGGTACACCCTGGTTCGGACAAGATGTACCACGATATTAAAACTACGTATTGGTGGCCTAGCATGAAGGCCCACATAGCAACTTATGTCAGCAAGTGTTTGACTTGTGCGAGAGTTAAGACGGAATATCAGAAACCTTCAGGCCTACTTCAGCAACCAGAGATACCACAATGGAAATGGGAGCAAATTTCCATGGATTTCGTTACTGGCCTACCTAGATCACAGCGCGGAAACGATACCATCTGGGTGATCGTGGATCGACTCACGAAATCCGCACACTTTTTGGCAATCAAGGAAACGGATAAGTTCTCCACTCTAGCGGAGATATACCTCAAGGAAGTTGTTTCGAGGCACGGGGTGCCCACCTCTATTATCTCTGATCGAGATGCACGTTTTACTTCGGAACTGTGGCAGGCAATGCACAAGTCTTTTGGCTCACGTTTAGATATGAGCACAGCGTATCACCCACAGACGGACGGGCAGTCCGAGCGAACTATTCAGACCTTAGAAGACATGCTTCGCGCTTGTGTAATCGACTTTGGCAACAGCTGGGAAAGACATCTGCCACTTGTAGAATTTTCGTATAATAACAGCTACCACACCAGCATTAAAGCTGCTCCGTTTGAGGCATTGTACGGACGTAAATGCCGGTCACCCCTCTGTTGGGCAGAGGTGGGGGATAGTCAAATCACTGGTCCAGAACATGTGGTAGACACTACTGAGCGGATTGCTCAAATACGACAACGCATGGCGGCCGCTCGTGACCGTCAGAAGGCCTACGCCGATAAGGGCAGGAAACCACTTGAGCTCCAGGTTGGGGAGCGGGTATTACTCAAAGTTTCACCCTGGAAGGGTGTGGTTCGTTTTGGTAAACGCGGCAAACTCAACCCACGATACGTTGGACCTTTCGAAATCCTTGAGAAAATAGGCAAGGTGGCTTACAGACTGAAATTACCAGCAGAACTCGGTGCAGTTCACAACGTTTTCCATGTGTCGAATCTGAAGAAGTGTCTGTCAGATGAGACGCACGTAGTTCCTCTGAAGGAACTCACGATCGACGAACAGTTGAAATTCGTCGAAGAACCTGTCGAGATCACGGACCGGGATGTTAAGGTCCTCAAGAGCACTAGAATACCTCTTGTTCGAGTTCGTTGGAACTCACGTCGCGGCCCAGAGTTTACCTGGGAGCGCGAAGATCGGATGAAACAAAAGTATCCCCAACTGTTTGAGAACAGTACAAACGCTACTGAGGCTGAAGCTACGGAATTTCGGGACGAAATTCCAGATCAACGGGGGGTGGATGTGACACCCCAGGAAAACCGGGAAAACCATGCAACTTAACTAGCTTCCTCAGTGAGTGCCATCAAATTTCGGGACGAAATTTCTTTCAACTTGGGGATGATGTGACAACTCGAAATTTAGAACCTTTCGTTGTAACTTGCTTGTACGTTATGTGACTAGTTTAAATGATAACGTGAACCTTTTTATGTGATAAGTGCTTTGTTACGTGTGTATTGTATTTATATGTGTACGTGTTATATGTGAACCGAGAACCCGACACGAAACAACAAGGAACCCGACTCGAGACCATGAGGTCTCGAGTGACTAGTAATCGGTTTTGGGCCTTGGGCCGAGAACCTTTGGCCGGTTGGGCCTTTGGGCCGTAAACCCCACTCGAAACCCACTAAGGGTGCACACTTGGAACTAGCCTATATATAAACTACCCTTAGTTAGTTCTTGCCATTTGTTGAACAATACAACACACACACTCTCCTACTTCTCTCTCTAAGCCTTAAGAACACAAACACACCTCCAAGACTCTCGGATCTAATCGGTTAGCACAAGGACTCTCGGGTTTGGAACTTTGGATCGGCACACACACACCTCACCAACCGGTTAGTATTTCTTGTTGGATATTGTTGAATGCATAAGTGTCAAATATGTTCATGATGTGTTTGTGCTTGAATAAATGTATGATGAGATTATGTGACAATATGTTAAGTTGTTAAGTTTTATATAATGTTTTGAAAAAGAAATCGGTTCATGAATGTTTCTTATTATGAGTGGAACTATACATATTTGATGTTAAAAATGGGTTCATGGTATGACAAAAAGGTGAATGATGATATTGGTTGCATTTGGGTTTGATCCGAAAAGTTTGGGTGTTTATACTAAGAAAAATCGGCTAATAAATATGGTTGTCAAGTAGGATGCATGCTAGAAAAATTGTATCTTGATGGTTGTTCATGATTTTGGGTGAATAAGTGTTGTTTATGTTATGAAGAACTTGAATATATGCTTTGAATATGTGAAGAACACTTTGAATGATAGTTAAGGATGTGAAAACCCTTGTGATTTTGATCCATCTTTGACTAGTAACCTGATTAGGAAAACTGTTAGTGGAATGCTATTGGTAGTTTCCGGATTTGGGCCTGATTATACTGTACCATTAATCTGACCATCTGCATCAACACGTGAACTTGAAAACGACTGCTACCGACTCGCAATCACGCAGTTGCGACTCGCAACCACAGCGTGATGACTCGAGACCACGCGGTTGCGACTCGCAACCATAGCAGGACAAGCCGAAACCACAGGTTACGAGTCCCGTTGCGACTCGAGACCTCAGCATGATGAACCGAGACTACGGTTGCGACACCGGTTGCGACTCGCAACCATCCATAATCAACACACAGCATGACTCGAGACCATGCTTGCGAGTCCGGTTGCGACTCGAGACCACACTTTTTGGGCCTTAGTTAATGGGCCAGACTGATGGGCTTCTGTGTTAACTGCTTTTACGTGTTTGGGCCTAAGTAGTTGGGCTGAACTTGTGAACCGTATGTGCTACTGTTGACTGTTAACTGTTACTGCTAAACGTGCTTGCCAAACATGTTGAACATTTGTGCACTACTTGGTTCGAATCTGATTATACGTGATATCCGTGTTAGGACGTTATTGACTACTTGCGACTTGATTGACTTTCTGTGTTTGACTGCCGAGCAAACCAAGGTGAGTTCACACCCTTTACAAAGCATGGGATTCCCTGGGTTGGGAACGGGGTTAAGGAACGTGGTTCCTCGTCTACCTTGGGTAGGACGTCAGTGGTTCAGGAATGTGATTCCTCGTCCGGATGGACGGATAAACGTACTAGACTAAAACTCTATCACGAAGTCCCTCCTTTTTGTATCGACTAATCGCCGGGCCAATGGCGAGCGGGTCATTAGTTAGATAGCGCTATTTAGGTCTGACAAGCCTCACACCGTGCCGCAGAGGACGGGCGTGAACTAATGGATCTGGGGCACGTCAATGATGATAGACATTGATGTTTTCAGGGCACATAAACATGACTACAGTCAGCAATCGATACGGTAACGAGTCTAGTATACACATGGGGTAGCCCCCACGGCTGGAGAGCCAGATGATGTACATGGGGTAGCCCCCACGGCCGAAATGCCTGATAACTACATGGGGTAGCCCCCACGGCCGGGGTGCCGGAGTAACTGGGAACGAACTGGTCACGTTTTTAAACTATGGGGTAACCCCCACGGCAGGATGCCAGATAAAGTAAACTGTTTTCGAAACAACTAAAACGAACGCCCACCCGTGGACTCACTCAACTAGTTGTTGACTCGTTACTACATGCTTTGCAGGACCATAGGTACTCAGTGGGAGCTTGCATGGAGGAGGATCGTTGTGGGACAGGGATTGCTACATGCTATGTTAAACTTGAAACTTTTGGAACTTATGTTATAACTTTAAAATTTATGCTTCCGCTTGCAACTTAAACTTGTTGTTTTGAAACACCAATCATGATGGTTAAACTTTTATAATTATTTATATGCTTGTTCAGTATGATTGGTGGCTGGATCCTGGTCAGTCACGCCTCCAAGCGGTAGTACTCCGCAGGTGGGATTTTGGGGGTGTGACAGGAATTTTCTTAGGATATGCAAGTCCAATGAAACGAGTCTTTGTTCCAAGCTATAAGAAGATCATCGAAGCATATAATGTTGAGTGTCAAGGTTATAATATGCAACCTCATTATCTTGGTGACACATGGCGTTATGATTATGATACTCTATGGAAGTCATTTGATGAGGAGGAAGAGCCAGAGTTCTTTGACGAGTTGGATATTCTGAGAGAGTATGAGTCATCACAAGAAAGGTTTCCAGCTGCGTCTTTTAGACGTCAACGGCAAACTTCAAATGATGATGAAGCTGGTCCAAGCAATGCTGGAGAACATGATGATATTCAGCAATCTTCCGAACATGAACATACTCTTGATAATTAGACGGCAGTCAATGATAATTTAGAATCTGATAATATGCCAGTATTTGATCATGGTGATTTAGATTCTGAGGGGGAGCAAATCCAGATTTCAAGTCAAACAAATCCAGTCAGTGAACAAGGTGCAAATCAGAATGTCACTAATTTGGAAGGCGAGGTAGATGTTCCAGGTGAAGTGATGCCAAGAACTCTTTCGTATCATCCAGAAGAGTTGATTATTGGAGAATTGCAATCAGGCGTTCGCACTAGACGACAAATTGACCAAGGCCTTGTTTTTATTCTACAGTAGCTCCTTTACAAACTGAGTTTTCACTAAGTTGTTTTATTTCGCAGATCGAACCGCGAACATACAAAGAGGCGCTAACTGAAGATTCTTGGGTCAATGCTATGCAAGAAGAGTTAAGTCAATTTGAGAAGTTGGGAGTGTGGAAATTGGTAGACTTGCCTGATGGTCACAGGAAGATCAACACCAAATGGGTGTTTAAGTGCAAAAGAGATGACCGAGGGGTTATTATTCGTAACAAAGCTCGACTCGTAGTCCAGGGTTTCAGTCAGCAGGAGGGTATAGATTTCACCGAAGTGTATGCTCCTGTTGCTAGACTTGAAGCGACTAGAATCTTTCTAGCATTTGCATCGTGGAAAGGATTTAAAGTTTTTAAGTTAGATGTGAAATCGGCTTTTCTCTACGGGAAGGTAAAAGAGGAGGTATATGTCGGACAGCCACTGGGCTTCAACGACCCAATCCACAAAGACAAGGTCTATTTACTGGATAAAGCATTGTATGGTTTACACCAGGCCCCGAGAGCCTAGTACGAGACATTGTCTCAACACCTGCTTGCCAACAGCTTCATCCGTGGAAAAGCGGATGCCACTCTCTTCACCAAAGAGGTCGACGGACATCTTCTGATAGTTCAGATTTACGTAGATGATATCATATTTGGGTCAACAAATGAAGATTTGTGCAAAGACTTTGAAAAAGTTATGAAGCAAAAATTTGAAAGTCATCGATGGGTGAGATGAAATTCTTCTTGGGACATCAAGTTGATCAACTGCCCGAGGGAATATTCATACATCAGACGAAGTATGTTCATGATATCTTAGAGAAATTTGGGATGTCAGGATCTACTCCAGCTTCCAGCCCGTTAGCGACGAACCATGGGATAAACCCTGATCTCACCGGGGAGAAGGTAGATGAAACGATGTATCGTTCCATGATCGGATCGCTACTGTATTTGACAGCTTCAAGACCCGATATCATGTATCCTACCTGCCTTGCAGCAAAATTTCAATCTAACCCGAGAGCTTCGCATATGGTTATTGTGAAACGGATATTACGCTACCTGAAAGGAACTCCATCATTGGGGTTGTGGTATCCAAAAGAAGGCGATTTCACGCTCGAAGGGTATTCCGATTCCGATTTCGGATGCTACAAAGTTAATACTAAATCAACAACAACGGGATGTCAGTTTTTCGGACCACGATTGGTCCCCTGGCAATGTAAGAAGCAGACCTCTGTAGCTTTGTCCACATGTGAAGCTTAGTATGTATCTGCTAGCAGCTGCTGCTCTCAGATCTTGTGGATCCAGCAACAGATGCGCGACTACGGTTTGCAATTTCTAACACCCCTATCTTTGTTGATAATGAGGCAGCGATAAACATCACAAAAAATCCTGTTCATCACGCAAAAACGAAACACATAGAAATTCGTCATCACTTCATTCGAGATTGTTTCGAGAAGAAGTTGATACGAATTGAGAAAATCCACACTGACGAGCAAAAAGCTGATTGGCATACCAAAGCGTTTGATAAAACTGGTTTTAAATATCTTTTAAAACTAAACGGTATGAAGCTTTTATCGGTGTCAGATGAGATACTTGGCGTAGATGAAGGTACCACTGTAGATGATGTTGAAAAGCAATCTGCAATGGTTTGTCGATTTTTTACTTGTTTTGGTATTTAGGGGGAGTTAGGTTATTTTCAGAAAATACAAAAACAGTAAAAAATACAAAAATACAAAAACATGAAATATGTTAAAATCCAAAAACAATAGAAAACTGAAAAAGAGTTTGTGTAAAAAAGGGAAAATGATAGTACATCGGCTTGACAGTTACAGTACGCTAAAGAAATGTAAAGTTTTAAAGCATTAAATAGTCTCGCCGATGATGTGCCGATAGGTTTTTACACACTTAGTAGGTTTGTTCGGGATATAAACCTAAAATCATCACTTGCTTATTTCGTGGGGAACATCTCTCGGATATATAGGTAACCCCTGAAATCTTGTTTGAAAGACTCTATTTCTAACACACTAGGTCTTTGTACGTGATGATATCTGGGGTATTATACCAGGACTTCTGATTTTGCGGAAGCAATAGCCTAGTCCTCGTATAATGCTTTGCATTTACTTTATTCTTAAAGCTCACACTCAGCATAAAAAATGATGAAACATTGCAAAATGCTAATCATGTGTTGTTGAAATAAAAGATCCCCAAAGGGGACCCACCTAAAGTCAAACCATCATCTCTCTGTACGAACGGAAGTTCTAGCCTGAGCTCTCATGGTCTCGCATTCACCCCATTACAGATATTATTAGTGTGCATTCACCTGTAAGACTGAATATAGTTGTCTGGATACGGGAGTACATTCTAAGATGGTACACACGTATAAGCTAAGTCTCTAAATCACTAAATTCGTATCTTGAACAGACTGAAATTTGTGTGAAAATTTAAAGAGGACCAGCATATCGACAATCTAAGCGAATTGTTTAATTCTTAGTATGTTCTCAAGCTTAACGGTACTTGTAAATTGTCGATAGCTGATATGATTCCCTAACACGCTCACCAAAAATGTGTTTGAAAATAGTTTATGTTTACTGCATTTCATTTCTGTTAAATTTCCAAAATTCTAAAAGATTTTATAGATTTCTAGTTTAGAATCTTTATTAAAAAATTCAAAAAGATTTTTCATTTCTGCTTTATTTTCCGAAAAACCAAAGTGGAAAGCTGATCTCCAGATTCGCAGTTTGAAGCAGATGCAGGAAGATTCTAGCTGGAAGATGAATTTGGAGCTGATTGTTCTAAAACCTAAAAGATGAAAAATCAACACAAGTTCATTAAGTTGAAACTTGTAATTTTCAGAAAATGTTTGAAAAAGTTAGAACAAAAGTCAGTTTGTTTTTGTCTCAGATCAACCAAGGTCATTAAGTTGGACTTCGTAGACTAATTAAGTACCCAGGGTCATTAATTTGGATCTAGATACTTAAGTGGATTTCTCGAAACTGATAAAAATTTGACAAAAGAAGTTCAAATGTGAATAGATTGTAATGTCATATTTTTTGAGAAGCAGGTAACAGTTTGTGAACGTGTGAAAGCAGCAAAGTGAAATCCCCATGGCAAAGTTTGTGTAAAGTTTGAGCCAGAATTCAAGTCACAGCTTATAGGAAGGGGTAGTCTTCGAAAGGGGGAGTCTAGATTCTGGATCAACATTCAAAGGGGAGTTTGAAGATAGAAGATTGAAAGATGCTTTACAGTGTCAGAACAAATTGGAAAAGAGAAAAGGCTAATCAAGACTGAAGACTCGATGCCAAAGACTTCGTCAACATCCAAGGGGGAGTCTGTTGGTGCACTAATGTCTGTTAACTTTGTCTTTTTCAAGTATTGTATTAGAATGGATAGATCAGGGCAATATACAAGAAAACAGGTTTTTGTAGGTTATGAAGTGATTTCGCACGAAATGGTCTTCAAGGTATTTCGTACGAAATAGACATTTGTCTATTTCGCACGAAATGACATTTAGGGTATTTTGTACAAAATAGCGTTCGTCTATTTTGCACGAAATGTCACCTGGTCAATTCGCACGAAACACCCACACCTATAAATACCTGACTTGCTAGTTCATTTGTAACTTTCCGATTTCAGAGCCGAGGTGCTGCCGATTTGTCAAACGATCTGTAAAAGCTTTGAAATCAATAAAAGAAAGATAATTAGGGAGAATCAAGTTGTATTCACGTCGATATCACTGATTCCGCCTTTGATATTGATGATAAACTCTTCTGATTGACTCGTTCGGGTCACACGACAATCCAACAGTTTCTAATAAGACCACTACTTTCAATGAAATTCCATTAAAGATCCAATACCTGGGTTATGCTATCTTGCATGGGGAAAACTTTAACTATTAACAGGAGATCTTTGATGACTTGGTCAAAAATGTTACTAGCAAATCATTTTTACTATTTCCAAGGTTCCTAAGATTTTATTTTCAAAAGAAATTTGGAAAGGATGATGCTCATGTACTCATCCAGGGTGAACCTTTTCAAATAAATGGCATTACACCTGAAACATTTACAAGGCTATCAAAAGTGTCCAAAACACAAGCAGAGGCTCTTGAGCAGACTTTAGCAGCTACCACCGCTCCTCAGGCACCTGCTGCTGAGCCCACTGCTCAAGGTGATCACAGCAGCAAAACAACTGCTGTGAAACCCACACCTAAATCCACCAAAAGACCAAGACAAAAGAAAACACAAAAGCCCCCCAAACCTAAAACAAAGGCAACTCTGGAAGATGAGATCCCAGAGCAACTGCCAGTGACAACACAAAAGTCACAAGAAACCACTGCTGCTACTTCCTCACAGCAGATGGTAGAAAGATCTCAACCCGAGCCTCAAACTCCTCCTGCTTCTTCTCAAAAAGAACAGGTTGTAAGAACTGGGACACCAAATTATGATGCTCTAGAATCACTTGATTCTATCATCCACAGCACACTGCCCGGGGAAAATTCTCTTTCCACACCCATACTCACCTCTCAAATTCCCGCACAAACAAAACTTTTGTTGGATGCACTTGATATAGCTCAGACAGAAATCAGTTCCTCTCAACCATCTATCACTGAGTGCATGCCACCATAAGTGACTGAGTCAGAACTCCCTATCATTGCTAACCCACCAACAACACCAGAGGAGGTTACACTACAGGATGTACAAGTACTTCCTGTCAGTAGTTCAAGCGAAGCAGCAACTACAGGTGTTGGATCCACTGATCTACACCTGGCCAGTTGTTTCATAAATCAGACTTCCTTGAAGGCAATTTCCTCTCCAGCAACTCTAATAACCACTTGTGTTTGTTCCAACCACTGGTAGATTTAAAAGGTTATCAATTGCTGAGGAAAGAAGTCCCAGTACCGAGAATAAGGGGCATCATTGGATGACTTTTGGGAAAATTTTCCTAAGGCAACCACTGATACAACCACTGTTAGTGGGAAATCATATGTTCCATTAAGTTTGGTGATGGTTTAATGTACCGAGAATTGACGGACAGAGTTGACAAGCTTGATACATCTGTTGCAGAAATCAAAGACATGCTACAACAGTTATTGAAAGCACAAAAGGTACCATCCCCTGCTGCACCAACTCCAACAGTTGCTCCATCATCTGCTCCCACTCCAAATGAGTTGTGGAGTTTGTTTCAACCTCTGCTACACCACCAAAGAGAATTAGCTGATCAGCAACATGAGATACAAGTTCAAAAGATCAGAAATCTCATGGAAGCAAGGTTTAAAGATACACAGGCGGATATCAAGGCAATCAAGGCCCATTTGCTGAATACCACTGGCACTGCTCCTCCCTCTATCATCTTTGTGGATGAACCACCACCAGCTGATGCCAAAAAGGGAGAGAAATTGAAGTAGTTTAAAAAGAAGGGATATGAAGATGGTCTGTACATTGAACCAGACAAGTCAAGTATGCTTGCAGACATCCCCTTGCCAGATGGTACTAAAAAGATTGATGTAACCACAAATGTCATTGCTGATGCAAAAGCAAGGGTAAAAAGGGATATGGAGGCAAAGGATAAAGCAAGGTTTGAACAGGAGAAGAGAGTTTTTATGGAAATGAATGAGCAGGGTACTTCAAAACCAAAGGATGAAGAAAATCCTAAAAACTCCACACATCAATCTCCCAAACCAACCGAGGTTAAAACTCCTGTTGTATCAACAACTGTTGGTACTTCAGTGGTTTCAACAGCTGTTACCCAAACAACTGCCACCACTTCAACACACACTACAACTACTGCTCCCACTTCAACCACTGCCTGACCGAAAACATCTTCATCACCAAAAATCACCTCACCACCAAAAACAACTTCATCACCACCATCATCTTCTGCTAAAAAGCAGAAGACTTCAAATGACACATCATCTGTTGTAATGACAACAGTGGTTGAAACACCAGTTGTTCCAACAACTATTAGTCAGCAACCTTCCACTCAAATCACTACCACTCAATCCATCAAAACACCACCAACCTCTCCCAAACCCAAAAGGAGAAGGGTAACCAATGTTGTCCTAGATGATGACACTTCACCACCACAAACAACCACACAATCACTGCCACTTATACCTATTCCAAACCCTGTTCCTCTTTCTTCAGCTCAAGTTAAAAAACCAAACACTGCCATCACTCCTGCAGGTGCTTAGTACCCTTTAGAGCTTATAGCAGTTAGAGAGGAGATCAAATCCTTCTACACTGAAGATGACCCTGCTAAAAGGAGTTTGCCATCTCTTGAAGGATATCCTAGGCCAAACAACATTGAAGAATATATGAGGTTCAAAGCTCAACAAGCAGATGATATCTCTAAAAGGAATTCACATGGTAAATCTGATAAGGAAATACAAAGATACTATCAATTCCTGCTAACTCAGGTCAGAACATTGGAGCGGTTTGCAAAAAATCTTTGTCAGCAACTATCAGAAAGAGCAGATGAAACATTGAGAAAGATTATCTTGTTAACATCATGGCTTACAAAAAGTATAAAACAGAAAGGTACATGTACAAGGAATGGACCATTAGTAAGCTTGAAAGTGAAGTAGCCAGAATTCAAGATATGATAAAAAACAAGGTAAAGCAGACTCCTCCTATCTGGGAAAAGTTTAAGAAAAATGTACCAGAAAGGACTCTGCAGCTGAAGAGGATGAAAGAAGAGCTGATTACAGCTGATTTTGGGTTAAGGAATCAAGTGTCAAAATGGACCGAGGATAAAGTGTTTGCATCTTACAAAAGGCTGGAAGAACTAAGGAAGAAAAATCCTAATATTCCACAAAAGCCTGATTATCTTGAAGCAGTGGTTTCAGCTGAGCCACAAAAGCAACAATTCAGGAGATCCACTGCTCCACCTTCTGCCATCCTTTACCAAAGAAGGAAACAAAAGCAGATGGATAAAATAACAGCAGCAGATAAAGAAGCAGGGGATTACCTTGTGAAAGAAGGGGTTAAACGGATGATTAAAGAAAGACTTGAATCTTGAAATAAAATCAATCATTCGGTTCTATGTTAAAATGTGTGTTGAAAGCATTTCTCCTGTTTGATTGTGTGCAAAGGTTATTTCCATTTTAATTCCGCTGCATTACTTGTTCATCTTCTTTATTCTTAAACAAAAACAAAATAAAAAAGAAACTCAGATCCTAACAACCTCTAATATGGGTTCATGATCTAATCCGGTGATTTGAGGACATTGTTGTTGAATCGAATGAGATGGTTGATGTAATGTGATCATATTAATTACAAATAGTAATTAATATAACTAAGTTTCCCGAGCCCGGGAAGCAATCCTGGGTAAAAACCTAGTTAGTGATATAAATAATTTATAGTTAACCTCGCTAGTTTCTGTTAAATTATACATATATTTAAAAAAACCTAATGAATAGTGACAAAAATAGTGCCCCAGAATAGTGTTTTGATGTGATTTGTTGAATGGGGCGGCCGCCAAATGTTGGGTGCCATATGGCACCCACAAAAGTCTTTTTCCTTTTTATCATTCGACCGTAAGTTGCATTTATATACATATGAAAACAAATTATAACTCAAATAAAGGAAGTGTTCTGGTGGGAAATACAATGCTATTTGACTCACTAGACTCAGGTTCGAAACCCATTTGGAGCAATTCCCTTAATTTTTTTTTCTAACTAGGATTATCTAGGCAGCTAGCTGGCTTTATTTTGGGACTTTTCTTTGTTTCTTTTTATTTTTTTAGCTTGCCTATGCTTACCTTTACACTTTATTTTGGCGATTATTCCCTTCGATTTACGTGGTCAGATTTGATTTCGATTCACACGTTCAGGTTTCTTTTTCGCCATCGTACGCCAATTTGCCCATGTCTTGATTTGCGATGATATTAGTTGTAATATTGTTGCTGTTTCTTTGATTCTCGGGTTTAATGTTGCCTTTTTAACTTTGATTTTCCTAAATCTTAACACCATTGTATTGAACCTTTTTGTTCGTTCATTCTGTGTATAAGTGAGAAGAGCAAGGTATTGAACTCCATCTCAGTAATCTAACAAAAATGTTGGGTCATTGTGGTTTAAAGCCTTGGTATTAAACTTTGTTTCAGTAATGAAAGAAAAGATAAATGGTTGACCATTGTGGTTTACAATGAGTAGCATTTCTACATTTCAGTTATGAAAGAAAAGATAAATGGTTGACCATTGTGGTTTACAATGAGTAGCATTTCTACACCAGATTGCATCCTAAAATTGTTTTATTTGATTAACATGAAGCTTAACATCAAATTTTTAATTAGCATATATGTTTATAACAAGAAACAACGATAAAGCTTATATTTCAAATAATAAAAACACATTTCATGGTGTAAATTCCTTTAAGCTTGTCACCACCTCTTCACAATGGGGTAAATTCGCTCTTATGAGATTTTTTTTATTGTAAGATACGCCTATGTTTATAGCATAGGAACTAATAGAAAAAGAAACACTGGAAAAGGCAGGAGGTAGGTTTAAAGAAGGCTAATCAGTATCGGCATTTCCGGATGTGAAATTAGCGTTTTCATTATGCTTTAGCCATCAGGAAACGCAAGTAGTGTAGTTCAAACCATGATGATGAGACTTCCTTATATAATCCTGTCTTTTATATGCTCAAAGGGCTTATCGCTAATCACTTCTTTAATCAGCAGAGCGGCAAAATACACATATCGATCTTGCATCCGAGCCAGTAGGTTATGTGTTGAATGTAGAAATGACATAGTTTTGACCCAAACAAGAATTTGAGAATATCATGTTAGAACATCGCTAGGCAAAGGTAAGTACGAAACTTAATAGCCTCTTTCTTTACATACATAATAATGAACTAATGTTATCAAGCCGAGAACTATCCGATTTGGCGCGCCTGTAACGCGTGTGGGCGGGAATAAAACTATATATATTATCCTATAACTTAAAATGAAAGGTCGATGCTCTATGGATGAGCCCAACTTAAATCCTTCAACTTTTCATTTGAGCATATTTGGTCCTTTTCTCCATTGTGTTGTTGGTTGTTCTTTCTCTTTCTTCTACGCAAACAAATCTCTCATCTCTCTCTTTCTGTGCAACACAAGCGTATTATTAGTATTGTTATTATTCAGAGATTTCATCATCTTCAGGGAGAGGACAGCGTACTGATGGTGATTTCGTTGTGTTTGTGGTGAGCAGTGGCTGTTTATCCATCACTAGAAAGTCGTGATGAAATAGGTGCTTACTGGTGGTTGTGGTTTTCGTTATAGATGCTTCCTATCGCTTCGTTAACCATACAAGAGACCATCTAGGGTTTTTCTTCCCTTGCTCGATTGTTATCCGCGTTGCCGAGACCAAGAATGAGGAAGAGGACTGGCCCTCTCTCTGTCTTAATTAATGATCAAGCAAAGTCCCCGTTGTAGACCGAAACCACCACCGGTCGTTCCTATGTCTGACGAGGATCGCGTCTTCTCCACGTTGCCGGTCCGCCAATTTCTGATTCAAATCACATCAGCGAAGACCGTGGCAACTAGCTTGCCCGCAGCAAAGAGGTCATGTCTTTAATTTTTCTTGGTAACTATATGGAGATTGTAACTCTGCTACCCATTTTAGAGGTATACACAATCCTTATGAAACAAATATAGTGGGTTTTGTTTTAAATGATAATAGCATAATAAATGCATTAGAAAGAAACTACACCAGAAAAATGAATCTTCACACACGTTATTATCCATTAGGGATTATATTATTAGTTTATCAATAGCTTAATATTTGATTATCTGGGGGAGATATAATCACTAATAAATTCATTTTTGTCGAATCCCCAAATCCCTGGATGACGTTCAAAGGGTCTTCGCTGACGTCATGATGTTCCAGCTTTGGCTTGCTACAAAAAGGAAACCGTTAGCCTCGTCACGGAGGGCCCCAAGGGGGGGGGGGGATCCGTGACCATGCTCCGACGTGAGAATAAGTAAACTTTCCAGAGAGTAAGAGAGTAACTTATTCCGATGAGTGTGATCACCGGAATAATCTCTATGGTGTGAATCTGATATAAATGTGTGTGTGTGTATTTAATGTAACGAAATTATGGTCAGAATAAATGAGAGTATTAAGTGAGATAACTTGGACTTGTCTTTGATCCTTCTCTTACCTCCCTTATATAACCAATACCCCTTATCTCTCCTATGGGATGGTACCGAGAAGATCCAACGGATTCTGATCATCTTTCGGGGACTCAGACACGTGTCTGAGCCCCGACGGTAGGATTATACCTTCATTTAATGATGTCGGCTCAGTAGTACAGTGCCAACCAGAGATCCTTTTCTTATCATGCATTTAATGCTTCTTCTTCTTTGTAAAATATCTCTTTTCCGGCTCGTTTCATGAGAAAGTCCCTTAATGGGCAAGCATCAGTATTTGGGCTTTATTTGTTGGGCCTACGTGATAAATAGCCCAAGACGGGTAAATTGGCAACCTATTGGCCCGTCGTCAAGTCATCTTTAGTCCCTGGTTCTGAGATTCAAATCTCATGATTCGGGGCTGAGTCATAACTGTTCAATGGAATAGTCTTCTTGGGCTAAGAAGGTGGGCCCACCCCTAGCTAATCATCACGCGCCCCTTTTTTTTGAGAACCATTAATCGCCGGACATCAACGGCGAGGGTTTAATCCTCTTCATACACGTGCAAGACGGTTTTAAATTTGAAAAGATAGTGATGTGACAGTTTTTTCCTTTCAAGTCAGTTACCCACTTTAAATACCCTCGTAGCCTTTTGAATTTCTTTTAACTTCCACCATTTTTCTCCCACACTTCTCCCCTCTTCTCTCTTCCATTACATCTTTCCGACTACCATTATATCTTGCCATAAGCCGTACCGGGCGTTCCATGATCTGCTCTGTTTTGACGGCAAAGTATTTGGAATCCTTCGTTGAAACTTACAGGATACCGGAGTATTTCTCCCCTACTTTACCCGGTCCCGATGACTCGGCCGAGTGCACACCTGATCGGATCGTTCTTTACACTCTGTCGTTTTCCTCTTGTGGTGTCCGTTACCCACTTTCATCTTTCAAGATAGACTTGTTACGTCGTTTCAAAGTCCATTTCTCCCAATTGCACCCTCTGGGTTCATGAGGGTTGTGCATTTTGAGCTATCCTGCATGGCGGTTTCCGTTGAGCCGTCGATCCCCCTGTTTTGCATGTTTTACAAGTTAATTTCAGATGGGGACTGGTTTACCTTCGCCAAACGAAAGGATAGTGAATCTCAGCCTTGTTACTCCTTTATGCCGACCTCTACCTACCCTAAAGAATGGAAAAGCAGGTTTATTTTCGTTTCTGCTGCTATGATACCAGAGTCCCCACCGCTGAGGGATGCCAAGGCTGCTATTGAAGACAGTGTTCCTATCTTGTCTGTTGATGAAATTGTCCAGTGGAAGCGTATGTACGAGAATCCTACTAGAGCTTTTACTTTTTTGAAGGGATCCTGGCTATGGGAGGACTAAGCCCCTTCTACTCGGTTCGGCCAAAGGCTTTCTTTGGAAAGAAAGGTATTCTCTTGTTCTTTGCTTGTTGTGCTTATCTTCATTCTGAAAACTTCCTAGGGATTTATGTAGTCATCTTTAGCATTTCTTTTGTGTAGAGATGACCTCGTGGGGCTTGCTTCAGGGGGATTCCAGGGGTGTCAAATTTATGGTTGAGGATAAAGTTGAACCGGGTTTGAACCGGGGTGTCGAGATGAGGGTTATTGAGGAATCGGTTCAGGCAGGGGATTCTGCTGCCAGGGAGAAGGAAGAGGGGGCTTCTTTTGATGAGAAGAAGGGTTCCCCGGTACCCTTCAAGTGAAGAGTTCCAGTGATGATGACGAGGAAGACCTTGAGAGCCGTTTAGCTCGCAAGCGAAAGGTTGTCAGTCCTAAGAAAGTTCCTGCCCCACATGGTATCCGGTTGAGACTCCAGAGTGCCAGTGGTCAAAAAGCCTTCCCTGCCACAAAAGCTGCTTCCGAACTTCCCCCTACTTGAGTTAAAGGCTCCTTGTCTAAGCATTTGCAATCCTCCGGTCTTGTGAGTGCGCCTTTGTTGGTAAGTCCTCCACTTATCTTCTATTTTAATGTAGGGGATTCTTAGTCCATTTTTTGATTTTGTCTTACATTTTGTGGGTTGGCCCTGTCTTGGTGGATTTCTGGTGATTTTGCTTTTGTGTATTTGTAACAGGGGAGCTCCCATGCTCCGATTAAGATTCCTACCGCTCCTTCCTCCTCCCATGTGCGGGATAAAACTCCTGAAGTTAGTGCTGCCCGTATTGTCCCAGCTTTTGAGATCTCTCCTCACCATGCTACGAGAACCAGCAAACCTTCTCACTTTGAGGGTTTTGCCTCTCGATCCCCCTGGCTCCTTTGTTTGCTGACGCCCTTCCAGTTCCATATGTCCTCAAGTGGAAGATCACTCAGTCTTCAGTGGTGGGGACCCTTGAAACTGCCCGGGACTTCCAGGCTCATGTTGTTCCTCCTTCCCATAGGTTTATGAATTCTTCTTTGAGGGATGATCTCTTTGATGATCAATATAGCATGTCCCTTTGTGAAGGGTCCTTTCGGGGGGTGGGTATGTTGCAGCGAGTGGATGAATTGAGGAAGGAGAATGAGAGACTTAGGGGCGATCTCCAAACTTCTCAAACCGTTGCTGCTGAGCTTCGGTGCCAAGTGGTTGATGCTGAGCGCAGATTGCAAGAGGAGAAGGTGCATGACCTTCCTCTTCTCCCCCCCTTTTTTTACTTACTTATCTTTGCACACTTTTTTGTTGTTTTTCCTCAGGGAAGCGGTGCTATGCTGGAGCAAAAGGAGCGTACCTGGGCTAAGGAGATGGCTGTGTTGGTTCAGGAAAAGGTGGAGCTGGCCGCGGAGCTGAACCATCAGAAAGAGCTTGACTCCGTGTCCCGAGAGCAGTTGGACACTATGTATGCTGAATGGGGAGTAAGTTCTGATGACAACCAGAAGTTGGCTAAGGAGAAGTATTGGTTGATCACTGAAGGTTTTGGGGCTTTCCTTACTGCTGTCTCTCAATCTGAAGAGTTCAACAGCAGTCTTGAATAGATCTACAGGGCTTACCGGGACGTGGGATATCAAGCAGGCTTAAAGGACGGATATGCTTACTCCGCTCAAGGCTTGGGCAGGAAGGAAACCCATCTTTATAATTCCAAAGCCAAGAAGCGGCTGTCTAAACTGGACAAAGAGTTCGGGGGTAAGACTCATGCCCTTCTTGAAAAGATCCTTGAGCGCCCCTTGATATCCATCGATGAGCTGAAAGCCTTGCTGACTCCCACTAGTCCTTCTTCTCTGAAGTCTTTGTTTGGGGATGATTCCCAGTAGTTTCAAAACATTAACTATTTCGATACTGTTAACTTTTGATGTATGGGGGAGGGCCTTTGTGTTGGGGTCCTCCCGGTATCTAACGTATGACCTGCTAGTCACCTTTTGACTGCATATTGTCGATTTGCTTTTGTTGTTTTTGGTGTGTTGCTCTTTTTTGCAGGTGTTCTTACCGGGAGCCAGCCCAGTATCTACCTGGAGACTTTTGGTTATTGCAAAAATTCCGTTAGTCTGTTTACTAGGTTTCTTAGTTTGTTGTTTGTATACTTGCTTTTCTTTTAGGGTTAGCAAGATTCCCTGTTGTATTTATGTACATTCGTTTTGCAGTTTATACATAAAAAGCTTCCTTTTTAGTGTGTATGTGTTAGCTCTTTTTGTAGTTTGCTTACAAAAGTTCTTTTTGTGGCTTGTTTTGTAAACCAGGATTGTCTGTTCGAGGACTGTCCTTGGACAAGTTCATGTTTTCTAAATTGTTTGTCCGTTTTCTTTAGGCTAGCTTGGCTCTGCTTTACCCCACAGCCGGGCTTTTGGTGTGCTGGATACACCTTCTTACATGTGTGTTGTTTATCATTAGGTTCGTAGTTTCCAGGCACGTCTGCCCTAATACCTATAATTTTGTCAAAAGGAACAAGTGGATTGTTCATTGCCATATGTTTCTTGGGGACTCTGTCCTCTAGTACAAGATATTACAAAATGTTTTTCTTGGGGTAACCCCCTAGCTATTAGTTAACTTTTACAAAAGTGGCTCCCAAGCCGTTTTCCCTTGAAGGCATTCTCGACGCTTACATATGGTATTTCCGGAGCTACATAAGGTTCCAGGTCCTTGGGATTTCTTTGCCTTGGAGTGTTTCCAGTTTGCAGTTTCCCTTGCCATTTGCCCAAGTAACCCGATAAGGACCGTCCCAATTAGGCCCTAGCTTTCCGGTGCTTTCTTGCAAGCTGGCTTCATTTTCCCTCAGGACCAAGTCTCCAGGCACAAGGTTGAGCGTCTTCATCTTGGCATTATAAAAGCTCCCAAGCTGCTTCTTATACTTGGCCTCCTTTATCGTTACTATTTCTCTTCTTTCCTCGAGCAAGTTTAGGTTCATCCGGTGGTCTTGCTCGTTCTCTGCTTCCCTGAGCTTCATCCTTGCAGTAGGGGACCCTATCTCAGCCGGGATGACAGCTTCTGTCCCGAAGGTCAAGCTGAAAGGGGTTTCCCCATTGCAGTCTTTGGGAGTGGTCCTATATGCCCATAAGACGAAAGGCAGTTCTTCCAGCCACCCTTTCTACTTCCTTCCTAACCTTCCTTTCATACCCTTGATCACGCTTTGGTTTTCCCTTTCCACTAGCCCGTTGCTCTGAGCATGAGTGACGGAGGTGAATATCTGGTGTATGTGCATTTGCTCACACCATGGCTTAAAGGGCTTTCCTGCAAATTGGACCCCGTTGTCACTTACTATCTCCTTTAGCACTCCATATCTGCATATGATATTGTCTAGCACAAATCGCCTCATTTGTTCTCCTGTGATCTTTGCCAGAGGCCCTGCTTCGACCCATTTGGTGAAGTAATCGACAGCAACCACCACGTACTTAACCCCTCCTGGGCCTTCTGGGAATGGCCTGATGATATCGATGGCCCACTTCTGGAAGCGCCAAGATGTTGACACAGGTATCATTGGGTGGTTGTGGTGATGCGTCATAGGTGCATGAACCTAGCAATTGTCACACTTCTTGATCTCCTCTAATGTTGTCTCATACATTCTGGGCCAATAAAATCCCGCATTCATTGCTTTTGCCACTACTGTCCTTGGCCCAAAATGCATGCCGCAAATACCTTCGTGTATCTCTCTAATCACATACTTGGCTTCTTCACTATCGACACACTTCAATCATGGGCCCAGGTATGACTTTCAGTAAAGTTCCCCGTCGACTAACTCGTATTGCAGAGCTTTAACTCTTATCTTACGAGCTGCCTGTCACACCCCAACCACGTAAAACAACAAAACGTGGTGGAAACGTCGGGGAGTGTTGTAACAGAATCATTGTTTCACAACCATGGATTAAACAATTTTGTTTTATTGAATTAAATGTATTACAAGGTCTTAACAACAAAGAAAATATAACATAATTAACTAGTCTTGCATCTTTTAATGTCACTAAGGCCTCGTCCATTCCTATGTGAGCATTCACCAATATCATCATCATATATCACCAACTATTGTACCTGAAACACATGTGAAAATACGTTAACATAAAAATGCCGGTGAGTACATAGGTTTTATGTGAGTGTCAGATTCATGGCTCGTTTTACATGTTGCCATACTTATTTAAAAAGGAACCTTATTTTGAAAAGTATAGTATTGCGCCATAATTAACCAACTCAAATCGAGTTGATTATAATTTATAAAATCTCGTAGCCATGATTCTTAACTCCAAAACATTTGTTTAATTAAACCCAGATTTTTGAAAATCGTTTTTGAAATAAAAATTCGAATAGTATATATATATCGTTAGAAAAACCTTGTAGTATAACTTTGTTTTGATAACCTTGCCCAAGTGATCTAGATAACGCAACGATATATAATGTGTTAAAAGCACTTATATAAAGGAAGTACCAGCGGCGTATCCACCATGCTTTTAGCACATTACACCCGCCCCGTTACCTAGTCACTTCCCTAACCCAACGGTTCAAACAGAATTCAAACGGTTCATGTCAATCAACAGTTACAAACGGTTCACACGGTTCAACATTTACAAACGGTTCACATAATTCAACGGTTACAAACGGTTCACATAATCAAATGGTTACAACGTTTCACATAGTCAAATAGTTACAAACGGTTCAAAATGTAATTCAATGTGTCTATACGCTGGATGAGCATATGCAGCAAAATGTAATGTAAAACAATGTACTAAGTATGCACTAAATGAACATACATAGCGTAAAAACATAATGAAATCATGTACTAATAGTGTACTAGTGAACATAGCAAGTATATGATATGAAAACATGGAAAACACGAAAGTAACAAGTAGGCACATGTGTTTCACCCCAAAACAATTTGAAAACAGTAAAAGAGGGGACTATGTACTCACTTGAGGGTGCTTAGAAGTCTTGACTAACAACCAAGCAAGGCTAGAGGGGTCACGGAAATCAAACGACACCTAATATAGGTAACTACATTAATAACCGGACCTAACTCGGAAGATCAGATAGTATGAGGTTTCGTAAACCAAATGAGTATTGGAACTCTTATGATATGGTTTAACAAAGCCTACATACTAAAATTAAACCTAACCTAAGTGCTTACGACCCATTACGACCGGTTTAGGTAGCTTATGCTACTTTAACGCGCCGTTCGCGTAAAACGCGTTCGGACCGCCTAACTAGTCCTATGAAAAGTATTATATGCCTTAACATGTATAATAATGTTGCCTAATCAGTTTAGATATCAAAATTTATGTTTCATATGCTTAAAATGAATTTTGGCGCAAAAAGGGCATTTTGGTAATTTCCTAAGGCATATAAACTACCTATCATACAACTATTTAAACGAAGTGACCATAAGGTATAACCTTGGAAGGTTATTACCTATACAACTATGGTCACCTAATGTGTTTGGTTGGATCCTAATGATCGACCAAACGGGTTGGGTTCGAAAGTATAAGCGATTGTTTAGATCGCTTACCTTACGACCCTACATAAGCACTAAACCTAAAGTGACGAGCTAAACATGTTAAAACATGTTTAACGAACTTAGAAAACAGGTTTGGTATCAAAACAAATGGTTTTGATACCTAAAAGTAGTTTGGTTACAAAATACGCAAGAACACGCATTTTGGCCGAAACTACGACTCGTCACTACAACTAAACAAAGTGGTAATCAGTAGGTATAGTCACTAAGGACTATAACCATCGCGATTATGCTCACGTTGCGAAGTTCAAACGAACTTCGCGTTGAGGATACACTGGTCAATGCAGAAAGTCAAATGCAGTTTGACTTTAACGCTAAAAATGAATAAAAAGAACGAAGGAATACTTACAAAAGGTCCCCGCAAGATTTGATCCGATTTACCCTCAGGTATGAAGTATGAACTCCAACTTAGAGGGCCAAAATCAGATTCAAATTGTGGGTTTTGCAAATGAGAGGTGAGGGGTATTTATAGATGTGGTAGAGCCATTAATATCGTTCCTCGTAATCCGAGATTCAATCACAGCCGTACACATCAAGCCCATTGTTTTTCAAAACCAGGGGAGCCCCTAAACCAGCCCATAGATACATCAAAACCATGTGCAAAGGTGGGTAACAGCTGGAACAAGCTGGAAAACACTTTTGCTGGTCTAGGACCTGCTTACGGACCGCAAAGGATCCCCATACGGTCCGTATGGTGCATTCAGACCAGCCATCTTTGCATTTTGACAGTTTTGCTCCCTGTGCGCGTATGGTCGTGTTTTGGCACTTCTAACACCCGTCAAACCCATTTTTAAGCTCCATAAGGATGTTAAAGTATGGGGAACATGAAACATGCTCAAAAATATGTCGGATCTCGGATCGTTTGGCCGTACGGTTGCGTTGTTCGGTTAATCACGACGGAAGTCGTAACGGACGCAAAAACGATCCAAATTAGGCGACGAATGGAATTTTATCATGCCAAACACTAAAATAAAATATTTTAATTCTTACATAAATTTTTGGATGTCCAGATATATTCAGAACGTAAGATATGCGCGAAAATGCAAACTTATGCACTATTTGACGCTTTTAGTCCCTGAATGAGCATAAAGTTTCTTTTAGCACACCGAACCCCTCCAATCCTATTTCTAAGCTATGTAAAGGATATTTAGAGTGTGTTTAACTTATGATCATGTTCCGGAGGGTCTGTTACAGTACAAATTGACATACTTTCACAATTTGTTGAATTTAGTCCATGTAAGCGAATAAACTTGATTTTGGCATACCAAACCATCCAAAACTTATTTCTAAGTTATGTAAAGGTTACTTAAGGTATGTTAAGCCTATGTCACTGTTCCAGAGCATTTGTTGCATTAAACTGGATATATTTACGCATTAGATTGCGTATAACCTTCCAGAAAGCGATTTAAAGCCCGAAATCGAACAAGAATTGATATGTGCAAATGATACACATATTTTTTACAAATTCCAAGTATGAAATACATTATTTCATTGGTTTGGTATTTGTTTGATGGCCGTGGAGGCACAGGTGTCACAGGTTTCACAGTCTCCCCTACTTTAGGAAATTTCATCCCGAAATTTATTCGCAGGAGTCTGTCTGTGACTTTGTGTCAGATAACCACCAGAGATATGCAAGGCATAATCCTGTCATTTCGTTAACGGACATTCTTCAGAAACAAAAATGAACGAACGGATTCATTTTCCTCAACGAGTATTCTTCAGAAGCGGAAATGAAGGAAGAAACCAATGGAGATTCATTTCCTCAACGGACAATCTTCAGAAACGAAAATGAACAAACGAAGTCATTTTCGACGGTTGCTTCATCAGAAATGGAAATGAAAAGGGTAATCAAACGGACATTCATTTCCTCAACGGACAATCTTCAGAAACGAAAATGAACAGACGGAATCATTTTCAACGGGTGCTTCATCAGAAACGGAAATGAAAAAGGTAAACAGACAGATATTCATTTCCTCAACGGACAATCTTCAGAAACGAAAATGAACGAACGGGGTTATTTTCAACGGTTGCTTCCTCAAAAATGGAAATGAAAAGGATAAACAAACGGATATTCATTTCCTCAACGGACAATCTTCAGAAAGGAAAACGAACTGACGGAGTCATTTTCAATGGTTGCTTCCTCAGAAATGGAAATGAAAAGGATAAACAAACGGATATTCATTTCCTCAACGGACGATCTTCAGAAATGAAAATGAACTGACGGTGTCATTTTCAACGGTTGCTTCCTCACGGAAATGAAAAGGGTTAACTCTAGACACATGACAAAACTTGCTATGGTTTATGTGCACTAAATTTCATAATTATGTACGCGTCCATAATTACGTAATTCCTTGCACAGTCCGCACAGTACATTTCATAATGTGTAGGGGAAGAAAATCAAACCTGTGATGAGTGTGACTAGACTACCATAGGGTCCGTTTAATTAGATCGACAAATGATCTCTTAATTAGACCACCAAGGAGTCTTTTCAGCTATATCATCACATGATATTCCTAACCAGATTTTTGGATCAATCTGTTTAACTAGACCACTCAAGGGGTCTAATTATGGAATAGTACTTTATAATCCAATGGTCTTAACTATTACGTAGAAGCCCATTAAGGATTTAATGTAGCACCTTTGGGTATCCTACTATGAATTCCTTATATGAAGATATGGAAGATTCTACGAGGGTTTTGGATGACAAAAATTTAGATCACACAAAAACATAAAAAGGGAACACATAAGTACATAATTGTTTTCTTGGTTATTAATTGTTATTATCTTGTTATTGATTGCTATTAACTTGACATCGATTTGAACATGGGTATTCAAGGTATACCAGGAACCCAGTCGATGGACTTCAACGTCCTCGAGCATCTATCTAAAAAGATAGGATGATCTTCCAAAAATTCGATTTTTGATTACAAGGAATCACCACATTCGAATTAAGGTATACAACAATTAAGGACTTACGGAAATACTCTTAGGTATCCTATCAAGGACTGGGTATTCGTCCAGAGTTGTAACTTGCGCCTTGTACTTCATTTTCCTCGGAGGAAACGGGTACTTCGGATTTTCGTGGAAAACGCAAGAGATCATAAAATGGAAGAAATTTGGGGGTAGTCTGTTCTTTAAGGAATGCGACTCCTTGATTGTCGGTATTGTAGGGGATATGTTGTTTATACATGCAACCATATCAATATATTGCGATGTAGAATAAAAAATTTATTTATAAACAATAATTACAACTGTTTCATGGACCATGACAACAAAAGAAAATAATACATAAGGCTTGATTATTTCTAAACAGTGTTGTCTTCCAATTGGTCAGATGCTCATCCCTGTGCTGGATTCGCATTTGCAAGCTTTGGGCAATTTCTTCGGAAATGGCCCATCTCACCACAGTTGAAGCAAGAACTTGGTGGAAAACGACCTTGAGCAGGATTGTTGCCAGCTTGATTTGGTGCAGCTGCAACTGGGCAAACTCTTGCTGTATGGCCTATGAGTCCACAAGTTTGGCATTTGCGGCACTTTACATTGGCATGATGATGGAGGCTACATTGGTTGCACAAGGGTGCAGTTCCGTTGTAAGGCTTCCTAGCAAGGGGTTGAGCTGGTTGGTTGGGGACAGCTTGATCATTTTGAGCAACCACGGCGAAGTTCTGAGAATCCTTTCACTTCTTTGACTTCTTGGAGGATTCAGTCTGCTCATCCTTGGGTTTCGATTCCTCGACCGGTTTCTTGTCACTTTTTCGGAAAAGTTTACCTTTCCTAATCTGGGATTCAGTCAAGGTAGCGGATAGCTAGCTCAATGGCCTGTCTAACTGTAGTGGGATTACTACCAGTCACAATGTCTTGTACTGAGTCAAGGAGGCCATCAATGTACTTTTCGATTGCCTTATCCAAAGGCGTGACCATGTTTGGGCATAACAGACTTAACTCCTCATAACGGTCCGTGTAGGCTCGATGCTCACCGCTATCTTGCTTAAGATCGTCAAATTCCCTTTCCAAGGCCCTGATCTTGTGATGAGGACAAAATTCCTTCATCATCAGAACTCGAAGCTCTTCCCATGTTTGAGCCAGTGACACATCGGCACCCCTATCTCTCATCACACCATTCCACCACTCAAAGCTCGTTTCTCAAAGACACTAGATGCGAAATCTACCTTTCGCTCGTTTGGACATTGAACATGTCACACCCCCAAAAATCCACCTGCGGAGTATCACCGCTTGGGAGCGTGACTGACCAGGATCAAGCCACCAATCATATTGAACATGCATTTAATATTAAGTAAAATAAATGAAAACCATCCATTCAATACAAAAGGTGATCAAACAAATCATCGTTTCAAAATGTAGCGGAAGCATAGTAAATAAACCAGTAGTAGTTTACAGTTTTAAGTGTCATAATAGTTTAACAGAAAAGCCACGATCCTTGTCCACAACGACCCGCTTCTCCAGTGCAAGCTCCAAGTACCTAACGATCTGCAAGGCATGTAACAGAATGATCAACAAACTAGTTGAGCGAGTTCACTGGAAGTAAATGCGTAATAGTAAGTTCGTTTGTAACAGGTGGCTCTACTGGGCCGATTGTATGTTCTGTTGGTGGTGGTGTTCCACGTTACTGGTGGTGGTGTTCCACGTTACTGGTGGTGGTGTTCCACGTTACTGGTGGTGGTGTTCCACGTTACTGGTGGTGGTGTTCCACGTTACTGGTGGTGGTGTTCCACGTTATATAACCACTAGACTACTCGTAACTATAGGTATCCTTCACAACCGAGGATAGTGATGTGGTAGTCTAGTCATAGTGTCAATAGAGTATCTAATCAACCTTTCAATCCCATTCCCAACACCCCGGGAATCCCATGCCTTGGTAAGAGTGTGAACTCACCTTGGTTTGCTCGGTATGCTAAAGAAATACACGCTTGCAAATAATCAGTCACGACCTATAGTACGCACGTATATATATAATCAGTTTTGTTCGTAATGTCCCACACATAGTGCTTGGCAGTTAACGTCATGTATCACGTAAGCAATTAATCAATATCATGCAATTCATGTTTCACATAAATGTCCATCACAGTTTGCAATAACGTGGTCATTCATTAACATACTTGAGAGGGTTAACAGTCTTAACGAAGTTAGCCATTTAACAGGATTTGTATACTTAACAGGAGTAACAAACCAACACTATTAATTAACTAACATAATTAACTAACAGGGTTAACAAAAGTTACTCACTTACTAGAGTGTCATACATGAGGTTAACTGAGTTAATAAACTTAACTCAGTTAATAAGCTAAACATGGTTGCATACTTAACAAATTTAATAGAGTAATCTAGTTAGCAAAATAGCAGGTTTAATACACAAGTTACGGACTATTAACTGAAACCCTTTGGACCGAGAACACTTGGGCCGAAACCACTTGGGCCGCAAACCCCTTAACTGGCGAAAACATGTTTGACAAAAGCCCAAACCAATTTAATATAAATTTATTAGTTCGGCCTTTATATGAACCCAAGTACTAAAGGTGTATACCATCGGCCCATCACCCTTTACAATCTTAACAGCCCCATTTACTATTTAGTTCGGCCCAATACATGCTTGCAACCCAACCGGCCTTGAACCCTTCACCACTAAATAATTACCAGCCGACACCCCCACATGCACATTCCATACAAACACATGCAATACAAACATGTTGGCTGACAACTCTAAGTAGACACATGCACCTGCACATTAGACTTTTATTGAATGTGTAAGATGCCATTAATTTTTGATTGGACCAAGATGCATAAACAAATTTCCTCATTGGACCTCAATTTATCTACTCATAACAATGTAGTCAACAGCCGTATGATATGATCACATGAAAACCAACACTCTAAGCAAGACTACAAATAACTATCATGCACATACTATTAGTGTGCCGCCCAAACCCCACCAATTAGAGTTGTTGGCCGCCCAAACTTACAAATCGGAAGTCACCAGTTCCGTCCCCTGCTACCAATCACTAGGAGTTTAAGAATTATTATTTAATACAATCTATGCACAAGAAACAACACTACTTAATTAACATAATAATCGAAACACATGCTTCAACACATATGGCCGACAAATGCATATTGAATTCATATTGCTATTTGACCAAACCACAACTTATTATCACATATAATAACTGACAAAGACACATGCAATGTTATAGGCTATTGGTCAACAAAAATAAAACAAGCAATGATAATACTGACCGAGCTCTTTGATGACAAGATGATATCTCACAAGGGGTTCTGCTACGGCCGCACGTATGGAGTCTCGGAAGATATGGAGTTTGTTTAGGGTTTTCTAATGGCCGATCATATGTACGCGAGTCCTATTTACAAACACTACTGGGCCAAGGCCCATATGGTTTCCGTTGGTGAGTAATGGACGAAAACATTTAGGTGTTTTCAACCATTATGCTTTCGGGTGGGGGCATTTGGGTTGGGGTGATTTCGTTTAGGTTCCTAGCTTGCTTTTAAGATTTCCAAACGCAAAGTAATACAACACATTAACACAACTATGCACATCAAATAATAAAACACACTTGTAATGCACATCATCATATACAGTATCAACCACAGTACGATTCGACATATTAACACGTATAAAGTTGTGAAACAAACACGTCGTGATAACAAACAAGTCGTGACAACATACAATCCAAACAATTAACATGTAATAAATGCGAAGATAGAAATCGTGGAAATTCGAGTTGTCACATTATCCCCAACTTAGAAGAAATTTCGTCCCGAAATTTGGTATGCACTCACTGAGGAAGCTAGGTAAGTTACATTGTTCACTGGTTTTCCTGGGGTGTCACATCATCCCCACGTTGATTTGGAATTTCGTCCCGAAATTCAGTAGTAGTAGCTTCAGCCTCAGAAGTGGATGCATTGGTTTCGAATAGCTGGGGGTACTTTTCTTTCATCTGGTCTTCGCGTTCCCATGTATACTCTGGGCCACGCTGGGAGTTCCAACGAACTCGAACAAGAGGGATTCTCTTGTGCTTGAGGACCTTAACATCCCGGTCCGTGATTTCAACTGGTTCCTCGACGAACTGCAACCGCTCGTCGATAGTGAGTTCCTTAAAAGGAACTATGAGGGTCTCATCTGACAGACACTTCTTCAGATTCGACACGTGAAACACATTGTGAACTGCACCGAGTTCAGCTGGTAGGTTCAGTCTGTAGGCTACTGGGCCTATTCTTTCAGTGATTTCGAACGATCCAACATACCGTGGATTGAATTTGACTCTTTTACCAAAACTAACCACACCCTTCCAGGGTGAGACTTTGAGTAAAACCCGGTCCCCGACCTGGAACTCCAATGGGTTCCTACGCTTATCTGCGTAGCTTTTCTGGCGATCGCGAGCCGCCGCCATGCGTTGCCGTATCTGTGCAATTCGTTCGGTAGCGTCAACTACCATTTCTGGGCCTGTAATCTAACTATCCCCCACCTCTGCCCAACAGAGAGGTGACCGGCATTTACGTCCGTACATTGTCTCAAATGGAGCGGCTTGTATGCTGGTGTGATAACTGTTATTGTATGAAAACTCCACTAAAGGGAGGTGCTTTTCCAGCCGTTGCCGAAATCGATGACGCACGCTCGAAGCATGTCTTCTAGAGTTTGGATAGTTCGCTCAGACTGCCCATCCGTCTGAGGATGATATGCTGTGCTCATGTCTAATCGTGAGCCGAAGGATTTGTGCATCGCTTGCCAAAGCTCTGACGTGAATCGTGCATCGCGATCCGAAATAATAGAGGTGGGCACTCCGTGCCTCGAAACAACTTCTTTAAGGTAGACGTCTGCGAGAGTGGAGAACTTGTCCGTTTCCTTGATCGGCAGGAAGTGTGCAGACTTGGTGAGTCGATCAACTATGACCCATATTGTATCGTTCCCACGCTGAGATCTAGGTAGGCCTGTAACAAAATCCATGGAAATTTCTTCCCATTTCCATTGCGGTATCTTAGGCCTGATGGTTTCTGATATTCAACCTTGACTCTCGCACAGGTTAAGCATTTTCCAACGTACGTAGCGATGTGAGCCTTCATACTAGGCCACCAATAAGTAGTGCTGATGTCGTGGTACATTTTATCCGACCCTGGATGTACCGAGTAGCGAGACTTGTGAGCTTCATCCATTACAAGTTCGCGTAAACCGCCATAAAGTGGGACCCAAATACGCCCCGTTACATAGTAGGCGCCGTCTTCCTTTTGTTCCATGCGTTGCCTTGAGCCGCGTAAGGCTTCAGCTTTGACGTTTTCGGGTTTCAGCGCTTCTAACTGAGCAGCTCGTATCTGTGCAGGAAGACTGGACTGAATAGTAAGCTGTAGCGCTCGCACGCGCTTAGGTAGAGTATCTTTCCGACTGAGGGCATCAGCCACAACATTGGCCTTGCCTGGATGATACTTGATGGCGCATTCATAGTCGTTTAGAAGTTCAACCCATCTCCGTTGACGCATATTCAAATCCTTTTGCTTAAGAATATGCTCGAGACTCCTGTGATCGGTGTAAATCGTGCACTTGGTACCGTACAGGTAGTGTCGCCATATCTTAAGCGCGAAAACAACGGCTCCCAGCTCTAAATCGTGCGTCGTGTAGTTCCGTTCATGAACCTTGAGTTGCCGCGAAGCGTAGGCAATAACTTTATCCCGCTGCATCAATACACAACCAAGCCCCTGTATCGATGCGTCACAATAAACCACAAAGTCATCCGTGCCCTCTGGCAATGAGAGAATAGGTGCGCTGCAAAGCCTATCCTTTAAGTACTGAAAAGCGGTCTCTTGCGTATTACCCCATCTGTAAACGACACCTTTCTGTGTTAGCATAGTAAGTGGTTGCGCGATCTTTGAGAAGTCCTTAATAAATCGCCTGTAGTAACCCGCCAAACCCAAGAATTGGCGTATTTCTGTCGGTGTACGTGGTGCTGGCCAGTTTCTGATCGAATCAACCTTGGATGGATCGGCATTAATCCCATCCTTGTTCACCACATGGCCTAAGAAGTGGACTTCACGAAGCCAGAAGTCGCATTTTGAAAACTTTGCGTACAGTTGCTCCTTTCGAAGAAGTTCCAAGATAAGACGTAAGTGTTGCTCGTGTTCCTCCTGACTCTTGGAGTAAATCAGGATGTCGTCGATGAAAACAATGACTAACTTGTCGAGATAGGGTTTGCACACCCTGTTCATAAGATCCATGAAGACTGCAGGCGCGTTTGTAAGCCCGAATGGCATGACAAGAAACTCGTAATGACCGTAGCGAGTTCTGAAAGCGGTTTTGGAGACGTCCTCATCCCGGACTCTCAGCTGATGATATCCTGACCTTAAATCAATCTTGGAATAGTAACACGACCCTTGCAATTGGTCGAATAGGTCATCTATGCGCGGAAGAGGATAACGGTTCTTCACCGTCACCTTATTGAGTTCGCGGTAGTCGATGCACATCCTGAACGTACTGTCTTTCTTCTTCACAAATAACACTGGAGCTCCCCAAGGCGAAGTGCTTGGACGAATAAAGCCCTTTTCCAAGAGCTCTTGTAGCTGCTTCGACAGTTCTTCCAATTCGGTTGGAGCTAAACGATACGGTGCGCGGGCTATTGGTGCTGCTCCTGGAGCGAGCTCGATTTGAAATTCGTCCTGATGATGCGGCGGTAGACCAGGTAAATCCTTGCGAAACACCTGAGGAAAGTCGCGTACAACTGAATGGTCTTCCAACTTCTTTTCTTTCGCTGATGAGTCAGTAACGAGAGCCAAAGTTGCGGTGTGGCCCTTCCGCAAACATTTCTGAGCCTTCAAGAAAGAGGTGATGCCAACCACGGCACCACTCTTGTCGCCTTGAGCTTCGAGAGGTTCTTGACCAGAACGAGGAATGCGAACAATCTTTTCTTTGTATAGGATTTCTGCTTGCTGTTGCTGCTGGCGATTCCGATTTGCAGGCCGTGGACTCCTGAATCCTTAGCTTCATGGTCTTCCAACTTGTGGATGTCATCACGCGTGCAGTATTCCCTTTCAATGCGTTCTTTGAATTCGTTCCAGGGGTGGCGTTAGCAGCTGCCAACCCGAGAATCTGTACTTGCGCGCTCCACCAGGTTAGCGCGATTCCTTCCAACGTACTAGTGGCGTACTTGACCCTGCGTGCCTCAGGGCATTCACACATCTCGAATACTGACTCGAGCTTCTCAAACCAATGGAGTAGTCCCACCGCTCCTCCTGTGCCACTGAATGTGCTTGGACGACAGTCCATGAAGTTCTTGAATGTGCAGGCATGTTGCTATGCGTTCTGACCCGTTGCGCGAGAAAGATAGGTCAAGGTTAAGCGCGAGAGTTGGGTCACGAGAGTAGGATCTAACATCCTAGAATAGGTCTGGAATAGCAGGTTATACCTCCTGCTTGTGCGGCTGCAAGTGCCGCAGCAACGAGAGCCTCTAGCTGGGCTTGAGTCATGGTAATTCGTGCGGCCATTGATCTTCACATCAAAGGCAACATAAGTGAGAAAGGTTCGCGAATAGTGCGATGACAGAAGAGTGTAAGCACATAAGTATTCTCATGCAATGACAAGTTGTGAGCAAGGTAATGTAAGCATACTACGAGCAAAGTTCTATGCAAATTCTAGCAAGCAGGTAACAAACATAAACCTTATTACCTAGGATGTCGAGTCTTGCACGTGGAGCGAAGCGTCGTTGTGGATCGTTTGAGAGCACTGTTCTGGTTATAGTCTGGTTTTAATAAAAACGTTTTCCCATATTAAAACCAAGTTCTCTATAACCAATGGCTCTGATACCAATCTGTCACACCCCCAAAAATCCACCTGCGGAGTATCACCGCTTGGGAGCGTGACTGACCAGGATCAAGCCACCAATCATATTGAACATGCATTTAATATTAAGTAAAATAAATGAAAACCATCCATTCAATACAAAAGGTGATCAAACAAATCATCGTTTCAAAATGTAGCGGAAGCATAGTAAATAAACCAGTAGTAGTTTACAGTTTTAAGTGTCATAATAGTTTAACAGAAAAGCCACGATCCTTGTCCACAACGACCCGCTTCTCCAGTGCAAGCTCCAAGTACCTAACGATCTGCAAGGCATGTAACAGAATGATCAACAAACTAGTTGAGCGAGTTCACTGGAAGTAAATGCGTAATAGTAAGTTCGTTTGTAACAGGTGGCTCTACTGGGCCGATTGTATGTTCTGTTGGTGGTGGTGTTCCACGTTACTGGTGGTGGTGTTCCACGTTACTGGTGGTGGTGTTCCACGTTACTGGTGGTGGTGTTCCACGTTACTGGTGGTGGTGTTCCACGTTACTGGTGGTGGTGTTCCACGTTATATAACCACTAGACTACTCGTAACTATAGGTATCCTTCACAACCGAGGATAGTGATGTGGTAGTCTAGTCATAGTGTCAATAGAGTATCTAATCAACCTTTCAATCCCATTCCCAACACCCCGGGAATCCCATGCCTTGGTAAGAGTGTGAACTCACCTTGGTTTGCTCGGTATGCTAAAGAAATACACGCTTGCAAATAATCAGTCACGACCTATAGTACGCACGTATATATATAATCAGTTTTGTTCGTAATGTCCCACACATAGTGCTTGGCAGTTAACGTCATGTATCACGTAAGCAATTAATCAATATCATGCAATTCATGTTTCACATAAATGTCCATCACAGTTTGCAATAACGTGGTCATTCATTAACATACTTGAGAGGGTTAACAGTCTTAACGAAGTTAGCCATTTAACAGGATTTGTATACTTAACAGGAGTAACAAACCAACACTATTAATTAACTAACATAATTAACTAACAGGGTTAACAAAAGTTACTCACTTACTAGAGTGTCATACATGAGGTTAACTGAGTTAATAAACTTAACTCAGTTAATAAGCTAAACATGGTTGCATACTTAACAAATTTAATAGAGTAATCTAGTTAGCAAAATAGCAGGTTTAATACACAAGTTACGGACTATTAACTGAAACCCTTTGGACCGAGAACACTTGGGCCGAAACCACTTGGGCCGCAAACCCCTTAACTGGCGAAAACATGTTTGACAAAAGCCCAAACCAATTTAATATAAATTTATTAGTTCGGCCTTTATATGAACCCAAGTACTAAAGGTGTATACCATCGGCCCATCACCCTTTACAATCTTAACAGCCCCATTTACTATTTAGTTCGGCCCAATACATGCTTGCAACCCAACCGGCCTTGAACCCTTCACCACTAAATAATTACCAGCCGACACCCCCACATGCACATTCCATACAAACACATGCAATACAAACATGTTGGCTGACAACTCTAAGTAGACACATGCACCTGCACATTAGACTTTTATTGAATGTGTAAGATGCCATTAATTTTTGATTGGACCAAGATGCATAAACAAATTTCCTCATTGGACCTCAATTTATCTACTCATAACAATGTAGTCAACAGCCGTATGATATGATCACATGAAAACCAACACTCTAAGCAAGACTACAAATAACTATCATGCACATACTATTAGTGTGCCGCCCAAACCCCACCAATTAGAGTTGTTGGCCGCCCAAACTTACAAATCGGAAGTCACCAGTTCCGTCCCCTGCTACCAATCACTAGGAGTTTAAGAATTATTATTTAATACAATCTATGCACAAGAAACAACACTACTTAATTAACATAATAATCGAAACACATGCTTCAACACATATGGCCGACAAATGCATATTGAATTCATATTGCTATTTGACCAAACCACAACTTATTATCACATATAATAACTGACAAAGACACATGCAATGTTATAGGCTATTGGTCAACAAAAATAAAACAAGCAATGATAATACTGACCGAGCTCTTTGATGACAAGATGATATCTCACAAGGGGTTCTGCTACGGCCGCACGTATGGAGTCTCGGAAGATATGGAGTTTGTTTAGGGTTTTCTAATGGCCGATCATATGTACGCGAGTCCTATTTACAAACACTACTGGGCCAAGGCCCATATGGTTTCCGTTGGTGAGTAATGGACGAAAACATTTAGGTGTTTTCAACCATTATGCTTTCGGGTGGGGGCATTTGGGTTGGGGTGATTTCGTTTAGGTTCCTAGCTTGCTTTTAAGATTTCCAAACGCAAAGTAATACAACACATTAACACAACTATGCACATCAAATAATAAAACACACTTGTAATGCACATCATCATATACAGTATCAACCACAGTACGATTCGACATATTAACACGTATAAAGTTGTGAAACAAACACGTCGTGATAACAAACAAGTCGTGACAACATACAATCCAAACAATTAACATGTAATAAATGCGAAGATAGAAATCGTGGAAATTCGAGTTGTCACATTATCCCCAACTTAGAAGAAATTTCGTCCCGAAATTTGGTATGCACTCACTGAGGAAGCTAGGTAAGTTACATTGTTCACTGGTTTTCCTGGGGTGTCACAGAACATGTCTGAAGGTGCTCTCAAGGCTCTCGAACCATTGCAGAAGTGCAGTCGCTCCTTGAGACCCAGAAAACTTTGATGACTTAGCTGAGTTGAACGTCTTGAAGTTGCAGGGGGCATTGTTGTTGTTGAGAGCTTGGTTACATTGAGCAACGTTGTTTGGGATTGCAGCAGTCATTTGCTGCGTAATGACAGCTGCTAGTTCTTCAATAGGTACCTGATTTTCACGTCGTGGAGGCATTCTAAAAAGGGGGAAACAAGAGAGGAAACAAGTGAAATGGCATTGGGTAAGAATAGGATGTCACAAATACCGACCAAAAGCATGGGTGATGGTCATTTGTTTGAACCACGAAGCAAATAAACGACACACAAAGGCTGAATCAAAGTAAATAGGTCCTCATAATGTATCGCGAAGACATGCTTCCCTATAAGTGGACACTCACCCCAAGAGTTCCCAGGTAAGAGTGACTGGTCCGATACTGCGGATTTGTATGAACACTCTAGCCTTAGACAGAAAGCTTAGGGTACAGGCACCCACCCTTCCAGTTTGCATGTGTTCACATTTTGTAGCCCTAAACTTTGACGAGAATTTGAAAATTTTGAAGGTTCGAAACCTTATAATAAATCATCCTAGAACAGATGATTAGTTTTCAAATCAGATTCAAATTTATGTTCTTATTGTGGTTGCTGCCTAAAGATAGGCAACGGTATTGTTTTATGTCTAAACGCAAGTAAACTCGCGTTAGGGTCCTAGGAAGGTTATAGTCTAGGTCAAAGCATTACTAACAACCTAATTCCCTATAACCATTGGCTCTGATACCAACTTTTCTGTCACACCCCGACCATGTAAAACAACAAAACGTGTCAGAAACGTCGGGGAGTGTTGTAACAGAATCATTGTTTCACAACCATGGATTAAACAATTTCGTTTTATTGAATTAAATGTATTACAACGTCTTAACAACAAAGAAATTATAACATAATTAACTAGTCTTGCATCTTTTAATGTCACTAAGGCCTCGTCCATTCCTATGTGAGCATTCACCAACATCATCATCATATATCACCAACTATTGTACCTGAAACACATGTGAAAATACGTCAGCATAAAAATGCCGGCGAGTACATAGGTTTTATGTGAGTGTCAGATTCATGGCTCGTTTTACATGTTGCCATACTTATTTAAAAAGGAACCTTATTTTGAAAAGTATAGTATTGCGCCATAATTAACCAACTCAAATCGAGTTGATTATAATTTATAAAATCTCGTAGCCATGATTCTTAACTCCAAAACATTTGTTTAATTAAACCCAGATTTTTGAAAATCGTTTTTGAAATAAAAACTCGAATAGTATATATATATCGTTAGAAAAACCTTGTAGTATAACTTTGTTTTGATAACCTTGCCCAAGTGATCTAGATAACGCAACGATATATAATGTGTTAAAAGCACTTATATATAGGAAGTACCAGCAGCGTATCCACCATGCTTTTAACACATTACACCCGCCCCGTTACCTAATCACTTCCCTAACCCAACGGTTCATGTCAATCAACAGTTACAAAAGGTTCACACGGTTCAAAAGTTACAAACGGTTCACATAATTCAACGGTTACAAACGGTTCACATAATCAAATGGTTACAATGTTTCACATAGTCAAATAGTTACAAACGGTTCAAAATATAGTTCAATGTGTCCATACGCTGGATGAGCATATGCAGCAAAATGCAATGTAAAACAATGTACTAAGTATGCACTAAGTGAACATACATAGCGTAAAAACATAATGAAATCATGTACTAATAGTGTACTAGTGAACATAGCAAGTATATGATATGAAAACATGGAAAACACGAAAGTAACAAGTAGGCACATGTGTTTGACCCCAAAACAGTAAAAGAGGGGACTATGTACTCACTTGAGGATGCTTAGAAATCTTGACTAACAACCAAGCAAGGCTAGAGGGGTCACGGAAATCAGACGGCACCTAATATAGGTAACTACATTAATAACCGGACCTAACTCGGAAGATCGGATAGTATGAGGTTTCGTAAACCAAATGAGTATTGGAACTCATATGATATGGTTTAACAAAGCCTACATACTAAAATGAAACCTAACCTAAGTGCTTACGACCCATTACGACCCGTTTAGGTAGCTTACGCTACTTTAACGCGTCGTTCGCATAAAACGCGTTTGGACCGCCTAACTAGTCCTATGACAAGTATTATATGCCTTAACATGTATAATAATGTTGCCTAATCAGTTTAGATATCAAAATTTATGTTTCATATGCTTAAAATGAATTTTGGTGCAAAAAAGGGCATTTTGGTAATTTCCTAAGGCATATAAACTACCTATCATACAACTATTTAAACGAAGTGACCATAAGGTATAACCTTGGAAGGTTATTACCTATACAACTATGGTCACCTAATGTGTTTGGTCGAATCCTAATGATCGACCAAACCGGTCGGGTTCAAAAGTATAAGCGATTGTTTAGATCGCTTACATTACGACCCTACTTAAGCACTAAACCTAAAGTGACGAGCTAAACATGTTAAAACATGTTTAACGAACTTAGAAAACAGGTTTGGTATCAAAACAAACGGTTTTGATACCTAAAGGTAGTTTGGTTACAAAATACGCAAGAACACGCATTTTGGCCGAAACTACGACTCGTCACTACACCTAAACAACGTGGTAATCAGTAGGTATAGTCACTAGGGACTATAACCATCGTGATTATGCTCACGTTGCGAAGTTCAAACGAACTTCGCATTGACGATACACTGGTCAATGCAGAAAGTCAAACGCAGTTTCACCTTAACGCTAAAAACGAATAAAAAGAACGAAGGAATACTTACAAAAGGTCCCCGCAAGATTTGATCCGATTTACCCTCAGGTATGAGGTATGAACTCCAACTTAGAGGGCCAAAATCAGATTCAAATTGTGGGTTTTGCAAATGAGAGGTGAGGGGTATTTATAGATGTGGTAGAGCCGCTAATATCGTTCCTTGTAATCCGAGATTCAATCACAGCCGTACACATCAAGCCCATTGTTTTTCAAAACCAGGGGAGCCCTAAACCAGCCCATAGATACATCAAAACCATGTGCAAAGGTGGGTAACAACTGGAACAAGCTGGAAAACACTTCTGCTGGTCTGGGACCTGCTTACGGACTGCAAAGGATCCCCATATAGTCCGTATGGTGCCTGCAGACCAGCCATTTTTGCATTTTGACAGTTTTGGTTCCTGTGCGCGTATGTTCGTGTTTTGGCACTTCTAACACCCGTCAAACCCATTTTTAAGCTCCATAAGGATGTTAAAGTATGGGGAACATGAAACGTGCTCAAAAATATGTCGGATGTCGGTTCGTTTGGTCGTACGGTTGCGTTGTTCGGTTAATCACGACGGAAGTCGTAACGGACGCAAAAACGATCCAAATTACGCGACGAATGGAATTTTATCATGCAAACACTAAAATAAAATATTTTAATGCTTACATAAATTTTTGGATGTCCGGATATATTAAGAACGTAATATATGCGCGAAAATGCAAACTTATGCACTTTTTGACGCTTTTAGTCCCTGAATGAGCATACAGTTTATTTTAGCACACCGAACCCCTCCAAGCCTATTTCTTAGCTATGTAAAGGATATTTAGAGTGTGTTTAACTTATGATCATGTTCCGGAGGGTCCGTTACAGTACAAATTGACATACTTTCGCAGTTTGTCGAATTTAGTCCCTGTAAGCGAATAAACTTGATTTCGGCATACCAAACCGTCCAAAACTTCTTTCTAAGTTATATAAAGGTTGTTTAAGGTATGTTAAGCCTATGTCACTGTTCCAGAGCGTTTGTTGCATTAAACTGGTTATATTTACGCATTAGATTGCGTATAACCTTCTAGAAAGCGATTTAAAGCCCGAAATCGAACAAGAATTGATATGTGCAAATGATACACATATTTTTACAAATTCCAAGTATGAAATACATTATTTCATTGGTTTGGTATTTGTTTGATGGCCATGGAGGCACAGGTGTCACACTGCCCAGTCTCCCTTAGGTGGTATTCCATCCCTGAGGAATTTTACAATCGGTGGTCACTTCTTCTGTGTCGAGGGAGGGGGAGGTTAGGACCTCTACCTTGACTTCTCTTACAAGGTGATTGAAGGCCACAGAGACTAACTTGCTAAGAGCATCGGACTTCCTGCTTCTCCCCCGGGGGATGTATTCCAGTTTGAAGGTCTTGAAGGCCTTGGCTGTTTCTTTTACTTTGGCCACATATTGAGCCATTGTGCTATCTTTGGCCTCGTACTCCCCGTGGTGCTGCTTGACCACTAGCTACGAGTTGGTACTGGCTTCCACATGCCTTGTTTTCATCTTCTTAGCCAACCTCAACCCTGCCAAAAGGGCTTTGTATTCCGCCGTGTTGTTGGTGTTCTCGAAGTCTAGCCTGATGGCATAAGTTAGTTCATCTCCTTCGGGGCTAATCAGAGTGATGCCCGCTCCACTTCCTTCTTCGCTTGAGGCCCCATCTGTAAGCAGTCTCCATACAACTTCATCTTCCTTCTCCTTTTCTTCCTTTTCTAGGGCTTCCCACTTTAGGAGTTCCTTCTATTCATCCTCCGGGACCTCAGCTAAGAAGTCAGCCAGTATATGTCCCTTCATGGCTGTTCTGGCTTTGTATTCCAAGGAGTGTTCTCCCAACTCAACTGCCCATTTGGCCAGTCGACCTGATAGCTCTGGTCTCCTGAGTACTTTTTGGAGGGGCTGATCCGTCATTAGGGTGACTTTGTGTGCTTGGAAGTATCTTCTAAGTCTTCGGGATGCAAAGACAAGAGCCAGAGCTAATTTCTCCAGAGGCATATAGCATTCCTCAGGACCTTTGAGGGTCCTGCTAATGAAGTATATGGGGATCTGCTTTTCCTCCCTCTCCACCATCATTACTGCACTTATGGTTGTTTTCAAGGCAGACAAATACAGGAGCAAGTCTTCCCTGGGAACCAGAGTGGCAAAGGTTGGGAGCTTACAGATGTAATCTTTCATTTCTCTGAAAGCGGTCTCAACTTCTGGAGTCCATCTGAACTTGTCTATCTAGAGACAGTCCTTCAGCACTTTCATGAAGGGCAGGGTCCTGTCAGCTACCTTTGAGAGAAAACGGTTCAAGGCAATTAACCTCCCGTTCAGTTGTTGAATATCTTTTAGGGACCGGGGGGATCGCATTTCGGCTACAGCTTGGGTTTTCTACGGATTAGCCTTGATCCCTCCTTTGGTGACCACTACTCCCAGGAATTTCCCCTCTTCTACCCCGAAACAACACTTTCCGGGGCTCAGCTTCATATTTACATCTTGCATGGCTCGTATTGTTTCGGCTATGTCTTCTATCATGGCCATCTCCGTGAGGCTTTTTATGACAATGTCGTCGATGTACACTTCCAAGTTCCGTCCCCGTTACTCCCTAAAGAGGGTGTTCATAAACCTTTGGTAAGTGGCCCTAGCATTTTTTTAGCCCGAAGGGCATTTTGGTGTAGCAAAAGGTTCCCTCGTCTGTGATGAATGCAGTTTTCTCTTTGTCTTCCATTGACATTTGTATTTGGTGGTACCCGTTGTAAGCGTCCAGAAAGCACTTTAAGGGGTACTGAGATAGGGAGTCTGCCTGGACGTCTATCTCAGGGAGGGGGTAGCAGTCCTGGGGCATGCTTTATTCAGATCCTGAAAATCTATGCACATCCTCCATCCCCCATCTTTTTTCTTGACCATGACTGGGTTAGCAACCCAAGAAGGACACTTTACTTCCCTCACTATTCCTGCTTTAAGCAACTTCCTGGTTTCTTCACATGCTACCCTTCTCTTGCTGGGACCCATGCTTCGTTTCTTTTGCTTTACCGGCTTTGCCCAGGTGTATGTATTGAGCCGGTGTTCGGTCAGGCTTCTTGGGATCCCCGTCATGTCTCCGTGTTGAAATGCAATTACATCTATGTTGAAAAGGAGTAGTTCTTTGAGAGCACTTTTGCATTTGCCACTCAGGTGGCTTCCCACCTTAACTGTCTGCTCCAGGAACATGTCGCAAAGGACCCACTCCTCTATTCCTTCTTTTTGGGGCTTCTCAGGCACTTCCCCCTCAGAAACAGAAGACACTACCTCGTATGAGGATTTTACCCAGGCCAATCCCTTCGGTGTTTGGAATACCAGAGCTCCATGTGGGGTTGAGGCCTGTGCTTGCAGATTACCAATCCCAGGTCTTCCTAGGATTGCATTGTATTTAGAAGGTGCCCGGACCACCTTGAAAGTAAGGGTTACAAGTCAGGACGTGATCCCCTACCCCAACGGTAAATGGGAGCCTGATTTTTCCCAGGGGATGTGATACATTGTTGTTGAAACCCACAAGGGGGGTCGAGTCTTCCTCAAGCCGGTCCCTCGCATCCCTGTCGAACCTCAGGAAGCAATGCTCATATATTACCTCTACTCCACTTCCCCCGTCTACATGTATCCTGGCTACCTTGTGTCCAGCTATTATGGCTGAAATGTTGAGGGAAACCTTTGTACCTCATTTTCCTCCAGGTGTGGCATCAGGATGGGAGCTCTCATGCGGTCTGGGGAGCCCAGGACTCTGGCCTTTACACTCCTGGTGGTGTCAAACTCATCCCTTCACCTGATCAGGTCTACGTCTGCCCTTCCAGGCTCCCTCACATCTTTTCCCTTGCGACCCCCTCCCCCTTCTTTAATTTCTTTAACCAAGTGAGCCAATTTACCTATTCTTACTGCGGCTTCTATTTCCCTCTTTAGGTACATACAATTATCGGTTTTATGGTCGAAGCCCCTGTGAAAGTCACAGTATTCGTTCGGCTGTGCCTTTGGTCCCAGCTTTATGGGTGGTGGCCTAGGAAAAGAGTTCTTCACCCTCTCAGTAGCCAATATTTCACTCGGGGTTTTAGTGAGAGGGGTGAAGCTATCAGAGTAGGGGGATGGCCCCTACCCCGGGGTCTATATGGGGAGTAAGTGGGTCTCACCCTGTCATGCAACATCTTGTCAAAAGCCGGTTTTTGTGAGTAGGGCGTACCTTTTTCCGGAGGTTTTGGAGCAGGGTTACTTCTTCAGGTCGGAACGTCCATCTCCTTAGCTTTGCTGACTGTGTCTTTGCCCTTGACAAAGGCCCTGACCCTATCCATAAGATTGTCGAACGTGTGTGGGAACTCCTCCCCCAATTTTTCGCACAGTTGTGCATGCTTCAGTCCATTGATGAAGCTGTTGATTTTCATAACCTTCGGGACGTTTTTGATATTCATGCTTTCCTTGACGAACCTTTCCATGTATTGATCAATCCGTTCATTGTCCCTTTACCTTATATGCATGATTTCGTTTGGGTTTTTGATTACCTTTCCTTGTTGACCAAAATTCCTCAGAAATTTCTCACTTAGCTCCTCGTAGCTGTCGATTCCCCCAGGAGGGAGGCTATCGAACCAGAGCCTGGCTCCCTCAATTAAGGTTTGTACGAACGTATGGCCCCAAACGTGCATAGGCCATCGCCCCAGTTGTCCCGCACCCTTGAAAGCATGGAGGTGATCCTCCGGGTCTCTCGTCTCGTCATACCTGTCGAAGTTCGAAGGTAGCTTAATCTTGGGGGGCATGGGTGCCTCAGCGCTTCTTCTGGTGAACTTCGAGATCTCGGCTAAATCTCGAGGAAGGTAGGGCTGATCTAGACCGTCGTTATTTTGACTCTCCTTTTCTTTTTCTTTTCCTTTCTACCTTTTCCCTATGATAAGGTCCTCTCTTTCTTCCGATGACATCTACCTAAGGGCTGTCATGAAAGTCGAGGGTCAGTGCCATCATCTTTGCTTTGTGGATCTACCCCTTCATGATTAGGTGGTGTATCAAAGGACAGTCTAGCCCTGAGGCTATCAAGTCTCTGACGGGTGGTCCATGGGACAACCCTTAAGTGTGTTAAAAGATGAGTTAATCCCTCATTTGATCATGTAATTGTCTTGAATTAGATAACTACGGTTACTTGTGTTTCAGGTACATTTGGAGCTTAAAAGTATGGAAATGAAGCTTCGAATAGGCACGACTGGATTGGATATTGAAAGACGAAGAGTAAATGAAAAAAATCAATTTTTGGTATGGAAGAATTAAGAAGATAACATGATAGAGGATGAAATTACGAGAACGTAGGCGAAAACGGTGAAGAAAACGGAGTTGAAACGAAAAAGTTATGAAGAAAACAAAATTTCATGCTGAAGGCTACCGTAGCTTACGGTAGCTACCGTAAATTACGGTAGCCCCCAGCATTTTTCTTCCACCGTAAGGCAGTAGAGACCCACCGTAAGCCATTCCAAGCCACCATAAGCTACAGTGGCCACCGTAGCTTACGGTGGAGGGCAGCGAGAAATGTGTAACTGCCCTACTTTATGATGTTTTATGATGTCTTTTCAAATCCAATCAATCCCATTCGGTTACCAGCAGTCTAGGGGCGAATTGGTGGTGTTTTTGATTCACATGAACATGGAGACTTGGTGGGGGATGGTTGTTCAAGTCATGAATGGCTAAACTCTTTATGGTCATCTTTAGTTGAAGGTTTGTAGAGACAATTGTGCTTGACTTCATATTTCTAGAATGGTAAATTGAATTTATGTTTTATTTATCATGGTGTGTTCTTATTTGTTTGTAAATTGTTGATGCTTATGATTATTCTATTTTGAAACCATACGTTCTTGGTGCCGTTGGCAATCGAGATATCATGGGTAGAACTAGGATTGGGTAAGGGTCAATTGGTCATCGGGTAACAACCTCACGTTCTAGGAATCTGAGTACTTAGTTCCCTTTCATCACAACAAGTAATTGCACATGAACTATGTCTATGTAGTTCTTTCTAGTGAATGATAGCACAAATGTTGAAGCAAACCAGAAACTAAAGATGGTCACTCGTCTCTAATTGTTTACAACCAAAACTTTTCTTTTGCAATTTAATTAGTTAATCTTAGTTTAAAAATCAACCAATCAAACCTACTCTTGAATTTATTTTTCTTTCAATTTAGTTTGCTTTAGTGAAGTTAAACATACATCGAGATAGCACATATTCCACAAACTCCCTGTGTTCGATACCCACTTACTGCTATCTATTTAGTTGTTATTGGGATTAAATTTGATTGTGACCACGACAGCACGTCAGTCTCTCCTGCCTTTCTAGGTCCTCGAGGTGCTTTTTCAGCTTCTCCCTATGCATGGCAACCAAGTCTAGGGTGATGGCTTCTTCTTTTTCCTGTGTCCTTACCGGGTTCTCATTTTCTTCTTCATAAGTGATATCTTCTATTGTGACTCTGTCATGGTCGTCTTGTACCGTTTGGATGGTTCGTGCACTTGGCGGTGTTGCCATGTCTTTCTCTCAGAGATTGGGTTACCACGACGCCAGTGATTTTGAGTGGAAAAAATCAGCCGGACTGAGATGTCCCACGGATGGCGCCAATGTCGAATCCCCAAATCCCTGGATGATGTTCAAAGGGTCTTCACTGACGTCGTGATGTTCCAGCTTTGGCTTGCTAAAAAAATTAAAGGAAACTGTTAGCCTCGTCACGGAGGGCCCCGGGGGGATCCGTGACCAAGCTCCGGCGTGAGAATAAGTAAACTTGTTGGAGAGTAAGAGAGTAACTTATTCCGATAAGTGTGATCACCGGAATAATCTCTATGGTGTGAATCTGATATAAATGTGTGTGTGTATTTAATGTAATGGAATTATGGTCGGAATAAATGAGAGTATTAAGTGAGATACCTTGGACTTGTCTTTGATCCTTCTCTTACCTTCCTTATATAACCAAGACCCCTTATCTCTCCTAGGGGATGGTACCGAGAAGATCCAACAGATTCTGATCATCTTTGGGGGACTCAGACACGTGTCTAAGCCCCAACGGTAGGATTATACCTTCATTTAATGATGCCGGCTCAGTAGTACAGTGCCAGCCGGAGATCCTTTTCTTATCATGCATTTAATGCTTCTTCTTCTTTGTAAAATATCTCTTTTCCCGCTCGTTTCATGAGAAAGTCCCTTAATGGGCAAGCATCAGTATTTGGGCTTTATTTGTTGGGCCTACGTGATAAATAGCCCAAGACGGGTAAATTGGGCAACCTATAGGCCCTTCGTCAATTTTATACAAACAAACATGTATATTTATTTATTAAGTATCTTGGGTTTCAATATAAAGGTTAGATACCACTCTATCGATCATTTTCACAATTGATGTTCGTTTGGTCCCAGATCAAGAATTCTCAGTATAAAGCAATAATGATGGATACTTCTTGGTTTTCAGCCGGAGAGAATTGTGAGCCGAACATCACCAGTTTCACTCGAGGTTATCGTGTTGTTATTTAATGGTACGTTTCCTGATTTTTTCCTGTTTCCTTAAGTTCTGGTCGATTTCACCTACAATCGGATTTATTTGGATTGTTTCGTGCCTATGTTGGTGGTTATATGAGAGCCTTTCACAAAAGATTATCCTTCAAAGCTTATAACCAGGTCACTTCAAATAAAAGCGTAACCTTATCTTGAACCAGTTACCTACTACTTGAAAGAATAGCAATAATTGTTGTGTAAACCGGACTTTTAATATATTTTGATTGAAATTGTAAGTTTTGGAATTCGGATTGATCCCCAACTACGATAGCAATAAAGGCAATTAGAATTTGGGATTATATCACTATATACCTTTGCTAAGTTATCAAATGACAGACACAGACGTTATCAAACTAAGAATTATACAGTTTAGCGCGCCACAACGCACACGGGGTATTTAACTAGTATATATTAAAAATAGAAGTTAATAAATAGTAATTCTAATATTAAAATAATATATAGTTTCTTTAATACTTTTATTATTTTAATACTATAATAATAGTTATTTTCTTTACTTTTTAACTTTAATCATTTTTTTAATATCACGGGTTGGAATAAGCTTGGTATCAACCGGTATCGAGCCAGTACTGGTATCAAAAATACCGGTACGGTCCTCTTTGGTATCGGTATATGAAGGTAAAAACCGACACTAATACAGAAAAAACCAAAAGTTGGTGCTGAATTGATATTGGAAATCTTTTGGTTCGAGAAATTCAGTGCTGCTACCCAGTATCATTTGCTCAACCCTGATCATGGGTACCGTACGAACAACAATGATATCATACAACTTTTTTTTGTTGATTTTGTTCAACTTTTAATTTTTTCTTTTTTTAGTTTCAGTGGTAGGGATAATCTCGGTGCCAACCAATATAGAATCGGTACTGATACCGAAAATACTGGTTACGGTACCGGTATATGAAGGTAAAAAACGGTAATGAATCGGTACCAGAAAAGCCAAAAGTCAGTACCGAATTGGTACTTAAGATCTTTCGGTTCGGCAAGTTTGGTACCGGTACCCAGAACCATTTGCTCATCTCTGACCACGGGTTTCATACGAAAAACATCATTACTATACAACTTTTTTGTTGATTTTCTTTCGGTTATCTTTTATTTTTTTTCTACATATATTCTTTTTATTCTTGTCAGCAGTTCAGTTCGTAACGCGCTCGTAGTGATTTCAAAATACATGTAAACACAAACTAAATAACATAAGAAATTCGCCGCAACGCGACGAACGTTTTTAAACCTAGTTATATGAAAGGAAATGAGAAACAAAGTTTTGATTTAATATTAAAGTGGGTTAAAATAATAAGTTAAATTATTAGAAACCTTTTAGTTATAAGTATACTAATGAACATAGCAAGTATGATATGAAAACATGGAAAGCACGAAAATAACAAGTAGGCACATGTGTTTCACCCCAAAACGTTTGAAAAACAATAAAAGAGGGACTATGTACTCACTTGAGATTGCTCAATAGTCCTAGGATAACCACCAAGCAATGCTAGAAGATCACGGAATCAAACGACACCTAAAATAGGTAACTACGTTAATAAACGGACCTAATTTCGGTGCTGCTACCCAGTATCATTTGCTCATCCCTGATCATGGGTACCGTACGAACAACAACAGTATCATACAACTTTTTTTTGTTGATTTTGTTCAACTTTAATTTTTTTCTTTTTTTAGTTTCAGTGGTAGGGATGATCTCGGTGCCAACCGATATGAATCGGTACTGATACCGAAAATACTGGTTACGATACCGGTATATGAAGGTAAAAAACGGTAGTGAACCGGTACCAGAAACGCCAAAAGTCGGTACCGAATTGGTACTTAAGATCTTTCGGTTCGGTAAATTTGGTACCGTTACCCAGAACCATTTGCTCATCTCTGACCATAGGTTTCATACGAACAACATCGTTACTATACAACTTTTTTGTTGATTTTCTTTCGGTTATCTTTTATTTTTTTTCTACATATTCTTTTTATTCTTGTCAGCAGTTCAGTTCACAACACGCTCATAGTAATTTCAAAACACATATAAACACAAACTAAATAACAACGTTTTTAAACCTAGTTATATGAAAGGAAATGAGAAACAAAGTTTTGATTTAATATTAAAGTGGGTTAAAATAATAAGTTAAATTATTAGAAACCTTTTGAGTTAATTTAAAACTAAAGCAAACCATAAGGTTTGTCTTGTATGCCACCTAATACTATGGGGGGTCTAAGTGAAATTATGAAATAAAATTTAAGTTCATCTTCTTCTTATATTCTGTAACTTCCGATCCGAAGGCTTCGAAACGTCTAAACCACTTTCGCTTTGTAACCGACGAGAAGTAACATTCATTGAAGATAAATGAAGGAAAATACTATAAATTAAATGATTCTTATTCAACCTTTCAGTTGGTTATCGCAAGCCATAACACCTCCATCTCTACAAAAAATATACTGAGCCTCTGATACGCCGATCCAATTTTTGGAAACTGCCACCGCCATTTGTTTGAACGAACCCAATAGTCGCCCAGTATCGAAATGATACGTAGTTCAAAATTATAACCAAGCCACTACAAGCCTTGCTCCTTTGCCTGTTAATCGGTATCACATTTATTATAGGACTAAACTTATCGGACTCTTTATCTTTCGCCACGTTCATCCTTCTGCTCACAATTCAGTTTGCCAACTCTTTTTGGTGTTTCCATCAAGGTATTACATCCCTGGTTATGTTTTTTTTTTTTTATTTACATACAATATAAACATCTGTGAGGATGATGGGTTATTTGATTATAAAAAAATGTATAAAGAGAAATATGCTCCAATATTTGATTTTGTTCATATGTAAATGTGGGTGAAGCATAAGAACTCTTCTGTTAGTATTAGGACACTCCAAATTCTTTTGATAAATTATTATTTTATTTTTTTTTCTTTTCTTGCTTTTCTACCAGTAAGTCTAGTTTTGATAAAGGATTATGAATATTTTTCAAAACAAGTATTTTAATAGTTTTATTCCAGCTTGAAAACAATTTTCATAAATGGTTTTTTAGTACGTATGTTTGATAACGTAGAGTTTGAATTTAAATATTATCTCACCACCATTTCAATATACCAATACTTTTAAATTGATTCGATTGTGTGGTGGAAAAGTGAGCATTTTCATAAACTAACCCTACAATATCTAACTTCTGAGTTACATATAGTGTGTATATATATATATTTACATTATAACTAATAGATTAATCAGCATCACAATTATTTATTCTTGACTAATAATATAACTTTATTTTTTTTTTAGAATTATGAGTTATAAATTTGGCAAAACAAAAGTCCCCAAATCATGAACTCGAATCACTAGACCCATTGTTGTCGTTCCGTTTATTGAAAATCTTGGTTATTTCTATTCTAGGGTGATTTAGTCAATTGTTATCCCTCGTGAACTCGTGCGGTAATTCTCGTGGATTAACTCTTCGTCACCTGTGAGTAATCTCTTCCACTTTCCCCTTTTTAACTTTTCAAATTTTGAGGTGCATCACCTTACACTTTTCGATTTACTTAACATGTTATGATCAAGTGTTATTATGTGAACGTCTTATGTGTATTCTATTATTCTATATGCTATCTAATGTCAAGTCTATTGCATGCTATTGTGTCTAGTGGATCCACGGCTGACTAGGTTCCCCACGACCATGGGTTGTAGCCTAGTATCGCCAACGGTATTAGACTCGCTCCTCGGGGCTTGAGCCTAATGCACGCTATTGTCAGGAGTCTATTTATTTTGGTTGTTTGTGTTGTTATTTGATTGGGTATTCTTGTTTGGTGAATTTGGATATATGGTTATGTGACTATGATATGAGACCAATTTCATACTAACTTGGAGGTGCATGTTAAAAATATTTTTTTAAAAGAAATAAATACAAAACCGTTTTCTATAAAAGGAGGAAATTATTCACCAATATATTTGTTGACCCAAAAATATATTTTTCTAACATGGTGCATGTTTTCAAAGTTGATTATCAAAGTGATGTGGACACGTAGCATGGGCCTTAGGAAATTAAATTGAAATCTTGATATGTTCGTTTTTAACAATGTATGAACAAGATCATTATATGTTATGTGACTATTTAAATGGATATGCTTTAAATATTGAAACAATAATTACTCGTCATGAGTTATGGGCAATCATCATGCCCCGTATCTTTCCGCTGCGGGTCGGGGTGTGACAAGGAATTTACTTGTTGAGTAAGGTGATAATGACGGATTTGAATACAAATAACATCATTTTTGTGGCTTTATGTAGATGGAGAGAGATGAAACTTTTCTGTGTCCCTGTGGGAAGGGGATGTGGTGCGAAGGACTGCTGCTTCTTCACAAAACAAGAATAAAGTTTACTATGCATGTCCTGATTCAAAGGTGAACAATCAGAAGTTTGTTATTTATCTTAATATATTTTAGTTAATATGTATCCTAATAATTTGGTTGTTTTTCATGAAAGACAACTCTTATGATTTCCTTACTCTGACAGCCAAAGGACAAAAGTTGTGGATATCGGATTTTTAAATGGGAGAATGAGCTGAAGGAAGCCAATAGCTGAACTGACTTCTGAGGAGATAAAGATTTATATGATCAGGGAGATCCCACAGGTTAGTTTCCTTACCTTCTACATACGTCATGACGTATTGACATGTATCCAAATTTTCTGCTTATTTTTTATTATTAGTTATTTATTTTTAACATTTGCCTTTTAAATTTCTACAAGGAATAGCATTTAAGAAAACGAAGCTGAGAATGAGCATGAAAATGAGATCTATAAATTGAGGAAGAAAATCCAAGATGAAGAGGAACTAAGGATGAGAGTTCAAGCTGAGGATGAAGAACTCAGGAAAAGGGTTCAAGAACTCCAAAATATGTTTTTCTATTTTCATCAACATACATTCGTTATCTTGAACCCTTTTCCTGAGTTTTTCACTCTCAGCTTGAACTCTCATCCTTAGTTCCTCTTCATCTTGGATTTTCTTCCTCAATTCATAGATCTTGTGACAACCCATACTCTCGTTGACGAGAAAAGGGTATTTTAGTAATATTCGAAATTGTGGATATTAGTATTATTAATATTATTATTTGCGAAATAATAAACCGCGACGAGCGTTTTAAACATTTACGCATCTAGTTAATTTTAATCAGGCCTGTTGATTTTAGCTAGACACTTATTTAGAAATCCATACGCGCTTGGGCTAGGCCTAAGTCCACTCCACAACTAAACTAAACCCTACACTATTTAAACCTCCCTATAATCCCTCACCCCTCTTTCACTTTCAAAAGATAAAACTCTAATTCAAACACCTTCAGCCGCACATAACCCGACCCCCCTGCTCCGATCACCGGAGTGAATTCCGGCAGCGGCGGTGGTTGCCGCCTGTTCTCCGGCCACACACATTCCCACACACCTCCTTCCTCCTCCGATGACAACCCCCCCTCCTACTCGTTCTCTCTTAGTATTTCCGGTCGGACAACTTCAGTCATCATCTTCCACAATGATGATGATGATGATGACGACGAGGTGCAGGCAGCCGGCGGTGGCTCCGTTCAGAGCGGTTCAAGCTCCGTTGTGAGTATCGGGTTCTCGGCAGTTCGACGTTTCGGGTCTCGGTTCAAGGGGAAATAGTGGCGGCAGATGAAGACGGTGGTGACCGTCGTTCCGGTTCGAGTCCGGTGTGTCAGTGACGAAGGTGGTTTCGGCGGCGGCGCTGCGATGATGGTTGTGGCTCGGCTCCAACAAGATGACGACATCGAAACCGATAGGTGAGTATTCGGCTATTGTTTGTACCTTTACGACTTCTGATTTGCATAAATTGTCGAAAGTTTGTGTGTTCGGAATCGTTTTTAGACTGATAGGATGTTTACTGGTTATATGCAAACTGTTTTGAATTAGATAAATGTTTGCTGTTTAATGTTTGATGTGTACAAATTGATTTTTAGGTTATTTTGATTAGTAGTGATAGATATTTGATGTTATAGTTGCAGTCTAGTATAAACTGTTTGGTGATTTTGGTTGGTATGTATACATGAGTGTTAGCTGTTTGGTTCAAATGATTGTTACAACTGATGGAATGATTATTGCTACAAGTTTACTTTTTGGATGTCTGTCGTTTTAATAAACTGAACCTGTTGTTTTGGATGTTTGTTTGTTTGATGAAAATGTGCATATGATTTGAGACATGATAACTGTTAGTGGCCATATGAATGAAAAACCAAATGTTTGAATGAGTAGTTGAATGATTAAACCATGCTCTATTATGTGAAAAGATTCAAGGATGTGCTGTCATGAGATGTACAAGAATGTTTGCATAGAGTACAACCTACTTGCTAATGTGCTGTATGAATTTAAAACCGTATGATTAGATAAATTTTTGTCCTATATGGTTTGATTTAGGAAAAAAAAAAGGAATTTGTTATTGTAATCTTACACCATGAGGCCACCTATTAAATGAGTTGGGCCCCACCATACTGTTCGCACACTTGTCTTTTTGGTATGGTCGAACACTCTGCTTTGGACGCACACTACCTTTAGGGTAAACAAAACCATTTTGTTGTTGGGCTGTACACACCTGATTGGGCCACATGTTTGGATCAGGAGCACACTAGAAGAATCATGCATATGATTCTCTTTTCTTATTTACACTCGCAAACAGATGTATATACTGGCCGACCACACATTTAGTGCTCGGTCCCACTATGTTTGTTTTGCTCGCACACTATATGTGGACCGCACAGATTTTATGCGTGAGTAACGACATCATAAGCGACCTGATAAGCAGCATAAAAACCAGCCAGGAAACAACATGAACCCTTATAACTTCGACAAATGAAGTCCAGTAATTCCAAACCCGAACGCCTAACTTGGAGGATCCAGTAGCTAAGCAACAACAAACCTGAAAAGCAGAAACAAGCAAGTCACGTACTGGAACGCCAGACTTGGAAACAAATCCTGAGGCCAAACACGGATGCAGGAAACAAGGAGACAAAGCAGCAAACCTGAGGCCTAAAAACGAATGCTAACCTCGGAGGTATCATGCGGAATCCATAAACCCGGATAACAGCAACTTGATTAAACAGTTCTTCAGTATTTAGGCCCAATCTAGTAAATTTGACAGGTATCTTAAAATCAGCAGCCTTTTTTTTACCAAAATACCCTATAGACCATTTATACATCGGCCGGTGATTAATGACAGCGTGACTCCAGCAGTTTAACCAAACCACAACACAATAAATGCAGCAAAGCGCTTTACATGATAACAACCAAGAAATAAGAATAAGAACCACATTATGCACCATATCAGCGTTCCATCTCATGACAGCTTCAACCACATATATCAGTAACAAAATACAGCCATTATACACTAAGAAACGACACTTATGCATCCACTTCTTAACCCATAACATGTACAAGTGACTTAGATCCAATAACAACAGAAACAATAAAAGACTACTGAAACAATATTAGAATTCAATCAAAATGTATTGTTTTCAGCTTATGTAAATACCTTAAGGAAAACCGACTATACTGATTTCAAAGCTTTCTATTTCTTAAGACTTTCTTGTTAAACTAAAAATTGCTGATTCAGGATTGCGATTAAGGCGGCACAATTCTTTATCCTGGTTTAACCTTCTCTTCTTTGGTTTTGGTGTCTCAAATGTATCACGTGATCCCTTATTTTTATAATCTCTTTTATAGACCTCAAGCTTCTCTCTTTCTTTCATGACTAAGGTTTTCATTCTACTTATCAAATCAACTTCTTTATCTTCAAACCACTTCTTCCCAAACTGAAAATTTGAAACATGTTGACCAAGTAAAAGACCAGCAGAATAAAAATATCAGAGGAAGACAACAATCAACACGTACCATTTTTTGAAATTCTTCTGTCATTCTGTTAGGGGTCTGTTTAATGAAGTGCTCAATAAACAAAAGAACATAGACATCACAATCATAAGTATTATGTTGTTGTGGAACTTGGCAGGAAAAATCAATCACATAAAACCTAATTTTTCCGTTTCAAAAACTAAAACAAAGAATTAAATTGTGTATTAGATGTTAGGCCTCGATTCTGACTCCTTCAACTTTGTTGACTCCAAGAACACCATGATTTACTTCTTCCTCCATGAATCTGTAAACAAATAATTAAATTAGTTACACCTTAATCTTTTCAACACGATATAATAATCATTTGGCTTATTTTTGTGTCACCTTCTAATATTATCAAAAATTTGAGTTGAATTATGGGTATTGTATGAATCCAAATGAAGGAGAATTGGTTCTGATTTATCGGTTTTGTTACGCATACAAACCATAACCACACTACAATGGGAACTGGATAAAAGAAAATAAGCTGAATCAATATATCTGATTTAAAACAAATTGTTTTTACCGCAAAATATCTTAGAAAAACTTACTTTTCATGAATTGGGATAACAATATATTCTTTCTGAAAAATATCGTCTCTATGTCACCACCTTCTAAAGTTGTCGAACGAATTTTTTGCAATTCCCTATTCAAGTTTTAACCAAGAAAACCATAACTGTTTATATTTAAGAATTATTAAAAATATAGATAAAACCTTGGGTGATAGAACATCTTTCAAATTCGTGTAAAAATGTGTGAAGACGTGATAATCACTTATTGCTCCATTTGTTGGAGATGCATTCTGCTCTAAATATCTGGCCAAAACACATACTGAAGGTAAAAGTTCATCAAAATCAATTAAACACATACCGAAGCTAAAAGAAAAAAACAATTAAACACATACTGAATGTAAAAGTTCATAAGGTTATTGTTCAACCAGTTTCAAGGATTGAGCTTCTTAATATCACTATCAGAAATGTGATCATCACTGCAAAAAAGATATGATAGACCAATTATGTTCAGTTAAAACTGTCAGAGAAAGTCATCCACTCCCACAAAATAAAAGAAAAACCAAGACAAACCTAGATAGGTCACTTCTACTCGCTCCACTAGTAGAAGCTGCCCCAACATTCCGAGTAGAATCAGCAATCGTATTCTTACATTTCTCGTTAAGTGCATCAAGTTCCAAAAGTAACTGCAGCTCTACTTTTTCTTTTTCTGGTTAAACCTTGATAAGATCAGATATATACTTCAGGTCTTTACAAATCTTATCCGCCAAGTAGTTATTCCTTTTTCTTTCCATAGCATGGTCAACCTGTAAGTAGGGGGAAATCAGTTAAAAAGATCACAAAAGTCATAATACTAATAAACATAATAAAATATGGCACACATTTTCACTAACCAATCCAGTTCTGGTGGAAATTTTCAATTGCTTCTTTACTGATCTCAGAAACGATCGGCCCTTCCATAAAGTCTCTCATCTTCATACAGTATAAATGTAAAAATAGGACACAACCCCCTAAGTTCTTCTCTACCCCTTTCTCTTTAACAAATGTTTGAATGTCGTGCTTTAGACCATTCATAGCAACACTTGCACACGACTGGTCATGAAGACTATTAACATTCTTCACGTAGCCCAAAATTTTCTTTCCTAATTTACCCGCCGGGGCAGGCCAAACAAATATAATGCAATACTATTTATGCAAAAGTTTGGTTAATAGCATTGTCTTCAACAGCATTCTTGAGTTCTTACTCAAACTTCTTAATATCAATATTTTGTACTTGAGTTTGTCTTTTTTTCTGAAGTGCAATATTTACTGAGAAGATTATCACCCAATTCTACACTTTCTTCAACTAATGAGCCATGTCCATATGGTATACCCATTATAAGAGAAAAATCCTCAACTGTAATAGGGACGTCTTGGGTCTTACCCCCCTTATGTACAGTTAGCGTCATTTGATCACAGTTAAAATGCCTAACGATTGATTTGATCAAATCCCTTTGTAGGCTTAAACTTCCCCCTGGAAGTCTAGAAGCCTTGCAAAGAAGGTTTCTAAGATAACCTTTTTTTTATGGTCATTTAGTGTGCTCAAAACTTTACAAAACTTGTCTAAATTAAACCTTATGGTTATTAGCCTTTTTCTTCTTCGGCTCACTGGGATTCTTTTTCTTTTCTTCGATGTATTTATCAATGCATTCTTTTTTATTTAAACTTGGGTGTTCCCCCCTACATAACAAATAAGAAAATGTTTTTCAGGTTAGTGTATCGATTCACAAGTAATGTAACAACTAGTACATCACAGGAAGTTAATGTTGGAAGAGTTCTACCTAACATATAGTTTAAAACCTATCAGCCCCTTTACCCTAGATCACTACAAAATTATTGTTACAGAAAAGACAAAAGACTGAAACTTATATGAAGCAAAATCAGACTGGCGCAAATGGAATATTAGACTTACATGAAGAACTCACAAATCGTACACACTGATTAATGCGATCTGAATCATCTGACCGAAGTTCAAAGTGCGGACAAGTTATATTATTCAAAGTAATACAATGAATAAATTATATAACTTGTCCGCACTTTGAACTTCGATCAGATGATTCAGATCGCATTAATCAGTGTGTACGATTTGTGAGTTCTTCATGTAAGTCTAATATTCCATTTGCGCTAGTCTGATTTTGCATCATATAAGTTCAGTTTTCAGTCTTTTCTGTTAAGGGTAAAGGGGCTGATAGGTTTTGAACTATATGTTAGACAGAACTCTTCCAACATTAACTTCCTATGATGTACTAGTTGTTACCTTACTTGTGAATCGATACACTGACCTGAAAAATACTTGCTTATTTGTTATTTAGATGGGAACACCCAATTTAAATAAAAAAGAATGCCTTGATAAATACATGGAAGAAAAGTAAAAGAATCCCAGTGAGCCGAAGAAGAAAAAGGCTAATAACCATAAAACCCGTATAAGGTGTAATTTAGACAAGTTTCGTAAAGTTTTGAGCACACTAAATGACCATAAAAAAGGTTATATCAGAAACCCCTTTTGCAAGGCTTCTTGACTTCCAGGGGGAAGTTTAAGCATACAAAGGGATTTGATCAAATCAATCGTTAGGCATTTTAGCTGTGATCAAATGACGCTAACTGTACATAAGGGGGGTAAGACCCAAGACGTCCCTATTACAGTTGAGGATTTTTATCTTATAATGGGTATACCAAATGAACATGACTCATTAGTTGAAGAAAGTGTAGAATTGGATGATAATCTTCTCAGTAAATATTACACTTCGAAAAAAGAAAGGATGAACTCAAGTACAAATATATTGATATTAAGAAGGTTGAGGAAGAACTCAAGAATGCTGTTGAAGACAATGCTATTAAGCAAACTTTTGCATAAATAGCATTGCATTACATTGTTTGTCCTGCACCGGCGGGTAAATTAGGAAAGAAATTTTTGGGGTACGTGAAGAATGTTAATAGTCTTCATGACCTGCCATGGGCAAGTGTTGCTATGAATGGTCTAAAACACGACATTCAAACCTTTGTTAAAGGGAAAGGGGAAGAGAAGAACTTAGGGGGTTGTTTCCTATTTTTACAATTATATAGTATGAAGATGAGAGTGGATGACTTTCTCTGACAGTTTTAACCGAACATAATTGGTCTATCATATCTTTTTTGCAGTAATGATCACATTACTGATAGTGATATTAAGAAGCTCAATCCTGGAAACTGGTTGAACGATAACCTTATGAACTTTTACATTCAGTATGTGTTTAATTGTTTTTTCTTTTAGCTTCGGTATGTGTTTAATTGATTTTGATGAACTTTTACCTTCAGTATGTGTTTTGGCCATATATTTAGAGCAGAATGCATCTCCAACAAATGGAGCAATAAGTGATTATCACTTCTTCACACATTTTTACATGAAGTTGAAAGATGTTCTATCACCCAAGATTTTATCTATATTTTTAATAATTCTTAAATATAAACAGTTATGGTTTTCTTGGTTAAAACTTGAATAGGGAATTGCAAAAAATTCGTTCGACAACTTTCGAAGGTGGTGACATAGAGACGATATTTTTCAGAAAGAATATATTGTTATCCCAATTCATGAAAAGTAAGTTTTTCTAAAATATTTACGTTAAAAACAATTTGTTTTAAATCAGATATATTGATTCAGCTTATTTTCTTTTATCCAGTTCCCATTAGAGTGTGGTTATGGTTTGTATGCGTAACATAACCGATAAATCAAAACCAATTCTCCTTCATTTGGATTCATACAATACCCATAATTCAACTCAAATTTTTGATAATATTAGAAGGTGACACAAAAATAATCCAAATTATTATTATATCGTGTTGAAAAGATTAAAGTGTAACCAATTTAAATCTTTGTTTTTAGGTTCATGGAGGAAGAAGTAATCATGGAGTCAATAAAGTTGAAGGAGTCATAATTGAGGTCTAAAACCTAATACACAATTTAAGTATTTGTTTTAGTTTTTGAAACGGAAAAATTAGGTTTTATGTGATTGATTGTTCCTGCCAGGTTCCACAACAACAAAATACTTATGATTGTGGTGTCTATGTTCTTCTGTTTATTGAGCACTTCATTAAACATGCCCCTAACGGAATGACAGAAGAATTTCAAAAAGTGGTACATGTTGATAGTTGTCTTCCTCTGATATATTTATTCTGCTGGTCTTTTATGTGATTGATTTTTCTTGCCAGGTTCCACAAAAACAAAATACTTATGATGTGGTGTCTATGTTCTTTTGTTTATTGAGCACTTCATTAAACAGACCCCTAACAGAATCACAGAAGAATTTGAAAAAATGGTACATGTTGATTGTTGTCTTCCTCTGATATTTTTATTCTGCTGGGAAGAAGTGGTTTGAAGATAAAGAAGTTGTTGATTTGAGAAGTAGAATGAAAACCTTAGTCATGAAAGGAAGAGAGAAGCTTGTGGTCTATAAAAGCGATTATAAAAATAAGGGATCAGGTGATACATTTGAGACACCAGAACCAAAGAAGAGGTTTAATCACAATCCTGAATCAGCAATTTCTAACCTTAAGAAGAAAGTTTTTAAGAAATAGAAAGCTTTGAAATCAGTATAGTCGGTTTGCCTGAAGGTATTACACAGGCTGAAAACAATGCATTTTGATTGAGTTTTAATATTGTTTCAATTGTCTTTTATTGTTTCTGCTGTTATTGGATCTAAGTCACTTGTACATGTTATGGGTTAAGAAGTGGATGCATAATTGTCGTTTCTTAGTGTATAATGGTTGTTTTTTGTTGCTGATATCTGTGGTTGAAGCCGTCATGAGATGCAACGTTGATATGGTGCATAATGTGGTTGAATGTGTTTCTTGGCTGCAATCGTGTAAAGCGCTTTGCTTCATTTATTGTGTTGTGCTTTGGTTAAACTGCTGGAGTCCTGCTTTCATTAATCACCGGCTGGTGTATAAGTGGTCTATAGGGGTATTTTAGTAAAAAAAAAAGACTGCTGATTTTAAGATACCAATCATAATTAGTAGATTGGGCCTAAATACTGAAGAACTGCTTAATCAAGTTGTTGTTATCCGGATTTATGGATTTCGCATGATACCTCCGAGTTTAGCATTCGTTTTTTGGCCTCGAGTTTAGCATTCCTCCGAGTACGTGACTTGCTTATTTCTGCTTTTCAGGTTTGCTATTGGTAGGTTCGTTGCTTAGCTATTGGATCCTCCGAGTTAGGCGTTCGGGTTTGGAATTACTGGACTTCGTGTGTCGAAGTTATAAGGGTTCATGTTGTTTCCTGGCTGGTTCTTATGCTGCTTATCAGGTCACTTATGATGTCGTTACTCAAGCATAAAATCCAGTTATGGTCCATGTTTGAAATTGTTACCGGTATGGAGTGGAATGCCCAGCTGTGGTTTACTCAGTGCTGCCATAGCTGGCCTACGTGGTTCTCTCTCAAGCCCAAAAAATTCAATAGCAAGTGGGCCGCTGATAAGAAGGTCCGACCCTATCATGTTCATCTGACTGCAACTGGTTTATGTGTACCCTAAGCTGGTCTGATATGTTGAAGGCCTGTTGCTGGATTGTTCGTGTAAAGGCCAGTCCCCATTGCTTTTTGATGGGCCTGGTTTATTTTAAGCTGAAGGCCCTAGTCAGGGGTTTGAGTAATGTGCTACGTTGGTTGAAGCCCAGGCCCAAGTACCTTGGGTCGGATTATGTTGACGGATCCACTTATGGAACGATAGGTTTAATTTGGATTGTAAATCGCCTTATTATTTTGGGTATTTTTGTATAGCTTGTAAAGCTACAAGGCTAGGGTGGATCATGGGCCGAGTATGAGGCTCCTCTTTTAGGCTGGCCGATCACTAGGTTGGTTTAGACTATAAAACTAAACATTTATTTATTATCAAGGGAGTTTGGTTCTAGTACGGTTTCAGTTATTAGCATGTTTACTCTAGTTAGTCAAAGTAAGTGAAAATGAGCTACAAATGATGAACAGATAAGGTGGTGCACATGGAACTAAAGAACATAAAACTAAGTAGGTGAACTAAGGTGGTGCAAATGATGAACAGATAACTAGTTAGTCTAGTTATTGAGATTTACTAAACAGTATGAGTGATAGAGACGTTTCGCAAGTTTTCCAAAATATTTCCAACCTGGAGATTGAGGAAGGTTCAGCCGAACAACCTGCTGGCTATGAAGCTGACAATGATGAACCCATAGTTTTCCAAGCCCAACAATCAGAGAAAGCATCACCCAAGTAAAAAGGATAGTTTAACAAAGAGAAAAAAGAAAGGAAAATGAAAAATAAAAATGATGTAGCTACCATCACCCTCAGAGAAGGAACAACCCAAATACATGTAACCAAACCACTGTGGGAACAGCCCAAATACCGTCACCCGAAAAATGTCCCCCAATTCCTTGCACTTGCTCCACCAGCAGAACCATTCCCAGATCCAATGGAGCATAAGAACTAGCCAGGAAACAACATGAACCCTTATAACTTCGACACACGAAGTCCAGCAATTCCAAACCTGAACGCCTAACTCGGAGGATCCAGTAGCTAAGCAACGAACCTAGCAACAGCAAACCCGAAAAGCAGAAACAAGCAAGTCACGTACTGGAATGCCTGACTTGGAAACAAATCCTGAGGCCAAACACGGATGCAGGACACAAGGAGACAAACTAGCAAACCCGAGGCCAAAAAACGAATGCTAACCTCGGAGGTATCATGCGGAATCCATAAACCCGGATAACAGCGACTTGATTAAACAGTTCTTCAGTATTTAGGCGCAATCTATTAAATTTGAATGGTATCTTCAAATCAGCAGCCTTTTTTTTTACCAACATACCCCTATAGACCATTTATACACCAACCGGTGATTAATGACAGCAGGACTCCAGCATTTAACCAAAGCACAACACAATAAATGCAGCAAAGAGCTTTACACGATAACAACCAAGAAATAAGAATAAGAACCACATTATGCACCATATCAGCGTTCCATCTCATGACAGCTTCAACCACATATATCAGTAACAAAATACAGCTATTATACACTAAGAAATGACACTTATACATCCATTTCTTAACCCATAACATGTACAAGTGACTTAGATCCAATAACAACAGAAACAATAAAAGACTACTGAAACAATATTAAAATTCAATCAAAATGTATTGTTTTCAGCCTGCGTAAATACCTTCAGGCAAACCGACTATACTGATTTCAAAGCTTTCTATTTCTTAAGACTTTCTTGTTAAAGTCAGAAATTGCTGATTCAGGATTGCGATTAAGGCGGCACAATTCTTTATCCTGATTTAACCTTCTCTTCATTGGTTCTGGTGTCTCAAATGTATCACGTGATCCCTTATTTTATAATCTCTTTTATAGACCACAAGCTTCTCTCTTCCTTTCATGACTAAGGTTTTCATTCTACTTATCAAATCAACTTCTTTATCTTCAAACCACTTCTTCCCAAACTGACAATTTGAAACATGTTGACCAAGTAAAAGAGCAGCAGAATAAAAATATCAGAGGAAGACAACAATCAACACGTACCATTTTTTTGAAATTCTTCTGTCATTCTGTTAGGGGTCTTTTTAATGAAGTGCTCAATAAACAGAAGAACATAGACATCACAATCATAAGTATTTTGTTGTTGTGGAACCTGGCAGGAAAAATCAATCACATAAAACCTAATTTTTCTGTTTCAAAAACTAAAACAAAGATTTAAATTGTGTATTAGGTTTTAGATCTCGATTCTGATTCCTTCAACTTTGTTGACTCCATGAACACCATGATTTACTTCTTTCTCCATGAATCTATAAACAAAGTTTTAAATTGGTTACACTTTAATCTTTTCAACATGATATAATAATCATTTGGCTTATTTTTGTGTCACCTTCTAATATTATCAAAATTTTTGAGTTGAATTATGGGTATTGTATGAATACAAATGAAAGAGAATTGATTTTGATTTATCGGTTTTGTTACGTATACAAACTGATGTGCGTTAGGTGTAATATAATTTAGGTGTATATTTTAAGCCCCTTTTACACTTTTTAGCCAAGTTTTAAATTTATAAACACGATATGGGCAAGTGCACCCATCGTGGACATAGTATAGTGTTGGTAAGATACCGAGGTCGTCCAAGGACACAGGAGCTTTTAGTACCGGTTTATCCTCAACGTCTAATCAACTCAAAATGTTAGAAAAAGATTTTTAAACTAGAAAAATAAAACTAAATAAAATGTTGAAAAAGAAAATAAAAGTAAAAACAGATAGACAAGATGAATCACTTGGATCCGACTCGTGTGTAGTGTAACCTTTGATTATTTTCGCACTTTTGCACCTGTTTAAGAGATTATCTTAGTTATCGTAGTAGGCCCCTATTTTGAAGGTGACGTTACCCTCAACCCAGTAGATTGAGTCAGCGAAGATACAATCCTAAAGGGACAGATTATTGAAAGATAATTAATTAAGTTATTAATGCATAATGTGGTAGGCCCCTCTTTTGAAGGTGATATTACCCTCGGCTAAGTAGCCTGAGTCAGCAGGGACGGGTTAAAGTTTTAATAGTAGTTTAACTTATGAGGGGATCAAAGAGTTTGGACCCCCGCCATCCAATACCGTTGGGTATTGAAATAGGTCCTACTAAATTTGACCCAGGTCCTTTGCAGGATCTATACACTGAACAATGGCAAGACTCTTACCAATCCGTTCCCTTAACCCCCGACCAGGTAGCCAACATACCTCCATATAGACCGTAGAGATATGAATGGTGAAAATGTTTTATTTTATATAGACAGTAAAATAATGCCAAGACACCACGGACAAATGATAAGGAAGAATCACCTTCAACATAAGAAACTAGTAATTAAAGTCATTAATACAAAACCAATTAAAAAGTGCAACAGATTAAAAATAAAAAGTATTACACTAAACACTTGTCTTCACCAAGTGATGTAAGAGAATTAGGCAAACATGGCCTTTGATTGTCAAGAACTCTTACGATCAATCTTGGATCCCAAGACGACTCACACACTCTATGATGGACAATGGATGATGGTGGTGGATGATGGTGTTGTGATGGTGGTGGGTGGTGGATGAAGTGTGAGAGAGGTGGTGTGCCAAGGGATGAGTTGCAAGAGCTCCAAGCACTCCTATTTATAGGCTGAACAGAAGCCTGGGAACGGCCCCGTGTCCACTGGGCACGGCCACGTGTCCATCCGACTCTCTCTCTTCATTAATTGCAATTCGCAATTTCATTAAATGCATCTGAAACAGTTGACCACGCCCCCGTGTCCGCTGAGCACGGCCCCGTGGTGGCCAGTAGAAGCTTCTATCACTTTGTCTTTTCTGCTGACACTTGGGCACGCCCCCGTGCTCACTGTGCATAGGGCGTGTTCAGTCTTCTGTCTTCTTGTTTTGCTTTGGGAAGATGCTGTCGGGAGGTCGGACATGCCACGTTTGTTCCTTTTCTTGTATTTATGTTAGATTTAACTGTATTTTTTGCTTCTTTTGTTCATTTGAGCTCATTTAATCCTGAAAATACAAAAGGAAGACAAAAGCACACTTTTTCCAACATTAGTACTAAAAAGGGTTAGTTTTATGCCACAATTGATGTAATTTATATGTTGCATTTTGTGCACATCAAATACCCCCACACTTGAATCTTTGCTTGTCGTCAAGCAAAACTCTTTATAATGTGGCTTTTTCACTCCCAAATGGAATGGGTAGAAGAGAAGGTTTTTGGACTTGTCATAGAGTGCCGGGATTTCCAAGATTCTTTATTTAAGCTTATTTTTATTTATTTACAATCCTATTCGTCATGATTTATTAAAAACGTTTCATAAGATAAATTACTTATTAGGGCATAACATGCCTTTTTAAAATTCCATTTATATACAGGTTCACATACCTCACGGGGCTCAACACTCGGCCGAGTGTGTATTTTTAGTGAATCACTCGAGAGCGGCATGGAACTTACTCCTACCATAGGCTTGCCAAGCAATCAATCCTCCTCCTTTTTAACTATATACCTTTGTAAATATCAAGAGGACTTTTTGGGTGAAGGGTTAGGCTTGGGCTAATGGTGAATGGTTGGGTTAGTGGTTAGTAAAAGGGCGAAAAGCGTAAAAAGCATCGGTTTTTTTAGAGACTTTTTATTTTTCACAATTTTAATTTTTTATTTTGATGAACCATTTCTTTCAAACAAGGTTAATTTTGATGAACTTGTTTGTTTATTTGGTTTCATCAACTTTTTTTTTTTTGAAACGTCATAAGAAAAACCGAGCTTTGTTACTAAAAGAAAGGGTTAAAATAAAAAGGTTTAGGTGGGTAAAAAGGGTGATTGTTTTGGGTTAAGAAATGAAAAGGTTTAGGCTCAAAGGGGTTAACTAGGGGGATTTTTGGGTATGTGGTAAAAAAAATGAAAAATAATGGTGTAGAAAGAAAAAAAAGGGTTAATCCTAATGCCTCCATCATTTACTTACTCGGGTTTAAGTTGGTAAGGACCGGGAATGCATTGTCGTGGCAAGTTCTAGAGTCGTACGAACCAAGCGGCTATTCACACAAGAAACGAAAAATGAGCATTTAGTGTAAAGATATGTATTTGTATGCTCAATAAAGGCTCAAAACTCACTTTTGTGGGAATGGGTTTTTATGTGATCAAGTATATATAATCAAATTTTAACTAAGCTTGTCATGCCATTTCATAATTTTCTTATGTTGGTTCTTTTTATCACGACGCTATCGGTTGTAAACTTGTAAAAATATAACCTTGTTAGAACTTGAAATTCCCAACTTAAACTTAGACAAGTAAAAAAAATGAAATTTTTTTTGAAAAAATTTGGGGTGACTAGCGGTTCCAATAGAGTTTTGTGTAAGTCTTGTTAATTAGGACTTGCAAGATTCAAAGTTTTAGCATCCCCCCCCCCCCCCCACTTAAATTACACATTGTCCTCAATGTGTCCCAAAAATAAGTTTTTTGGTTGATTGAATGTGTAAAAGGGTGTTAAAAGCAAAATTTTATGTTACTGGCACTCTGGACACGGCCCCGTGGTGACCGGGCACGGCCCGTGTCCAGTTACCTGAACTGGGCGATTTCTGTAGATTGTGCAGCACGGGGCCGTGTTGGGCGGACACGGCCCGTGCTGAACTTGCTGTAATGAAGAAATTATTGTTGGATGGCCCTGTTTTCGTGCATGGGGTGATGTTTCTCGTTTCGCTTGTTATCCTTGACCATCCCGAGTATGTTTTATTCCTGCAAATTAAACTAAAAATTAATCTAAGCTAAACTAAGGATAGTTCCGCAGAATGCCTCTGTGGTGCGCCATGTTTATAAGGGTCCTTGGCTAGACCCAAAGTGAGGTCATATCTTTTCCGAGCGAGATGTTTTGCATCCCATATTGCACCGTCGGAGAGCATAATCCAAACTCGAATCAATGACCTTCATGTAATTGACCGGGTCATCGTCCTCTACTCTCTTCCCAACTCCAAACTTTACTCCCTTATCCCCAAACTTCTAAGTAAGTGTTCTGTCACTCATGTCTACCACTGCTTGCGTGGTGGCTAGAAATGGCCTCCCTAGTATGAGGGGGACTTCGGTGTCCTCTTCCATATCTAGTATGACAAAGTCGGCCGGGTAGACGAAATTGTCGACTTTGACCAATAGATTTTCAGCGACACCTTGTGGGTATTTGACGGATCTGTCGGCAAGTTGTATACTCATCTTGGTAGGGCTTGTTTTTCCTAGGCCGAGTCGTTTGAACATTGATGCAGGCATGAGGTTAATGCTAGCCCCAAGGTCGGCTAGTGCATTACGAACGGGGGATTCCCCGATCGAGCAAGGAATTGTGAAGCTTCCAGGATCAATCTTCTTTTGTGGGAGTTTGTTGAGTACGAGGGCAGAGCATTCTTCGCCTAAGTTAACTAATTGCAGTGATTCAATTTTCCTTTTATGAGTGAGGAAGTCCCTCATGAATTTTGAGTATTTAGGCATTTGAGTTAGGACTTCGGTAAAAGGAATATTAACATGCAATTGTTTTAGTAGATTTTCGAATTTTGTGAATTGCTCATTGGTCTTTTGACGAATTAACCTACCGGGGTATGGAACCGGAGGAGCCTTGGTAGGCTCTTGAATTAGAGGAGAAGTCTTCTCTTGTTGGGGCGGTGTTGTGCTTCCCTCAGTTGGCGGTGGTGGAGCTTCTTCGGAACCCACGGTACGGTTTCTTAACGTTATGAGATGGACTTGTGCTTTTGGGTTTGTTTCGGTATTACTTGGTAATGCGCCTTGTGGTCTCTCGGAGAAATTTGGAGCTAATTGATTTATTTGTTTTTCAATGTTTTGTATACTAGCTTGTTGATTTCTAAAATTCGATTCCAATTGTTGAAATCGATCCGAGTTTTTCTTTTCAGTGTCGGAGATGAGGCGAGATACAGTATCTTCAAGCCTTTCTCGTCCACCTTGTTGTTGAGGGAAATTTTGTGACTCATTTCTTGGTTGTTGAAAGTTTGTTCGTTGGTTTAGGCTTTGTTGGTTACTACTATTGTCGGGTTCTCTCCAACCAAGGTTAGGGTGGTTACGCCATCCTTGGTTGTAGGTACCCGTTGGAGGACCCGACAGCCTAGGTCTATTATCAATGTAGTTTACCGACTCTGGTTTATCATCTGTTTCTTTCATACAATTGGTTTGAGCAATTTCCTCAATTTGATTGTATATTTCATGTGGGCGGCGATTACCTAAAAGTCCCCCGGAGCTAGAGTCAAGTGTTTGTCTTGTGTGTGGCAACAACCCATTGTAGAAAGTGGATACTTGTTGCCATACCGCAAGACCGTGATGAGGACACTTTCGCAATAGCTCCTTGAACCTTTCCCAAGTTTCATATAAGGATTCCCCATCCTCTTGTGAATATGTATTAATTTCAGTCATTAATTTAGTAGTTTTAGCAGGAGGGAAATACTTATATAGAAATTTTTGGGCTAGTTCATCCCAGGTGTTTACCGAACCAACTGGGAGGGCGTTGAGCCAAGCTTTTGCTCGGTCTTTTAGTGAAAATGGAAATATTCGAAGGCGGATGGCGTCATTTGATGCTCCATTGATCCGAAAGGTATCACATATTTCTAAGAAATTAGTAATATGTAGATGGGGACCTCGTCCGCAAGCCCATGGAAGGTTGCGGAGTTTTGAAGCATTTGTATCAAATGTGGCCGAAGTTCGAATTTGTTAGCTTCAACATTCGGTGCATTGATAGCGATGCTGAGATTACCCACGGTGGGTCATAGGTAATCCATGAGGGTATGTTGGTCCGCCATTGGAAGTGGGTCCCCCGAAACCTTCTCTTGGTTTTTAGCTTTAAGTCTTTTTCTGAGAAAGCGTTCGGGTTCTTCTAGAGGTTCTTTTATGTCTCTACTAGAACTGGAGCTCATACACTACGTAGAAGGTTCAGATGTGGTGTCCGGTTCCAAGTCCTACAATAAAAACAGAAAAGGATGTTGGTCAGGAAGTTCACCACGGCCCGTGCTCAGTGAACACGGCCCGTGGTCGGAGATACAGCGATTGTTTTCCGGATCCCTGTTACTGGAAAGTTGGACACGGCCCCGTGTTGCACCGACACGGCCCCGTGCTCAGCTCTCTGTAACTCGGAAAATAAAAACTGCCAGTGACACTGCTGGGCACGGCCCGTGTCCGACCAGGCACGGCCCGTGCTGAGCTCTGCAGAAGCTGAAAAATTAAGAAAATCCTAAAAAAAATAAAAATAAAATAGAAAAAATGATTAGGCCGCTGATTCCTAACTTTCTTAAAATCCTTGTGTCCCCGGCAGCGGCGCCAAAAAACTTGATGTGCGTTAGGTGTAATATAATTTAGGTGTATATTTTAAGCCCTTTTTACACTTTTTAGCCAAGTTTTAAATTTATAAACACAATATTCACTAACACTAAACACATATATGGGCAAACCCATCGTGGACGTAGTATAGTGTTGGTAAGATACCGAGGTCGTCCAAGGACACAAGAGCTTTTAGTGCCAGTTTATCCTCAACGTCTAATCAACTCAAAATGTTAGAAAAAGATTTTTAAACTACAAAAATAAAACTAACTAAAATGCTGAAACAGAAAATAAAAGTAAAAACAGATAGACAAGATGAATCACTTGGATCCGACTCGTGTGTAGTGTAACCTTTGATTATTTTCGCACTTTTGCACTTGTTTAAGAGATTATCTTAGTTATTGTAGTAGGCCCCTCTTTTGAAGATGACGTTACCCTCAACCCAGTAGTTTGAGTCAGCAAGGATACAATCCTAAAGGGTCATATTATTGAAAGATAATTAATTAAGTTATTAATGCATAATGTGGTAGGCCTCTCTTTTGAAGGTGACGTTACCCTCGGCTAAGTAGTCTGAGTCAGCAGGGATACAGTCCTAAGTAGCCAGGTTAAAGTTTTAATAGTAGTTTAACTTATGAGGGGATCAAAGAGTTTGAACCCCCGTCATCCAATACCATTTGGTATTGAAGGACGTCCTACTAAATTTGACCCAGGTCCTTTGCAAGATCTATACGCTGAGCAATGACAAGACTCTTACCAAACCGTTCCCTTAACCCCCGACCAGGTAGCCAACATACCTCCATATAGACCGTGGAGATATGAATGGTGAAAATGTTTTATTTTATATAGACAGTAAAATAATGCCAAGACACCACGAACAAACAATAAGGAAGAATCACCTTCAACATAAGAAACTAGTATTTAAAGTCATTAATACAAAACCAATTAAAAAGTGCAAAAGATTAAAAATAAAAAGTATTACACTAAACACTTGTCTTCACCAAGTGATGTAAGAGACTTAGGCAAACATGGCCTTTGATTGTCAAGAACTCATACGATCAATCTTGGATCCCGAGACGACTCACACACTCTATGATGGACAATGGATGATGGTGGTGGATGATGGTGTTGTGATGGTGGTGGGTGGTGGGTGAAGTGTGAGAGAGGTGGTGTGCCAAAGGATGAGTTGCAAGAGCTCCAAGCACTCCTATTTATAGGCTGAACAGAAGCCTGGGCACGGCCTCGTGTCCATTGGGCACGGCCCCGTGTCCATCCGACTCTCTCTCTTCATTAATTGCAATTCGCAATTTCATTAAATGCGTCTGCAACAGCTGACCACGCTCCCGTGTCCGCTGAGCACGGCCCCGTGGTGGGCAGTAGAAGCTTCTATCACTCTGTCTTTTCTGCTGACACTTGAGCACGCCCCCGTGCTCACGGAGCACGGGGCGTGTTCAGTCTTCTGTCTTCTTGTTTTGCTTTGGGAAGATGCTGTCGGGAGGTCGGGCATGCCACGTTTGTTCCATTTCTTATATTTATGTTAGATTTAGCTGTATTTTTGCTTTTTTTGTTCATTTGAGCTCATTTAATCCTGAAAATACAAAAGGAAGACAAAAGCACACTTTTTCCAACATTAGTACTAAAAAAGGGTTAGTTTTAGGCCACAATTGATGTAATTTATATGTTGCATTTTGTGCACATCACAAACCATAACCACACTCCAATGGGAACTGGATAAAAGAAAATAAGCTGAATCAATATATCTGATTTAAAACAAATTGTTTTTGAATGTAAATATCTTAGAAAAACTTACTTTTCATGAATTGGGATAACAATATATTCTTTCTGAAAAATATCGTCTCTATGTCACCACCTTCTAAAGTTGTCGAACGAATTTTTAGCAATTCTCTATTCAAGTTTTAACCAAGAAAACCATAACTGTTTATATTTAAGAATTATTAAAAATATAGATAAAACCTTGGGTGATAGAACATCTTTTAACTTCGTGTAAAAAATGTGTTGAAGAAGTGATAATCACTTATTGCTCCATTTGTTGGAGATGCATTCTACTCTAAATATCTGGCCAAAACACATACTAAGGTAAAAGTTCATCAAAATCAATTAAACACATACCGAAGCTAAAAGAAAAAACAATTAAAAACATACTGAATGTAAAAGTTTATAAGGTTATCGTTCAACCACTTTCCAGGATTGAGCTTCTTAATATCACTATCAGAAATATGATCATCACTGCAAAAAAGATATGAGAGACCAATTATGTTCAGTTAAAACTGTCAGAGAAAGTCATGCACTCTCACAAAATAAAAGAAAAAGCAAGACTAACCTAGATAGGTCACTTCTACTCGCTCCACTAGTAGAAGCTGCCCCAACATTCCGAGTAGAATCAGCAATCGTATTCTTACATTTCTCGTTAAGTGCATCAAGTTCCAAAAGTAACTGCAGCTCTACTTTTTCTGGTTAAACCTTGATAAGATCAGATATATACTTCAGGGCTTTACAAATCTTATCCGCTAAGTAGTTCTTCCTTTTTCTTTCTGTAGCATGGTCAACCTGTAAGTAGGGGGAATCAGTTAAAAAGATCAAAAAAGTCATAATACTAATAACCATAATAAAATACGGCACACATTTTCACTAACCAATCCAGTTCTGGTGGAACTTTTCAATTGCTTCTTTACTAATCTCAGAAACGTTCGACCCTTCCATAAAGTCTGTCTTCTTCATACAATATAATTGTAAAAATAGGACACAACCCCCTAAGTTCTTCTCTACCCATTTCCCTTTAGCAAATGTTTGAATGTCGTGCTTTAGACCATTCATAGCAACACTTACCCACGGCTGGTCATGAAGACTATTAACATTCTTCACGTACCCCAAAAATTTCTTTCCTAATTTACCCGCCGGGGTATGCCAAACAATATAATGCAATGTTATTAATGTAAAAGTTTGCTTAATAGCATTGTCTTCAACACCATTCTTGAGTTCTTCCTCAACCTTCTTAATATCAATATTTTTGCACTTCGGAAAAAAAGGATGAACTCAAGTACAAATATATTGATATTAAGAAGGTTGGGGAAGAACTCAAGAATGCTGTTGAAGACAATGCTATTAAGCAAACTTTTGCGTTAATAGCATTTCATTATATTGTTTATCCTGCACCAGCGGGTAAATTAGGAAAGAAATTTTTGGGGTACGTGAAGAATGTTAATAGTCTTCATGACCTGCCGTGGGCAAGTGTTGCTATGAATGGTCTAAAACACGACATTCAAACTTTTGTTAAAGGGAAAGGGGTAGAGAAGAACTTAGGGGGTTGTGTCCTATTTTTACAATTATATTGTATGAAGCTGACAGACGTTTTATAGAAGGCCTGAACGTTTATGAGATCAGTAAAGAAGCGATTGAAAAGTTCCACCAGAACTGGATGGTTAGTGAAAATGTGTGCCGTATTTTATTATGTTTATTAGTATTACGACTTTTGTGATCTTTTTAATTGATTTCCCCCTACTTACAGGTTGACCATGATACGGAAAGAAAAAGGAAGAACTACTTGGCGGATAAGATTTCTAAAGACCTGAAGTATATATCTGATCTTATCAAGGTTCAACTAGAAAAAGTAGAGTTTCAGTTACTTTTGGAACTTGATGCACTTGACGAGAAATGTAAGAATACGATTGCTGATTCTACTCAGATAAATCAGAACCAATTCTCCTTCATTTGGATTCATATAATACCCATAATTCAACTCAAATTTTTGATAATATTAGAAGGTTACACAAAAATAAGCCAAATGATTATTATATCGTGTTGAAAAGATTAAAGTGTAACCGATTTAAATATTTGTTTTAGGTTCATGGAGGAAGAAGTAAATCATGGAGTCAATAAGGTTGAAGGAGTCAGAATCGAGGTCTGTCACACCCCGATATTTCCACGTATTACCGGTGGGCCCGGTGGGGAGTATCGTGACGTAGTTGATATCATCATAGTCAAACAACACAATTTAAATGCACAGCGGAAGCAAAAGATGAATCACATTACAAACCGAATAATTAGTAATATCAAAGTATCACAACGGACTGTAATGGATCCACAGGCGGATCGAAAGATAAAACGATATTTGTTCAACAGACTTTAACATCTAAAGCTTGCAAGACTTGAGTAATGATGCCAGGAGTAGCCAGCCTATTTCGTCTAATACCTGCACTTAGTCTTTTTGGAAAATACGTCAGTTTACACTGGTAAATACAATTTAACTGACTCATTTTGAAAAGAGTTCAAGAAAATTAGTTTGGATGCACAAGGCACAAAATCTTTTATAACTTGGGACAATTATTTAAAAATAATCTTGTATACAGTTTTACTTATTTGTCGTCCATTAGTACCGGTTAGAAGAGCCGGTAAAATTAATTGACACGCCACAGGTATAATGCCCACAAGGTTGATTCCTTTAAGTGGATTACCAGTTTTTACATATGCAACTGTCAGGTGTATGCCTACACCCCGTGCTTAGGTCGTGGCCATTTCTTTGAATGATGCCAAGGATATCCGGGACATGGTCATTTAACCCCCAAAGGCCATACACCAAATAATACAGATTAAAACAGGTTATGTAAATGCATTAATCACAATACGATTTAAATGACTACACACCCGACCAGGCGGTATTTTTATAATACCGTATCCCAAGCCCGTACAGGGAAAATAAGTTAAAAGTATTTACCTAAGAAAGTAATAATCACAAATAGCAAGTGCACGTAGCTTTTACCGGGCTCCTAATCTGGAACGAAGGCTTAATAACCTATTAGATTCCTAACGGGTCTTTAATTAAGCCTAAACTTAGACCGGTTAGTTTTAAAAGGAGATACGGTTCAAAACGCATGATTAAGCGAAGACCGGATTAGAATGTGGTTTAGACCCGACAAGCTTGGATACTTGTTTAAAATAGGTAAACTAAACACATTCTAGATTTTGAGATAAAAATGATAAGGTTTGACCCGTTTCGGCTATTTTATGGAAACTAGTTACATAAACCGATCCGAACGCGAAAAGTGCGTAACGGGTAACCCAAAGAGTCAAGAACAGGTTTCCTAAGTTAATATGCCTTAAATATGTTGTGATATCAGTAGGATACCTTCCATTATGCCCAAAATGAATTTAAACTCAAATTATGCCCTGTAGGGGTATTTTGGTCATTTTAAAGCTCATAAAAGAGATTATGTATAAATCTGAGTTTCAGGTCTGATATAATCAGTAAAAATATTTATTGTTATAAGTCATAACAGTAGGGTATTACATATATGTGTAATTTATCATTTATAACCAAATTAGGCACCTTAGGGGCATTTTGGTAAATTCACATAAGCTTAAAAGGTCAATTCTGGAAATCTGAGTTTAAAACTTTTGTTTACTGTTAAAGTATAAAAATTTACTAAAAGTATCAGTAGGTATCCAATCTTATATGTTAAAAATAGTTTTAACTTATATTATGCGTTAAAAATGCTTACAAAGGCGATTTTAAGTGATTTCCGGGTTTTATAAGAAAAGCTGATATATTTATTATTCCAGAAAGCTTAAAATACTTTATTTATTATATAAAATCAGTAGCAAAAGGTTTGGTGTCAAAATGTTTTGTAAAACTCATTTTATAGGCCAAAAGGGCAAAACCGACAATTACTGAATAAAGCTTAGAACCCTATGTTATGCTCAGCTTAAAAATAAATAAAAATCTTCAAAAATCCCAAAATATTATTTCATATCAGTAGGTAAAAATTTTGGTATAAAAATTTGGGTTTAAATAGGCTATATGCTACTTATGCCGTTTAATTAATAAAAAGCTTTCTAATTACGCTATTGAGCATAACTCCTAATCTAGACCTCAAACTGATGTGAAAATTTAGGAACATGTTTATATTTTAGTAATAAAGGTCTCTATTCTTTCACATTTTCAAAAATATAGTTTTAAGGTCAAATGGGCATAATGGTCAACAATTAAGCATATAACGGAAACATGCAAATGAATTAGATAACTATTGAACCAAGTTGTATAATCACATAGGGTTATACTAACATGTAACGTGGTCCTAATTAAGCTCTAAGGCATTTCTAAACTATGCTCTAATGGGCCAGAACTGAAAGTCAAAGTAAATGTCCACTTACGCGACTTTCGGTTCCAAACCGAGCTTAAACTGAAAATTGTCGGGTTAAACATGTTTAGACATGTTCTTACATTAATTACCAAGTTATAAGAGTGATAAAAACAGGTTGCATGGCTTCTACATTGCTAATTATGTATTTATTTGAAAATAAGCTTTCTGTTGACTTTTTATAATTAGCTTTGACCCGACAATTGACTTACTTAGAGTGGGAATCAGAGGGTGCCCTTTTAAGAGTTTATTACCCACATAATTACCAACTCATAGGTACTTTCAATTTGAAATTTGACTGGACAAATTGTGAATAATCACGAAGTCAAACCTTAATTACGACGGTTTGACTTTAGGCTAATTAACTAAGTAAAACTGAATTAAGAAGGGTTAAGGAAGCTTACAATAGTCCTATGCACAACTAATGGCTTCTAGAAATTGGCCTTGAGCTCCAGGAACCTCCAGAAAGTGAGTTATGAAAGTTTTCAAATGAATGTCCAATGTTTGCAACTAAGAGCTTCTATATATATTGGTTTTAATCACATAGGATCAAGCCAAGCAAGTCTATGGTTGCTACCAGATGTTTACAGGTGCCCCTATTGCATGAAATACCATTGGGGCAACCCCTGGTATGTAAAACAAGCTTCATAAGTTGGTTAACAGGCCTGAACTGGCAGCTGTGCATGATTTCTGTCGCTGGCAGTCCCAGGCGGCCCGCGTAAGAGTCCCTAGGGGGCTTACGCGGCCTGTATGGCTCCCCAGCACAAGTTAAACAAGTTTCAGCTATTTGCAATTTGGCCCCTGATCCTTATAAACGTGGTTTTAAGTTTATTTCTTGCATTTTCAACCCTCTAACTTGATTTTTAAGGGCTCCAAGACATAACCAAACATCGTTAAGTCCTCGGTTAACTTTATGATCACTCGAAAAGTCATAAATTTCAACGTTGATGCTTTTAACCCCTTGTATACGAATGTTATCATAACTTTCTCATACTTTATTGAAACCTTGTGAAATTTTTATCACGTATTCTAGTGAGCATAATTAATTGTTATAAAGCTTCGAGTTCGCTAAAAGGTCACTCACAGGTATACTTTAAACATGTTGACACATTTAACCCCTATAGTTTGTAATCTCTCACTTTCTTCCACAATTAGCTTCGTATGATCTATAATTCATTCGTTTAAGGATATAAACATCATGTAGGGTTATTGTAAAGTATATTTATCCATTGTTGACACTTTGAATCCTTTTACACACGTAGATTCTTCGTTTGTCAACTTTAGTCCTTCTAAATAAATTCTTTGCACGTTTAAAGTCCATGACACGTGTCGATATTATATTGGACATGAATTTTCGAGGTGTTACATCCTCACCCCCTTAAAAGAAATCTCGACCTCGAGATTTACTGTAACAAATGAGGGTACTTTTCTTTCATTGTGGACTCTACCTCCCAAGTGTACTCGGGACCTCTGCGGGATCCCATTTGACTTTCACAATTGGCACTTGCTTCCTTTGAAGCTTCTTAACCTGTCGATCCTCGATCGACAAAGGTTTTTCCACAAATTTCAAGCTCTCATCTATGTGCACATCCATATGTGGTATGACTAGCGATTCATCAGCTAGACATTTCTTCAGATTGCAGATGTGGAATACATTATGAATACCACTGAGCTCTTCCGGTAAGTTTAACTTATAATCCACTGTTCCTACACATTCGATGATCTCGAATGATCCTATATACCTTGGGCTTAACTTACCTTTCTTACCAAATCGCATCACTCTCTTCCAAGGTGATACTTTAAGCAGAACTTTATCACCTACCTCGAACTTTAGAGGTTTACGCCTTTTATCTTCATAGCTTTTCTGCCTATCTCTGGCAGCTTTGAGACGATCTCTAATCTGCACAATCTTGTCTGTCATCTCCAGGACTATCTCAGGTCCTGTTAGTTGGATATCACCAACTTCCGCCCAACAAACGGGCATTCTGCACTTTCTTCCATATAGGGCTTCAAATGGTGCAACTTGAATACTGGAGTGATAACTATTATTGTATGAAAATTCGTTCAATGGAAGATGATTATCCCAACTTCCACCTAGATCAATTACACAAGCTCTTAACATATCATCCAGTGTTTGAATTGTTCGCTCACTTTGACCATCCGTTTGCGGATGATATGCAGTGCTGAAGTTCAGTTGGGTGCCTAGGGATTGCTGAAAGCTTTTCCAGAAATGGGATGTATACCTCGTATCCCTATCAGAAATAATAGATACTGGCACCCCATGGAGAGATACAATCCCATCCATGTACAGCTGAGCTAACTTATCTAAGCTGTGTGTTTCCTTAATTGGTAGGAAGTGGGCTGACTTAGTCAATCTATCCACTATAATTCAAATAGAATCATTCCCTTTCTTCGTCTTTGGTAACTTGGTGATAAAATCCATTGTCACCATTTCCCATTTCCAGGTGGGAAGTCCAGGCTGTTGTAGCAAATCTGACGGCTTTTGGTGCTCAGCTTTAACTTGTGCGCACGTCAAAAATTTGGCTACATAGGTAGCTATAGACTTCTTCAAGCCTATCCACCAATAGTTTGCCTTCAGCTCCTGGTACATCTTATCAGCTCCAGGATGAACAAAATATTTAGAACTGTGGGCTTCCTAGAGGATAACATCTCGAAGTCCTCCATAAACTGGAACCCATATCCGTCCATTAATCTCAGTATTCCGTCCTTGCCATAGGATAACCGTTCTTCAGTTACTCCTAGCTTTTCATCAGGATAGTTAGCTTCTAGAACAGCTTCCTTCTGCGTAGCTAACAACCCTTCATTCAAACTATTCTTTAATTCAATGCTCTTGGCATTGATTCTTATAGGCTTCACCCTTTTCTTTCTACTTAAGGCATCGACGACTACATTCGCCTTGCCTGGATGGTATCGTATTTCACAGTCATAATCATTTCAAGTTTCCATCCACCGTCGCTGCCTCATATTTAAGTCCTTCTGATTAAACAAGTGTTGAAGGCTTTTGTGATCCGAATAGATCACGCACTTGGTTCCACACAAATAATGTCTCCACAGTTTTAGTGCAAATACAACGGCACCCAACTCCAAATCATGGGTGGTGTAATTCTTCTCATGCACCTTTAACTGACGTGAAGCATAGGCAATAACTTTTCCTTTCTGCATAAGCACACATCCCATCCCTGGGTGTGATGCATCACAATATACCACAAATTCATCAACTCCATCAGGCAACGTCAATACAGGAGCAGTGCTCAACTTCTGCTTCAGAATATCGAAAGATACTTGTTGTTTTGGCCCCCAATCGAACTTGCTATTCTTGCGAGTTAGTAAAGTCAGGGGTGCTGCAATTCTCGAGAAGTTTTCAATAAATCGTCTATAGTATCCTTCCAGTCCTAGAAAGCTGCGAATCTCCGTAGGCGTCTTTGGCTCTTGCCAGTTCATAATAGCTTCAATCTTAGCGGGATCCACTTGGATACCACGCTCACTAACAACATGTCCAAGAAATTGGACTTCACGGAGCCAAAACTCACACTTCGAAAACCTGGCATAGAGCTTTTCTTGTCGAAGCAGTTTCAGAATGCAACGGAGGTGCTTCTCATGGTCAACTTGACTTTTCGAGTAAATGAGGATGTCGTTGATGAAGACGATGATAAATTTATCTAGGTAAGGCTTGCAGACGCGATTCATGAGATCCATGAATGCTGCAGGTGCATTAGTGAGCCCAAAAGGCATCACTAAGAACTCGTAATGACCATAGCGAGTCCTAAATGCAGTCTTGTGTACATCTTCATCTTTATCCTTCAGTTGATGATAGCCTGACCTCAAATCGATCTTAGAAAAGTAGCTTGCCCCTTGCAATTGATTGAACAGATCGTCGATCCTGGGCAATGGATACCTATTCTTGATAGTGACTTTGTTGAGCTCATGATAATCGATGCATAGACGCATCGACCCATCCTTCTTCTTTACAAACAGGATTGGCGCTCCGCAAGGGGACGAACTAGGTCTAATAAAACCTTTGGCTAGCAAATCATCTAGTTGTGTCCTCAACTCTTTCATTTCCGTTGGTGCTAGCCTATAAGGCGCTCTTGCGACAGGTGCTGCTCCAGGGATGATGTCAATTCTAAATTCTACTTGTCTATCTAGTGGTAAACCAGGTAGTTCTTCAGGGAAAACTTCTGGGTACTCAGAAATGATCGGGATGTCTTCAACCTTGGGCTTCTGCTCATCAGTAGTCACCTGTGCCATATAAATGACACAACCATTCTTCAGACACCTAGATGCCTTGAGCATAGACACTTGCTCAGGCAACCCATACTGGGTATCTCCCTGAATGGTAAGTGGCTCACCAGACGGAGTCTTGATCACCACTTGCTTCTTGTTGCAAACAATCTGGGCTTGGTTATGGGACAACCAGTCCATGCCTATAACTATGTCAAAACCGGCTAACTTCAAGGGAAGCAAGGATAACAGAAAGGAGTGGTTCCTAATGGATATAACAGATCCATCTAACACAGTTGAGGCTGTTTCTAAGGTACCATCAGCTAATTCTACCTCATATTTCACGCTTAAGGTTTTAACAGGTAAATTCAGCAACTTACAAAACTTATTATCTACAAATGATTTATCAGCTCCTGAATCAAATAACACCCTTGCATAAATATCATTTATAAGGAAGGTACATGTTATCACATTATCGTCCTGGACAGCTTCTCGTGCATCCATTCGGAAGACCCTTGTATTGGTCTTCTTGGCTTCCTTAGGCTTTTTGGCATATTTAGGGCAATTGGTCTTGATGTGCCCTTTTTCATTGCAGTTGTAGCATGTAGCATCTTTAATCTTCTTGCAGTCTACTGTCTTGTGCTCCTTAGACTTGCATAATCCACATGCAGATGGTCCTGACTGAGACTTGGACTCAAGCCTGCATTTCCCAAAGTGACGTTACTTGCAAGTCTTGCACTTTGGCTTCTCCTCTGTTTGCTGACTACCCTTGTTTGACCCAGAATTTTTCTTGAAGTCAGTGTTACCCATATGTTTCTTCTCAGATCTTCATAACTTATCATCCTCACGCTTTCTCTTACCTTCCTCCGAACTCTTAAGCGATCTCAGCCTGACCGCATCCAAAGTAAGAGACAGAGATAGATCAGCTGCTGATCTAAAAGTAGCAGGTCTGGACACCTTAATACTGGCCTTGATTTCTAGGGCTAAACCCCTAATGAAACGAGTAATGCTTTTGGGTTCCGGGGTTACCAGATATGGAACCAGTCTAGACAGGGTATTGAAACTGGTGAGGTAAGCCTGGCAATCTAAATTCTTCATCACCAATGATAAGAAATCTGATTCAATCCTTTCAACCTCGTGCTAAGGGCAGTAATTCTCTTTGATGAGAGCAACAAAGTGATCCCATGTCAGATTGTATAGTGGGATCTTTCTAGCAGCTTGAATGAGAGACTTCCACTTTGCTAGTGCCACTCCCTTGAATGATTGGGATACATACTTCACTACATCCCTTTCGGCACAACCGCTAATATCAACCACTGTATCCATTTCATCCAACCATGTCATACAGTCAATCGCTCCTTTCTCCCCTGTGAAATCTCGGGGTTTGTAGGAGACAAAATATTTATAAGTACAGGACTTGGTATACTATCCTTTTGGATGGAACACTGTGTTGATTCGAGGAATGTTGAACATCCTCTTTTTTGGGCTCATCCTTCTGAGAGGGTGGCTTACTGTGTGCCTCAGATTGAATCTTAGGTTTGGAATGCGGTGCGGATAGGGTCCTGCTTCGAGTCCCGCTAGATTCATTAAACTGCCGCTCCATAGCTTTTGTAACAGCGTTATCTATTAATGCTTGCAGTTCAGCACCGGTCACATGTATCCTAGTATTCTCATGGTTTTCCACTGGATGATTGTTTACTTCTTCCGACTTAGCCATGTAGCTTTAATTGCTACATAAGAATAATGACAAGGGTTTATTTAGAAGCTTATACAACACTATCGTTCTTGACGATTTATTAAACATGGTTTTTAATAACCATTTTTGGTTAATTTGTTAAGTATATATATATATATATATATATATTCAGGATCTTTATTAAGATCCCTGGTTGTAATTAAATAATAGCACAAAAGGTTAAGTCACATGGATAAATTTAATTTATAAGCCAGCATTTGATAGAATCGAGGCATTAAGGCTTGAATCAAAGTTCATTACCTTTTCTTGACAGGGACTCGTGGACCACCATTGTCTTTAGTCTCAAAGGACGGTAATTATGGCCCGTAGGCACTTCATCCTTACGGGATGATTATATAAATAAGGAGGGAATTGGAATAATCCAATTTAAAGATGACTTATGTGATTTTATCGAATCACATCTTGCCAAGAATGTTAACATGTTTACAGATCTTAACAAGGATTTGAATCTTTTAAATAGGTTTTACCATCTTGGCCATGTCTAGGATGACATGTGGCTAGGTTTTACCTTTAAGATTCTTTTTAATTTTTAACGCAGAACAATCCTAAATTGAGATGTTAATAAGGATCTGAATCTAATTGTGGAACTGCCATCTTGGCCCTGTCTTAAGATGACACATGGCTAGGTCTTGTCCTTTTTAGATTTTGTCATTTTATTATAATGATAGATCTTATATAAAGGAATGTTATTTTTCATTTATTTCATATTTTAAGTTTATGCATATAATTAAAAATAAAAATTTAAATTAAACATTCCACTATAAAAATTAAACAAGTACAGATTTTCCCTAAACGGGACTTCTAAAAGAAATAACATGCCCACACAGGGGCTAAACAAACAAACATACCCACGCAGGGGTCAAACAGAAAGACATGCCCACGCAGGGGCTGAATAAAGAAACAGAAGTCCACGCAGGGACTGAATATAGAAACAAATGTCCACGCAGGGACTTGATTACAACATAAATAAATAAATAAATAAATAAGGATTTTCAAAAATCCCTCCCATTGATCTTCCCCTTGATTAGGCTTGCCAAACCTTTGAAGAATCCACGGTTGTTTCTGCGCTCTGCTTGAACTTCCCGCTCTACCCGACTCAACCTATCGAGAACCTCCTGTTGTCGTTCTGGTGGTATCAATTGCGGCTGCGGCGGCTGCTGATGTAGAGGTTGAGGAGGTGGCGGTTGTTGGTACCCATAAGCTGGGTATCCAACTCCCTAGGGAGCTCCATAAGGCCCCTCAGGGTGGAGAGCATTGTAGTCCCACGCTGCTTGGTATGGATCAACCTCTGCATAATTGTAGTTGGTGTGGGCCGGTTGCTCAAAGGGATTATACGCCGCTGAGCCGGCGTATGCAGGAATTGGGTTACCAAAACCCAACGGTGGTGGCGCGACAGGCGCAGAGTCTACTTCCGAGACGGGGTTTGAAGGCCCACCCATCTGCGGGTCTTCATGGAGTGGCGGGTAGTGGCTGCCACTTGAAGGTTGACGGGTGCTGATACGTACTCCTCCTCGCACGGACATTCGTGCATTTGATCTTTGTCGCCTCGGTGGCTCCGGTGGCGGCTGCTGAACTGGTGGTGCTGGCGTTGGGGTGACCGCGACAAAACGAGAATCCTCGGAGGGATCCTCCTGCTGCTGCTGGTGAGGCGAAGAGTGGTACGAAGGGGTGAACACCCAATCATACTGGGTGAATCTCGCCTGGTAACTGTCCGGACCACGGTAAGGTGATCCATGGAAAGATGACCCATCAGAGATCTCGATGGGGTGGTTAGGGGTCCTGGTTGGAGGCTCGGCGGGATCCGTGTCTTCGTCCATGTCCATCGCATGGTCGCCTGAAAAGTGGTCTTCAGGTCCTAGTGGGTTAAAGCCTACTGGTTCTTCAATGTAGTTTGCCGGGTTGAACCGGCTTTGGAAGATAGGTGTCGGGTCGTTAAAGGAATAGTGAGAGTTGGACCGCTGGAGAGGTATAAAAGAAGGTTGTGGGTTATGGGGCTCATTTTCAGATTGAGGCCCGAAAGAGTGGTGATAAGTTGGTGACGAACTTAGCGAGACGGATCGCCTCGCTGGCTCTATATACGTCCTCCAATGCTCCTGAGGACTGGTACTCATTGTGATTGATGGGGTTCTTCTATGTGACGGCCCGACTTCGTGGTCATGCCTAGTGATGGGACCCTTGCCTCTTCCCCTTCTAAATCTCGGTGGCATGATTAATCCTGCCAATCTAAACAAAGATAACAACAAGGAAAATATATAAAGGACAAGAATAAAACAAATCAGGATTTGTCCTAAGTTCTTTGTCTAGACTCGAAAATTGAGGAATGTGCAATTGTGTAACTGAGATTAAACACAAAAGGCTAGTGTTTAATTCACTCAGTGTTGGCTCTGATAACAATCTGTCACACCCCGATATTTCCACGTACTACCGGTGGGCCCGGTGGGGAGTATCGTGACGTAGTTGATATCATCATAGTCAAACAACACAATTTAAATGCACAACGGAAGCAAAAGATGAATCACATTACAAACCGAATAATTAGTAATATCAAAGTATCACAACGGACTGTAATGGATCCACAGGCGGATCGAAAGATAAAAAGATATTTGTTCAGCAGAGTTTAACATCTAAAGCTTGCAAGACTTGAGTTATGATGCCAGGAGTAGCCAGCCTATATCGTCTAGTACCTACACTTAGCCCTTTTGGAAAATACGTCAGTTTACACTGGTAAATACAATTTAACTGACTCATTTTGAAAAGAGTTTAAGAAAATTAGTTTGGATGCACAAGGCACAAAATCTTTTATAACTTGGGACAATTATTTAAAAATAATCTTGTATACAATTTTACTTATTTGTCGTCCATTAGTACCGGTTAGAAGAGCCGGTTAAGATTAATTGACACGCCATAGGTATAATGCCCACAAGGTTGATTCCTTTAAGTGGATTACCTTTTTTTACATATGCAACTGTCAGGTGTATGCCTACACCCCTTGCTTAGGTCGTGGCCATTTCTTTGAATGATGCCAAGGATATCCGGGACATGGTCATTTAACCCCCAAAGGCCATACACCAAATAATACATATTAAAACAGGTTATGTAAATGCATTAATCACAATACGATTTAAATGACTACACACCCGACCAAGCGGTATTTTTATAATACCGTATCCCAAGCCCGTATAGGGAAAATAAGTTAAAAGTATTTACCTGAGCAAGTAATAATCACAAATAGCAAGTGCACGTAGCTTTTACCGGGCTCGTAATCTGGAACGAAGGTTTAATAACCTATTAGATTCCTAACGGGTCTTTAATTAAGCCTAAACTTAGACCGGTTAGTTTTAAAAGAAGATACGGTTCAAAACGCATGATTAAGCGAAGACCAGATTAGAATGTGGTTTAGACCCGACAAGCTTGGATATTTGTTTAATATGGGTAAACTAAACACATTCTGGATTTTGAGATAAAAATGATAAGGTTTGACCCGTTTCGGCTATTTTATGCAAACTAGTTACATAAACCGATCCGAACACGAAAAGTGCGTAACGGGTAACCCAAAGAGTCAAGAACAGGTTTCCTAAGTTAATATGCCTTAAATATGTTGTGATATCAGTAGGATACCTTCCATTATGCCCAAAATGAATTTAAACTCAAATTATGCCCCGTAGGGGTATTTTGGTCATTTTAAAGCTCATAAAAGAGATTATTTATAAATCTGAGTTTCAGGTCTAATATAATCAGTAAAAATATTTATTTTTATAAGTCATAACAATAGGGTATTACATATATGTGAAATTTATCATTTATAACCAAACTAGGCACCTTAGGGGCATTTTGGTAAATTCACATAAGCTTAAAAGGTCAAATCTGGAAATCTAAGTTTAAAAATTTTGCTTACTGTTAAAGTATAAAAATTTACTAAAAATATCAGTAGGTATCCAACCTTACATGTTCAAAATAGTTTTAACTTATACTATACGTTAAAAATGCTTAAAAAGGCGATTTTAAGTTATTTCCGGGTTTTATAAGAAAAGCTGATATTTTTATTATTCCAGAAAGCTTAAAATACTTTATTTATTACATAAAATCAGTAGCAAAAGGTTTGGTGTCAAAATGTTTTGTAAAACTCATTTTATAGGCCAAAAGGGCAAAACCGACAATTACTGAATAAAGCTTAGAACCCTATGTTATGCTCAGCTTAAAAATAAATAAAAATCTTCAAAAATACCAATATATTATTTCATATCAGTAGGTAAAAAGCTTGGTAAAAAAATTTGGGTTTAAATAGACCTCAAACTGATGTGAAAATTTAGGGACATGTTTATATTTCAGTAATGAAGGTCTCTATTCTTTGACATTTTAAAAAATATAGTTTTAAGGTCAAATGGGCATAATGGTCAACAATTAAGCATATAACGGAAACATGCAAATGAATTAGATAACTATTGAACCAAGTTGTATAATCACAGATGGTTATACTAACATGTAACCTAGTCCTAATTAAGCTCTAAGGCATTTCTAAACTATGCTCTAATGGGTCAGAACTGAAAGTCAAAGTAAATGTCCACTTATGCGACTTTCGGTTCCAAACCGAGCTTAAACTGAAAATTGTCGGGTTGAACATGTTTAGACATGTTCTTACATTAATTACCAAGTTATAAGAGTGATAAAACAGGTTGCATGGCTTCTACATTGCTAATTATGTATTTATTTGAAAATAAGCTTTCTGTTGACTTTTTATAATTAGCTTTGACCCGACAATTGACCTACTTAGAGTGAGAATCAGAGGGTGCCCTTTTAAGGGTTTATTGCCCACATAATTACCAACTCATAGGTACTTTCAATTTGAAATTTGACTGGACAAATTGTGAATAATCACGAAGTCAAACCTTAATTACGACGGTTTGACTTTAGGCTAATTAACTAAGTAAAACTGAATTAAGAATTGTTAAGGAAGCTTACAATAGTCCTATGCACGACTAATGACTTCTAGAAATTGGCCTTGAGCTCCAGGAACGTCCAGAACGTGTGTTATGAAAGTTTTCAAATGAATGTCTAATGTTTGCAACTAAGAGCTTCTATATATATTGGTTTTAATCACATAGGATCATGCCAAGCAAGTCTATGGTTGCTACCAGATGTTTACAGGTGCCCCTATTGCATGAAATACCATTGGGGCAGCCCCTGATATGTAAAACAAGCTTCATAAGTCGGTTAACATGCCTGAACTGGCAGCTGTGCATGATTTCTGTCGCTGGCAGTCCCAGGCGGCTCGCGTAAGAGTCCCCAGGGGGCTTACACAGCCGGTATGGCTCCCCAGCACAAGTTAAACAAGTTTCAGCTATTTGCAATTTGGCCCCTGATCCTTATAAACGTGGTTTTAAGTTTATTTCTTGCATTTTCAACCCTCTAACTTGACTTTTAAGGGCTCCAAGACATAACCAAACATCGTTAAGTCCTCGGTTAACTTTATGATCACCCGAAAAGTCATAAATTTCAACATTGACGCTTTTAACCTCTTGTATACGAATGTTCTCATAACTTTCTCATACGTTATTGAAACCTTGTGAAATTTTTAAACGTATTCTAGTGAGCATAATTAATTTTTACAAAGCTTCGGGTTCGCTAAAAGGTCACTCAGAGGTATACTTTAAACATGTTGACACATTTAACCCCTATAGTTTGTAATCTCTCACTTTCTTCCACAATTAGCTTCGTATGATCCATAATTTATTCGTTTAAGGATATAAACATTGTGTAGGGTTATTGTAAAGTATATTTATCCATTGTTGACACTTTGAATCCTTTTACACACGTAGATTCTTCGTTTGTCAATTTTAGTCCTTCTAAATAAATTCTTTGCATGTTTAAAGTCCATGACACGTGTCGATATTATATTGGACATGAATTTTCGAGGTGTTACAAGGTCTAATACCTAATACACAATTTAAATCGTTGTTTTAGTTTTTGAAACCGAAAAATTAGGTTTTATGTGATTGATTTTTCCCGCCAGGTTCCACAACAACAAAATACTTATGATTGTGGTGTCTATGTTCTTTTGTTTATTGAGCACTTCATTAAACAGGCCCCTAACAGAATGACAAAAGAATTTAAAAAAATGGTACGTGTTGATTGTTGTCTTCCTCTGATATTTTTATTCTGCTGGTCTTTTACGTGATTGATTTTTCCTGCCAGGTTCCACAACAACAAAATATTTCTGATGTGGTGTGTATGTTCTTCTGTTTATTGAGCACTTCATTAAACAGACCCCTAACAGAATGACAGAAGAATTTCAAAAAATGGTACATGTTGATTGTTGTCTTCCTCTGATATTTTTATTCTGCTGGGAAGAAGTGGTTTGAAGATAAAGAAGTTGTTGATTTGAGAAGTAGAATGAAAACCTTAGTCATGAAAGGAAGAGAAAAGCTTGTGGTCTATAAAAGAGATTATAAAAATAAGGGATCAGGTGATACATTTGAGACACCAGAACCAAAGAAGAGGTTTAATCACAATCCTGAATCAGCAATTTCTGACCTTAACAAGAAAGTTTTAAGAAATAGAAAGCTTTGAAATCAGTATAGTCGGTTTGCCTGAAGGTATTACACAGACTGAAAACAATACATTTTGATTGAATTTTATTATTGTTTCAGTAGTCTTTTATTGTTTCTGCTGTTATTGGATCTAAGTCACTTGTACATGTTATGGGTTAAGAAGTGGATGCATAATTGTCGTTTCTTAGTGTATAATGGTTGTTTTTGTTGCTGATATCTGTGGTTGAAGTTGTCATGAGATGCAACGCTGATATGGTGCATAATGTGGTTGAATGTGTTTCTTGGCTGCTATCGTGTAAAGCGCTTTGCTGTATTTATTGTGTTGTGCTTTGGTTAAACTGCTAGAGTCCTGCTGTCATTAATCACCGGCTGGTGTATAATTGGTCTATAGGGGTATTTTGGTAAAAAAAGACTGCTGATTTTAAGATACCGGTCAAAATTAGTAGATTGGGCCTAAATACTGAAGAACTGCTTAATCAAGTTGCTGTTATTCGGATTTATGGATTTCACATGATACCTCCGAGTTTAGCATTCGTTTTTTGGCCTCGAGTTTAGCATTCCTCCGAGTACGCTTGTTTTTGCTTTTCGGGTTTGCTGTTGGTAGGTTCGTTGCTTAGCTATTGGATCCTCCGAGTTAGGCGTTCGGGTTTGGAATTACTGGACTTCGTGTGTCGAAGTTATAAGGGTTCATGCTGTTTCCTGGTTGGTTCTTATGTTGCTTATCTTGTCACTTATGATGTCGTTACTCAAGCATAAAATCCAGTTATTGTCCATGTTTGAAATTGTTACTGGTATGGAGTGGAATGCCCAGCTGTGGTTTACTCAGTTCTGCCATAGCTGGCCTACGTGGTTCTCTCTCAAGCCCAGAAAATGCAATAGCAAGTGGGCCGCTGATAAGAAGGTCTGACCCTATCATGTTCATCTGACTGCAGTTTACTAGTTTATGTGTACCCTTAGCTGGTCTGATCTGTTGAAGGCCCGTTGCTGGATTGTTCGTATAAAGGCCAGTCCCCATTGCCTTTTGATGGGCCTGGTTTATGTTAAGTTGAAGGCCCTAGTCAGGGGTTTGAGTAATGTACTACGTTGGTTGAAGCCCAGGACCAAGTACCTTGGGTCGGATCATGTTGACGGATCCACTTGTGGAACGATAGGTTTAATTTGGATTATAAATCGCCTTATTATTTTGGGTATTTTTGTATAGCTTGTAAAGCTACAAGGCTAGGGTGGATCATGGGCCGAGTATGAGGCTCCTCTTATAGGCTGGCCGATCACTAGGTTGGGTCAGACTATAAAACTAAACATTTATTTATTATCAAGGGAGTTTGGTTTGAGTACGGTTTCAGTTATTAGCATGTTTGACTCTAGTTAGTCAAAGTAAGTGAAAATGAGCTACAAATGATGAACAGATAAGGTGGTTGTCACACCCCGGCCGCGTATAACATGCAACCGCGGCGGAAACGCCGGGGAGTGTTGGGACAGAATTAATTGTTTCACAACTATGGCATATAAAGTTTATACTTTATTTATTAAACACGAGTGTTACATCGTTTCAAAACAGAAAATAAAGTGTTTATAACATAATTAAACTAGTCTATCTTCGTTTTATGTCTCTAAGGCACAGGTCCGCCCTAGTGTCACATTCATCATCCTAAGCGACAGCTCCTGAAAACACATATGAAAGTAGGTACGTCAACATAAAAATGCTTGTGAGATACATAGGTTTTGTGAAAATGGGAGTCATGACTTGAGTTTAAAGAGAACGTTTAATAACAGTCAGTCATGAATCTTGTAAATTGTTTTGTCTTGTAAATCATTTGAAAGACGATAAAACCAGATGATATGTATAGATAAATGTAAGGTTAAACGAATAACCAAGTAAAATGAGTTGAATAAGATAAGTTGTTGGTAAAAATAATGTTTTGTGAAGAATATGTTATTTGTGTAAAATGTAATATGTCTAAACTGAAATGATTTAGATAACGCTACGATATGTAATATTTTACAAACACTTATATATAGGAAGTACCAGCGGCGTATCCACCATGTTTGTATCGTATTACACACGTTTCGTTACTCAATCATTTACCCAAACCAACCACCATGTAAATTGTTGATGTATAAGTTAATTGTCAAGTATTATTGTGTAAACCATATCAAAATGTCTATGTTCAATGTAAACCACCAAATGTGTATATCAATATCAAAATGTTTATGTTTAATGTAGATCATGTAATGTATACCCAAAATATATCATGTATGGTAAGTGAAATATATCAACTAAACCATATGTAAAATGCACAAAAACAAGGTATTGAAGTAAAACATGGTTTAAATCAAAGTTATGTTTTGTGTAACAAATGCATGCTATACTGATACAAATATTTATGCGGTGTTGTGAAAATGCATACATCCAAACCTTGAGACTGTGGCGATAAACTCTTAAACAAATTAAAGGTTTATCTAAGTTATGTATATCGAATTCGGTCATTCCTTCCAATCCAAACAAACCCAGGATTTCAGGAACGGGAGTTTTCAATTCCTATGGTACCACTACCTACTAACGGGCGGCATGATCGGTGTTAATGAATGTACATTGTATAATTTAAACAAACCAAATGTCATACCGAAATGTAGGCATGTGATGAATAATTGTACTAAGTACGCACACAATGGGCATACATAGCATAAAAGTGTAGTGTAAAATGATGTACTAAGTACGCACACAATGGGCATACATAGCATAAAAGTCATGTAAATCAATGTGCTAGCATGCTCAGTCAACATACATAGCAGAAAAGGTAATGTAAAACAATGTGCTTAATATGCTAAGTAAACATATGTAGCAGAATAATGTAACGTAAATCGATGTACTAAGTATGCTAAGTAAACATACATAGCAAAACAATGTAATGTAAATCATGTACTAATCAGTGTACTAAAGAACATAGCAAGTATATGATGTGAAAACAGGGAAGCATGAAAGTAACAAGTAGGCACATGTGTTTCACCCCAAAACAGTTTGGAAAACAGTAAAAGAGGGGTTCAATGTACTCACCTGAGATTGCTTTGAAGTTCTTGTATAACACCCAAATAAAGCTAGAGATCACGGATATCAAACGACACCTAATAGGTAGCTATATTAATATACCGGACCAAAGTTGGAAGGATCGGATAGTATGCGAGTTCGTAAACCAAAAGAGTATGGAGACTCGTGTAATATGGTTTAACAAAGCCTACATACTAAAATGAAACCTAACCTAAGTGCTTACGACCCATTACGACCCGTTTAGGTAGCTTATGCTACCTTAACGCGTCGTTCGCGTAGAACGCGTTTGGAACGCCTAACATCGTGGCCATAAGGTATAACCTCGGAAGGTTATAGCTATGGTCACCTAATGTGTTTGGTCGGATCCTAATGATCGACCAAATGGGTCGGGTTCGAAAGTGTAAGCGATTGTTTAGATCGCTTACCTTACGACCCTATATAAGCACTAAACTAAAAGTGACGAGCTAAGCATGTTAGAACATGCTTAACTAAGTTTAGAAAACAGGTTTGGTATCAAAACAAACGGTTTTGATACCCATGAGTAGTGTGGTTACAAAATACACAAGAATGCGCATTTTGGCCGAAACTACGACTCGTCACTGAGCCTAGATAACGTGGTAATCAGTAGGTATAGTCACTACGGACTATAACCACCGTGATCACGCTCACGTTATAAAGTTCCAACGAACTTTGTGTTGACCATAGGCTGGTCAACGCATAAAGTCAAAGAAAACTTTAACTTTCGGACTTGAAAAACGAATAAAAGAACGAAAGAACACTTACGAAGGGTCCCTGAAAGCTAAACTTGATCCAGGAGCTCAGGTATGAAGCAATAGCATCAACTTAGAGCTCTTTGATCAGTTTTGTGGGTTTTTAACCAAAAGGGGGGGTATTTATAGGAAAAGCAAAACCGTTAGGATCGTTTCTTGAATATCGTACCACGATCACATGCGTACACTTGTCAAAATGTTGTGGTGGCTCATAATGACCCTTATCTCCAGAGTTTGTGAAAGGGCATTGCCCTTTGGAGTGTTTGAAAGGCCAACTTCAGCCAAAAAAACAAGTTTCTGCATCTGCAGGGGCCACGCGGCCCGCGTTAGCATATAGGCAAAACTCAGGCGGGCCGCCTGGCCTTGTCTGATCTGCACAACTTTCAGTAAATGACAGTTTTAGTCCCTGTTGCATGTTTAAGCCATTTCCGACACTTCTAAGGCCCGTAAAGCCAACCTTAAGGCCCTAAAATGATGGCTAAACATTGTGGACATGAAACATGCTCAAAAATATGTCGGATGTTGGTTCGTTTGACCGTACGATCGCGATGTTCGGCTAATTACGACGGAATACACATAAGTGCGAAAAACGATCCAAAATGTGTGACGAAAGGGATTTTTGACAAGCCAAACATTAAAACATAATATTATAATGTTTACATAAATTTTTGGATGTCCGGATGTATTCAGAACGTAAGTTATGCGCGAAAGTGGAAACTTGTGCACTTTTTGACACTTTTAGCCCCTGAATGATCCAAAAGTTTGTTTTAGCATACCAAACCCCTCAAAGCCTATTTCTAAGCTATGTAAAGGATATTTATGGTATGTTTAACTTATAGACATGTTCTGGAATGTTTGTTACAGTTCAAATGGGCATACTTTCACAGTTTGTCAAGTTTAGTCCCTGTAAGCGGATTAACTTGTTTTTGCCATACCAAAGCCTTCAAAACTTATTTCTAAGTTATGTAAAGGTTATTTAAGGTATGTTGAGTATATGTTGATGTTCCGGAGTATTTGTCACATTAAACTGAGTACGTTTACGCACCAGTTTGCATATAATCCTCAAGAAAGCGATGTAGAGTTTAAAATCGAACAAAACTCAAAACATGAAAAATGTAAAACACAACCAAACAAACATTGGGATCAAATAACATTGTATTATTGATAATTGAACTGTTCATAATGATTTTGAGCACAAATGTTACAGTGGTGCACAAGGAACTAAAGAACGTAGAACTAAGTAGGTTATTGAGATTTACTAAACAATATGAGTGATAGAGACGTTTCGCAAGTTTTCCAAAATATTTCCAACCTGGAGATTGAGGAAGGTTCGGCAGAACAACCTGCTGGCTATGAAGCTGACAACGATGAACCCATAGTTTTCCAAGCCCAACCATCGGAGAAAGCATCACCCAAGTAAAGAGGGTGGTTTAACAAAGAGAAAAAAGAAAGGAAAAGGAAAATGAAAAATAAAAATGATGTAGCTACCATCACCCTCAGAGAAGGAACAACCGAAATACATGTAACCAAACCACTGTGGGAACAGCCCAAATACCATCACCCGGAAAACGTCCCTCAATTCCTTGTACCTACTCCACCACCTAACCAATCCCAGATCCAATGGAGCATAAGAACCAGCCAGGAAACAACATGAACCCTTATAACTTCGACACACGAAGTCCAATAATTCCAAACCCGAATGCCTAACTTGGAGGATCCAGTAGCTAAGCAACGAACCTAGCAACAGCAAACCCGAAAAGCAGAAACAAGCCAGTCACGTACTGGAACGCCAGACTTGGAAACAAATCCTGAGGCCAAACACGGATGCAGGACACAAGGAGACAAAATAGCAAACCTGAGGCCAAAAAATGAATGCTAACCTCGGAGGTATTATGCGGAATCCATAAACCCGGATAACAACAACTTGATTAAACAGTTCTTCAGTATTTAGGCCCAATCTATTAAATTTGATTGGTATCTTAAAATCAGCAGCCATTTTTTTTACCAAAATACCCCTATAGACCATTTATACACCAGCCGGTGATTAATGACAGCAGCACTGCAGCAGTTTAACCAAAGCACAGCACAATAAATGCAGCAAAGCGCTTTACATGATAACAACCAAGAAATAAGAATAAGAACCACATTATGAACCATATCAGCGTTCCATCTCATGACAACTTCAACCACATATATCAGTAACAAAATACAACCATTATACACTAAGAAACGACACTTATGCATCCACTTCTTAACCCATAACATGTACAAGTGACTTAGATCCAATAACAGCAGAAACAATAGAAGACCACTGAAACAATATTAAAATTCAATAAAAATGTATTGTTTTCAGCCTGTGTAAATACCTTCAGACAAACCGACTATACCGATTTCAAAGCTTTCTATTTCTTAAGACTTTCTTGTTAAAGTCAGAAATTGCTGATTCAGGATTGCGATTAAGGCGGCACAATTCTTTATCCTGATTTAACCTTCTCTTCTTTGGTTCTAGTGTCTCAAATGTATCACGTGATCCCTTATTTTTATAATCTCTTTTATAGACCACAAGCTTCTCTCTTTCTTTCATGACTAAGGTTTTCATTCTACTTATCAAATCAACTTCTTTATCTTCAAACCACTTCTTCCCAAACTGAAAATTTAAAACATGTTGACCAAGTAAAAGACCAGCAGAATAAAAATATCAGAGGAAGACAACAATCAACACGTACCATTTTTTGAAATTCTTCTGTCATTCTGTTAGGGGTCTGTTTAGTGAAGTGCTCAATAAACAGAAGAACATAGACATCACAATCATAAGTAATTTGTTGTTGTGGAACCTGGCAGGAAAAATCAATCACATAAAACCTAATTTTTCCGTTTCAAAAACTAAAACAAAGATTTAAATTGTGTATTAGGTTTTAGACCTCGATTCTGACTCCTTCAACTTTGTTGACTCCATGAACACCATGATTTACTTGTTCCTCCATGAAGCTATAAACAAAGATTTAAATTGGTTAAACTTTAATCTTTTCAACACGATATAATAATCATTTGGCCTATTTTTGTGTCACCTTCTAATATTATCAAAAATTTGAGTTGAATTATGGGTATTGTATGAATCCAAATGAAGGAGAATTGGTTCTGATTTATCGGTTTTTGTTACGCATACAAACCATAACCACACTCCAATGGGAACTTAGAAAAAAGAAAATAAGCTGAATCAATATATCTGATTTAAAACAAATTGTTTTTGAATGTAAATATCTTAGAAAAACTTACATTTCATGAATTGGGATAACAATATATTCTTTCTGAAAAATATCGTCTCTATGTCACCACCTTCTATAGTTGTCGAACGAATTTTTAGCAATTCTCTATTCAAGTTTTAACCAAGAAAACCATAACTGTTTATATTTAAGAATTATTAAAAATATAGATAAAACCTTGGGTGATAGAACATCTTTCAACTTGGTGTAAAAAATGTGTTGAAGAAGTGATAATCACTTATTGCTCCATTTGTTGGAGATGCATTCTGCTCTAAATATCTGGCCAAAACACATACTGAAGGTAAAAGTTCATCAAAATCAATTAAACACAAACCGAAGCTAAAAGAAAAAAAAAACAATTAAACACATACTGAATGTAAAAGTTCATAAGGTTATCGTTCAACCAGTTTCCAGGATTGAGCTTCTTAATATCACTATCAGAAATGTGATCATCACTGCAAAAAAGATATGACAGACCAATTATGTTCAGTTAAAACTGTCAGAGAAAGTCATGCACTCTCACAAATAAAAGAAAAAAGCAAGACAAACCTAGATAGGTCACTTCTACTCGCTCCACTAGTAGAAGCTGCCCCAACATTCCGAGTAGAATCAGCAATCGTATTCTTACATTTCTCGTTAAGTGCATCAAGTTCCAAAAGTAACTGCAGCTCTACTTTTTCTGGTTAAACCTTGATAAGATCAGATGTATACTTCAGGGCTTTATAAATCTTATCCGCCAAGTAGTTCTTCCTTTTTCTTTCCGTAGCATGGTCAACCTGTAAGTAGGGGGAAATCAGTTAAAAGTTCACAAAAGTCATAATACTAATAAACATAATAAAATACGGCACACATTTTCACTAACCAATCCAGTTCTGGTGGAACTTTTCAATTGCTTCTTTACTGATCTCAGAAACGTTCGGCCCTTCCATAACGTCTCTCATCTTCATACAATATAATTGTAAAAATAGGATACAACCCCCTAAGTTCTTCTCTACCCCTTTCCCTTTAACAAATGTTTGAATGTCGTGCTTTAGACCATTCATAGCAACACTTGCCCACGGCTGGTCATGAAGACTATTAACATTCTTCATGTACCCTAAAAATTTCTTTCCTAATTTACCCACCGGGGCATGCCAAACAATATAATGCAATGTTATTAATGCAAAAGTTTGCTTAATAGCATTGTCTTCAACAGCATTCTTGAGTTCTTCCTCAACCTTCTTAATATCAATATTTTTGTACTTGAGTTTGTCTTTTTTCCGAAGTGCAATATTTACTGAGAAGATTATCACCCAATTCTACACTTTTTCAACTAATGAGCCATGTCCATATGGTATACCCATTATAAGAGAAAGATCCTCAACTGTAATAGGGACGTCTTGGGTCTTACGATTTGTGAGTTCTTCATGTAAGTCTAATATTCCATTTGCGCCAGTCTGATTTTGCTTCATATAAGTTTCAGTTTTCAGTCTTTTCTGTAACAACAATTTTGTAGTGATCTAGGGTAAAGGGGCTGATAGGTTTTGAACTATATGTTAGGCAGAACTCTTCCAACATTAACTTCCTGTGATGTACTAGTTGTTACCTTACTTGTGAATCGATACACTGACCTGAAAAACACTTGCTTATTTGTTATTTAGAGGGGAACACCCAAGTTTAAATAAAAAAGAATGCATTGATAACACATGGAAGAAAAGAAAAAGAATCCCAGTGAGCCGAAGAAGAAAAAGGCTAATAACCATAAAACCCGTATAAGGTGTAATTTAGACAAGTTTCGTAAAGTTTTGAGCACACTAAATGAGCATAAAAAAGGTTATATCAGAAACCCCTTTTGCAAGGCTTCTAGACTACCAGGGGGAAGTTTAAGCATACAAAGGGATTTGATCAAATCAATCGTTAGGCATTTTAACTGTGATCAAATGACGCTAACTGTACATAAGGGGGTAAGACCCAAGACGTCCCAATTACAGTTGAGGAATTTTATCTGATAATGGGTATACCAAATGAACATGACTCACTAGTTGAAGAAAGTGTAGAATTGGATGATAATCTTCTCAGTAAATATTGCACTTCGGAAAAAAAAGGATGAAATCAAGTACAAATATATTGATATTAAGAAGGTTGAGAAAGAACTCAATAATGCTGTTGAAGACAATGCTATTAAGCAAACTTTTGCATTAATAGCATTGCATTATATTGTTTGTCCTGCACCAGCGGGTAAATTAGGAAAGAAATTTTTGGGGTACGTGAAGAATGTTAACAGTCTTCATGACCTGTCGTGGGCAAGTGTTGCTATGAATGGTCTAAAACACGACATTCAAACCTTTGTTAAAGGGAAAGGGGTAGAGAAGAACTTAGGGGGTTGTGTCCTATTTTTACAATTATTTTGTATGAAGCTGACAGACGTTTTATAGAAGGGCTGAACGTTTCTGAGATCAGTAAAGAAGCGATTGAAAAGTTGCACTAGAACTGGATGGTTAGTGAAAATGTGTGCCGTATTTTATTATGTTTACTAGTATTGCAACTTTTGTGATCTTTTTAATTGATTTCCCCCTACTTACAGGTTGACCATGATACGGAAAGCAAAAGGAAGAACTACTTGGCGGATAAGATTTGTAAAGCCCTGAAGTATATATCTGATCTTATCAAGGTTCAACCAGAAAAAGTAGAGTTTCAGTTACTTTTGGAACTTGATGCACTTAACAAGAAATGTAAGAATATGATTGCTGATTCTACTCAGAATGTTGGGGCAGCTTCTACTAGTGGAGCGCGTAGAAGTGACCCATCTAGGTTTGTCTTGCGTTTTCTTTTATTTTGTGAGAGTGGATGGCTTTCTTTGACAGTTTTAACTGAACTTAATTGGTCTATCATATCTTTTTTGCAGTGATGATCACATTTCTGATAGTGATATTAAGAAGCTCAATCCTGGAAACTGGTTGAACGATAACCTTATGAACTTTTACATTCAGTATGTGTTTAATTGTTTTTTCTTTTAGCTTCGGTATGTGTTTAATTGATGTTGATGAACTTTTACCTTTGGTATGTGTTTTAGCCAGATATTTAGAGCAGAATGCATCTCCAACAAATGGAGCAATAAGTGATTATCACTTCTTCAACACATTTTTTTACACGAAGTTGAAAGATGTTCTATCACCCAAGGTTTTATCTATATTTTTAATTCTTAAATATAAACGGTTATGGTTTTCTTGGTTAAAACTTGAATAGGGAATTGCTAAAAGTTCGTTCGACAACTTTAGAAGGTGGTGACATAGAGACGATATTTTTCAGAAAGAATATATTGTTATCCCAATTCATGAAAAGTAAGTTTTTCTAAGATATTTACATTAAAAAACAATTTGTTTTAAATCAGATATATTGATTCAGCTTATTTTCTTTTATCCAGTTCCCATTGGAGTGTGTTTATAGTTTGTATGCGTAATAAAACCGATAAATCAGAACCAATTCTCCATCATTTGGATTCATACAATACCCATAATTCAACTCAAATTTTTGATAATATTAGAAGGTGACACAAAAAATAAGCCAAATGATTATTATATCATGTTGAAAAGATTAAAGTGTAACCAATTTAAATCTTTGTTTTTAGGTTCATGGAGGAAGAAGTAAATCATGGAGTCAATAAAGTTGAAGGAGTCAGAATCGAGGTCTAAAACCTAATACACAATTTAAATCTTTGTTTTAGTTTTTGAAACGGAAAAATTAGGTTTTATGTGATTGATTTTTCCTGCCAGGTTCCACAACAACAAAATACTTATGATTGTGGTGTCTATGTTCTTTTGTTTATTGAGCACTTCATTAAACAGGTCCCTAACAAAATGACAAAAGAATTTAAAAAAATGGTACGTGTTGATTGTTGTCTTCCTATGATATTTTTATTCTGCTGGTCTTTTACGTGATTGATTTTTCCTGCCAGGTTCCACAACAACAAAATACTTATGATGTGGTGTGTATGTTCTTCTGTTTATTGAGCACTTCATTAAACAGACCCCTAACAGAATGGCAAAAGAATTTCAAAAAATGGTACATGTTGATTGTTGTCTTCCTCTGATATTTTTATTCTGCTGGGAAGAAGTGGTTTGAAGATAGAGAAGTTGTTGATTTGAGAAGTAGAATGAAAACCTTAGTCATGAAAGGAAGAGAGAAGTTTGTGGTCTATAAAAGAGATTATAAAAATAAGGGATCAGGTGATACATTTGAGACACCAGAACTAAAGAAGAGGTTTAATCACAATCCTGAATCAGCAACTTCTGACCTTAACAAGAAAGTTTTAAGAAATAGAAAGCTTTGAAATCAGTATAGTCGGTTTGCCTTAAGGTATTACACAGGCTAAAAACAATACATTTTGATTGAATTTTAATATTGTTTTAGTAGTCTTGTATTGTTTCTGCTGTTATTGGATCTAAGTCACTTGTACATGTTATGGGTTAAGAAGTGGATGCATAATTGTCATGTCTTAGTGTATAATGGTTGTTTTTTGTTGCTGATATCTGTGGTTGAAGCTGTCATGAGATGCAACGCTGATATGGTGCATAATGTGGTTGAATGTGTTTCTTGGCTGCTATCGTGTAAAGTGCTTTGCTGCATTTATTGTGTTGTGCTTTGGTTAAACTGTTGGAGTCCTGCTTTCATTAATCACCGGCTAGTGTATAAGTGGTCTATAGGGGTATTTTGGTAAAAAAAGACTGCTGATTTTAAGATACCAATCAAAATTAGTAGACTGGGCCTAAATACTGAAGAACTGCTAAATCAAGTTGCTGTTATCCGGATTTATGGATTTCGCATGATACCTTTGAGTTTAGCATTCGTTTTTTGGCCTCGAGTTTAGCATTCCTCCGAGTACGTGACTTGCTTGTTTCTGCTTTTCGGGTTTGCTGTTGGTAGGTTCGTTGCTTAGCTATTGGATCCTCCGAGTTAGGCGTTCGGGTTAGGAATTACTGGACTTCGTGTGTCGAAGTTATAAGGGTTCATCTTGTTTCCTGGCTGGTTCTTATGCTGCTTATCAGGTCACTTATGATGTCGTTACTCAAGCATAAAATCCAGTTATGGTCCATGTTTGAAATTGTTACTGGTATGGAGTGGAATGCCCAGCTGTGGTTTACTCAGTTCTGCCATAGCTGGCCTACGTGGTTCTCTCTCAAGCCCAGAAAATTCAAAAGCAAGTGGGTCGCTGATAAGAAGGTCCGACCCTATCATGTTCTTCTGACTGCAGTTTACTGGTTTATGTGTACCCTTAGCTGGTCTGATCTGTTGAAGGCTCGTTGCTGGATTGTTCGTGTAAAGGCCAGTCCCCATTGCCTTTTGATGGGCCTGGTTTGTGTTAAGCTGAAGGCCCTAGTCAGGGGTTTGAGTAATGTGCTACGTTGGTTAAAGCCCAGGCCCAAGTACCTTGGGTCGGATCATGTTGACGGATCCACTTATGGAACGATAGGTTTAATTTGGATTGTAAATCGTCTTATTATTTTGGGTATTTTTGTATAGCTTGTAAAGCTACAAGGCTAGGGTGGATCACTGGATCATGGGCCGAGTATGAGGCTCCTCTTTTAGGCTGGCCGATCACTAGGTTGGGTTAGACTATAAAACTAAACATTTATTTATTATCAAGGGAGTTTGGCTCTAGTACGGTTTCAGTTATTAGCATGTCTGACTCTAGTTAGTCAAAGTAAGTGAAAATGAGCTACAAATGATGAACAAATAAGGTGGTGCACATGGAACTAATGAACATAGAACTAAGTAGGTTATTGAGATTTACTAAACAGTATGAGTGATAGAGACGTTTCACAAGTTTTCCAAAATATTTCCAACCTGGAGATTGAGGAAGGTTCGGCAGAACAACCTGCTGGCTATGAAGCTGACAACGATGAACCCATAGTTTTCCAAGCCCAACCATCGGAGAAAGCATCACCCAAATAAAGAGGATGGTTTAACAAAGAGAAAAAAGAAACGAAAATGAAAAATAAAAATAATGTAGCTACCATCACCCTCCGAGAAGGAACAACCCAAATACATGTAACCAAACCACTGTGGGAACAGCCCAAATACCATCACCCGGAAAATGTCCCTCAATTCCTTGCACCTGCTCCACCACCACAACCAATCCCATATCCAATGGAGCAATAGTGGACCAATGACTGTGCATTTCAGAACTTAGTTAATATCCCAGAACCTTTTCCATTAATGCCAGAATTCCCGCCTTACATACCTAACCCATACCCAGCAATGAGTCAAGAAAAGGTAGCCGAGTTACGTCGAGTTACTTCAGTATGGGGAGGAGTTGATTAATATTGGAAATCAAGCTCGTGCCATCGGAGAGAATCTCGTGTGGAAGTATGAACAGAGAGAGTATCACTTTTAAAAGAACAGCCTACTATATATATGTATAATATATATTTCCTTGTAGTTTCGTAAAAAAAATACTAGACTAACATATATTAAAATATGTAAAATAGATAATACGGTGTTGTTTAGGTTAAAAATTACCTAAGCAATTAAGTAATCAAATTAGTTTTGTGAGACTAAGGTGGGTGTTAGCTTGGCTAACACCCCTCTGATACTTAAGTCAGTATTGGGTTTAAAAGAATAAATAAAATTGAACATATTTAAAAGAGAGAGAATTCATACCGTCCTGAGTTAGAAATTAAATTCTAAACTCACTTGAAATAGGCTTTGAGGTGTATAGCATTCCAGGATCTTGGTAATATATCCCCTTCCGTATTCTTAAAGCGGTATGCTCCTTTCCCAGACTCTGATTCAACATCATATGGTCCTTCCCACTTTGGAGCTAACTTTCCATCAAGCAGGATTAGTAGTATTCTGAAAAGCCTTCCTTAACACTCAATCTCCAACTTGAAACATTATAGTCTTTAGGTTTTTATTATATGCTTTGGATATCCTCTGTTGATATGTTGCCATCCTTAGCTTTGCCGCGTCACTTGTCTCATCGACAGTATTCAATTCTTGGCATAAGGCTTTAGAATTTTTCTCAGGATCCCGGGGGTTCGATCTCGCTGTAGATATCACCATCTATGTCGGGATCACTGCTTCTGCCCCAAACACCAAGAAAAATGGGGTTTGCCTAGTAGCACTCTTTACCGTTGTTCTATCAGCCCATAAGACAAAGGCTAATTCTTCTGCCCATCTTCCTTTCTTAGCTCCTAGTCTTTTTTTCAAATTGTTGACAATTATCTTGTTTGATGATTCTACTTGTCCATTTGCTTGAGAATGTACCGGAGTGGATGTGATCATCTTGATTCCCCAACTCTTGCAAAAAATCGGTAGTCCTCTTACTGATAAATTGAGAGCCATTATCACAAATTATCTCAGCTGGTACCCCAAACCTAGTCAGGATATTCCTCTTTATAAAGGATACTACTTCTTGATCTCTGACTTGAATAAATTCCTCGGCTTCAACCCAGTTGGAGAAATAATCCGTCATTGCCAGCATAAATATATTTCCTTCTGCAGCTTTTGGCAACTTCCCCACTACGTCCATACCCCATTTATGAATGACCAAGGAGAAGCAATAGGATATAATGGCTCAGCAGGCTGATGCAGTATATTATTGTGCCTTTGACATGCATCACATTTTCGAGCATATTCTGTAGCATCTTTCCTCATCGTCGGCCAATAGTATCCTATTCTTAGCACCTTCAAGAATAACGATCTGCCCCCAGTATGGTTGCCACAATCTCCTTCGTGTATATCCCTCCTCACGAAGAAGAATTGATTCCTCTAGTTGGTGTCGTTTTTGGTGGTTTTCAAGATTGGGTGAGATTTCTGGGGTTTGGACTTGAAAAGATATCGGTATGAACCATGACTCACAAGGTTGTATAGTTGGCTCAGTTCAGACATCCCTATGTCTAGGCCTTCCTGTTCTATTATGTGCTCAAGTGTGTATAAAACCCTCCACACCATCGGCATGGCTTGGATGTAGCACATGACGGTAAGTGTGAAGAAGCTTTGTGTAAAAACAAGAAAGGGATAGGTGAACCCTATCTGGAAGGGAGCAGCAGGGAAAGTGATCCATGTGTCTGACACACAGTCACTCTTGGTAGAAGAATCGAAGGGTCTGAATATTGTGCCGTCAGGGAAGCATGATCGGAACTGATCAACTTCAGGATCAGTGAATCGACAGAGCTCCATTGAAGGGTTTTTGGTTATACCTTGACTCTTCAATGGGCTATTGTGATCAGGATTCTTAGCAGAGGAGGAACGAGTGCTCATCTTCGCCATAAATATTTGGAGAACAGAGGATCAGGGAAGAGAAGATCAAAGAAAAGAGAGAAGAGAATACCTGTTGGGATCTTCGAATGAGGATTTAAAGGAGATAAGTCTCGAATTTAAATGCAATTTTCATTCCTATCTCTAATCTTATTTATAATGATTGTTTGTTGCAGGGATGACTATTGCTGACATCAGCCTGAAACTGCTATATCCATAAGTAACGGCTAGTCCGAATTAAGCTGAAACATGACTATCTAATTAGATATCAACTAGTCATGTTTGGGGGCAATTGTTAGGGATAGAATTTCACAGCCTATGGATCACGGATCCTCAAATGAAACCTGGATCACGGATCCTCAGTTCAGTTTGAATTAAGGATCCTCAGGAGACGCTGCGAGAATAAGGATCCAGGATCCTCATTATTATTCTAAACTAACAATTGTTTCCATCACCTTCTGGCTTGTTTTGCAGGTATGTTTCGAAGAGGACTTATTCCATCCGAGATTCCAGGGGAATATTCTCTTTATTTTCAACATGTGCACAGGCTGATGACTGTTGGTGGTGATCTTGGGTGAATGGCTGATTTTTCGGATAGTTAGTTAGGATATTTTTAGCTAAGTTAAGAGGGGTATTGAGCTTATTTTTAGAAACCACTTGCACTCCGGTGAACACACATCATTTCTGTTGTTATCTCTCGAATACACACACACTAGAATTCATTGTATCAAGCTTAATACTTCCGAAGTTGTAAACTTGTTCATTCAATATACTTGATAGTGATAGTTTGCACTTTCCAAGTTTTTTATGTTGGTGATCATTCATTAATCAAGAGATTTTTCCTCGTATAAATCCTTGTGTTCATCATTAATTCCACATACTTGTTGTTCATACATTTGATCAATTAACCAAGCATCATACCTCACAAAATCAGATTTGGTTACATTATCCTTGTGTGATTTTTGACCAAAACAATGTCTAAGCTTAGTTGATGCCATAACTAGGGCTAATATCAATTTATCTAAGTGCGAATATCTAGTTTCTGCATCTAACAAACTTTTACTAACATAAAAGACAGGATACTGCTGACCTTCATGATCCTTTACCAGAACCGCACTTACTGCATTCCCTGATACTGCAAGATACATGGATAATGGTTCACCATCCTCGGGCTTCATCAATAAAGGTGCAGTTGAAAGATATTGCTTTAATTCCTGTAGGTCTGCTTCATGCTTTTCTCCCCATTCGAATTTCTTATTCTTTTTCAGGATATTGAAGAATTACTTGCATTTCTCTGAGGATCTTAATATAAACCTGTTCAATGCCGCTACTCTTCCTGTTAATCTTTGTACATCTTTCATGTTGGATGGTGACTTGATATCCAAGATGGCTTTGTTCTGTTCCGAGCTTGCTTCTATTCCCCTTTTAGTCAACATGTATCCTAAAAACTTTCCTGCCCCCACTCCAAAATGGCACTTGGCAGGATTTAGTTTCATATTGTACTGGTCCAGGATATCAAATGCTCCTTCAATATCCCGGAGATGATCCTCAGCCTTCTTGGACTTTACCACCATATCATCAATGTATACCTCCATGGTGTCCCTCAGTTTGTCTTTAAACATCATGTTCACCAATCTCTGGTACGTTGCACCTGCATTTTTCAAACCGAAAGGCATAGCAGTATAACAGTAAATAGTTGTTGGTGTCATGAAGGCAGTATCCTCCTAGTCTGAAGGTTCCATTTGGATCTGCTGGAATCCTGAGGATGCATCCATAAAGGTTAGCATCTCATGACCGGCAGTTGCATCCACCATAGAGTCTATATGAGGCAGAGGAAATGGGTCTTTAGGGCATGCTTTGTTCAAGTCTGTGTAATCTATATAAACTTTCCATTTCCCATTCTTCTTTTGAACTACAACCACATTTGCTAGCCACTTGAGAAATTTGGCCTTTCCTAATCATCTTGGATTTCAGCAATCTTTCAACCTCTTCCTGTATCATTGCGTTTCTTTCAGGAGCAAACTTCATTCTCTTTTGCTGAACGGGCTTGAAAGACCTGTCGATTCCAAGCTTATGAGTTATAATATCCTTATAAATACCTGTCATATCCTCATGCTTGCACGCGAACATGGACATCCTGCATTTCAAAAAGTTAGTTAACTGAATATCAATATCTTGAGGGATATTGGCTCCTACGAGCACCGAGATGTCTAGATTATTCTGATCCAGGATAATTTTCTTAACATCTTGCTCTGAAGCCTACACGATATCCTGGGCTCGCATCTTTAATTGCTATCCTGCTTCAGGCTTTGTTGAAGACTTCATTGAAGAAGAATAACATTCTTTTGCCTCTTGTTGATCACTTTCCACCTTGACAACCCCCCAAAGGGTAGGAATCTTGATACACTGATGATAGGTTGATGGGACAACCTTCATATCATGGATCCATGGTCTGCCCAATATAATATTGTAGCATGATAATGAATCCATGATATAGAAACGTTGCATTGTATTCTCTTCCTCAAGATATACTGGTAGCTTTATTTCTCCCACAGTATTCTTGGCCTCTCCATTGAACCCTACAAGTACAGTGGATTTTGAAGTGATCTCTATCTGGGGGATGTTCATTCTCTTTAGCGTTTCCAGTTGAATAATGTTGACGGAACTGCCATTATCCACCAGTATCATGCGCACAAATGATTAGCAATATATAAAGCTATTACCAAACTATCGTGATGGGGATCCTGGACACTATCCCTATCATCACTATCAAACGTTATCTTTTTATCAGTTGTGAGGGTTGTCATTCTGGTCGGCTTATCTCCCCGTTCTACCTTAGCCTCCTTCGCATGTCATTTTACTGCAGAGTAAGAGGTTCCACAAATGTTGGATCCTCCTGAAATAAAGTTAATTATCTTGGCATCTGGAGGGGGTGATGCTGCTCGTTCAGGATCCTTCTCAATATCCTAACCCTTATTCTTTTTTCTGCCCAGAAGGTCCTTCAGATATCCTTTGCTTAGCAGATAGCTTATTTCCTTTCTCAGGGCTATGCAATCTTCCGTGATTTGTCCAAAATCCTCATGGAAGGCACACCATTTGGATTTATCCTTCCAATCGGCCTTTTGCTGGTTCTTCCTGGGCCACCTCGCTTTATCTCCCAAACCCTGCATAGCATATATTAATTCGGGTATATTAACAGAAAAACAATATTCTGACAATTCAGGATACTCCTCAGGATCCTCATCCTCAACAGCATTCACTTTCTTGCTGTCATTCCTGCCATATGGCTTAAAGCGATATGGTTTGTATGAGGATTCTGACTTCCTGTTAGTTGATTCATAGGTTGAGGATGAATTCATCCTCTCTTGCATCTTATTTTCATCTTCCAGTCTAATATATCTCAAAGATCTGTTCCGAGCTTCATCCAGGTTCCTGCAAGGATTCATTACAAGATCCTGATAAAATTGGTAATCCTTTTGCAGCCCCATTTTGAATGCCTGCACAGCTGTGGCAATATCAAGATGTGAGATATCCAGGGATTCCCTGCTAAACTTGTTCATATAATCACTTAGGGATTCTTGAGAACCTTGAGTTATCCTGTAGAGATCACTGGTTAGTTTTTCAAAACTTCGACTGCAAGAAAATTGACTATTAAATTAGTTAACTATGTGAGCAAATGATGTAATTGAATGAGGTGGAACGTTTAAGAGCCATTTTAAGGCTGATCCTGTTAGAGTAGAGCCAAAACCCTTGCAGAGGCATGCTTCCTTGAGATTCAGAGGGATAAGGTTAATCTCCATCCTTTCCCTATACTGAGCGATATGCTCTTCAGGATCCGTGGTTCCGTCATAGAGTGTTAGTACAAACGTCTGTAGCTTCCGCCAGCATTTAGTCATATTTTGTACCTTTGTAAACAATTAATGTCTATGTTTGTATGTATGTTAGCTAGATCAACAGATCAAGATATGGGGCTTGATTGTTAAAAGTGCTGACTTTTGTTTGACCATGTCAGCCGATCGGACAGCATCACATGCTAGCCGATCGGACAGCCTTTCCACCATCCTGATCTGCCTATAAATACCCCATCAGGGTATGACATTCAGAACTTTTGCATCTCTAGATCTGCTGACATCTTTGTATACTCTGTCATCGTCTGACTTTCTTCTGGCTCGTGTACTTTCACAATTTTGTAATAGAAAGATTCAGACAGTGTTTAAACGTTGAATTGCGTGTCGTATTTCTATGACTTGATACAAAGGATTCCACACTTTGCTCAAGATCGGTTCACCTATGTTTGCAGTAATCAGATCCGATACAAACAGGACCCAACAAGTGGTATCAGAGCATCCAGGGAGCTGAATCGAGATCTACGACAACGAATTCATTGGAATTCGAACTTTTCTTACCGACCAGATTCAAATTTCACCGGAAATTTGACATATTCTTCTACTTTCTACTCATTTCTTGCATTGTTTTTTCAATTTGTCACCATAAAATCAGAAAAACCGGTCCTACCTAAAATTGAACGTGAAAATATGGTTAAAATTTTACAAAATTGTTATCAGTCTGTTCGCAATCATTCATAGTATAATCCTTCAAGATTTCGTAACAAGATTCATTCAAAAACCAGATCAAAATCATCAAAAACTATGTTGAGTTGTTCTTATTTGATGACGTCATTCACTCGTTCGAACAGCTGTTCGAACAACTTGGCTTAGAGTGTTCATAGATAGTGTTGCTGACATCATCAGTGCTAGACGATCGGACAGTCAACCGATCGGACAACATTGTTGTTATCTGTTATCACCCGCTTAAGTCATCTTGCTAGCCAATCGGACAGTCAACCGATCGGACGACATTGATTGTTTCTGTTTTTCACCCGCTTGTTAACCGATCGAACAGCCGATCGATTGGATAGCTAGCCGATTCTGTGTACTCATTTGTTGTGCCACTCGATCGAACAGTCATTCGATCCAAGTGCAACAGTGTGAAACCTTTGAAAATCACAAAAAATTTTCTAACTGTTTGTTGATTGTTTCAGGTACTTAAATATGGATGATTTTCTGAATCCATTCAGTAATGATTTTGCCTATACCAGTAGCATAAGAGATAATACAACGAGCCATACAAATGAAAATGCTCGAAATTCAAGTGCGAAGAAAACCCTTTCTGATGCTTTAAGTGTAGATAGTGCTTATGGCACATACAACAAACCGCCCAAGTTAAAGGCAATATAAGAATACAACAGATGGGCTAGTCGGTTTGAAGATTGGTTGAAAGCTTTTGCATATCAAACTTGGAAGAGCATGAAGAATGGTTTGATATGGGAAGAACAGATTATGAAAATATAGAAGAGAATGAAGTAGAAAGATTCGTCACAGAACAAAAGTGCATTGCCTTACTTCATCAGTCTGTAAGAGATGATATTATATCATTGATCGAGTACGAAAATTCCAGAGATCTATGGGAGAAACTAAAAATAAAATGTGTGGGTAGTGCCGAAATTGTTAAAAACAAAAAGAAGTTGTTAAGAAAGGAATTTGATCTGTTTGGGTGTTTGAAAAACGAATCTATGACAAAGATGATAGAAAGATTCGGTCATTTAAAGATGGAACTTGCAAGATACAAAATTGTGTATACTCAGGAAGAATTGGTTGATAAGCTGTTTGACTCACTGTCTGATGAGAAAGACTGGCAGTATTTTGCCTTGATGCTGAAGAACACAGTAAAGCCGGATGAACTGACAGTTGACTTGTTAATCGAAAGATTGGAGAGTCATGAATTGGAGATCAGGAAAACAAACAAAGTCAACAATTCCTCATATCAGCAAAATGTTGAATTATACTATCGAGGAAGTATGATCCCAAAAACCGTGTCACCAAAGACAGCTTTTTCAGCAGAAAATACAAACAGTTCAAATCAAGAAAGTCCAAGCAGTGGTTATCATGGAGGATCATCCTCAAATGCTCCAAGTCAAGGATCATCTTCAAATGCACCGAGTCAACAACAATCAGTTCCTAAAAATTTGTTCCAGTGCAATATTGTTGTTGACCTTAAGAATGCACAAAACTTCAGTGAAGAATCCGCCAAGCAGCAAATGGTGTTTTTGGCATCTGTTTTAGAATCATACGAGAGCCTTGTTGCTGGTAAGATCGATAACACAAACCTCACCAAGGAAGATTACGACCAAATCGACCCCGAAGAGGTGGAGTTGATCGATATCAGATGGTATATGGCGAGTGCGGTCAGGAGGGCTCAGAGATTCATGGAGATAACGGGCAGACACTCCATTAGCGGACCTTCAACAAAGCTTTCTTTTGATAAATCAAAGGTCACATGTTTTAAATATAAACAAAAGGGACATTTTAAACGTGAATGTCGAAATGCATCTACTCATGAAACAACAAACCCATTCAGAGAAGATTATTATAAAAAAGCAATTTACCATCAAAATAAATCAGAACCTCCCAGAATGAAGGAGTTAGAAGATGCTCCCAAAGAAAAGTCAAGAGCACTTGCCATTATCCATGATGACGAGGGTTTCGATTGGAGTGAACTACTACCAGAAGAAGATGCAGTGGGGTATGCGTTTATGACAAAAATTGTTCCTTTTAAAGATACCAGAACAGAAGAAGTGAAATACATCAACAGAAAGGTGTCAGCTCAATTTATGAAAAGTAGAATCTATCAAACATGGAAAGAAGCAAAAAGGGCAAATAGATGGGATGCTGATAGAGAATGTTATCTAGATCCCAAAGGAAACATAGTTGTTGATCCAGATTCTGTTAGTGTTGAAACTCTCACCAAGCAAATTGCAGCAGAAGAAGAAGCAAGACAGAGAATGTGGTGGGGAGGAGGAGAAGCTGAAGAAAAGGAAAAGCAAAAAGAGTCGCAGTCAAAGAAAGTTGATGACGGGATAATAGACACGTCACAAAAATTCACAGCAGAAAATCTCAAGAAAATGGCTGACAAAGTGCTTGCAGCGAAAGAGTTAGAGGTAGTTTCTGAGTCTGGAACTAAGTCTAAAAGCAAGGTCAGTTCAAATGATACAACCAATGAGTCAGGTAAGAAAACTAAAATTGAAAGCGACTACAAAAATTGCATGAAATATTGCAAGGTTTGTAGTACACTTGCTTACCTCAGCGGTAAAAAGACTGAAGAACTGACAGAAAGAGTCAGAGAAGTTGAAAACCAGATCTTAAGCCGTGACAAAATGTTAAAACCGTCAAATGATCGATTAAAGGAATTAACTGAGAAAATTGAAAATGATAAAATTGACTTAGAAAGAATCAGGAAAGAAAACGAAAAACTAATTCATGAAAACCGTCAACTTTCAGAAAATTATGAGAAGCTAAAACGAACGGTAAAAGATTCTGATGAAAGAAATGCTAAAACCAGCAAAGAAAATCTTCAACTATCAGGAGTACTTCCGTCAAAAGAAGAACAAATCAACCAACAGTTGGATGAGATTGCTAATCTGAAGCTTCAGTTTCATGAAGCTAAGATTGAAAATGAACGCATCAATCTAAAACTCAACAGTTACAACTCCGCAAGTTTTGTTCTTCAACATATTGTTCCTAAACCAATCGGGAAGAACAAAGCCGGCGAAGATGTTTACTCGGATGGAACTGGGGTCGGGTATCATCAGGTTCCACCGCCAGTGTTAAATAATTTTTCAAAGAGAAAGTCTGGGTTGGTTAATGATGAGGAAATAAATGAAGTTAAACTCCCAGAAACAATTGACGTCACATTCACTTCATCGTTCGATGAAGATAGTGTCCAATCTGAAGTTGTTAAAAGTATGGTTGAAAGTGTTTTAAAATCTGAAAGTGACACTACCGAGGATGATGAATGCTTTTTGGATAAATGCATTCCGAAATTAACATCCAAAAACAACTTAAATGAAGAATCTAATCTTGTGATGTACAAGATGTCAGGATCGGATAAGTTGTATTCGGATCTTGAATTTCCGTTGGAGAATGTGAATGTTGATAAATTGAAAAATGTGTTCAAATTGGTTGAGATTGATGTGTCGGAAATTGAAGGTTTGAAACGTTCCAAGAGGCAGTTGAACTTTGAAAAAGACAAATCTTACTACAAAAAAACTTGTTCTACCACCACGTTTTTCTAACAATAATCAAAACAAATGGTTGGGTGGTTATCAGGGTGGTAAGAATACTCAAAGAAGGAACTTTCAGAATAAGAAGTTTGTTGAGAAAAAGGTGTTTGTGAAGAGTTCAAGTTCGAGTTCACTTTCCGAACAAGAATCTGAAATTTTTTCGAAAACCAATGAAGAATTCTTTGAGAAGAAGGCTTCACAGCCTCAGCCTGAAGGCACAAGTCGGGTAGTTGACACCCAAACATGCTTCAAATGCAATCAAGTTGGACACATTGCACGAAAGTGCACCAACTCGAAACCTAAGTCTGTGGTTGTAGAGAATCCGAAAGGAAAAGATGATGCAAAGGGAAAGGCTCCAATGTTTGTTGAGAAAAGGTGTTTGAAAAGGGAAAATGAAAAGGTTAAAACTGAATCTGTAAAAGAATCAGTTAAGAAAACTGAAACTGTAAAGAAGGTGGTAACCAAAAATGACAAATTTTACAAATGGGTTGCTTCATCTCAACAAACGTGGAAGCCAAAATCTGTTGAAAAGAAAGCAAGTTCTCTAGAACCAAAGGTTTCTGAGTCTTCACAACAATCATCTTCTACCACACCGGTAAAGATGAATGTTCCTTTGGATTTCTATGAGAAACCTAAGAAACAAACTTCTACCCCACCAGGGAAGAAGTATGTTCCAAAGAAAGTCCAACCATCTGGTCAACCTCAAAAAGACGATTTTTTCAAAGAGGTTGAGGTTGGGACTGAAGAATGTTTAAAGATAAATGACAAGAATTTCCCACCGTTGTTTACAAAGAAAACTCACATCAAGCTACCTGAGTCAAAAGAGGCATGGGTGGCATCAAAATCTAACTAAGAGTTTTTGAAATGTGTAGGAGCTTCCGAGATACATCTCACGTTGGATAATGGATAGTGGAGCTTCTCGGCACATGACAGGGGAGAAAACCCTATTGTACGATGTTCGAGGGTTTAATGGAGGATATGTGGGATTTGCAGGCAATCAAGGTGGTCGAATAATTGGTGAAGGAACTCTATCTAATGGCATTGTTACTTTTGAAAGAGTTAACTACATCGCCGAGCTTGAAAATAATCTTCTGAGCATATCTCAGATCTGTGATTGTATGTATACAACGCACTTTATGGATAAGGAATGTTTGATTCTAAAACCGGGGTTTGTTGTCCTTGAAGAGTGGATCATCATGAGAGCACCAAGAGTCAATGATCTATACGTGTAGGATATGAGCATAGCCACTACTACCACGGGTCAGGCTCATTGCTTCATGTCACGAGCCACTGAAAAGGAGTCACAATTATGGCATCGAAAGATGGGCCATATTCACCTACGAAAGATGAACCACTTAGTACACAATGACTTAGTGAATGGTGTTCATTTGAATGGTTTCCATCTGGAAGGGGAGTGCATTAGCTGCATCAAAGGCAAGCAAAAGAAGAAGTCACATCCTCAAAAGAAAGTTAACTCAGTCTCGAGACCGTTAGAGAGACTTCATACAGATCTTTTTGGTCTAGTGAACGTCAAAAGCATAACTGGTGATTTCTACTGTCTTGTAGTAACTGACGACTACTCCAGATTTTCGTGGGTATCATTTCTGCAGACAAAAAATGAGACTTTTGGAAGTTTGATAACGTTGTTCAGAAAGATTGAAAATTTGTACCAAGCTCGTATTAGAAGAATCAAAAGTGACAACGATACAGAGTTTAAGAAAAACAAAATGGAAGTATATTGTGATGAGAGAGGTATACTGCAAGAATTTAGTGCTCCTTACACTCCACAACAAAATGGAGTAGTTGAACAAAAAAACAGGATGCTAATTGAAACGGCCAGGACGATGCTTGCTGATTCGAAATTACCAGTAAACTTTTGGGCAGAAGCAGTGTCAGCCGCTTGCTATACACTCAACCGGGTTCTTACAGTAAAGAAATTCAACAAGACGTGTTTCGAATTGATCAACCATCGCAAACCTAACCTGAAGTATCTGGAACCGTTTGGGTCTCCCTGCACTGTTTTAGAGCCTTTTGGAAAGTTTGGTCCAAAGAGTATTGAAGGAATATTCGTAGGTTATTCAAGTCCACTCAAACGAGTCTTTGTTCCAAGTTTAAAGCGGATCATTGAAGCACACAATGTTGAATGTCAAGGTTATACAATGCCACCTCAGAATCCTGGTGAGTCATGGAGCTTCAATTATGATACTCTGTGGGATTCATTCGACATGGAGGAAGAACCAGAGTTCTTTGATGAGTTGGATATTCTGAGAGAATATGAATCATCACAAGAAAGATTTCCAGCTGAGTCTTCTAGAGGTCAACGGCAAACTTCAAATGATGATGAAGCCGGTCCAAGCAATGTTGGTGAACATGATGATATTCAGCAAACTCCTCCAGAACGTGAACAAGCTCTTGATAATCAGACGGTAACAAATAATGAATCAATACCTGATAATGGGCCAACATTTGATCGTGGCGATTTAGAGTCTGAGGGGGAGCAGATCCAGTTTTCAGATCAAACAATTCTAGTCAGTGAACAAGGTGCAAACCAGAATGTCACAAATTTGGAAGGCGAAGTAGATGTTCCAGGCGAGGTGATGCCGAGAACTCTTTCATACCATCCAGAAGAGCTGATTATTGGAGAATTACAATCAGGCGTCCGCACCAGACGACAAATTGACCAAGGGCTTACTTGTTTTTATTCTATAGTTGCTCCTTTACAAACAGAGTTTTCACTTAGTTGTTTCATTTTGCAGATTGAGCCGCGAACATACAAGGAAGCACTAACTGAAGATTCCTAGGTCAACGCTATGCAAGAGGAGCTAAACCAGTTTGAAAAGTTGGGAGTCTGGAAATTGGTGGATTTCCCTGATGGTCATAGGAAGATCAACACCAAGTGGGAGTTCAAGTGCAAGAGGGATGATCGAGGGGTTATTATTCGCAATAAAGCTCGACTCATAGTCCAGGGTTTCAGTCAGCAGGAGGGTATAGATTTCACTGAAGTATATGCTCCAGTTGCTCGACTCGAAGCGATTAGAATCTTCCTAGCATTTGCTTCTTGGAAAGGATTTAAAGTGTACCAGCTAGATGTAAAGTCGGCATTTCTCTATGGTAAAGTGAACGAGGAGGTCTATGTCGGACAGCCACCGGGCTTCACCGACCCAATCCATAAAGACAAGGTTTATCTCTTGGATAAGGCGTTATACGGCTTACACCAGGCCCCGAGAGCCTGGTATGAGACCCTGTCTCAACATCTGCTTGCCAACAACTTCATTCGAGGAAAGATAGACGCCACCCTCTTCACAAAAGAAGTCGACGGCCATCTTCTGATTGTACGGATCTACGCGGATGACATAATTTTCGGGTCAACAAATGAAGATCTCTGCAAAGACTTTGAAAAAGTGATGAAGCAAAAATTTGAAATGTCATCAATGGGTGAGATGAAGTTCTTCTTGGGTCTTTAGGTCGATCAACTGCCTGAGGGAACATTCATACATCAGACGAAATACGTTCATGATGTCCTGGAGAAATTTGGGATGTTAGGAAAGTCACCAAATTCCACCCCGTTAGCGACGAACCATGGTATAAACCCAGATCTCACCGGAGAAAGGGTAGATGAAACATTGTATCGCTCCATGATCGGATCGCAAATGTATTTGACGGCATCGAGACCGGACATTATGTATCCTACCTGCCTCGCAGCCCGATGATCGCAAATGTATTTGCCTTCGCATTTGATGATCGTTAAACGGATATTGCGCTACCTGAAAGGAACTCCATCATTGGGGTTGTGGTATCCAAAGGATGGCGATTTCACGCTTGAGGGCTACTCGGATTCAGAATTTGAATGCTGCAAAGTGAACGCTAAATCAACAACATCGGGATGTCAGTTCTTCAGACCACGATTGGTCACCTGGCAATGTAAGAAGCAGACCTCTGTTGCTTTGTCTACATGTGAAGCCGAGTATGTATCTGCCAGCAGCTGCTGCTCCCAGATCTTATATCTTATGGATCCAGCAACAGATGCGCGACTACGGTTTGCAATTTCTTACCACCCCTATCTATGTTGATAATGAGGCAGCTATAAACATAACAAAAAATCCTGTTCATCAAACCAAACACATTGAAATTCGTCATCACTTCATTCGAGATTGCTTCGAAAAGAAGTTGATACGAATAGAAAAAATCCACAACGATGAGCAAAAAGCTGACTAACATACCAAAGCATTTGAAAAAACTCATTTTCAATATCTTTTGAAACTTAATGGTATGAAGTTATTATCGGTTACGGATGGGATCGTTGGCGTTGATGAAGGTACCACTGTAGATGATGTTGAAAAGCAATCTGCAATGGTTTGTCGAATTATTAGATGTTTTGGTATTTAGGGGGAGATAGATATTATTTTCAAAAAATACAAAGACAATAAAATATTCAAAAACCCAAAAACATGAGAAATTTCAAAAATCCAAAAACGTTAGAAAACTAAAAAAGAGCTTGTGTAAAAAAGGAAAATGATAGTACATCAGCTAGACAGTTACAGTATGCTAAAGATATGTAAAATTTAAAATGTTTTAAGCAGTCTCGCTGATGATGTGCCGGTAGGTTTTTACACATTTAGTAAATTTAATTGGGATATAAACATAAATCATCTTGCTTATGCGTGGTGAACATCTCTCAGATATATAGGTAACCCCTGAAATCCTGTTTGAAAGGCTCTATTTCTGACATACTAGGTTTTTGCACGTGATGATATCTGGGGTATTATACCAGGACTTCTGATTTTGCGGAAGCAATAGCCTAGTCCTCGTATAATACTCTACACAGCTTTATTCTTAAAGCTCACCCTCAGCATAAAAAAATGATGAAACATTGCAAAATGCTAATCATGTGCTGTTGAAATAAAAGATCCCCAATCGGGACCCACCTAAAGTCGAGCCATCATCTCTCTGTACTAACGGAAGTTCTAGCCTGAGCTCTCATGGCCTCACATTTACCCCTTACATATATCATTAGTGTGCACTCACCTGTAAAACTGAATATAGCAGTCCAGATACGGGAGTATATTCTGAGGTGGTACACGCGTATAAGTATAGATATTAAAACACAAAATTCGTATCTTGATCAAATTGAAATGTGTGTGAAAGCTTAAGAGGATCAGTATATCGGCAATCTAAGCGAATTGTTTAATTCTGTGTATGAAATCTAAGCTTAACGGTACTTGTAATTTGTTGGTAGCTGATATGATTCCCTAACACGCTCACCAAAAATATGTTTGTAAATAGTTTACATTTACTGCTTTTTATTTCAGTACAACTCTCAAAACTCAAAAAGATTTCATAGTTTCTAGTCTAGAAACTTTCGTAAAATTCAAAAAGATTTTACATTTCTGTTTTGCTTTATCGACAAACCAAAGCCGAAAGCTGATCTTCAGAATCACAGCTTGAAGCAGATGCAGGAAGTTTCTAAGCTGGAAGATGGGTTGGAAGATTTTCATGATAAAACCTGAGAAAATGCAAAGTCAATACAAGTTCATTAAATTGAAACTTGTAATATTCAGAAAAATGTTTGAAAACGATTGAACAAATCGTCAGTATGCTTTGTTTCAGGTCAACCAAGGTCATTAAGTTGGACTTGGTAGGCAAATTAAGTACCTAGGGTCATTAACTTGGACCTAGATACTTAAGTGGATTCTTAAACACTGATAAAATCTAAGTCAAAAAGTCAAAAGGTCAAAATGTCAAAGATTTGAAAGTCAAAGGAGTACTTGGCTCGGACAACTGACCGATCGGACAGCATTGCTAGCCGATCGGACAACACTTCGATTCAAAGTCACCTATAAATAGGAGGTCAATGTTCAGTCAAAAGGTCACTTGTTCGATCGGTCGACCTTTCTCTCTCAAAATTTTCATCTGATCTTTAATTATTGATTCTCTTTGGATTAGAACGTTGGTTTGTTGGTTTGCACAACTCTCACAATGCCGAAGGTAAGTCTTTCTGAATCTAAATCTGTTAAAATTGATGTTTTCTTTGAGAGTTCATCATGACATCACTGTCGGAGTTTTTAAAGGCAGATCTAAGTAGATTTAAGATGTTTTGATAAGATTCAAGTATAGGGTTTTGATCGGAATGTTGAGATCTACATGTTTACCGTCTTGATTTGTATAAATACTTGCTTAAAATTGTAAATCTAAGGTATTAATAATACGGCAATCGGCTAGGGTTTTAGTCAAATTAGTCTTTGTTTAAGCCGCTTTAGAACAATATGAACATAGGGTTTTGATCGCGATAAGATTCTTTACATAGATCTATGTTCAATCTGATATTTTGTCTAAGAAAATTTTCATGATTCATGATTGTTCTTATGTGTTCTTGAACATTGTGCTAGCCGATCGATCAGCATTGCTAGCCGATCGAACAGCACTGCTAACCGATCGGACAGCATTGCTAGCCGATCGGACAGCATTCTTATCATACCTTGAATTATGTCCAAAGTGCTAACCGATCGGACAACATTGCCAGTCGATCGGACCGCATTTTATCATTTCTTTTCTTGAAATCTGTGCAAAGTGGCAGTTCGATCGAACAACATTGCCAGTCGATCGAACAGCATTGCCAGCCGATCGGACAGCGTTGCTACCCGTTCGGGCAGCATTGTTAACTGTTCAAACAGACTTGCAATCCGATCGTTCAGCCATTAAAAGACAAAAGTCATATCTGCACAAGTTGAGCCAACCGATCGGACATCAATGCTAACCGATCGGACAGCTATCCGATTCACTAGTACTGTCACATAGGAAATTTCAGTGTTAGAAAATTTTTCAAAAATTCCATCATTCATCTTTGTGTCTCAAATCCTGTGCAAATGATTAATAATAAGTATATTTACAGGGAAGAGCAAAGGATACAGATAAGGTTCATAATGTATACTGGTTGATCAATAAAGCTAGCACAGAGAATACTGTGGTTGAAGAAATGGCTAAATTTTTAAGAGAAAGCAGAATCGGGAAAGCCTTGTCTAACAAAACTGTCATATACGAATCTCATGTAAGAGCTTTCTGGAATACAGCTAGATACGAAGAATCTGATAAGATGATACATTCAGTACTAAGGAAGAAGGATGAGAAGGGAAAAGACATAGATGTGGAGTTCAAGTTTGGTGTTGGAGATCTCAGACGAGTTCTAGACCTGAAAGATTCTGACAATGATCCAACCATTATGTCTGAGCGTCTAGCAAAAGGACTGTGGTGTAGAATGGGATTCACTAGTCATATAAATGGAAAGATCACTAAAACAAGTTTTTGTAAGGCTTATAGATACTTGATGCATTGTATGGTACATTCGTTATCACACAGGAAAGGAGCATATGATGAAATATCAGATTACATCATGAACATAATCACAAGTTTGGTGCTGAACAGACGATACAACGTTTCTCAAGTAATTTTTGAGTATATGAAGGAGAACTGCCAAGCTAAAGGTGACAGGTATATCATGTGTAACACCCTTAAATTTTTCACTTGTTTTTAATAATAAACAACACTATTTCTAGTAAAATTATGATTTAATAACATGTCATTTGTTAACAAAGTTCATAAGTAACAAGTGCTTAGTCAACTAATGACCAAGGCAAATCGTTTTATAATTCGTTCAACACGTGTTCAACACCCATACACAAAACTACAAAAGATTTAAGTCATTGCGGAAGCTTCAAAATGGAGTGTTCGGTTCTTCATTTAATCACTTGATCGCCATCCATGAGACTCACCTAATTACCTATGATCAAACCATTAAATCATTAGCTTTGATGTTAATATATAATAGGATTTCAAGGTTTAACATCACATTGGAAATAACAAAAATATAAAAGTTTTCCAGGCTCCACCGTAACTTACGATGTCACCGTAAGTTACGGTGAGTGCTGGAAATCCTTGGATCCACCGTAATTCAGTAGTAATCCACCGTAAATCCTTAATCTCTACCGTAAATTACGGTAACATCGTAATTTACGGTAGCACCTGGGAATTTATGTTTTTGTTTGGTTTGAGCATTACACCCAAATCCCAACCTTCGAATTTCAGTATTCTGTAGTATCGATGAATTAAAAGTCTGGTATTTCTAGCACATTATATAATAACCAACTATATACGACAATCCATCATATTCCGGAATGTAAATCATGTTTTACTTGCTCATTTGACCCGTTTGGCTTGTCTATGGAATTCCTTCCTTTATGACAACTACCAACGAGTTCAATTCATCATTCAACCAAGTATTCAATATAACAATATCATCGCTTTAATTCATAACAACTAGTAATTTGATATTCAACTATACCAACTACAATGATCTAATGTCACTTAATGTAACGGGTCATGTTACATACCTTAGTGCACGCCCTTCAAACGAGAATCACCACCGGCTTGTCCGCTCGACGTCCCGGTATCTTGTCCTATAGAGTTCATTTTCAAGACATGTTTAGAACCCTCTTTAGACATCATTTCGCATAATATACCGAAACATCTTAATTAGGCGTTAAAGCTTCAAATTTCTATTTATCAGCCTTCTTTGAGGCATTTCTACAAACACCTTGAGGGCAGAATTTTCATATCATTATATTCAAGTTCTTAGCTCACTTTTTGGCTAACTCACCATCAACAAAACTCTCATAAAGCATGTATATATCATACTCTTACTGGAAATTATCTTCTATGATCAATTTACACTAGGATAGCCATCTAAACCCTAGTGTTCATCATCATCATGTAAAACCCACAACCCACCTTCAAGGTGTTCATGGAATTTTCCTGAATTTGGTCATGGTTTAGCATGAAATTAGTTAGGTTTCACTTCTAAACACCTTATCAATTCTAATTAAGCCCAATAACACACATGCAACATCAATTTTCAGATTTTCTAAAATCATGAGAATTTCAAACGAAGAATTAACACGAATTTTTACATACCTTGGAATCCTCTCGTGATGAGGATCACTAATCTATGTTTAGATTTCGTTTTTGATCAGATTTGAGCTTTCAATTTGATAGTTTTGTGAGTTTAGGGTTTTGGAATGGGGGTGTCGCCCCCTGCTGCTTTCTGGTCGACCAACACTCCAATTTTTGGAGTGTTTGGTTTATTTCCTCACAAGTTTCAGATTTTTAACAACTATGGTCCCTCTATTTTATTTAACATGTAGTTTGGTAGCCTTTAATCACCTCATAAGCTATTTCTAGCTTATTAACTAACTAGGTTAAAAGTTTCTAGTCAGTGAATTTTTCCCGATTATTTATACTTTAAAATTTTTCTTTTAATATTACGTTTTATACTTTCAGGGTGTTACAAGTCCACCCCCCTTAAAAGGGGTTTCGTCCCCGAAACCGAACTACGTACCAAATAATGAAGGGTAGAGTCGTCGTATTTCTTCCTCGGGCTCCCACGTAGTGTCCGAGCCTTTTCTATGCTCCCATCTGACTTTGACTTGGTCAATTTGTTTATTTCGTAAGTGTTTGACCTTTCGATCCAAAATCTCCACCGGTCTTACCGCATAATTCAAACTATTATCCACTTCGATGTCATCGTAATGGATATAGGTCGTTTCGTCTGCTAGGCACTTTCTTAATTGTGACACGTGGAACGTGCCATGAATCCCAGTTAGTTCCTCTGGTAGCTCAAGGCGATAAGCTACCTTGCCAACTCTTTCAATAATTTTAAACGGCCCGATGAACCTCGGGCTTAGCTTCCCCCTTTTTCTGAATCTAATAATACCCTTCCATGGGGAAACCTTCAGCATGACCATATCGCCAACCTGGAATTCAATTGGCCTATTCCTTTTATCTGCGTATGCCTTTTGCCGGTCTTGAGCCGCTTTCAAGTGTTCCCGAACTATGTCGATTTTCGCATTTGTAGCTCGGATTATATCAGCAGGTGCTAGCCCTCGCGGACCCACTTCTCCCCAACAAACCGGAGTCCGACATTTTCTGCCATATAATAGCTCATACGGGGCCATTTTAATGCTCGCGTGATAGCTATTGTTATATGCGAACACGACCAAGGGTAAATGGACATCCCAACTACCTCCAAAGTCAATAATGCAAGCCCGCATCATATCTCCCAACGTTTGTATTGTTCTTTCGCTCTGCCCATCCGTTTGTGGATGGTAAGCAGTGCTAAGGAACAATTTAGTTCCCATCTGTTCTTGGAATTCACGCCAGAATTTCGAAGTAAACCGAGTATCTCTGTCTGACACAATAGATATCGGTACCCCATGTCTTGCTATGATTTCATTGGTGTAAACCTCCGACATTTTCTCAGATGTATAAGTCTCACGAATTGGAATGAAGTGAGCGCTTTTAGTTAACCTATCCACGACTACCCAAAAGCATCAAAACCACGACTTGTTTTAGGCAGTTTGGTCAATAGGTCCATCGTAATTTGCTCCCATTTCCAAACCGGGATTTCTAACGGTTGAAGTTTACCATATGGCTTTTGGTGTTCCGCCTTGACTTGTAGGCACGTCAAACACTTTTCCACGTATTTCACGGTGTCCCGCTTCATCCCGGGCCACCAATAGTTTTGCTTCAAGTCATGATACATCTTGGTCGCTCCCGGGTGAATGGAATAGCGGGATTTATGAGCTTCATCAAGTAGAAGCTTCTTAACCTCACATGTGTTAGGGACCCAGATTCTATTAAAACGAGTCTTTAGGCCGTGACTGCCTACCTCTAGGTCTTTAACTTGGCCGATAATTCTTTCTTTTTTCCAGTTTTCTGCCTTTACAGCTTCATCTTGTGCTTCTCGAATTCGTTCTAGTAAGCTTGAGGTCACAACCAGTTGCATTGATCGTACCCGTATCGGGGTATAATCTGTTTTGCGGCTCAGCGCATCGGCTACTACATTAGCCTTTCCTGGGTGATAACGTATTTCGCAATCATAATCTTTCACCGTTTCCAGCCATCGCCTTTGTCGCATATTTAACTCCTTCTGATCGAAGAAGTATTTCAAACTCTTGTGGTCGGTGAATATGGTGCACTTTACTCCGTACAAGTAGTGCCTCCATATTTTTAATGCAAACACTACCGCCGCCAACTCAAGATCGTGCGTGGGATATTTCTGTTCGTGTATCTTCAATTGCCTCGAGGCATAGGTTATTACCTTGCCTCGTTGCATCAATACACAACCGAGTCCCGATAGTGAAGCATCCGAATAAACCTCCATGTCTTCGACTCCGTCCGGCAATGTTAGTACCGGAGCTTGAGTTAACTTTTCTTTTAGCGTTTGAAACGCTTTCTCTTGGTCAACACCCCAAATGAACCTTTCTTTCTTTCGTGTTAGTTTTGTTAGTGGTGACGCAATCTTGGAGAAATCTTGAATGAATCTCCTGTAATATCCCGCAAGCCCCAAAAAGCTTCTAATTTCTGATGGGTTCTTCGGGGAATTCCATTTTGACACCGCCTCAATCTTTGACGGATCCACCAATACTCCATCGGCACTTATAACATGGCCAAGAAATTGTACCTCTCGCAACCAAAAGGCACATTTAGAGAATTTTGCGTATAGCTTCTCTCGTCTAAGGGTCTCTAACACTTCTTGTAAGTGATGCGCGTGTTCAGCTTCACTTTTCGAATATACCAATATATCATCGATAAACACGATGACCGACTTATCCAGCATTGGCTTGCAAACCCGGTTCATGAGGTCCATGAAAGCCGCGGGTGCATTTGTTAGCCCGAATGACATCATGAGGAATTCGTAATGTCCGTATCTCGTGCGGAAAGCCGTCTTCGGCACATCTTCTTCTTTGACCTTTAATTGATGATACCCCGATCTAAGGTCAATTTTGGAAAACCAGTTCGCACCTTGTAGTTGGTCGAATAAATCGTCTATCCTCGGGAGCGGGTATCGATTCTTTACCGTGAGTTTGTTTAACTCCCGGTAATCGATACACATGCGCATACTCCCATCTTTCTTTCTCACGAACAATACCGGTGCGCCCCAAGGAGACACACTCGGCCTTATGAATCCTTTGTCAAGCAGGTCTTGGATTTGGGACATCAATTCTTGTAATTCCGACGGTGCAAGTCGGTACGAGGCTTTTGCTACGGGTTTCGCGCCCGGAATCAATTCGATCCCGAACTCTACTTCCCGTTCAGGCGGTATCCCCGGTAAATCTTCCAGAAAAACATCTTCATAATCCCGTACTACCGGTACATCTCCAATCTTTCGTGATTCTTTTTCGGGTTCATTAGCGTATATCATAAATGCCTTGCATCCTTGCTTCATTAGCTTGTGAGCTTTCAACATTGAGCATACTATGGGATTGCCTCCTTTTTCGCCATAGATGGTGACGTGTTTCCCGCTCGGAGATGTCAGTTTTATCTCTTTACGGAAGCACACGACCTTTGCATGGTGTCGAGATAGCCAATCCATCCAAACGACGACTTGAAATTCTCCCATCGACATCGGGATTAGATTTATCAAATACTCTTCATCGTCAATGCTCAGTTTGCAATTTTCACATACATCGCAAACAATAAAGCTTTTATTATTACCTATCTCTACTTCTAAGGGCACAGGTAATTTAGTTAGAACAAATGAAGGATGTCGAATAAATCCATATGAAACGAAGGATTTATTCGCACCCGTATCAAAAAAACACACGTGCAGGAATCGAGTTTACAGTAAATATACCTGAGACCACGTCAGGTTCAATCTTTGCTTCTGCGGCGGTTAGTTGAAAAGATCTTGCCTTCGCTTTAGGGGCTTCACCCTTCGGTTCCTGCCCATCCTTCTTTTCAACCAATTCCGGGCATTCAGACTTCTTATGACCCGTTCGATAACAATTGTAACAAACCGTCACCTTCTCCGGGCATGATATGGCTATATGTCCCGTTTTCTTGCATATGGGACAAAGCTTATCCTTGTAACGACATTCGCCTTTATGACCCTTCCCGCAAATTCTACAACTTGGTGATCCGCCTTTCGTATCAGGTTTCCTTGCGCTCTCATTTGTTCGTGCCTTCTTAGTAGGGCTTGGATTTACATCATGTGCTCTCCGTTCACCCCTTTCGATACTCTTTTTCAGCTCGATTTCCCTTTCCCGAGCAGCATTTATAATCTCGGTAAGGGTCTCGTATTTGGAAGGGGTGATAAACTCCCTATACTCGACACTCAACATGTTATGATAGTAGTATATCTTTTGTTCTTCGTTTGTCACTAGATCGTCACAAAACTTCATTTTGTCCATAAACGTTGCCGTGATCTTGTCTATGGTCTCATTTTTGTGCCTGAGCTGCATGAACTCTTCTTTGATTTTATTCATAACCGCTTTGGGGCTATGATGCTTCAGAAATGGCGTCTTGAATTCATCCCAAGTCATGACCTTATCAGCTTCAATACCAATCTCTCTCTTCTTGTTATCCCACCAATCTTTTGCTTGATTTCTTAGTTGACCCGTACCATAGGCTACATAGTCATCTACATCACAATGGGTCCTCTCGAATACCCCTTCGATATCACTTAGCCATCTTTGGCATACTATTGGGTCAACCTCCCCATTATATATCGGTGGTTTACAAGCCATGAATTCCTTGTATGAACAAGGCTTTCGTCCTCCATGCTTTTCCTTTTCTGATTTCGAGTCATCTTCTAATTTCTTGATTCTATCTTCTACCATTGATAAAACTGTGTTTTGAATTCTATCAATGAAGCTTGACAAACTATTTTCGATCGCCTTCCCAACCTCTTCGGCAATCACTTCTCTCATTTGCTCGGTGACTCTTGGCACCGCATCATCGTTACCTTTATCAGCCATCTTCTATTTCTGAAATGTTTACGCAAGTTGTTAAAACATTCCATTTATACCGCATGCTTTACTTGTTTGATTCAATCAAGTTCATAACTTGATTTAATCGCTCTTGCTTTTGATTCAATCAAGTTCACAACTTGATTTGATCGTTCTTGCTTTTGATTCAATCAAGTTCACAACTTGATTTGATCGTTCTTGCTGTTGATTCAATCAAGTTCACAACTTGATTTGATCGTTCTTGCTGTTGATTCAATCAAGTTCACAACTTGATTTGATCGTTCTTGCTGTTGATTGAGCTTACTTGCTCTTTTCATGCATATTTGTTCATTTCTCATTCTTTACGTAATATAAGATTTATTAACATAAATTAGTTCTTACCGGATGGCCGATTAAGCTTGAACCGAACACCTATTGACAACCTTTAGCTCTGATTACCAACTTGTAACACCCTTAAATTTGTCACTGGTTTTTAATAATAAACAACACTATTTCTAGTAAAATTATGATTTAATAACATGTCATTTGTTAACAAAGTTCATAAGTAACAAGTGCTTAGTCAACTAATGACCAAGGCAAATCGTTTTATAATTCGTTCAACACGTGTTCAACACCCATACACAGAGCTACAAAAGATTTAAGTCATTGCGGAAGCTTCAAAATGGAGTGTTCGGTTCTTCATTTAATCACTTGATCGCCATCCATGAGACTCACCTAATTACCTATGATCAAACCATTAAATCATTAGCTTTGATGTTAATATATAATAGGATTTCAAGGTTTAACATCACATTGGAAATAACAAAAATATAAAAGTTTTCCAGGCTCCACCGTAACTTACGGTGTCACCGTAAGTTACGGTGAGTGCTGGAAATCCTTGGATCCACCGTAATTCAGTAGTAATCCACCGTAAATCCTTAATCTCTACCATAAATTACGGTAACACCGTAATTTACGGTAGCACCTGGGAATTTATGTTTTTGTTTGGTTTGAGCATTACGCCCAAATCCCAACCTTCGAATTTCAGTATTCTGTAGTATCGATGTATTAAAAGTCTGGTATTTCTAGCACATTATATAATAACCAACTATATACGACAATCCATCATATTCCGGAATGTAAATCATGTTTTACTTGCTCATTTGACCCGTTTGGCTTGTCTATGGAATTCCTTCCTTTATGACAACTACCAACGAGTTCAATTCATCATTCAACCAAGTATTCAATATAACAATATCGTCGCTTTAATTCATAACAACTAGTAATTTGATATTCAACTATACCAACTACAATGATCTAATTTCACTTAATGTAACAGGTCATGTTATATACCTTAGCGCACGCCCTTCAAACGAGAATCACCACCGGCTTGTCCGCTCGACGTCCCGGTATCTTGTCCTATAGAGTTCATTTTCAAGACATGTTTAGAACCCTCTTAGACATCATTTCGCATAATATACCGAAACATCTTAATTAGGCGTTAAAGCTTCAAATTTCTATTTATCAGCCTTCTTTGAGGCATTTCTACAAACACCTTGAGGGCAGAATTTTCATATCATTATATTCAAGTTCTTAGCTCACTTTTTGGCTAATTCACCATCAACGAAACTCTCATAAAGCATGTATATATCATACTCTTACTGGAAATTATCTTCTATGATCAATTTACACTAGGATAGCCATCTAAACCCCAGTGTTCATCATCATCATGTAAAACCCACAACCCACCTTCAAGGTGTTCATGGAATTTTCCTGAATTTGGTCATGGTTTAGCATGAAATCAGTTAGGTTTCACTTCTAAACACCTTATCAATTCTAATTAAGCCCAATAACACACATGCAACATCAATTTTCAGATTTTCTAAAATCATGAGAATTTCAAACGAAGAATTAACACGAATTTTTACATACCTTGGAATCCTCTCGTGATGAGGATCACTAATCTATGTTTAGATTTCGTTTTTGATCAGATTTGAGCTTTCAATTTGATAGTTTTGTGAGTTTAGGGTTTTGGAATGGGGGTGTCGCCCCCTGCTGCTTTCTGGTCGACCAACACTCCAATTTTTGGAGTGTTTGGTTTATTTCCTCACAAGTTTCAGATTTTTAACAACTATGGTCCCTCTATTTTATTTCACATGTAGTTTGGTAGCCTTTAATCACCTCATAAGCTATTTCTAGCTTATTAACTAACTAGGTTAAAAGTTTCTAGTCAGTGAATTTTTCCCGATTATTTATATTTTAAAATTTTTCTTTTAATATTACGTTTTATACTTTCGGGGTGTTACATCATGTATCCAAGATTCATCATGATGATGATCAATGATCAGTTCAAGGATCTTCTGAAACATAATAATAACATTATGGATATGAGAAACATGACAACTGAGACCATTACTAGAATCACCAAAGAAGATGATGAAAGAACGAAGGGAATGATTTGTAAAATCAGCAATCCAGCATATGTTGCTCCTGAGGATGACAAATGGAGACATGAGAACAGTGATTCAGATAATGAGAATGAGAAAATGAGTGAGTTAAAAGAGAAGAAAACCAGATGGTGGGTTGAGAAAGAAAAAGGAAACAGAAAAAGAACACCAAAAACGTCACCTGCAATTTCTATTCCGAAGATTGTAGAAAAGGGTATAGTAAAAGGGGGAGTCATAAGGCAATTAGAATTTTTAGTTATTATAAGTTCCTAATAAATCTGTCAATATTTGTTTTTCAGGGCCTTCTGAAGAGCCACAATAAAGGTTGGTGGATGAGACTGTGCTAGAGCCATCTGTAGTTATTGAACAAGGAGTTGGTCTTTTGAGTCAATCATTTGAAAGCTATCTAAAAAGAAATGAAGAATTTGCTGCTCAAAGGAATCAAGAATCAAGTACTCATGCTGAAAATGTTAAAGACACAGAACCTGAAGGTGAGGTTCAGGATGATTCAAGTGAAGATGATTCTGAGGCTACTCAGTCAGAATCAGAATTGGACCCAACAACTCTCGACAGAGGCAAAGCTCAGCTAAAGAAAAAGCCTACAAAGAAACAGAAAGCATCTAATGAAGAAGACTCTTCTTATGAACCTGATCAGCCAAAGTAATAAATAAAAAAAGCAAAAAGCAGTTCAAGCTGGGGTGATTCCAAGAAGAGTTAGGGCAAAGAAATCTGTTGCTGAATCGCCAAAAGATAAAGGTGGAAAGAAAGAAAAACATCTTCAAAAGTCAAAGGTTCATGAAGAAGAAAAGGTTCAAAGTGTTGAAATTCCAAAAGAACCAGAGGCGAAGAACGTTGATGTACCTGTAGTGGATGTTCAGAAGAAGACAGGAGGTGATGATGATTATGTTGAAATCACAGGTTACAAAGCTGCTACACCTCCACGTCCACCTCCACAAGATAAACCAGAATCGTCACAACCAAAAGATACAAAGTTGGATTACATGTTTGAAGGTCTTCCAACTGCAACAGGGATTTAAATAGAAGACATTCCTGAAGACGATTATGATATGTTTAATAGCGAAGCAATAAATGAATTGTTAAAGAAAGTTGCAGACCTTGAAAAAGCGAAAGCTAAAACCGAAAAGGAGCTTGACATTCTGAAGCAACAGGTTGAGCAGTTGATGAAAGCTCATGATGAAATCAGATTGGTGTTGATAGATCAAGAAGAAACAATGAACAAAAAGAAGAATGACGCTCATGATAATTCTAAAGTGTTTGAACTTCTAACAATAGAGGTATCTTCATTGAATGTGAAAATAAAGAATCTGGAAGATGTGAATCAGACACTAAATCAGCTTCTAAGTGAAATGAGTGAAGCTTCATCGAATGAAATGAAGGTGATAAAGCTAGAAATGGAAGCCATGAAGGCCGACAAAGTGATGAAAGACAACCAACTTAGCATGTTAACTGCCATCATTGAAAGTCACTTAAAAGTTGTGTTAGTGCATACATCTGTCGACTTCGTCTTGTATCGGGTCTTAGACTAGATAGAATAGATCAGGGCACGTTGTACGAGAAAATAGGAGATTTTAGAGCTGATTTCGCTTGAAAATGCATTTATGAGAGATTCCGCTTGAAACGGTTTCAAGCGAAATCAACACATAGTGACTCCGCTTGAACCATTCCAAGCGAAACCCCTTGGCCTATAAATAGCCATCTCGAGTGAAATCTCCATAGAGTTGTGTACGTACTTGAAAATCATACCGAGGTGCTGCCGGTGTGTTTCCTGATTGTAATTGTTATAATATCAATCAGAAGAGTGTTTAAAGTGAAGATTAAGTTGTTTCTACGTCTATTTCTTGTTTTCCGCACCTGGAATAGATCAAAACTCCTCTGAATGACTCATTCGGGTCAACTACACGATCCTACAACTGGTATCAGAGCTCAGGAGGAGGAGTTCTGCAGATATCAGCTGATTTTCATTGCATTTTCTTACTTCTACACCTTCTTTCTTCATTAAAACAGAATTTAACGGTTAAAATCGGCTAAATTTCACATATATGGTGTAAATTAGCATATTAACAAATCCTTAGAAGTTTCATGCTAAAATTCGGAATAACAATGGGTAAAATTGACCTTCGAAGTGGTTCCGCTTGAACGGACCATCTTGTGATTCCGCTCGAGATTGGATTATCTCGCTTGAGTTTTCAAGCGAAATCTGATATTTCGCTTCAAAAGCACGTGATTCCGCTTCAGTCAAGTGAAATCAGTGTTTTTGCTCGAAAGCTGATGCCGCTCCAAGTTATTCTTATTCCGCTTGAATTTCAAGTGGAATCAGGATTATTGTTGTTGTCTTGCTATTTCGCTTGAAACTGTAATTTTTGATTTCCCTTGAAGTTTGTTGTTTCAGGTATTCCGCTTGAACAGAAAGTGTGATTGAAATTGTGATTTCGCTTGAACTACAAGAACCATGGATAACGATTTCTACAACGCGTTTGCTACTCCGACTACTCCAGCTTCCATTGCTTAGAACATGAATTTGGAAAACGAGACTGGAACTTTACAAAAGCCCCCGAAGCTAATGAGCATAGAAGAGTATTACGGATGGAAAGATAGGTTCGAAAACTGGGTTCAAGCTAATCATCTTAGATCTTGGGAGTGTATTCTGAAGAAGTATGGTACTGATTTGCAAGTTGAAAAAACAATTTCTGAGTTTAGTGATCAAGAACGTGATATGTACAAAGCTGAAAAGATTATGATCAGTCTTCTTCAACAAGCCATTGTGTTGCTTCAACATGACAAGACATCAAAACCAATTTGGGATGCTCTTAGAGTCAAGTTTGAGGGTAGTGAAAATATGATCAAGAGTAAAAATGCATTGCTCAAGAAAGAGTTTGATCTATGTAGCAGTCTACCGAGTGAAGATACAAAGAAGTTGATCGAAAGATATTGCCACTTAGTTTGATCCATGTCGATGCTAAGCATAACAAAAGATCGTGAAGAGTGGGTAGACAAATTAGATGACGCTTTACCGCAAAAAGAGTGGGGTACATACTTGATGATTCTGAAAAACTGGGGTTTATGATGGGTTAACAATTTCTCAGTTCATTGAGAAGATTGAGAGTCAAGACCTGGAACAGCAAAAGATCGCGAGGATGAACAGTCCGAGTGGTCAACAAGACGTAAAGATGTACTACAAAGGCAGTGTTCCAGAAGTTGAAAGAAGTTCGAAAATACAGACTGCGTTTAGTGCTGGAGATTCTTTGGAAAAAGCTGAACAAAGTTCCAAAAGCAGTGGTTTCTCTTCATACCCGAGTGTTAATCCAAAGAACCCAACTTCAAGTTTCAGTTCTCAAAGTACGAAAAGTGGAAGTGGTTATGTGATACAATGCAACATTGCCTTGAATATTCCAGATGGTCAAAGTTTCTCTGAGGAAGTTGCGAAAGATCACATGGCATTATTTGGTTCTGTGCTACTATCTTATGAAGGATTGGTTGCAGGAAGAATCGAGAATCCTATGCTTACAAAGGAGGATTACGATCAGATAGACGCCGAAGAAATGGAACTAATGGATATCAAATGGTGTCTTGCTAGTGTCCTTAGGAGAGTAGAAAAGTTCAAACTGATTACTGGAAGAAATGACTTTCTTGATGCACATGTTTCTACTTTAGATTTTGATAAATCAAAAGTTACTTGTTTTAAATGCAGGGAGAAAGGTCATTTCAAGAGAGAATACAAGAACAGAGAAGCTAGTGATGTGAAGAATCCATTCGGAAAAGATGACTACTACCAGAAAGCCATATATCAACAGGTTGGTCAACAGCAACAGCAAGAACCACAAGTGGCTCATGGTAGAAAAGTGATAGAGGATTCAAAGAGAGCATGTCTGGGGAATCAAGAAAATTTTAACTGGAACTTTCAGGATGATGAAAGGCTACCAGAAGGCTTTAGCTGGGATATGTTTACAGATGAGAAAGGAGATTTCAAAGCCTTCATTGCCAAGATTGTGAAAGAACCAGATATGTTCACCGAGTGGATGAAGTCTATTGGTGAAATTGTGAAAAATGAAGAAGAAAAGTCTGTTTCATCTGATGAAATTTCACAAATTTCAGATGATAGTTCAGAAAAGGAGATTGTTTTTTATCAAACACCATCTGATTCTGGTTCTTCGGATGAAAATTCTGACAAATCAGTAGAGTTCGATCAATCTCCAACTGATGACAACAGTGATGATGAAGAAGAAAAACATATTAATATTGCAAAGTCTCATCTATCTCCTAAAAGTTTTCATTTTTATTTTGCAGATCGCTTGGAGAAACTGAAGGAAAGACGAGCTGCAATAAGAACAAAAAGAAATGAAGTCTGAAAGTGATGCTGAAAAAGATGAGATTGTTCAAAATGAAGAAGTTAAAAGCATTGCTGAGGAAATTGTTGAAACAAAACAGAAAAGTGAAAGTATGGATCAAGAAGAAGATTTTGATTTTAATGATAAAATTCAATTTGCTAAAGAAGTGTTTCAAACAATCAAAAGAGTAGTTGAAGAAAATGAAAATGTTGTAGAAGTGGAGAAAATTATCGAAGTAGAAAAGATTGTGGAAGTCATCAAACCTTGCTCAAAGTGTTTAGAACCATGCAAGGAATGTGCAGCAAAGGATGTGAAGCTGGCAGAGTATGAGAAAATGAAGGAACAATTACTGTTCAACCTTAACTATGTGAAGGAATCTTACGATGTTTTGAATAGAATAGTAACTGATCTGCAAAAGACAAACTCTGAAAGAGAAAATGCATTGACAATGATGAATGCAACGATGATGACAAAGCAGAAAGCTATCAATTTCTACATTGAAGAAAGTGCAAAGTGGAAGCAAGAGTTGGAGACTGGGAAAATTGAGAATGAGAGAATCAGACGCTTATTGCAGAGTTATTCCAGTTCTGATTATCTTATTGATCGAATTTATCCGACTGTTGCAGGTATGGAAGCTTTTCAAGATGACAAGCCAAAGAAGAAAGATACTGGTAAGAAACCGACGGTTAGCTATAACAAGTGTCCGCCTCCGATCTAGGAAGGTTATTCTCCCAGAAAACCAAATAAGGAGCAAGTTCAAAAAGCAGTCAATATAAAGCTAAAAACCGATACAACTGATGAATTAACAGAAAACATTGACGTCACTTTCACATCGTCTAACACTGATCATGAGTCTGAGTTAATCAAAAAGGTGGTTGATCAGGTGTTGGATACTGATGAGGAGTCTGAGTCAAAGTCTGAGTCTGGAGGGTCAAGTTCGTCAGTCAACAGTTCAAAACCTATGGTTAAAAGGACTTACAGTAAAGAGTTTTTAGTATCAAAATCAAATTTGTAAGATGAAGCATTTGAAGTAGCATACACTTTAAATGATTCTGACAAATTATATTCTGACAAAGAATTTCCAATAAGGAGTGTTAGATTTGAAATGATCAAAAAGGTTTTCAAAATGACAGAAATTAATATTTCTGAAATAAAAGATTTAAATCTTACTGGAAAACCTAAAAAATACACTTCAAGAGTTCAACAGCGTTTAAACAAGAAAAAGGGTTACAATTCTGGTTCTGGTTTTCAAAAGAAACCAAACCATAATGGTAGCTACAAAAAGAAAGGTTTGGGTTTTATTCCATTAGAAAATTATAAAAATGAAAAAAAATTCTAAAACAAAAACAGAATTTGTTTCATGTGGAAGTGCTGAGGATGAACAGAAGAAACCTTTCTGGAAACAATCAAACCAGGAGTTTCTTTCTGAGAACAAAAAAAAAGGAACTGGAGTGTTTCATCCAAAAGAGACTCGAACCTGTTTCAAATGCAATGAAGTTGGTCACATTGCATCAACTTGTTCTCAAACTGCAAAACCAAAACTGGGAGTTTCTGAAAAACTCAAAGAAAAAGTTGTTAATGTTGAAACACCAACTGGAAACTTCAAAAATTTTGAAAATTCGACTTATGAAGTTGGTGAGAGTTCAAAGAAAAGTTTTTACAAAAAGAAAGCCAAAGACAACCAAGTGTGGGTTGTTAAGAAGGGTGATGAGAAGGTCGGCGATGAATCTGATTCCATAAAATCAGTGGAGCCACAAGTTGAGATTACTTCAGAAGATGATGCTGAAATTCCATATTTGAAATTCGAAAATATTAAGCAAAAAGTTGGTAAGGTTGAAATCTCAAATCAATTCTATTCTGATCAGAAGGAATTTGATGTTGAGAAAGCTTTTAATGGTAATGTGAAAAAGATTTTTGGGAAAATGCTTGATGGGAAAGTAAAAGGGGTTAAAGATTTTTATGCAACAAAGAAAGCAACATATAACCCTACTGCGCAAGAGTTAAAAACACCCAAGGTTGGTAAGACTTGGGTGGAAATACTTTTCCCTTGAAAAATCTGGACCCGCCGGAGATCTCAAGTTTATATCGTGGATCAGGAATCGGCATCATTTTTGTCAAGATAGTGTTGTGAAAGATTTTAAAATTGTTGAAATTTTTTACAGCTGATGGACTATGCCAGAGCTTCCAGGTTGGTAAGTGCGAAGCAGGAATCAGCATCTTGATTGGTAAAATAGTTTGTGTAGATGTGATATTCCTACAAGTGGTAAATCAAGGACATTGAGGTGTACTTGTTTTATCTTACAACTGGTACAGAGGTTTGCTTGTGCATACTTGCAAGTGGTAAATCAGGGACATTAAGTTGTACTTGATATATTACATATGATTAAAATTGAACAAGATGATGAACTAATCCCTACAAGTGGTAAAAACAAACTTATTTTCGGGAAAAATCATTTTGATTAAAACAAACTTAAGTGTTTTGAAATCTAAATGAGAAAATAGTTTGTTGAAAGGGGGAGTTCTGATTGTTTATACCAAGTGGATGGCGATTTGATATCGGTTGTCAACTTTCCTGTATAGTTTGTTTTTCAAATTTTTTAATGTGTTTGCATTTTAGGGGGAGTAAAAATTTCAGAAAATCCAAAAACATTAGAAAATCCAAAAACATTAAAAAAATTTTGAAAAAGCCAAAAACATGATAAAATTCAAAAATGAGTTTTGTTGAGAAAAGAGGAAATGATAGTACATCAGTGGACCATCACAACATGCTAAAGAAATGGAAAGTAAATATGTGATAAACAATCTCACTGCGGATATGTCAGTAGGTTTTTGCACAATTAGTAAATTGTGACGAGATATAAACCTAAATTTCAAACTTGCTTATATCGTGGGTAACAACTTCTTAGATATATGGGTAACCCCCGAAATCTTGTTTGAAAGGTCCTTCTTTCTGAGATACTAGGTCTTTATACTCAGTGATATCTGGGGTATTATTCCGGGACTTTTGCTGAATGGAAATTCTGACCTAGTCCCCGCATAATACTTTCTGCAAATGCTTTGAAATATAAGCTCTCCCTCAGCAAAAATGATAAAACAATAAAATTGATAATCATTGCTGTTGAAGAAAAGATCCTCTAAAGGGGACACACCTAAAGTCGAACCGTCATCTCTCTGCTGAACGGAAGTTCTGACCTGAGCTCTCACGGCCCTCGCATCTAACCCCTTTACAGATATCATTTGTGGTATACTCACCTGTAAGACTGAATATTGGGATCTGGATACGGGAGTATATTCAAGTAGTGGGACACGCGAATAAGTTTAAGTGCTTAAGACACTAATATCGTATCTCGAAATAGTTAAACTTTGTGTGAAAATTTAAGTGCACCAAAATACTGAGAATCTAAGTGAATTGTTTAGAACTTAAAATGAAATGAAGCTTAACGGTGTTAATGATATGTCTCAAAAACTGATATGATCCTCTTACACAAACTCACAAAAATATTGTCTGTAAATATTTTCTTTATTGCATTTCTCTTATCTTAAAAATCCAAAAAGATTTTCTGTGTGTTTTAGCATAAATTTTGAAAATTCAAAAAGATTTTCGACAACTAGTGTTGGAGAGCTGATATTCAAAATTCCAAGTGCTAAACATGATGGCCATTTTGTGAGGGGGAGTCTGTTCTTAAACAAATGCATTTTGATCATTTTTACAAATGGTTCATCAAGAATTTGGAGTAAATTTGAGAGAGAGTTTGAGTTAGTGCATGTGTTTTTGTAATTAAAGTGTAAAACTTACTTTGAGGTAGATATTGTGCAGATAACCTGAGTTGAACGTGAGCCAGGTGATGATCTTGGAATAACGTCAAAGCCGAGTGATAGAGAACCAGGTTGATCAATCCTGAGGATGCTGTGGATAGAGCATGAGCCAGGTTTCAATTCTGTGGACAAAGCATGAGCCAGGCAACGATCTTGAACCTGTGAAAGCCAGACTACGATCCTGAAGCAGATGATGCTGATGAACTTAAGGAATGCCAGCACATTGTTAAGGGGAGTTTGTTGATGATGATTGAAAGAGTGAAGCCCAGAGACGGATCAAGACTAAAGTTGCTAAGACTCGACACGTGAGACTCGTCAACCTCTGAGGGGGAGTCTGTTAGTGCATACATCTGTCGACTTCGTCTTGTATCGAGTCTTAGACTAGATAGAATAGATCAGGGCACGTTGTACGAGAAAATATGAGAGTTTAGAGCTGATTTCGCTTGAAAATGCATTTATGAGAGATTCCGCTTGAAACGGTTTCAAGCGAAATCAACACATAGTGATTCCGCTTGAACCATTCCAAGCGAAACCCCTTGTCCTATAAATAGCCATCTCGAGCGAAATCTCCATAGAGTTGTGTACGTTCTTGAAAATCATACCGAGGTGCTGCCGGTGTGTTTCCTGATTGTAATTGTTATAATATCAATCAGAAGAGTGTTTAATGTGAAGATTAAGCTGTTTCTACGTCTATTTCTTGTTTTCCGCACCTGGAATAGATCAAAACTCCTCTGAATGACTCATCCGTGTCAACTACACGATCCTACAAGTTGATATTCATGCTGCTTTCAATGAAGTTGAAGTAAAAAGAGCTGAAGAGCGTAGAGTTGAAAGAGAAAGGCTGCTAGCTCAAGAAGCAACAGAAAGGAGAAAAAGCGTGGTTGAGGATGTTGTTGGTTCGTCAAGTCAAACTGAAGCTGGAGGATCGTCATCTCAAATAGACATTGAAATGGTTGATGTTGAAAACTTTCAAGTACAGGATGTTGAAGCGGGTCAAGACTTCGTGCTTGTCGGTGAGTCTTCTGAATCATTTGATCCTTATGAAATTATTCACCGAGTTAGTGCTATTCAGAAGAAAAGGAAGGCAAAAGAAACGTTGTTGTTAGAATGGAAGACACAACAGTTTATTCTTGTTGGTAAAGCTTCCACAGTGCCTTATAGCGTCAAAGAAATTGCGCGCCAGATCAAGATCAAAGAAAGGCGAAGAAAGGCCAAGATAGCACGTGGAGAGATTGTGGATGATGATTCTGATATAGAATTGTTTGGAGATGAAGAAGAAGAGGAAGATGATAATGATGACGATAAGAAAGATGACTATGATGATAAAGATGACAAAGGTGATAATGACAATGATCAAGGTGCTTCTGGGTCATTGGTTGGGAATCCTAATGTTCAAGAAAGGATTGAAGAGTTGATGTGTCACACCCTGGCTTTGCGGAAGCGTGGGTTTATTTGGTGTGACTTCTTAATACCATAGCTTAATCACAACAAAGCTATATGCAAATAAAACCATGATGTTCATCCATTGATTCAAGTCGACACATGCAATGAGTTACAACCCAACAAAATAAAAACATTGTTCGAGTGACACAACCACAGACATGAAATTAACACAGCTTAAGACTTGTGACTCGTCCAGGTAAAAGCCACAACCCCTAAACTTGGATGACATCACCCTTCTTACGCAGCTTGAAAACATAGCATACCTCGCCAAATCCCTAATTCCCTGAAATACATGTAAGTTGAAAAATCAACAAAAATGTTGAGCGAGTTCATGTGAAGTGAGTATGTAAAACCTTTGTAATACATTTGTAAGTATGAAAATCCCTGATATGTAGAAATAAGAAAATAAAGAGATCACCAATGGTTTTCAAGGCCATTGATATGTGTGAAGTGCAGTAGGAAGACTCAAACCTAGCAGATTTTTGCGTCGGGCTCAAAGTCACCCCGAGGTCCGTTCTGTTGCGCCTGGAGTTGGGCTCGCTACACCCAGATAGATCTACTGCTAATGACCCTCGGTCCTATAATGAGGATTAATGGCCTCCAGTTTCCGCCTACTCACTCACATGATCTAAGTAGTAACCCTCCTTACGCTAACCATACCATGTAAAAAGTATTCGCAATCATAGTAACATGCATTTCACCCCCGAAGTATAAAAACTGAAAACAGTTAAGAGAAAAGGGGGACATGAACTCACAGAAGTGCGTCTCGAAATAGTAAATCCCAATCAACCTGTTGCGTGACGACCTACACGTACTAACTTCTATTAGACGGACGGCCGTGCCTTGGCTTAAGGTTTAACGTTTTTGGGAAATAGTTAGACAAGTATTTCGTAATTACACTTCTTAATTATTTTGTATAAATATTCATTTCCAAGGATGGGGGTATTAATACATGTGCGTTTTTATAACTTCATGAATATATTATTAAGTCTCACCTAATAAAATATACTTTAATTCATTTGTCTAAAATATTCTATCTCCAAAATATACATATTTTCCGAAAAATATCATATTTTATTCCATACAATTTCCAAAATAATACTTTTATCAAAATACGCATTTAAGAGTATTTCTCCGAAAATACATAAGTTACATTTAAAGTTCGGGTGGTAATAATAATACCGGTGTAACTTAGATTTTTATTTGTAAAGGCGTTGGTATTATTTTGGAGGTCGCAACTTCATGATATTTTCCAGGTTATATTATTTTTACTCTATAAATAATATTCATATAGTTCACAAAATAATCATAAAATCACACAAACGTTTTACTATGAAATATATATTCTAAATATATATTTAACAAGTTTTATTTATGAAAATCCACCTCCGAATACTTGGTTATTTTATAATAAAAATCATGGCGAAATTTGTGTGGAAAAACAAGTCAAAAATATATTTATAACTACTTGTCACAAAATATTTCTATGTGTTATTTTCTGGAAAAAATTCGCCAGAGTTTCCTCTGTAACTGGAGGTGGCCACGCTTACAAGCGTATCATTTTCTTTTAAAAATTCAATCAACAATTTTCCCATCATCAATATACAATATTCAAACATCAAACTAGTCAAAATAAGTAAAAATCGCAAACACATGAACTTGTAAGTTGTGTAAAAATATGTAGTAACTTTCCAACATATTTAGTAGATCTTTCCATCTTTAAAAATAAATTTAGTTTCTTGAAAACTTTATTTTTAAAGAATATGTAACTTTACAACTTCTAGTCAAAAATTACGAAAATATTTCTTTGTTAAATCCTTTTGTCACACAAGTGTTTACACACTTGCTTGTTCACAAAAAATGCTTTTAATTCATGAAAAGTCCGGGTTTTAAACAAGATTTGTATATTTTACTTGGTTCTTTCGAAAAACCACTTGTAGATCTTTAGATCTACTAGTTTAGAACTCCATTTTACAAGAAAAATCACTTTTACACAAGTTCATGTTTATGTGTGGAAGGGTTCATCATCTTGCAACTTTCATACTTAACATATTGCTAGTTCATGTTCCATGAACATGATCTAGCATGGTTAGATGACGATCCATTCCACTACTAGCCACTAGCAACCTAAAATAATCATTTCTAAACAATATTCACAAGATTTACACCAATAGTTACCCTTTATCCATCAAGTTTATCTTTCATTCAAGACTTTATGTTTTGATCTTTAGTGTTCTTGATTTTTATCTGTTAAATCTCTTATTAACCACTTTAAACATGAACAAGGAAGTGTTTGGAAGCACTTACTACTAGCTCGTGGCTAGGGAAGAATCAAAGCGAAAACAAGGTGGATAAAAGCAACGTAGAGAGGTTCTTGAGTTTCCGAAAGCACCGGGTCTCCTCGTATGACACCTTGCACCTTTGTGTGTAAGAAAATCGCTTGAACAAGATTTGAATGATGGTGAGGTAATGGTTGTGGTGTTCGGCCGATCCAAAGGAGAGGGAGAGAGATGAGAGCAATTTGTAAAGTGTTTGTGAATGAAATGTTCTTATCCCCTAAACATTCTTATAGACCACCACCTTCTAATATTCATGGTATAATGTGTAAGTCAGATTTTAGACAACATAGAATAAAATATTCAAAAATGTGAGGGGTGTGTCCCACATGGGGGAACCGATCGGTTGGGGGGGGGGGGGGTTATGGTTTGATTTCAACCAAATAGTTAAGTACTAGTTATGTTTAGTTAGGAATTCAAGTTAGTTACTAGTGTGTTACGCAATATAACGGGTGTTAGGGTGTTCGGGGACCCTAACTAACTCAGAAAAGGATAAACAATGTCATTGACAATATTTTTATGTTCCGGGTAAAGTCCGGTTGTTCGGTTGGATATTGATCCGTTGAAGTGCTAAATAAGCATTTAAAGTGTCTTTAATAGTGTTTTTAGTAACACAATCAACTCCCGACACTTTGGAAAGTGTCTAATATTATTTTCCCATGTTTTTGCACTTTACTAGTTATGTTAAATGCTGAATTTTGTAATAAAGTGCAGAATTTTATATTTAACACATGTTTTAGGCACATCCGTTCACTATAACTATCATCTAGTGACGCAGTTTTACAATCCTCACCTCCCTACACTCCCTGCTAGTGTAGTAATCTATTCCCGGCTCATACTGGCCTTAGAGACAGTGTCTGTCTAGTGCTGGCTATGTCAGCATGTTACTAGGTTATCCGTTCATTGTGCTAACTGTGCTTTTGTGCATCAAGTTTGTCACTGTAGTTCTGTTTAAATAATGGAGTGACAGTAATAAAGTATGATGCATGTATGTGTATGTACCAGAAATCAAGAATCAGTTTAATCGCAACTGTAAGCAAGCACGGTAATTAAGCATTAATTAAATAGTAATTAATTCGTACGGATACCTGATTTGGTGAGGGTTGTCACATTCTCCCCCCGTTAAGAAAATTTCGTCCCGAAATTTTAGGCTCTGCTTCTAGTTGCGGGGGTCTTAGGAAATAGGTGGGGGTACTTTTCTTTCATTCGGTCCTCACGCTCCCAGGTGTATTCTGGACCATGTCTTGCATTCCAACGAACTTTGACGAGTTTGACACAGCTCCTGCGGGTTTTGTTGATATTCCAATCTGTAACCTCAACTGGTTCTTCGACAAAATGGAGTGTGTCGTTAACATGAATCTCGTCTGTGGGAATGAAAACAGTTTCTTGCGTTGGACTTTTCTTCAGATTTGATACATGAAATATATCGTGAACACCATTTAGTTTGGCAGGTAAGTCCAACTTGTATGCTACTAAACTGATTCTCTCCAGAATCTTGAGTGGACCAATATAACGCGGATTCAACTTTCCACGCTTTCCGAAGCGTGTCACACCCTTCCAGGGTGATACCTTCAACAATACCATGTCTCCTACCTCAAACTCCAGAGGTTTCCTTCTTCGGTCCGCATAGCATTTTTGTCGATCGCGAGCCACCTTGATGCATCGCGAGCCACCTTGATGCGATCTCGGATCTGTGCAATCTTATATGTGGTTTCCTGGACCACATCAGGACCAACCAATTGTCTATCACCTGCATCAGACCAACAAAGCGGTGATCGACACTTGCGTCCATATAGAGCTTCAAATGACGTGGCTCCAATACTGGTGTGGTAGCTGTTGTTGTATGAAACTTCGACCAATCGTAAGTGTTTATCCCAGCTACCACCCAGATCCATAACACATGCTCTCAGCATATCTTCCAATGTCTGAATAGTTCTTTCGCTCTGGCCATTAGTTTGCGGGTGAAACGCAGTGCTCAGATTCAACTGAGATCCGAATGCTTCCTAGAAGGACTGCCAAATCCTTGACACAAACCTTCCGTCTCTATCAAAGATGATCGAGAGAGGCACTCCATGGCGTGCAACGATTTCTCTCATGTATATTTCAGCCAACTTGCTCGTGTTATCTTTCTCTCTGATGGGTAAGAAGTGCGCAGACTTCATTAACCGGTCCACTATTACCTAAATAGTGTCATGACCTCTTGGCGTTCTTGGTAACTTCGTTATGAAATCCATTGAAATCTGTTCCCATTTCCATTTGGGAATCTCAGGTTGCTGCAGAAGTCCTGAAGGCTTCTAGTATTCAGCTTTTACCTTGGCCCACGTTAAACACTTTCTAACATGAACAGCAACATCGCCTTTCATCCTAGGCCACCAATAATAATCCTTATGATCCTGGTACATCTTATCCGCTCCTGGATGGATAGAGTACCGTGACTTGTGAGCTTCATCAAAAATAACCTTTCTCAAACCACCAAACAGAGTAACCCAAATCCTTTTCATGAAACATAGCGTTCCTTCCTCGTTTGGCACTAATTTCTTCTCCATCCCACGGAGATATTCCTCTTCAATGTTCCTTTCCTTAAGAGCCTCTTTCTGCGCGGCACGAATACGCAAGGAAAGATCTGTCTGGATAATCATCTCTAAAGCCCTAACCCTTATGGGCTTGATCCTTTCTTTTCGACTTAGGGCATCGGCGACCACATTCGCCTTTCCCGGATGATACTTGATCTCGCAGTCATAATCGTTCAACAATTTGACCCAACGTCTTTGTCTCATATTCAGCTCTTTCTGGTCGAATATGTGCTGCAGACTCTTATGATCCGTAAAGATTGTACACTTTGTACCATACAAATAATGTCTCCAGATTTTCAGCGCAAACACCACTGCGCCTAGCTCCAAATCATGTGTGGTATAGTTCTTTTCATGTACTTTCAATTGGCGCGAAGCGTAAGCTATAACTTTCTGGCGTTGCATCAACACGCAACCCAAGCCTTAACGCGAGGCGTCACAATATACCACGAAATCATCAGTTCCTTCTGGTAGCGCTAAGATCGGCGCATTGCAAAGTTTGTCTTTCAGCAGCTGAAACACTTCTTCCTGTTTGATTCCCCAATCAAACTTCTTATCCTTCTGAGTAAGGTAAGTCAATGGTTGAGCGATCTTTGAAAAATCCTCAATAAATCTTCGATAGTACCCAGCCAAGCCTAAGAATTGTCGAATCTCGGTTGGCGTCTTTGGAGTCTCCTAATTCTTTATCGCTTCGATCTTGGTGGGGTCCACATGGATCCCATCTCCATTTACCACATGTCCAAGGAATTGGACTTCGCGTAGCCAAAACTCGCACTTCGAGAATTTGGCATACAACTTTTCTTTCTTCAGCAACTCCAAAATAGCTCTTAAATGCTATTCGTGGTCATTCTCCATCTTCGAATAAATCAAAATGTCGTCGATAAATTTCACACCCCGACCATGTTGAACATACAAAACGTGGCGGAAACGTCGGGGAGTGTTGTAACAGAATTAATTGTTTCAAATCCATGGCAATTGAAGTTTCGTTTTATTAATCAAACATGAAAGTTTACATTGTTTTATACAAGAACCAGAAAGTACATAACATAATTTAACTAGTTCTTGTCTCGTTTTAAGTCACTAAGGCACAGGTCCGCCTAAGTATGTCTTGATAAGTCCTATGCATCATCTCCTGAAAACACATGTGAAAATAGGTACGTCAGCATAAAAATGCCTGTGAGATACATTAGTTTTGTGAAAACGGAATTCATGACTTATGTTTGAGAAAATGTTTAGTCATGAACCTTGTAATTTGCTTTGTCTTGTAAATCATTTGAAAAACGATAAGATCAGATGATATGTATAAATAAGAGAACACTGTATGGTTAAACAGGTAACCATGTAAAATGAGTTTGTTTAAGATAAGTCGTTTGTAAAACAATGTCTCGTGAAAAGTGTGTTATTTGTATAAAATGTCATAAGTCTCAAATTGAAATGATTCAAATAACGCTCCGATATGTAATACCATACAAACACTTATATATAGGAAGTACCAGCGGCGTATCCACCATGCTTGTATCATATTACACACGCCTCGTTACTTAATCACTTACTCAAACCAAAGCATCAAGATGAAATGTTTAACAATTGTGGAAATGTTTATGTATAGTCAAATGTCTATTGTCAAATGTAAATCATGTCAACGGATACAACTAGGGGTGTGCATGGGTCGGTTTGGGTCGGTTTTGACCAAAAACGATAACCATAACCGCAATGTCGGTTATTGGATAACCATAACCATAACCGATCGGTTATGGTGGTTATGGTTATTCGGTTTTGAAGGTTATAGCGGGTCGGTTATGGGCGGTTAACCGTGTATTTAGCTTAGCTAAAAATAGCTTAATTTTTTTAACTTGGAATAAATTGTTGGTGCATATTTGTATATATTAGTATATTACATAACATTAAATATATATATATATATGTATGTATGTATATATATAATCTATAGTATTAATACCAATTATTATCGAATGTTCAAATAAAGTGATATCATACATTCCATAAATTCAAATAAACATTCAACCAAAACCACAAAATGATATGAAAAACCCATAAGTACTAAAAATCTTCAGTCAAAAACATGAAATATTAAAAATATGATGAAAAGTCCTAAATCATATAAAGATTTATTACATATCGGTTCGGTTCGGTTCGGTTATGGTGGGTATGGAAAAAATGATAACCATAACCGACCCGCTACTTTCGGTTTTAAAAAAAAACCATTAACCGACCCACCGGTTTTTTATTTGGTTCGGTTTTTTCGGTTCGGTTTTGTCGGTTAATTTGGTTATGGTTCGGTTAATTCGGTTTTTTGCACACCTCTAGATACAACTGGTTTACACGGTTCAATGGTTACAAACGGTTCATACAGTCGAAGGGTTAAGACGGTTCATATAGTCAAATGGTTACAACAGTTCAAAATGTATTATAATGTGTTCATATGCTGGATGAGCATATGCAACAGAAATGCAATGTAAAACAATGTACTAAGTACGCACACAATGGGCATACATAGCATGTAATGTAAAGCAATGTACTAAGTACGCACACAATGGGCATACATAGCATGTAATGTAAAGCAATGTACTAAGTACGCACACAATGGGCATACATAGCATGTAATGTAAGGCAATGTACTAAGTACGCACACAATGGGCATACATAGCATGAAATGTATTGTAAACAGATGTACTAAGTATGCACACAATGGACATACATAGCATAGACACAATGAAATCATGTACTATATATGTACTATCGAACATAGCAAGTATATGATGTGAAAACCGGAAAGCATGAAAGTAACAAGTAGGCACATGCGTTTCACCCCAAAACAGTTTGGAAAACAGTAAAAGAGCGGTTCAATGTACTCACCTGAGATTGCTTTGAAGTTCTTGTATAATAACCAAACAATGCTAGAGATCACAGAATATCAAACGGCACCTAATAGGTAGCTACATTAATATACCGGACCAAAATCGAAAGGATCAGATAGTATGCGGGTTCGTAAACCAAACGAGTATGCAGACTCGTGTAATATGGTTTAACAAAGCCTACATACTAAAATGAAACCTAACCTAAGTTCTTGCGACCCATTACGACCCGTTTAGGTAGCTTATGCTACCTTACGCGTCGTTCGCGTAGAACGCGTCTGGAACGCCTAACATCGTGACCACAAGGTATAACCTCGGAAGGTTATAGCTATGGTCACCTAATGTGTTTGGTCGGATCCTAATGATCGACCAAATGGGTCGGGTTCGAAAGTATAAGCGATGGTTTAGATCGCTTACCTTACGACCCTATATATGCACTAAACTAAAAGTGACGAGCTAAGCATGTTAGAACATGCTTAACTAAGTTTAGAAAACAGGTTTGGCATCAAAACAAACGGCTTTGATGCTCACGAGTAGTTTGGTTACAAAATATGCAAGAATGCACATTTTGGCCGAAACTACGACTCGTCACTGAGGCTAGATAACGTGGTGATCAGTAGGTATAGTCGCCATGGACTATAAGCATCGTGATCACGCTCACGTTATGAAGTTCCAAGAACTTCGTGTTGACCATAGGCTGGTCAACGCAGAAAGTCAACAAAACGTTGACTTTCGGACTCGAAAAGCGAATAAAAGAACGGAAGAATACTTACGGAGGGTCCCCGAATGCTAATCTAGATCAAAGAGCTCAGGTATGAAGCAATGGCATCAACTTAGAGCATTTTGATCAGATTTTTGTGGGTTTTACATCAAAGGGGGGGGGGGTATTTATAGGAAAGGTAGAGCCGTTAGGATCGTTTCTTGAATATCGTGCCACGATCCAAGCCGTACACTTGTCACAAAGTTGTGGTGGCTTAATGTGACCCTTGGCTCCTGATTTGGTGAAAGGGCATTGCCCTTTGGGTTGTTTGAAAGGCCAAGTTGTGCAAGAAAGACAAAATTCTGTTACTGAAGGGGCCATGCGGCCCGCATCAGGATTGGACAAAACTCAGGCGGGCCGCCTAGGCCTGTCTGATCAGCACATACTTTCAGAAATGGCAGTTTTGGTCCCTGTTGCGTATTTAAGCCATTTCCGACACTTCTAAGGCCCGTAAAGCCAACTTTAAGGCCCTAAAATGATGCCTAAACATTGTGGACATGAAACATGTTCAAAAATATGTCGGATGTTGGTTCGTTTGGCCGTACGAATGCGATGTTCGGTTAATTACGACGGAATGCGCATAAGCGCGAAAAACGATCCAAAATGCGTGACGAAAGGATTTTTCTCATGCCAAACACTAAGGCATAATATAAGGATGCTTACATAAATTTTTGGACGTCCGGATGTATTCAGAACGTAAGTTATGCGCGAAAGTGCAAACTTGTGCACTTTTTGACACTTTTAGTTCCTGAATGATCCAAAAGTTTGTTTTAGCATACCAAACCCCTCAAAGCCTATTTCTAAGCTATGTAAAGGATATTTAGGGTATGTTTAACTTATGGACATGTTCCGAAATGTTCGTTAGAGTTCAAATTGGCATACTTTCGCAGTTTGTCAAGTTTAGTCCCTGTAAGCGAATTAACTTGTTTTTGCCATACCAAAGCCTTCAAAACTTATTTCTAAGTTATGTAAAGGTTATTTAAGGTATGTTAAGTATATGTTGATGTTCCGGAGTATTTGTCGCATTAAACTGAGTACGTTTATGCACCAGTTTGCGTATAATTCTCCAGAAAGCGTTGGAGAGTTTGAAATTGAACAAGAATTGATATGTGCAAAAGATACACATATTTATACAAGATCCCAAGTATGAAATACAATATTTCATCGGCTTGGTATTTGTTTGATGGTCGCGGTGACACAGGTGTCACAGTCTCCCCTACTTTAGGAAATTTCGTCCCGAAATTTATTCGTAGGAGTCTATTTGTGACTCTGCCAAATAACCATCAGCGATATGCAAAGCAATATCCTGTCATTTCCTTAACAGTCATTCTTCAGGAACGAAAATGAACAGACGGAGTCATTTTCCTCAACGAGTATTCTTCAGAAATGGAAATAACGGAATAAGCAAACGGATGTTCATTTCCTCAACGGACAAATCTTCAGAAATGAAAATGAACTAACGGAGTCATTTTCAACGGTTGCTTCATCAGAGTTGGAAATGAAGGATTACACAACGGATATTCACTTCCCCAACGGATAAATCGTCAGAAACAAAAATGAACTAACGGAGTCATCTTCAACGGTTGCTTCATCAGAGTTGGAAATGAAGGATTACACAACGGATATTCATTTCCCCAACGGATAAATCGTCAGAAACGAAAATGAGCTAACGGAGTCATTTTCAACGGTTGCTTCATCAGAGTTGGAAATGAAGGATTACACAACGGATATTCGTTTCCCCAACGGATAAATCGTCAGAAATGAAAATGAGCTAACGGAGTCATTTTCAACGGTTGCTTCATCAGAGTTGGAAATGAAGGATTACACAACGGATATTCATTTCCCCAACGGATAAATCGTCAGAAACGAAAATGAGCTAACGGAGTCATTTTCAACGGTTGCTTCATCAGAGTTGGAAATGAAGGATTACACAACGGATATTCATTTCCCCAACGGGTAAATCTTCAGACACGAAAATGAACTAACGGAGTCATTTTCAACGGTTGCTTCATCAGAGTTGGAAATGAATGGGGTTAACTCTAGACACATGACAGAACTTGCTGTGATTTCTGTGCACTAAATTCCATAATTATGTATGCATCCATAATTACGTAATCCCTTGCACAGTCCGCATAGTTTGTTTTGTAATGTTTTGGGGAAGGATATCAAACTTGTGATGAGGGTGACTAGACTTCCATCGGTTCCTTTTAATTAGATCGACAGGGGATCTTCTTAGTTAGGCCACCAAGGAGTCCTTACAGTTATATTATTACATGATATCCCTAGCCAGATTTTTGGATCAACCTGTTTATCTAGACCAGTCAAGGGGTCTAATTATGAAGTAGTACTTTATAATCCGAGGGACTTAACTATAACATAGAAGTCCATTGAGGATTTTAAGTAATACCCCTGGGTATCCTACTATGAATCTCTTGTACAAGGATATGTAAGATTCTACGAGGATTTGGATAGCATAATTTGGATCACACAACAACACATAAGGGAACACATAAACACAAAGTCACATAATTGTTTAACTTGATTATAATTTGTTATTAACTTGTTATTGATTGAATACGGATATGGAAACCAATCGACGGGTGTCAATGTTCACTGGAATCTATCTGAGAAGATAGAAAGATCTCCCAAAATTCGATTTTTGATTATAAGGAATCACCACATTCGAATTAAGGTATACAACAACTAAAGACTTACGGGAAATCCTTAGGTACCCTATTAAGGATTTATAGTGGTGCTTTGGGTATTCGTCATATGTTGTAACTTCCGCCTTGTACTTCGTTTCCTTTGAATAAACGGGTACTTAGGAATTTCGTGGAAGACGCAAGCGATCATAGAATGGGAGAATTTTGGGGGTAGTTTGTTCTTCAAGGAATACGGTTTCTTGATTGTCGGTATTGTAAGGGATATGTCGTTTATACATGCAACTACAGCAATACATTGCAATATAAATAAAAGATTTATTTATAAACAACGATAACAACGGTTTCTTGGACCTTGACAACAAAAGAAAATAATACATAAGACGTGATTATTTCTAAATGATGTTGTCTTCTAGTCAGTCAGATGCTCATCCCTGTGCTGGATTTGCATTAGCAAGCTTTGGGCAATTTCTTCGGAAATGACCCATCTCGCCACAATTGAAACAAGAGCCTGGTAGAAAATGACCTTGAGCAGGATTGTTGCCAGCTTGGTTTGGCGCAGCTGCAGCTGGGCAGACTCTTGCTAGGTGGCCTATAAGCCCACAAGTTTGGCATTTGCGGCACTGTACATTGGCGTGATGATGGAGGCTACATTGGTTGCACAAGGGTGCAGTTCCGTTGTATGGTTTTCTAGCAGGGAGTTGAGCTGGTTGGTTGGGGACGGCTTGACCATTGTGAGCGACCATGGCGAAGTTCTGAGAAGCCTTTCGCTTCTTTGACTTTTTAGAGGATTCAGTCTGTTCATCCATGGTCTTTGATTCCTCGATTGGGTTCGATTCCCCTACTGGTTTCTTGTCACCTTTTCGAAAAAGTTTACCTTTCCTGATCTTTGATTCAGTCAAGGTTGCAGATAGCTCAATGGCCTGTCTAACTGTAGTAGTGTTGCTACCAGTCACAATGTCTTGTATTGAGTCAGGGAGGCCATCAATGTACTTTTCGATTGCTTTATCCAAAGGTGTAACCATATCCGGGCATAACAAACTTAACTCCTCATAACGATCCGTGTAGGCTCGATGCTCACCGCTAACTTGCTTAAGATCGTCGAACTCCGTTTCCAAGGCCCTGATCTCGTGACGAGGACAGAATTCCTTCATCATCAGAACTCGAAGCTCTTGCCATGTTTGAGCCAGTGCCACATCGGCACCCCTGTCTCTCATCACACCATTCCACCATGTCAAAGCTCGTTTCTCAAAGACACTAGATGCGAATTCTACCTTTCGCTCGCTTGGACATTGAACATGTCTGAAGGTGTTCTCTAAACTCTCGAACCATTGTAGAAGTGCAGTCGCTCCTTGAGACCCAGAAAACTTTGATGGCTTAGCTGAGTTGAACGTCTTGAAGTTGCAGAGGGCATGATTGTTGTTGTTGGCTTGGTTCCATTGAGCAAAGAGGTTTGGGAATTGAGCAGCCATTTGCTGTGCAATGATCTCTGCCAGTTCGGCAGTTGCTATCTGGTTTTCGCGTCGAGGAGGCATTCTAAATGAGAGACAAGAAAGAAAACAAATGAAATGGCATTGGGTAAGAATAGGATGTTACAATTACCGACCATAATCATGGTTGATGGTCATTTTTCTGAACCACGAAGCAAACAAACAACACTAAGGCTGAATCAAAGCAAATAGATCCTCATAGTGTATCACGAAGACATGCTCGCCTATAAGTGGACACTCACCCCAAGAGTTCCCTGGTAAGAGTGACTGGTCCGATTATGTGGATTTGTACGAACACTCTAACCTTAGACAGAAAACCTGTAGGATCGGTTTGTCGACCGTTCGATTGCGTAACGTTCGTTTCACGTGCGGAATCCGTGAACGAACGTGACCGAACACACGATAGCGTACATTTAACGTGATTCCATTGATAACTTGACAAGATCGATACACGAATCACGGATTTACAGCTTTCTCTCTCTACTTTCTCTCTCTAGAAAGTCTTCTCTCTAAATCTCTAACTCAAAGTCTTCCAAGCATCTTCCAAAGTCTAACTAAAAATATGACATAACTCTTATTTATATGGTCAAGGCAACTTAGTAAAAGTTCACACTAATTACAAGTTTGCCACCTTGCCATTTCTAACTAAATATGACAATATGCACTTGATTTCTTCTCGGCTTTTCACTATGACTCGGATTGACGAAGGCGATAGACAAAATATGCATCAACAATCTCCCCCTTGGATATTGCCGTAGTCAATCTCGTAGTGAAAACTCATAACGACTTGTCTTTCTCTCTCTCTCTAAGACTCGAACAAAGATGTAGTCGACAGACATCTGCACTAACAGACTCCCCCTTGAATGTTGACGGAATCTTCAGTGAGAGTCTTCAACAAGACATTCTCGGATATAGTTCGGTCTTCTTCAAGAATTCTGCCTGGATCTAACTTTCTTTGGCTATAACCTTCATCAGACTCCCCCTATCACTCTGCTAGGATAGTTGTCTGGGATTTTGTTACCACCATCGAAATTATCTCCTGGCTTTCTCTGTTTAAGCTCTCCTCTGGTTCTGATGTGTCTCCTGGCTATTCGTAGCAACAGGATCAGAAACCTGCAAAACTCAACCATACTATTACAAAACAGAATAATTGTGATTCAATTTAATGAATCAACTTAATCATGTGATACCGTTTTCAATTAACCACTGCTTCACAAATTTGAAACATTTCAATTACTGATTCAACCTACTGAATCATTTTAAACATTTCAAATGTCTTAACCAACCTGTATGTTCATCAAGTTTAGCCTTTGAGATTTCAAAAATCAGCTCTTCACCATCAGTTGTCGAAAATATTTTTGGATTTTTGAAAATATGAAACATAAATGCAAAAACAGAAATTTAAATGCAGAAAATGAAATATGTACAAACATATTTTTGTGAGTTTGTGCAAGAGGATCATATCAGTTTTTGAGACATAACACAAGCACCGTTAAGCTTTTAATCGTTTTAAGTTCTAAACGATTCACGTAGATTGACGATATAGTTGTCCTCTTAAATTTTCATACAATTTTCAATCTATTCAGGATACTATTTAGGTATTTTATGAACTTAGTTCAATTCATGTGTCCCACCTCTTGAATATACTCCCGTATCCAGAATCCCAATATTCAGTCTTACAGGTATGAACACTACAATGATGTCTGTACATAAATTAGGGGAAAGATGCGAGAACTGAGGGATCTCAGGTCAGAACTTCCATTCAGCAGAGAGATATCAGCTTCGACTTAGCAGTGTGTCCCCTTTAGAGGATCTTTTCAGCTACAACAGATGATTATCAATTTTATTGTCTAATCAGCTGAGGGCTTTATGCTATATTTCAAGCATTTTGCGGAAAGTATTAGCCAAGGACTAGGTCAGAACTACCGTTCAGCAGAAGTCCCGGAATAATACCCCAGACATCATAGAGTATAAACACCTAGTATATCAGAATACGAGACCTTTCAAACGAGATTTCAGGGGTTACCTATATATCCAAGTAGTGTTCCCCACGAATTTCACAAGTTTGAAATTTTAGGTTTATATCCCGAATAAATCTACTAAATGTACAAAAACCTATCGTCACATCATCAGTGAGACTGTTTATCACATTTGGCATTACATTTCTTTAGCATGCTGTGATAGTCCACTGATTTACTATCATTTCCTCTTTTTCACAACAAAACTCATTTTTAAATTTTTAATGTTTTTGACATTTTCAAATTTTCTAATTTTTTTAAAAATTTTTCTCCCCCTAAAATCAAAATATGTTTCAATTTTGATTTTCTGGGAAAATTTGAAACAAACTGTACAAACTTGACAACCTGATGAGAATCACTTCAATTCTCTATCCACCTGGCATAAACAATCAGAACTCCCCCTCACAACAAACTATTTTCCCATTGTGATTTCAAAACACTTAAGTTTGTTTTAATCAAAATGGCTTTTCCGGAAAACTTAGTTTGTTTACCAAACAGTTTAGGTACGGGGTTACTTCATCATCTGGTTTTCTACACAAAAGTAGGAAAATCCAAGTACAAGTTAATGTCCTTGATTTACCATATGCAGTCCAGAATCCTCTGTACCACTTGTAAAACATTCACAAACACAACCAAACCTCTTTACCGTTTGCATGATTGACGTTACCGAATAAAATTCAAGAAAGATGCCGATTCATGATCCACGATACCATCTTGGGATCTCCGGCAATTCCTGCACAAACCTTCAAACACAGATTTAAAAAGATGCCGATTCATGCTCCACTCTTACAAACCTGGGAGCTCCGGCAAGTCAGGTTTTTCTATTTGAAAAGTTTCACCCAAGCCTGACCAGCCTTGGGTGATTTTGAATTCTTATTCAACAATGGTGGAAAATTTTTCTCATCCATTGTTAAACTAGAATTCTCGACCTTTACCTCAACACATGGCTCCTCTGGTTTTACCATACCAGAATCATTGCCTGAATGTGGCTTGTCTGACTTTAATGAGTCAGATTCATCGCCGACATGTGGCTCCTTTGTTTCCGAAGAAACAGATTCATCGCCAGGAAGTGAAAACTTCACTTTCTTCTTCTTCTTATCCTCTTTAGTCCTCAGATTTGTATCTGATGAATTCAACTTGCTTGACTTTGCAGTTGAGGGAGTTGATTCATCAGCACTCTTCTTTGATCTGTCGGATGAACCCGAGGACAAAATTTTCTCGAGATATTCTCTCGCTTTCTTTCTCTTCTTTCTCAGTCGGTCTTTCTGCCCTTGAGAAAGCTTCACTTTTGTTTCTTGAACTTTAGTTTCTTTGACCTTCTGTTCTCTGACGTTTTGGCCCGAAACTTTCAATTCTTTGGGCTTGACAACGACTGGTATCTTCTTTGCCATTTTCTGAGAATTAGCCCTCAATCTGTCATGCGATCTTTTTGGGCAATCTCTGGCAATGTGACCTTTGATATTGCAATTGTAGCACCTCCTGGTCTCATAACTCCAATATTGGCAGTTAACAGCAATATGCCCCTGATATCCGCAGCTGTAGCACACCCTGTTATCATACCAGTTACCACCTTTTTCACACCAAATGCTTAGATCATAGCATTGTCTGGCATTGTGATATTCCTTCCTCAAATGTGCTGGTTTTGACGCTTTTGCACTGTGGTTTGTTCTGCACACAATAAATTTTGAATTTTCATTTTCAATTTTTTGTAATTTTTTCTTTTGATTGGATGATCGTACTGATGAGTTTTGTCTTTCATTTTTAAAGTTTTGATTCTGTTTTACAATCTTCTTCACAGGTTTTTGCTTAGAGCATTCACCTTTTTCAGTTGATTGCAGAACAGTTTTCTGAAATTTTTCTTTCAACTTTAAAAACAATTTTTGTTTTTCTTTCTTAACATTTTCATCATCAGACTCTGTCACAGACTCATCTGCTGAATAAAAATTCTCAGTTTCCTCATCAGTTTTATCATCACAATCTTTGACTTTGACTTTGTCAAAGTTCGTAGCCTTTTCACTCATCGGAACTGAATTGATCGGTTTTGGACAAGGAATATTCAACTTGTCAGATTTAGTCGCAAAACTAATCAATTTCTTCTCAAGTTTATCTATCTTGGTCCTGGAATTCTTAGCTTCTTCCTCAAGCTGAGATATTCTCTCAAGATGAAACTTGATGGAATTGTCATTCTCAACCTTCAAACTTTCAAGAACAGACTTTTCATTTATCAAAATTTTGATCTGTTCCTGAAATTTTGATTCATTGGCTTTTAGATTCTTGTTTTCAAGCTTTATCCAGAAATCCTCATCTTCTGACGATTTCTTTTTGCTTTCAAGCTCTTTCACTAACTCTTTGATTCTCTTTTGAGCGCTTTCACCTTCTTTTTCAAGTTCGACAATCTTCTGAAGATGGGAATTTATCATCTTTTGTTTTTCAATGTTGTTTTTACTAAACACATTTTTCCCATCTTCAAGAATTTTCACTTGCCCCTCAAATTCTTGATATTTCAAAGTCAAACTGTTAAAATCAATCAACAGTTTGTCATTTTCTGCTTTTAACTTCTCACAATCTTTTTCCAGAGAAAGAATCTGGTTTTCAGCAACGTGCTTCTCGTCTTTCAACTTTTTGACTTCAAATGCCAAACATTCTATGTCTCTCACAAGTTTGTCATTGTCAGTCTTAAAGTTATCACATGTTGAGCACATTGTTTCATTCTTCACCGATTCTTCAGCTTTTGAAGTTTCTTCTTCCTTTGCTATCAATGTACCTGCACAAAACAATTTAACGAAATCAAAAGGATTTCCATTATTATCAATATAACAACCTCGTTTGAAATCGTATTTCAGCACATGTTTTGCCCTGATACATTTAGTAACCCTTTTGTGCATCTCTTCAATCACATCTGAACTTAGATCTAGCACATTATATTCCAAAACCTTGATCAAATCTTTCTTTTTCTTTCTGGTTTCAAGTTCATGAGTTTGAAGTTTGCTGATGAATTGATTTAGAGGTAGTTTTGAAAAATTTGAGTTCTCCCTTAAATTCTTCAAACATTTACTCCATTCAATCGGTAATGCATCTGCAAATTTCTCCAATTTTTCAGCATTTGACGGGTATATCTCATGATCTTTCATATAACTCAATAAAACACTATATCTGTCTTTAAGATCATCCAACGTTTCGTCTTTCAGACACACGAAATATTTGAAACTTTTTGCCCAACCATCTTTGCTCACTTTTCTATAACCCTCATCTAGAAATCCGTGATGCCAATCATTAAATCTTTCGAAATAATAGTTCTCCTGTTCATCAAACACCATTTCCATTTTTTCGCAAAAACAAATCCGACACGTGTGCCCTCCTTGAAATCAACCTTTTTAAAATGGGCGGCAACACATACAAATTGGTTGTTTTGGTTAGTGAGGCGGTTCAACAGTTGCACATGGGCTTATATTGAATAATGTGGGCGGTGGGCTTGTGTCTTTAACACTATTGGCCACAACTTTGAATGGGGGCGGCAGGTAAGTGGATTGGGCGGTAGGCTTTAACACGTGATTTAATGACTTTTGATAGGGCCAATAAGTGTAAGTGGGTTGGGCGGCACAACAATCTGATTGGGTTTTGAAGTATCCTTGTTACGCAGCCGACAATAACCTGCAACTTCAGAACATCACATGAAAGTGATGACTAAAAAGCGATCCTCATTCCTTTTGAGCGGACCAGACTGACATTAAGAGCGGTTCCCAAACTGTCACAATAAGCGGTTCACAATGTTGTTTACGAGCGGACCAGACTTGTATCTTTGAGCGATCCAGATATTTCTTGGAGCGAACCAGAAAGTTATGACACAAAAGCGATTCAGACTATACTTTCGAGCGATCCACGATGTTCGTAAAAGCGAACCAGACCTGAAATGTGACGCAAATTCGAACAGAAAACTCGCAATAACTCCTAAACGGCTCGGAATTTCGAGCTGAAAATTGGTAGGGTTGTAGATCGGGTCTAAACGCACATCATATCCAAAAATCAGACGAAACGGACCGTATTTACCTGTTCAATTTAACGTTTTTCAGAAAAGAACGAGTAGAATAAGAAAAATCGACGAAATTGGATCTGAATCTGCTTTGAAACGGCTGAAATCAGTACGAAAACAACGTGTTTGATCAAGCAATCGAGCTCCTAGCTCTGATACCACTTGTAGGATCGGTTTGTCGACCGTTCGATTGCGTAACGTTCGTTTCACGTGCGGAATCCGTGAACGAACGTGACCGAACACACGATAGCGTACATTTAACGTGATTCCATTGATAACTTGACAAGATCGATACACGAATCACGGATTTACAGCTTTCTCTCTCTACTTTCTCTCTCTAGAAAGTCTTCTCTCTAAATCTCTAACTCAAAGTCTTCCAAGCATCTTCCAAAGTCTAACTAAAAATATGACATAACTCCTATTTATATGGTCAAGGCAACTTAGTAAAAGTTCACACTAATTACAAGTTTTCCACCTTGCCATTTCTAACTAAATATGACAATATGCACTTGATTTCTTCTCGGCTTTTCACTATGACTCGGATTGACGAAGGCGATAGACAAAATATGCATCAACAAAACCCAGGGTACAGGGATTCACTCTTCCAGTTTGCACGTGTTCACACTATTTAGGACCCAAAACTTTGACGAGAGTTTTGAAAGTTCAAAGGGGTTCAAAACCTTATAACGGAGGGTTCAAAACCTAGTAATCAATCATCCTAGAACAGATGATTAGTTTTCAAAGCGGTTTTGAAATTTATGTTCTTGTTGTGGTCGTCACCTAAGGATAGGTGACCGTATTGTTTTATGACTAAACGCAAGTAAACTCGCGTTAGGGTCCTAGGAAGGTTATAGACTAGGTCAAAGTATTACTAATAACCTAATTCCCTATAACCATTGGTTCTGATACCAACTTTTCTGTCACACCCCGACCACGTGGAACATACAAAACGTGGCGGAAACGTCGGGGAATGTTGTAACAGAATTAATTGTTTCAAATCCATGGCAATTGAAGTTTCGTTTTATTAATCAAACATGAAAGTTTACATTGTTTTATACAAGAACCAGAAAGTACATAACATAATTTAACTAGTTCTTGTCTCGTTTTAAGTCACTAAGGCACAGGTCCGCCTAAGTATGTCTTGATAAGTCCTATGCATCATCTCCGGAAAACACATGTGAAAATAGGTACGTCAGCATAAAAATGTCTGTGAGATACATTGGTTTTGTGAAAACGGAATTCATGACTTATGTTTGAGAAAATGTTTAGTCATGAACCTTGTAATTTGCTTTGTCATGTAAATCATTTGAAAAACGATAAGATCAGATGATATGTATAAATAAGAGAACAGTGTATGCTTAAACGGGTAACCATGTAAAATGAGTTTGTATAAGATATGTCGTTTGTAAAACAATGTCTCGTGAAAAGTGTGTTATTTGTATAAAATGTCATAAGTCTCAAATTGAAATGATTCAAATAACGCTCTGATATGTAATACCATACAAAAACTTATATATAGGAAGTACCAGCGGCGTATCCACCATGCTTGTATCATATTACACACGCCTTGTTACTTAATCACTTACTCAAACCAAACCATCAAGATGAAATGTTTAACAATTGTGGAAGTGTTTATGTATAGTCAAATGTCTATTGTCAAATGTAAATCATGTCAACGGATACAACTGGTTTACACGGTTGAATGGTTACAAACGGTTCATATAGTCGAAGGGTTAAGACGATTCATATAGTCAAATGGTTACAACGGTTCAAAATGTAGTATAATGTGTTCATATGCTGGATGAGCATATGCAACAGAAATGCAATGTAAAACAATGTACTAAGTACGCACACAATGGGCATACATAGCATGTAATGTAAAGCAATGTACTAAGTACGCACACAATGGGCATACATAGCATGTAATGTAAAGCAATGTACTAAGTACGCACACAATGGGCATACATAGCATGTAATGTAAGGCAATGTACTAAGTACGCACACAATGGCCTAAGTACGCACACAATGGCCATACATAGCATGAAATGTATTGTAAAGAGATGTACTAAGTATGCACACAATGGACATACATAGCATAGACACAATGAAATCATGTACTATATATGTACTATCGAACATAGCAAGTATATGATATGAAAACCGGAAAGCATGAAAGTAACAAGTAGGCGCATGCGTTTCACCCCAAAACAGTTTGGAAAACAGTAAAAGAGGGGTTCAATGTACTCACCTGAGATTGCTTTGAAGTTCTTGTATAATAACCAAACAATGCTAGAGATCATGGAATATCAAACGGCACCTAATAGGTAGCTACATTAATATACCGGACCAAAATCGGAAGGATCGGATAGTATGCGGGTTCGTAAACCAAAAGAGTATGGAGACTCGTGTAATATGGTTTAACAAAGCCTACATACTAAAATGAAACCTAACCTAAGTGCTTGCGACCCATTACGACCCGTTTAGGTAGCTTATGCTACCTTACGCGTCGTTCGCGTAGCACGCGTCTGGAACGCCTAACATCGTGACCACAAGGTATAACCTCGGAAGGTTATAGCTATGGTCACCTAATGTGTTTGGTCGGATCCTAATGATCGACCAAATGGGTCGGGTTCGAAAGTATAAGCGATGGTTTAGATCGCTTACCTTACGACCCTATATATGCACTAAACTAAAAGTGACGAGCTAAGCATGTTAGAACATGCTTAACTAAGTTTAGAAAATAGGTTTGGCATCAAAACAAACGGCTTTGATGCTCACGAGTAGTTTGGTTACAAAATATGCAAGAATGCACATTTTGGCCGAAACTACGTCTCGTCACTGACCCTAGATAACGTGGTGATCAGTAGGTATAGTCGCCATGGACTATAACCATCGTGATCACGCTCACGTTATGAAGTTCCAAGAACTTCGTGTTGACCATAGGCTGGTCAACGCAGAAAGTCAACAAAACGTTGACTTTCGGACTCGAAAAGCGAATAAAAGAACGAAAGAATACTTACGGAGGGTCCCCGAATGCTAATCTAGATCAAAGAGCTCAGGTATGAAGCAATGGCATCAACTTAGAGCATTTTGATCAGATTTTTGTGGGTTTTACATCAAAGGGGGGGGTATTTATAGGAAAGGTAGAGCCGTTAGGATCGTTTCTTGAATATCGTGCCACGATCCAAGCCGTACACTTGTCACAAAGTTGCGGTGGCTTAATGTGACCCTTGGCTCCTGATTTGGTGAAAGGGCATTGCCCTTTGGGTTGTTTGAAAGGCCAAGTTGTGCAAGAAAGACAAAATTCTGTTACTGAAGGGGCCATGCGGCCCGCATCAGGATTGGACAAAACTCAGGCGGGCCGCCTGGGCCTGTCTGATCTGCACATACTTTCAGAAATGGCAGTTTTAGTCCCTGTTGCGTATTTAAGCCATTTCCGACACTTCTAAGGCCCGTAAAGCCAACTTTAAGGCCCTAAAATGATGCCTAAACATTGTGGACATGAAACATGTTAAAAAATATGTCGGATGTTGGTTCGTTTGGCCGTACGAATGCGATGTTCGGTTAATTACGACGGAATGCGCATAAGCGAGAAAAACGATCCAAAATGCGTGACGAAAGGATTTTTCTCATGCCAAACACTAAGGCATAACATAAGGATGCTTACATAAATTTTTGGACGTCCATATGTATTCAGAACGTAAGTTATGCGCGAAAGTGCAAACTTGTGCACTTTTTGACACTTTTAGTCCCTGAATGATCCAAAAGTTTGTTTTAGCATACCAAACCCCTCAAAGCCTATTTCTAAGCTATGTAAAGGATATTTAGGGTATGTTTAACTTATGGACATGTTCCGAAATGTTCGTTACAGTTCAAATTGGCATACTTTCGCAGTTTGTCAAGTTTAGTCCCTGTAAGCGAATTAACTTGTTTTTGCCATACCAAAGCCTTCAAAACTTATTTCTAAGTTATGTAAAGGTTATTTAAGGTATGTTAAGTATATGTTGATGTTCCGGAGTATTTGTCGCATTAAACTGAGTACGTTTATGCACCAGTTTGCGTATAATTCTCCAGAAAGCGTTCGAGAGTTTGAAATTGAACAAGAATTGATATGTGTGAAAGATACACATATTTATACAAGATCCCAAGTATGAAATACAATATTTCATCGGCTTGGTATTTGTTTGATGGTCGCGGTGACACAGGTGTCACAATAAACACAATCATGAACTTGTCGAGATATGGCTTACACACTCTGTTCATCAAATCCATATAAACAGCTGGCGCGTTTGTCAACCCAAACGGCATAACTAGGAACTCGTAATGTCCATAGCGAGTCCTAAAGGCGGTCTTCGGGATACTTTCCTCTTGTATCCTCAGTTGATGGTAACCTGATCGCAAATCGATCTTCGAGTAGTAGCTTGAACCTTGCAACTGGTCAAATAGATCATCGATCCTTGGCAGAGGATACCTATTCTTGATAGTCAACTTGTTCAACTTCCGGTAGTCAATGCACATACGAAAACTACCGTCTTTCTTCTTGACAAACAGAACTGGAGCTCCCCAAGGTGAGAAGCTTGGTCTGATGAATCCTTTGTCTAGCAACTCTTGGAGTTGTGTCGACAATTCCTGCATCTCAGACGGTGCAAGTCTATAGGGTGCCTTGGCTACAGGCGCGGCGCCTGGAACCAAATCAATGTGGAACTCCACTTGCCTTTGAGGTGGCAATCCTGGCAAGTCTTCTGGAAAGACTTCAGGATATTCCCTCACGACAGGGATGTCTTCGATCTTTGGCTCAGCAGCTTTCTTATCCATGATGTGTGCCAGAAAGGCAGCACATCCCTTCTGTAGACACTTTCGGGATTTTAGGCAGCTGATGATTCTTAGAGGTGTATCGCGCTTTTCTCCATGAACTACTATCGTTTCTCCATCTTCAGTTGGGATGCGTATGATCTTTTCGCGACAAATAATCTCAGCCTTGTTGTTCGATAACCAATCCAACCCTACTACCACATCGAAGCTTCCCAACTTGACTGGTAGTAGATCCAAAGTAAACTCACACTCTCCCAACTCGATTACACAACCTCTGACAACTTCATTGGCTTCAACCAGCTTTCCATTAGCCAGTTCATTTGAGTACGGGATATCTAATTTACTAGCGGCTAACCCAAGCATATTCTTAAATTCTAATGACACGAAGCTATAATCGGAACCAGTATCAAACAAAACGGATGCAAAGCGTTGGTTTATAGGGAACGTACCAGTAACAACATTGGGATCCTGTCGCGCTTCCCTCGCCTCAATGTTAAACACTCTTCCGCGGGCTTGATTCAATCCTGGGCAGTCCCTCATAAAGTGCCCAATGTCACCACAGTTAAAACAGCCCAGTCTTTGCCCATTACCACCTCCGTTCCCAGCTTGAGTGTTGTTTTGATTTCGATTCACATTACCAGCTTGATTTGCATTGTTCCCTCGATTTCCATTGCCTCCATTATTCCCTTGTGCACGATTTCCATTACCACCACGGTTATTGTTCCTATTACCAAAACCTCCTTGGCCTCCCCGGCCTGCACTAGCCCAGCAATTATCCTTCAAGTGGCCAACTTTTCTAGAAGCTTCACATACTTTTGGCCCACACCGGCCAGAATGATGACGTTGGCAGGAGTTACACTTGGGTAGTGAACCCATATAACCTTTTCCTTTCTTCCCAGCACCGGTTGCAGCTTGGACCGGTGTGCTTGATTCTCCTTTCTTGGCAACACTGCTTGTGCCCTGCTTGAAGTTGGAGAATTTCCTTTTGTTCTCGCCAGATGACTCTACGTGAGTCTCTTTCTTTTTCTGCTCAACATTTGAAAACTTATTTAAGCGGACGGCTTCCTCAGTAAGAGCCACGCTCAGATCAATTGTCTCTATGATTGTCGCCGGCTTGGAAGTAGTGACCATACTCATGATCTGTGGAGCTAAACCCCAAATAAAGCGCTCGATTCGCTTGAATTCCGGTGTAACCATATAAGGTACCACATGAGACAAGTCATGGAATCTCTGAACATACTCCACGATTTTGGGACCTTCCATTTTCAAGTGCCAGAATTCCGTTTCCAGCTTCTGAATCTCCGCACGTGAACAGTACTTTCTTCGCATAAGGTCTTTCAGCTCATTCCATGTCATCACATAAGCTGCGGCTTCACCAAGAGTTTGCACTTGTAAGTTCCACCAGGATAGGGCTCCGTCCAAAATTAGCCTAGAAATGTAGGTAACTTGTTGGTCTGGAGCGCACTTGCTCATTCTGAGAACAGACTCAGTCTTTTCGGCCCATCTGACAAATGCAACAGCACCTCCGGTGCCGTCGAAGTTTACGGGCTTGCAGTCAAGGAACTGTTTGTAAGTGCACCCATGAGGTGGGTTGTTATTGCCATTGTTCGAATTACCTCCACTGGTTCCTCCTTGTGAGGCTGCATACTGTGCAATGGCGGCAGCAATGATTCCTTGAAGTTCAGCCTCGTTGGCAGGCATACGCGTCTGGCATCTTGGAGGCATCTTCTAAAAGATGTGTTCATGTAGGTCAGGCCATAATAAGTAAATGTATGATACGTATTCTATTCATCAACACATAACATCTCATGTTATAAATAAACCAAACACATAACATCTCATGTTATAAAATATACACAACCAATCCAACACCACGTATAATGAGAATACTGCGATTGCGCTGTCATAAATCAAGACCACAATGTAAGGTTTACAAGTTCACAACTATATCGTACATCATCAATGACTATGGGCTACATCGCCCTAGTCCAAACTATCAAATCAGTGTCAACAACAACCAAAATACAAAACATCAAAAATCATAATCATCCTAAATGCGGTCTCCAAAAAGGCTGTGTAGTCTGCATAATCGCGGTCCTCTCATCAAAAGTTTACCTGCGTTGTACAAAAAGGCCTAAGCTGATGGCGGTGCAGGAGGGGGAAAACGAGAAAAGAGTAAACGTCGCATATGAAGCCAATCCTCCTCCATAGCGCGATGAGAGTGCATTAAGTATGCTATCTGCTGCTCAAGAGTCCAAAAGCGAGTGGCAGAGTCGGGTGAAAGTGGATGCGGAGGGTGTGATACTGCAGGTGGAGTCTGGCACTGGCACGGGAGTTGCTGAGCTCTCTCCAGCTCCTGTACGCGACGGGTCAGTGCCTCCTGCTGTATCATGAAAGATGTGAGAATATCCTCCGTAGAATACCCCATGTGATATGGGTGATACGGATCAGATGGTGGCATAATGGGGGGTCGTAGTCCAAAGGAACGGCTCACCAGATGGAGCGAAGGATGGTACAGTAAATGGTGCAACAGTGGGAACAACAGTAGGATGAGAAATCTGAGGCACAAACTGATCTCCTCCTGTCATGAAAGGTGTATGACCAAAAGGCTGACGAGATGAACCCTCCCCAGGACGTGGTGGAGGTATGTCCTGAAGAAATGTAACAGGTAAGTCAGTGCGGTGAACATCTGTGATATGTGTGGGAAGCAAGGGAACATCATTGGGAGCTGAAACAGGGGCTGAAACGGGTGCCACAGGATCCTCCAAGGGCTGGTCTAAATGAATGAACTCAATATCATGGTCTGGATCAAAACCAGGTGGAAAAACAGGATCTGAATCATCATCAACATCATGATCGAACTCAAAACTGTGCGCAGGAACCAGTGCAGCTGATGACGCCATGTCCGGGTCGGCGTCATGTGAACGGTGCTCCACTCCCTGGGTGTGCGAAGGTGCAGATGCCACAGACTCAAAGGAGTCTGGAACAGGTGAATGTATGGGAGCCTCTTCTGCAGGAGTGTCAGCAAGAAGTAGGATATCACCGGCAGCAATATGGGCCTCGCCCTCAAGGTCATCCTCCTCGAACAAATTGACGTCGTCGTCAGAAACAATATCGAGGGGCATATCAATAACCGGATAAGCAGCAAGGGGCACAGGAGCAAGGATCACCGCGAGTGGCAAATCCCCAGCGATATGGCCATCCGCAGGCTCAACTACGACATCAGGCAGCGCAAAGGGCTGGAAGTCGTCATCGTCTGTGCTGGTAGTATCGGATGTGTACACCTCGTGCTCCGATGAAACTATGTCGTCTGAAACTATAACCATGGGATCTGTACTGTCTGACTCTCTCGTATCTGATGAAGGCATGATGTCTGTAACACAAACACACATATGCACAAACAATCAATCATATAATCAAATAAGCATGTTAGTCACCGATAAGCAAGCAAGCATTTCTTCCTAGTCCCACTAGACTAACCTCCCAGCCTCTCAGACTGAACCTCCTAGTCTCCCAGACTACCTTCCCAGCCTCTCAGACTGAACATCCTAGTCTCCCAGACTACCCTCCCAGCCTCTCAGACTGAACATCCTAGTCTCCCAGACTACCCTCCCAGCCTCTCAGACTGAACATCCTAGTCTCCCAGACTACCCTCCCAGTCTCTCAGATTGACTCCCTGGCCTCTCAGACCAGAACCTTCCCAATCTCTCAGATTGGCCCCTCAGTCTACATGACTGAACCATAAATTTTTAAGAAAATAATTGCTCAACTTTTGTTTGTAAAAATATTTTGTATCCGGGATCTGGACGTAATGTATGTAGTGTAAAAATGTTTTCCTGAGAGCCCTAGTGATCATAGTCTAGACTCGAGAAGTGTTAGTGCAGATGTCTGTCGACTACATCTTTGTTCGAGTCTTAGAGAGAGAGAGAGAAAGACAAGTCGTTATGAGTTTTCACTACGAGATTGACTACGGCAATATCCAAGGGGGAGATTGTTGATGCATATTTTGTCTATCGCCTTCGTCAATCCGAGTCGTAGTGAAAAGCCGGAAGGAATCAAGTGCATATTGTCATATTTAGTTAGAAATGGCAAGGTGGCAAACTTGTAATTAGTGTGAACTTTCACTAAGTTACCTTGACCATATAAATAGGAGATATGTCATGCTTTTAGTTAGATTTTAGAGAGTTCTTGAAAGAGTTTAGGAGAAGACTTGGAGAGAAAGACTTTCTAGAGAGAGAAAGTAGAGAGAGAAAGTTGTATATTTGTGATTCTTGTACCGTACACGTCAAATTCTAGCAATGGAATCACATTAGTAGTACGTTATCGTGTGTTCGGTCACGTTCGTTCACGGATTCCGCACGTGAAACGTTCGTTACGCAATCGAACGGTCGCAAAACCGGTCCTACAAGTGGTATCAGAGCTAGGAGCTCGATTGCTTGATCAAACACGTTGTTTTCGTACTGATTTCAGCAGATTTGAGCCGATTCAGATCTGATTTCTCCTATTTCTTCACTTTCTACTCGTTTTTTCTGAAAAACGTCAAATTGAACAGGTAAATTCGGTCCATTTCGTCTGATTTTTGAATATGATGTGCGTTTAGACCCGATCTACAACCCTACCAAATTTCAGCTCGAAATTCCGAGCCGTTTAGGAGTAATCGCGATTTTTCTGTTCGAATTTGCGTAATCTTTCAGCTTGGAACCGCTTTTGTGAACCGCCTATACGAACATCTGGAACCGCTCTTAATTTCAGCTTGGAACCGCTCGAAATTATTTCATGTGAACCGCTCGAAAATTGTGTTGTGGATCGCTCATAGAGTTTTCTGAACCGCTCATATGACAAAAATAGTATTCTGGATCGCTTTTAAGAATGATGTGAACCGCTCATATGTTTAAGATTAGACAGAGTTGGGAACCGCTCCAAGTGTCAGCTGGATCGCGCTTTTGTCATCTTCTTCACGCAGACAGGTTGTTGACAGGGTGTTGGGGTTGTTCACTGTTGTGATACATTGCTAAGCATTAAACACACTGCCCAACCCACTTACACTTGTTGACCCATGTGACATACTTAAAATCCACCGCCATTGAAATCAGTGAATTGAACCGCCCAATGTTTGTTTTGATTTAAGTGAAACACACCGCCCCATTATCCAATTGCATTTTTCTAAGCCCAAGTGTCAGCCCAAGTGCACCGTCCTTTTTAATTTGTTTACATCATTTGTGCCCAATCCAGTTCATTGAACCGCCCAACCCCGTTTGAAAACATATTCCACCGTTGGTTTGGGCCAATCAGTTTCTGTTAACCGTTTTTAGAATCAACCAATACCAATTTTCATTTGCCGCCCACTAGTATATTGCATCCACTATACCCATTTGACCATTAATACACATCACCGCCCAAAGTAACCAATATTAACCAATCACCAAAACTCAATTAAAATTTGAACACGTGTCGAGTTTGTTTTTTGCGAAAAAATGGCAATGGTATTTGATGAACAAGAAAACCTTATGCTAGAGGATTTTAACAATTGGTATATGCGAACGATGGATACCGGTTATAGAAACGTGAGTACAGACACTTGGACTAAAAGTTTTGAATTGTTCATATGTCAAAAGGAGGAAACGTTGAAAGAGATAGAAAACCGGTTTAAAATTTTAACAGATATTATGTGGAATAGGGGTATTAAGTTGTCAAATGAGGAATATCTTTCAAAATTGACAACTGCATTACCTGCTAAGTGGAATGAGTTTATTGTTGAGTTAAAACAGAAGGATTTCTTCCCCAAGCTTTCTCCGCATCAATTCTTTAATGAAATTAGATCAGAGTGGTATAAGGAAGTAAAGAAAAAGAGGGAATTTTTGTCTGAGATGGAAAAGAATTTACATAGATTGGAGCTGGATGAACTCATTGAAGTCGATCGAAGAGTTTGTGATTTTATTGCAACAAAGAGTTCTCTGAAATATGATATTAAAAGGAAATGTTATATTGATGATAATCTAAATCCTTTTAATGTTGTTAAACTCATTTGTGCAGGGATCGACAGGATGGAAACAAAGGATGCTTCAAAAATTGAAGAATCTGTAGAGTTTGGATCTTCAAGCTCAGCATCAGCATGTTCAAAATGTGACAACTTGAAGACCGATAATGACAAACTTGTCAAAGATGCAGAAAGTTTGGCATTGGAGATCAAGAAGTTGAGAGATTTGAAGCAAGCTGATGATAAACAGATTCTTATGGTTCAGGAAGATTGCAAAAATCTAAAGGCTGAAAATGACAAACTGTTTAGTAATTTGAACAGTTTGACATTTGAAAACAAGAAATTGAAAGAAACGGAAAAGGTTTTTGAAGAGAAAATTAAGAATTTTGAAATTGAAAAAGTAAAAGGTGTAAAAGAATTTCAAAATCAACTGAAAATTCTTGAAGATGGGAGAAATGTTTTTAGCCAAAACAACATTGAAAAGCAAAAACTGATCAATTCACATCTTCAGAAAATTATAAATTTGGAGAAAGAATGTGAAGGTGCTAAAAAGAAAATCAAAGAGCTTGAAAAAGAGTTTGAAAGCAAAAAGAAATCGTCAGAAGATGAGGATTTCTGGATTAAGCTTGAAAACAAGAATTTGAAAGCGAATGAATCAAAATTTCAGGAACAGATAAAAGTTCTGATAAATGAAAAATCTGTTCTTGAAAATTTGAAGAATGAAAATGAAAATTCCATCAAGTCTCATCTTGAGAGAATATCTCAGCTTGAGGAAGAAGCTAAGAATTCCAGGACCAAGATAGATAAACTTGAGAAGAAATTGATCAGTTTTGCGACTAAATCTGACAAGTTGAATATTCCTTGTCCAAAACCGATCAATTCAGTTCCGATGAGTGAAAAGGCTACAAACGTTGACAAAGTCAAAGTCAAAGATTGTGATGATAAAACTGATGAGGAAAATGAGAAATTTTATTCAGCAGATGAGTCTGTGACAGAGTCTGATGATGAAAATGTTAAGAAAGAAAAACAAAAATTGTTTTTAAAGTTGAAAGAAAAATTTCAGAAAACTGTTCTACAATCAACTGAAAAAGGTGAATGCTCTAAGCAAAAACCTGTGAAGAAGATTGTAAAACAGAATTAAAACTTTAAAAATGAAAGAAAAAACTCATCAGTACGATCATCCAATCAAAAGAAAAAATTACAAAAAATTGAAAATGAAAATTCAAAATTTGTTGTGAGCAGAACAAACCACAGTGCAAAAGCGTCAAAACCAGCACATTTGAGGAAGGAATATCACCAAGCCAGACAATGCTATGATCTGAGCTTTTGGTGTGAAAAAGGTGGTAACTGGTATGATAACAGGGTGTGCTACAGCTGCGGATATCAGGGGCATATTGCTGTTAACTGCCAATACTGGAGTTATGAGACCAGGAGGTGCTACAATTGCAATATCAAAGGTCACATTGCCAGAGATTGCCCAAAGAGAACGCATGAAAGATTGAGGGTCAATTTTCAGAAAATGGCAAAGAAGAAATCAGTCGTTGTCAAGCCCAGAGAATTGAAAGCTTCGGGCCAAAATGTCAAAGAACAGAAGGTCAAAGAATCTAAAGTTCAAGAAACAAAAGTGAAGCTGTCTCAAGGGCAGAAAGACCGACTGAGGAAAAAGAGAAAGAAAGCGAGAGAATATCTCGAAAAGATTTTGTTCTCGAGTTCACCCGACAGATCGAAGAAGAGTGCTGATGAATAAACTCCCTCAATTGCAAAGTCAAGCAAGTTGAATTCATCAGATGCAAATCTGAGGACAAAAGAGGATAAGAAAAAGGAGAAAGTGAAATTTTCACTTCCTGGCGATGAATCTGTTTCTTCGAAAACAAAGGAGCCACATGTCGGCGATGAATCTGACTCATTAAAGTCAGACAAGCCACATTCAGGCAATGATTCTGGTATGGTAAAACCAGAAGAGCCATGTGTTGAAGTAAAGGTCGAGAATTCTAGCTTAACAATGGATGAGAAAAACTTTCCACCATTGTTGAACAAGAATTCAAAATCACCCAAGGCTGGTCAGGCTTGGGTGAAACTATTCAAATAGAAAAACCTGACTTGCCGGAGCTCCCAGGTTTGTAAGAGTGGAGCATGAATCGGCATCTTTTTAAATCTGTGTTTGAAGATTTTGCAGGAATTGCCGGAGATCCCAAGATGGTATCGTGGATCATGAATCGGCATCTTTCTTGAATTTTATTCGGTAACGTCAATCATGCAAACGGTAAAGAGGTTTGGTTGTGTTTGTGAATGTTTTACAAGTGGTACAGAGGATTCTGAATTGCAAATGGTAAATCAAGGACATTAATTTGTACTTGGATTTTCCTACTTTTGTGTAGAAAACAAGATGATGAAGTAACCCCGAGTTTATGAAATGTCACACAAAACTAATTTTTCCGGAAAAACCATTTTGATTAAAACAAACTTAAGTGTTTTGAAATCATAATGGGAAAATAGTTTGTTGTGAGGGGGAGTTCCGATTGTTTATGCCAGGTGGATAGAGAATTGAAGTGATTCTCATCAGGTTGTCAAGTTTGTACAGTTTGTTTCAAATTTTCCCAGAAAATCAAAATTGAAACATATTTTGATTTTAGGGGGAGAAAAATTTTAAAAAAAATTAGAAAATTTGAAAATGTCAAAAACATTAAAAATTTAAAAATGAGTTTTGTTGTGAAAAAGAGGAAATGATTGTAAATCAGTGGACTATCACAGCATGCTAAAGAAATGTAATGTAAAATGTGATAAACGGTCTCACTGATGATGTGACGATAGGTTTTTGTACATTTAGTAGATTTATTCGGGATATAAACCTAAAATTTCAAACTTGTGAAATTCGTGGGGAACACTACTTGGATATATAGGTAACCCCTGAAATCTCGTTTGAAAGGTCTCGTATTCTGATATACTAGGTGTTTATACTCTATGATGTCTGGGGTATTATTCCGGGACTTCTGCTGAACGGTAGTTCTGACCTAGTCCTTGGCTAATACTTTCCACAAAATGCTTGAAATATAGCATAAAGCCCTCAGTTGATTAGACAATAAAATTGATAATCATCTGTTGTAGCTGAAAAGATCCTCTAAAGGGGACACACTGCTAAGTCGAAGCCGATATCTCTCTGCTGAACGGAAGTTCTGACCTGAGATCCCTCAGTTCTCGCATCCTGTAAGACTGAATATTGGGATTCTAGATACGGGAGTATATTCAAGAGGTGGGACACATGAATTGAACTAAGTTCATAAAAAACCTAAATAGTATCCTGAATAGATTGAAAATTGTATGAAAATTTAAGAGGACAACTATATCGTCAATCTACGTGAATCCTTTAGAACTTAAAACGATTAAAAGCTTAACGGTGCTTGTGTTATGTCTCAAAAACTGATATGATCCTCTTGCACAAACTCACAAAAATATGTTTGTTTTGCATTTAAATTTCTGTCTTTGCATTTATGTTTCATATTTTCAAAAATCCAAAAAGATTTTCGACAACTGATGGTGAAGAGCTGATTTTCGAAATCTCAAAGGCTAAACTTGATGAACAGACAGGTTGGTTAAGTCGTTTGAAATGTTTAAAATGATTCAGTAGACTGAATCAGTAATTGAAATGTTTCAAATTTGTGAAGCAGTGGTTTATTGAAAACAGTATCACATAATTAAGTTGATTCATTAAGTTGAATCACAATTAATTATTCTGTTTTGTGATAGAGTGGTTAAGTTTTGCAGGTTTCTGATCCTGCTGCTACAGATAGCCAGGAGATATATCAGAACCAGAGATGATGAGCTGAACAGAGAGAAGCCAGGAGATAATTTCGATGGTGGTAACAAAATCCCAGACAACTATCCTAGCAGAGTGATAGGGGGAGTATGATGAAAGTTATAGCCAAAGAAAGATAGATCCAGGCAGAATTCTTGAAGAAGACCGAACTATATCCGAGAATGTCTTGTTGAAGACTCTCACTGAAGATTCCGTCAACATTCAAGGGGGAGTCTGTTAGTGCAGATGTCTGTCGACTACATCTTTGTTCGAGTCTTAGAGAGAGAGAGAAAGACAAGTCATTATGAGTTTTCACTACGAGATTGACTACGGCAATATCCAAGGGGGAGATTGTTGATGCATATTTTGTCTATCGCCTTCGTCAATCCGAGTCGTAGTGAAAAGCCGGAAGGAATCAAGTGCATATTGTCATATTTAGTTAGAAATGGCAAGGTGGCAAACTTGTAATTAGTGTGAACTTTCACTAAGTTACCTTGACCATATAAATAGGAGATATGTCATGTTTTTAGTTAGATTTTAGAGAGTTCTTGAAAGAGTTTAGGAGAAGACTTGGAGAGAAAGACTTTCTAGAGAGAGAAAGTAGAGAGAGAAAGTTGTATATTTGTGATTCTTGTACCGTACACGTCAAATTCTAGCAATGGAATCACATTAGTAGTACGTTATCGTGTGTTCGGTCACGTTCGTTCACGGATTCCGCACGTGAAACGTTCGTTACGCAATTGAACGGTCGCAAAACCGGTCCTACAAGAAGGAATCCTAGTTCGCTATGATCAATGCTCTGATACCAAGCTGTCACACCCTGGCTTTGCGGAAGCGTGGGTTTATTTGGTGTGACTTCTTAATACCATAGCTTGATCACAACAAAGCTATATGCAAATAAAACCATGATGTTCATCCATTGTGTTAGTGCATTAATGTCTATCGCCTTCGTCAATCCGAGTCGTAGCGAGAAACCGAAGAAATCGAGTCTTATTGTAATATTTAGATAGAATTAGCAAGGTGGCATTTTGGTAATTAATGAGAAATCTCATTAATTCCAAGGCCCAAATAGGAGCTTTAGGTTTAAAGTTCAAGACTTTTTGCTCATTTGTGATTTTTGGAGATTCAAGTCTAGAGAGAGAAAACTCTCTCCACGTGATTCTTGTATCTTACACATCATATTCTTCAATAAAATCACGGTTCTAGTACGTTATTGTGTGTTCGGTCACGCACTTTCACGGATTCCGCACGTCGAACGTTCGTTACGCAATCGAACGGTATCAAAACCGGTCCTACAAGTGGTATCAGAGCTAGGAGCTCGATTGCTTTGATCAAACACATTGATTCGTACCAGATTTCAGCGTTTTCAGATCCTAATTTCATTTATTTCTTCATTTTTTCACTTTTATCACGTTTTTACTGAAATTCGTCAAATTGAACGGGATTTTACAGTCCGAATCGGCTGAATTTTTGATATATTGTGCGAAAACACCTGATCTATAACCCTACCAAGTTTCAGATCCAAACTCCTAGCCGTTTAGGAGAAATCGAAGATTTTCGGACTGATTTCGCGTCAAAATTGCAGGTTTCGCTTTTGTGGTAGAGGAGGTTCGCTCATAGGGTTTGCTTATTGTGACATTTTAAGTGGTTCGCTTTTGTGGTTCGCTCATAAGAACATTTTGTGGTTCGCTCATAAGAACATTTCGTGGTTCGCTCTTAAGTACATTCAGTGGTTCGCTCATAGTGACATTAAGAGGTCCGCTCATTGTGCAGGTCCGCTCATAGGTGTAACATTAGGTTCGCTCATTTGGTCTGTGACAGGTATCGCTGTTGTGTGATGAATTAGTTGTCGGCCATTTAAATTTGTGATCAAGTATAATGGTCCAATAACATTGAAGTGCATTTAATACATTGTCGGCCACAATCAAGTGAAGGCCCAATCACAAAATCTGATTTGAGTTGTCGGAAATTGGTTCTGGCATCACATTAAATTTGTCGGCTATATCACATGTATATTAAAGGCCCATGTGACCGAGATATTGATATATTGGTTGTTGAAGACTTTGCGGCCCAATCAGATGTTTGTTTCACTTGAAGTGTCGGTTTAGTGGGTGTTTGATTTGCCGCCCACTAGTTGAAGGTCCAATAAAAGTGTGTTGAATTAAAAGGTGTCGGCTCATGTAACTTCATTAGTTTACGGTCCAATCACAAAGTATAAACTAAAGTGACTGTGAGTTGGTTACATGATGTTGTCGGCCCAATCATAGTTGTTGTGTTTTAAAGCGGCCCAATCATAATTATTGTGATTTAACGTGAATCAAAGTCGGTGATAAATTGGTTTGTCTAAATTGAAAGGTCCAATCAAAGAGTGTTGAAAGATAATTTTGTCGGACATACTGTTTGCTTGAGACGTTAAATAATTTTCGGTCACTGTTTGAAGTCCATATTACACGGCCGAATACATTTGTTGATATCAAGACTACATGTGACTGTCGACCATGTTACAAGTATTGTGAAGTCTAATTACATTGTGTTGGGTATTAGAGTGTATCAGCCATTGTGATTCATATCTGTTCAATTAAGACATTAAAGTCAATTCGTGAAATCACATAAAATCTGTTATAGATCCATTCAGAAATAATTCGGCTCAAATCATTCTAAAGCCCAATTGATAGGCCCAACCAGACTTTCAACAGAAATATAGTTCAAGTATTTGTATCAGCGGGCTCAGTACATTGTTGTTGACAGGCCATGTGTGTGAACTGAACAGAGAATATTGATCAAGCCCATTCATTTAGAGATTTCATCCGAACAACATTTATCGGCAAATCTTTGACACGAGTCTTAGATTGGTTTCATCAACACATTGTTACATACTCAATCTGTTTTGAATTGATCGTTTATTTGTTTGTTTGTAGGTAATCCGAGGTGATTTGTGACACACCCCGACCACGTAAAACAACAAAACGTGGCGGAATCGTCGGGGAGTGTTGTAACAGAATCATTGTTTCATAACACATGGAAAAATTGAAATGTTGTTTTATTGATTTAAAAGAGTTACAATGTCTTAACAATAAAGAAACATAACAAAATTAACTAGTCTTGCATCTTTTAATGTCACTAAGGCCTCGTCCAATCCTATGTGAGCATGCATCAGTATCATCATCAAACATCATCAACTATTGTACCTGAAACACATGTGAAAGTACGTCAGCATAAAAATGCCGGCGAGTACATAGGTTTTATGAAAAATAGGATTCATGACTTAGGTTTAAGAAAATGTTTAACAAAAACTTGTCATAAATCCAGTTTAAGTATTTGCTTTTATAAGACGTTTGAAAATCGATGATAGATATGTATAGTTAAAAAGAATGATGTAAGGTTAAATGAATATCCAAGTAAAAATGAGCTTGTATAAAACAAACTGTTTTGTAAAACAATGTCTTGTGAAAAATATGTTATTTATGTAAAAATGTATAAATCCAAATGAATGATTTAAATAACGCTATGCCATGTAATATAATACAAGCACTTATATATAGGAAGTACCAGCGACGTATCCACCATGCTTGTATCACATTACACACGTCTCGTTACCCAAATCACTTACCCACATAAACCACCAATGTAAATTGCCCATGTCTAAACCGTTGTCAAATGTCAATCAAGTAACGTGTAAACAAAATGTCATGTATGGCAAGTGAAGTATGTAATAACCAAACCATAGGTAAGAATGCACAAACAATGTACTAAGTATGCGACGGATGGACATACATAGCATGATACAAAGTATAAGATGTCTTGTAAAACGATGTACTAAGTATGCACACAATGGGCATACTTAGCATGTGATGTGAAATGTACTAAGTATGATGAACATACATAGCATGTGATGTAAAATGTACTAAGTATGATGAACATACATAGTATGAAATGTTATGTAAAACGATGTACTAAGTATGCACACAATGGGCATACATAGCTAAAACATAATAAAATCATGTACTAATAGTGTACTAGTGAACATAGCAAGTATATGATATAAAAGCATGAAATCATGAAAGTAACAAGTAGGCACATGTGTTTCACCCCAAAATGTTTGGAAAACAGTAAAAGAGGGGTACTATGTACTCACTTGAGATTGCTTAGAAGTCCTAGGAAAACCACCAAGCAAAGCTAGAAGATCACGGAATCAAACGGCACCTATATAGGTATCTACATTAATAAACGGACCTATCGGAGGATCGGGTAGTACGAGGGTTCGTAAACCAAATAAGTATGGTAACTTATGTAATATGGTTTAACAAAGCCTACGTACTAAAGCGAAACCTATCCTAAGTGCTTTTGACCCATTACGACCCGTTTAGGAAGCTTATGCTACTTTAACGCGTCGTTTGCGTAAAACGCGTTCGGACCGCCTAACTAGCCCTATGACAAGTATTATATGCCTTAACATGTCTAATAATGTTGCCAAATCAGTTTAGATGTCAAAAATTATGTTACATATGCTTAAAATGTATTTATGCGTAAAAAGGGTATTTTGGTAATTTTCCTAAGGCATAAGAACCACTTATCATACAACTACTTAAACGATGTGACCATAAGGTATAACCTCGGAAGGTTATTCCCTATACAACTATGGTCACCTAAAATGTTTGGTTGGATCCTAAAGATCAACCAATTGGGTCGGGTTCGTAAGCATAAGCGATTGATTATATCGCTTACTTTTACGACCCTAAACAAGCACAAATCTAAAAGCGACGAGCTAAACATGCTAGAACATGTTTAGTAAACTTAGAAAACAGGTTTGGTATCAAAACAAACGGTTTTGATACCCTAGAGTAGTTTGGTTACAAAATACGCGAAAAAACGCATTTTGGCCGAAACTACGACTCGTCACTGAGCCTAGATAACGTGGTAATCAGTGGGTATAGTCACTAGGGACTATAACCATCGTGATTACGCTCACGTTATGAAGTTCAAACGAACTTCGCGTTGACCATAAACTGGTCAAAGCAGAAAGTCAAACGCAGTTTGACTTTAACGCTAAAACGAATGAAAAACGCGAAAGAATACTTACAGAAGGTCCCCGCAAGATTTAACCTGATTCGCTTTCAGGTAGGAAGTATAAACTTCCACTTAGAAGGCTTTGAATCAGATTAAATGTGAGGAAGATGGGCAAATGGGTTGGGTATTTATAGGAAAGGCACAACCGTTAGGATCGTTTCTCGATAATCGAGCTTTAATCTTGGCCCTCCACTTGTGCCCATTGTTTTGCAATACAATGGGTAGATAAAAACTATCAAAATTTGCCCATAGATTGATCAAAAACATGTCCAAGTTCAACGAATACCAGCTGCTGTTTGAGAAACTAGTTTTTCTGTTACTGGGCATCTCAGGCGGCCCGCTTAAGATATGCACATGGGCTTACGCGGGCCGCATAGCTAAGTATTCAGAATTTGCAGTTTAGTCCCTGAACTTGTGAAATACGCATTTCGGGCCATTTTTGACACGTTTAAGCCCCGTTAACCCCATTTCAAGGCTCCAAAATGAAGTTAAAGTATAGGGAACTCAAAACATGCTCAAAAATATCTCGGATGTCGGTTCGTTTGGTCGTACGGTTGCGTTATTCGCTTAATTACGACGGGAGTCGTAACGAACGCAAAAACGATCCAAATTAAGAGACGAATGGAATTTTATCATGCCAAACACTAAATAAAATATTTTAATGCTTACATAAATTTTTGGAAGTCCGGAAGTATTCAGAACGTAAAAATATGCGCGAAAATGCAAACTTATGCACTTTTTTACGCTTTTAGTCCCTGAATGAGCATAAAGTTTATTTTAGCACACCGAACACCTCAAAGCCTATTTCTAAGCTATGTAAAGGATATTTAGGGTGTGTTTAACTTATGGCCATGTTCCGGAATGTTCATTACAGTTCAAATTGACATACTTTCGCAGTTTGTCGAATTTAGTCCCTGTAAGCGAATAAACTTGATTTCGGCATACCAAACTATCCAAAACTTATTTCTAATTTATGTAAGGGTTATTTAAGGTATGTTAAGCCTATTTCACTATTCCGGAGTGTTTGTTGCATTAAACTGGTTATACTTACGCATCAGATCACGTATAACCTTCCAGAAAGCGATTTAAGGCCCGAAATCGAACAAGAGTTAATATGTGCAAATGATACACATATTTATACAAATCCCAAGTATGAAATACAATATTTCATTGGTTTGGTATTTGTTTGATGGTTGAAGTGACACAGGTGTCACAGTCTCCCCTACTTCAGGAAATTTCGTCCAGAAATTTATTTAGAGGAAACTTGTGAGGGCTTGAAACATGAAGTTGAAAAGATCAAAGGAATAATCCTGTGGTGATTTAACTCGACTTCAATAGAGTCCCTTTAACTAGGTCATCAAAGGATCTTTTTAATTAGATTATTAAACTAGACCACCCGAGGGCCTCTTTAACTATATCAACACATGATATCTTTAACTAGATTGCCGAACCAATCTCTTTAACTAGATCAACGAATGATCTCTTTAACTAGACCACCAGAGGGCCTCTTTAACTATATCAATGCCTGATATCTTTAACTAGATTGCCGAACCAATCTCTTTAACTAGATCAACAAATGATCTCTTTAACTAGACCACCAAAGGGCCTCTTTAACTATATCAACGCATGATATCTTTAACTAGATTGCCGAACCAATCTCTTTAACTAGATCAACGAATGATCTCTTTAACTAAACTACCCAAGAGGAATCTTTAACTACATCAACACATGATGTCTTTAAATTTTGGAATAGTACTTTACAATCCAAGGGTTTTAACTATAACGTTGAAGCCCATTAAGGATTGAGGTAGTACCTTTTGATATCCTACTATGAATCCCTTATACGAAGATATAGAAGATTCTACAAGGATTTGGATAACAAAAATTTGGATCACAAAAACATAAAAGGGAGAATATAAGCACATAATCACATAATTGTTTAATTTGATTTTTAATTTGTTATCTTTGGACGCGGATACTTAAAGCACACCAGGAATCCAATCCGTGGATTTCATTTGGCACTTTAATCACTTTCAAGAATCTATCTATAAAGATAGAATGATCTACCAAAGATTCGATTTCGTTTTCAAGAAAACGCAATATTCGAATTAAGGTACGAAAAATTTAGGATATACGGAAATACCATTGGTACCCTATTAAGAATTTATAGTGGTACTTTAGGTATTCATATAGAGTTGTAACTTGCGCCTTGTACTTCGTTTTCTTGAAAGAAACGGGTATTTGGGAAAACGCAATAGATCATAAAATGGAAGGATTTTGGGGGTAGTATGTTTTTCAAGGAATACGGCTCCTTGATTGTCGGTATTGAAGGGGATACATTGTTTATACATGCCATCACATTTGCACATTGCAATGTAAAATAAAAAGATTTATTTATAAACAACAATCAACTGTTTCATGGACCTTGACAACAAAAGAAAATAATAAATAAGGCTTGATTATTTCTAAACAACGTTGTCTTCTAGTTGGTCCGATGCTCATCCCTGCGCTGGATTCGCATTAGCAAGCTTTGGGCAATTTCTTCGGAAATGGCCCATTTCGCCACAGTTGAAGCAAGAACCTGGGGGAAAACGAGCTTGAGCAAGATTTACTTGAGGTTGGTTTGGACCACCTTGTTTTGGGCTAAATCGACAAGCATTTGCCAGATGACCGAGTCGCCCACATGATGCACACAAACGACACTGTAGGTGAGCTAAGTGGTGTGCATTACATTTGTTGCATATCGGTGCAGTACCGGCATAAGGCTTCCTTGCAGGGGGTTGAGCTGGTTGGTTGAGGGGGTTTTGGTTGGGTTGTGCAGCAATGGCACAATTTAGCGAAGCCTTACGCTTCTTAGAAGGTTCGGTTCTGCTTTCCTTGGTTTCCTCCTGAACATTAGCTGCTTGATTCTTGTCACATTTCCGAAAAAGTTTGCGCTTTCTGATCTGAGATTCGGTTAGGGTAGCAGATAATTCAATGGCCTGTCTAACTGTGGTAGGATTACTACCAATAACAATGTCCTGAACTGAGTCAGGGAGGCCATCAATGTATTTCTCGATCGCCTTATCCAAAGGCGTAACCATGGAAGGACATAACAGGCTAAGCTCCTCATATCGATCAGTGTAGGCTCGATGTTCACCGCTGTCTTGTTTAAGATCGTCGAATTCCCTTTCCAAGGCCCTGATCTCATGACGAGGACAGAATTCCTTCATCATCAGAGCTCGAAGCTCTTCCCATGTTTGAGCTAGTGCCACATTGGCGCCCTTATCTCTCATTACACCATTCCACCATGTCAAAGCCCGCTTTTCAAAGACACTGGATGCAAAATCTACTTTTTGCTCGTTTGGGCATTGAACATGCCTGAAGGTGCTCTCTAGACTCTCGAACCATTGCAGAAGTGCAGTCGCTCCTTGAGACCCAGAAAACTTTGATGGCTTAGCTGAGTTGAATGTCTTGAAGTTGCAAGGGGCATTATTGTTGTTGAGAGCTTGGTTGCATTGAGCAACGATGTTCGGGATTGCAGCAGTCATTTGCTGGGTAATGATAGCTTCCAGTTCTTCATTAGGTATCTGGTTTTCATGTCGAGGAGGCATTCTAAAAGGGAAACAAGAGAGAAACAAGTGAAACGGCATTGGGTAAGAATAGGAAATTACCGACCAAAAGCATAGGCGATGGTTATTTGTTTGAACCACGAAGCAAACAAACGACACACAAAGGCTGAATCAAAGTAAATAGGTCCTCATGATGTATCGCGAAGACATGCTCGCCTATAAGTGGATACTCACCCCAAGAGTTCCCAGGTAAGAGTGACTGGTCCAATACTGCGGATTTGTACGAACACTCTAGCCTTAGACAGAAAACTCAGGGTACAGGCACCCACTCTTCCAGTTTGCACGTGTTCACATTATTTAGACCCAGACTTTGACGAGTTTGAAAACTCAAAAGGCACTAAGCCAAATATGAGTCAAACTGAAAGGGTTCAAAACCTAGTAATCAATCATCCTAGAACAGAAGATTAGTTTTCAAAGCAGATCAAATTTATGTTCTTGTTGTGGTTGTCACCTAAGGATAAGTGACGGTATTATTTTATGACTAAACGCAAGTAGACTCGCGTTAGGGTCCTAAGAAGGTTATAGACTAGGTCAAAGCATTACTAATAACCTAATTCCCTATAACCATGAGCTCTGATACCAACTTTTCTATCACACCCCGACCACGTAAAACAACAAAATGTGGCGGAATCGTTGGGGAGTGTTGTAACAGAATCATTGTTTCATAACACATGGAAAAATTGAAATGTTGTTTTATTGATTTAAAAGAGTTACAATGTCTTAACAATAAAGAAACATAACAAAATTAACTAGTCTTGCATCTTTTAATGTCACTAAGGCCTCGTCCAATCCTATGTGAGCATGCATCAGTATCATCATCAAACATCATCAACTATTGTACCTAAAACACATGTGAAAGTACGTCAGCATAAAAATGTCGGCGAGTACATAGGTTTTATGAAAAATAGGATTCATGACTTAGGTTTAAGAAAATGTTTAACAAAAACTTGTCATGAATCCAGTTTAAGTATTTGCTTTTATAAGACGTTTGAAAATCGATGATAGATATGTATAGTTAAAAAGAATGATGTAAGGTTAAATGAATATCCAAGTAAAAATGAGCTTGTATAAAACAAACTGTTTTGTAAAACAATGTCTTGTGAAAAATATGTTATTTATGTAAAAATGTATAAATCCAAATGAATGATTTAAATAACGCTAGGCCATGTAATATAATACAAGCACTTATATATAGGAAGTACCAGCGGCGTATCCACCATGCTTGTATCACATTACACACGTCTCGTTACCCAAATCACTTACCCACATAAACCACCAATGTAAATTGCCCATGTCTAAACCGTTGTCAAATGTCAATCAAGTAATGTGTAAACAAAATGTCATGTATGGCAAGTGAAGTATGTAATAACCAAACCATAGGTAAGAATGCACAAACAATGTACTAAGTATGCGACGGATGGACATACATAGCATGATACAAAGTATAAGATGTCTTGAAAAACGATGTATTAAGTATGCACACAATGGGCATACTTAGCATGTGATGTGAAATGTACTAAGTATGATGAACATACATAGCATGTGATGTAAAATGTACTAAGTATGATGAACATACATAGTATGAAATGTTATGTAAAACGATGTACTAAGTATGCACACAATGGGCATACATAGCTAAAACATAATAAAATCATGTACTAATAGTGTACTAGTGAACATAGCAAGTATATGATATAAAAGCATGAAATCATGAAAGTAACAAGTAGGCACATGTGTTTCACCCCAAAATGTTTGGAAAACAGTAAAAGAGGGGTACTATGTACTCACTTGAGATTGCTTAGAAGTCCTAGGATAACCACCAAGCAAAGCTAGAAGATCACGGAATCAAACGGCACCTATATAGGTATCTACATTAATAAACGGACCTATCGGAGGATCGGGTAGTACGAGGGTTCGTAAACCAAATAAGTATGGTAACTTATGTAATATGGTTTAACAAAGCCTACGTACTAAAACGAAACCTATCCTAAGTGCTTTTGACCCATTACGACCCGTTTAGGAAGCTGATGCTACTTTAACGCGTCGTTTGCGTAAAACGCGTTCGGACCGCCTAACTAGCCCTATGACAAGTATTATATGCCTTAACATGTCTAATAATGTTGCCAAATCAGTTTAGATGTCAAAAATTATGTTACATATGCTTAAAATGTATTTATGCGTAAAAAGGGTATTTTGGTAATTTTCCTAAGGCATAAGAACCACTTATCATACAACTACTTAAACGATGTGACCATAAGGTATAACCTCGGAAGGTTATTCCCTATACAACTATGGTCACCTAAAATGTTTGGTTGGATCCTAAAGATCAACCAATTGGGTCGGGTTCGTAAGCATAAGCGATTGATTAGATCGCTTACTTTTACGACCCTAAACAAGCACAAATCTAAAAGCGACGAGCTAAACATGCTAGAACATGTTTAGTAAACTTAGAAAACAGGTTTGGTATCAAAACAAACGGTTTTGATACCCTAGAGTAGTTTGGTTACAAAATACGCGAGAAAACGCATTTTGGCCGAAACTACGACTCGTCACTGAGCCTAGATAACGTGGTAATCAGTGGGTATAGTCACTAGGGACTATAACCATCGTGATTACGCTCACGTTATGAAGTTCAAACGAACTTCGCGTTGACCATAAACTGGTCAAAGCAGAAAGTCAAACGCAGTTTAACTTTAACGCTAAAACGAATGAAAAACGCGAAAGAATACTTACAGAAGGTCCCTGCAAGATTTAACCCGATTCGCTTTCAGGTAGGAAGTACAAACTTCCACTTAGAAGGCTTTGAATCAGATTAAATGTGAGGAAGATGGGCAAATGGGTTGGGTATTTATAGGAAAGGCACAACCGTTAGGATCGTTTCTCGATAATCGAGCTTTAATCTTGGCCCTCCACTTGTGCCCATTGTTTTGCAATACAATGGGTAGATAAAAACCATCAAAATTTGCCCTTAGAATGATCAAAAACATGTCTAAGTTCAACGAATACCAGCTGCTGTTTGAGAAACTAGTTTTTCTGTTACTGGGCATCTCAGGCGGCCCGCTTAAGATATGCACATGGGCTTACGCGGGCCACATGGCTAAGTATTCAGAATTTGCAGTTTAGTCCCTGAACTTGTGAAATACGCATTTCGGGCCATTTTTGACACGTTTAAGCCCCGTTAACCCCATTTCAAGGCTCCAAAATGAAGTTAAAGTATAGGGAACTCAAAACATGCTCAAAAATATCTCGGATGTCGGTTCGTTTGGTCGTACGGTTGCGTTATTCGCTTAATTACGACGGGAGTCGTAACGAACGCAAAAACGATCCAAATTAAGAGACGAATGGAATTTTATCATGCCAAACACTAAAATAAAATATTTTAATGCTTACATAAATTTTTTGAAGTCCGGAAGTATTCAGAACGTAAAAATATGCGCGAAAATGCAAACTTATGCACTTTTTTGGCCCTTTTAGTCACTGAATGAGCATAAAGTTTATTTTAGCACACCGAACAACTCAAAGCCTATTTCTAAGCTATGTAAAGGATATTTAGGGTGTGTTTAACTTATGGCCATGTTCCGGAATGTTCATTGCAGTTCAAATTGACATACTTTCGCAGTTTGTCGAATTTAGTCCCTGTAAGCGAATAAAATTGATTTCGGCATACCAAACTATTCAAAACTTATTTCTAAGTTATGTATGGGTTATTTAAGGTATGTTAAGCCTATTTCACTATTCCAGAGTGTTTGTTGCATTAAACTGGTTATACTTACGCATCAGATCACGTATAACCTTCCAGAAAGCGATTTAAGGCCCGAAATCGAACAAGAGTTAATATGTGCAAATGATACACATATTTATACAAATCCCAAGTATGAAATACAATATTTCATTGGTTTGGTATTTGTTTGATGGTTGAAGTGACACAGGTGTCACAATTTGTCAAGCATCGGATACACGCACGAACGAATCTTCACCCGATCTGTTGTCACCGGTTTATCAGATATTCATCTGATTCATTTGTTTTGAAAAAGAGATTGAACGGATTTTAGAGTGTGTGAATTCTCGTATCATTCGAAAATCTGTTTTCATGAATCTTTCATTGCCGAAGCATGGATTCTGAAATTTATATTGCACTGAACAAGTTTGACAATTTTACAGGTATCAAGGGAGAGTTTACAAAAGAATTGATCGATAGGTATGTCGAGTTGTATTTGGAGATGAGGATATTGAAGATAACCAAGACCAATGAGGAATTGAAAGACAAATTGGCAAACGCATTGCCATATGATGAGTGGAGTACTTACTTGATGATGTTGAAGAACAATTCAAACTATGCATTTTTCAACCTTAGTGAATTCATCGAAAAGATTCAAGCTCAAGAACTTGAATTTCAAATGATTAGAAAATTGAAGTCTGATTTAGGAGAAGAAAATCAGAAAGCAGCAACTGATGAAGTAAAAGTCAAATCTGTGACAACCCTCACTAAATCAGGTATCCGTACGACTTAATTAATAATTAATTACTGCCTAATTACTGTGCTTACTTGAAATTGTAGAAAACTGCTACTTGATTACTGATACATGCTCATACCTGCATCATACTTTATTTACTGTCACTACATTATTTACATGCTGAACCTTAGTGACAAACATGATGCACAAAAGCACAGTAGCACAATGAACGGATAACCTATTGAACATGCTGATATAGCCAGCATTAGGCAGGCACTGCCTCTAGGCCTGTATGAGCCCGAGATAGTTTACTACACTAATAGTGAGTGTGGAAATACAAGGGTTGTAGAACTGCGTCTCTAGGAATAAGTTATAGTGACAGGATGTGCCTAAAACATACTCTAAGTACAAAATTCAGCACTTTAACTAAGAATTCAGCTTCTAGCTAACTAATAAAGTGCCAAAACATGAGAAAAATATTACTAGACACTTTCCAAAGTGTCGGGAATAAGTTGTGTCACTAAAATTAATAATAACGACACTTTAAAGCTTTGTTAAGCGCTTTAATGGATTACTATCCAACCGAACAACCGGACTTTACCCGGAACACAAAAATATTGCCATTTACATTGTTTATCTTTTTTCTGAGCCAGTTAGGGTCCCTGAATACCCTAACACCCGCCATAACGCATGACACACTAGTAACCGGGTTAATCCCTAAACTAACTAAACTAACCTGACTAAGACTTAATGTTTAGTTGGAAATGAACCGGATTACCCCCCCCCCCTAACCAAACCGTCCCCAAGGGGGGACACCCTTGTCCTTCTTGTGATTAATTTAATCAACTTGGTCCCATATCAAGAAAACATAGGGTCCATTGGGTAATGATCTTGATCTTGGTCTATAAGTAACAAGCTTAGCACACTAACACTTCACCACTCACAACTCACCACAAAACTCTCCCTATCCTCTCTAAATAACTCTCGGCCGAACCCCCTATATCATCCATCAATTTTTCGAGCTTTGATCATCTCATTCCAAGTAACTACAAGTGCTAAGGATCTCACACAAAGGAGCTTGGTGCATTCGGGAAGCAAAGGACCTCATCTCATCTCTTTTATCCACTCATTTTGCGTCTAGAATCTTCCCTAGCCTCGAGCTAGTAGTAAGTTGCTTAAAACACACTCTTGATCTATTTTAAAGTGGTTAGAACGATATATGACGGTTAAAACTCGTAAACTTACAAAATGATATGAGAAAGTCTACTAAAAATGCTAAAGATGATGGTTAAAAGCTAGATTGTTGTGTAAATCTTGTAGGGTTTGTTTTGTGTAATTATTTGGGCCCGATCTATGTTGTGGTAGCTCGGATCATCGTTTAACCCGGGTTGGTCATGATCATGGATCATGACATAGGGTTTGTTTATGTATAACAAGGGTTAAATAATGAAACTCTACCACACACGAAACTTGAACTTGTGTAAAAGCGACTTTACTTATGAAATAGTGTTTAAAACTAGTAGATCTACGGATCTACAAGCGGTATTTTCAAAGGACCAAGTGTCCAAGAAACCATATTTTTCTAAAGCCGGATCTTACATGATCAAGAATGATTTTTAAACACACAAGTGTGTAAACACTTGTGTAACACTAAATTTCGACAAAGAACTAGTTTTGTCAAATTTTACAATAAGTTGTAAAGATGGAATTTCTTTAAAAACGAGGCTTTTTACGAAACCGGATTGATATATATAAAGATCCACTAAAAGTAATGGGATTTACTTCATAGTTTTGGAAAAACTTCAAGTTCATGTGATTCTTGCGATTTACATATTTATTGACTAGTTTGTTGCTTTGAACGTTGTTTTGATTAAATAAGAAAATTGTTGGTTTGATTTATAAAAGAAAATGATACGCTTGAAAGCGTGGCCACCTCCAGTTACAGGGGAAACTCTGGCGAAATTTTTCCAAAAAATCTAACACTTAGAAATATTTTCACTACAAGTGTTAGAAATACATTTTGACATGTTTTCAAATTATAGATTTCGCCACGACTTTATTTACAAAATATCGGAGGTGGGATTTCACAAAATAAAACTTGGTAAATATATATTTAGTATATATTTTTTCATAACGTCATTTGTTATGTGTTTATGATTATTTTGTGAAATATACAAATATTATTTTTAGGGTAAAAATAATATTATCGTGTTAACGACTCCAAAATAATACGAACGCCTTCGCAATAATTATTTAAGTTACACCGGTAATCATGATTACCACTCGATCTTTAAAACGTAACTTACGCATTGAAGGAAATATTTATGAACGCGTATTTTTGTCAAGGTATTATTTTGGGAAAATCACATGTATTAAAATATAATATTTTTGGGAAGAATATTTATGTTTTGGAATAAGAAGTAAAATATATATTAAGTGAGACTTAATAATATATTCCGAAGTATACGAACGCACATGTATTAAATCCCCCATCCTTGGGAAGGAAAGTAATTACCAAGTATTTACAAAATGTAAACACGAAATAGTTGTCTAACTATTTCCCAAAAACTTAAACCATAAAGCTAAGGCACGGCCGTCCGTCTAATAGAGTTAGTACGTGTAGGTCATCGCACAGCTGCTTGATCAGGAGGTATACTTGGTAGAGACGCACCACTATGAGTTCATGTCCCCCTTTTCTCTTAACTGTTTTCAGTTTTCTAAACTGCGGGGGTGAAATACATGTTACAATGTTTACGGATACTTTATACATGGTATGGTTAGCGTAAGGAGGTTTACTACTTAGATCATGTGAGTGGGTAGGGGGAAACTTGAGGCCATTAATCCTCAGGGTAGGATCGAGGGACAGGAGCGGTAGATCTACTTGGGTGTAGCGAGCCCAGCCCCAGGCCCAACAGTACGGACCTCGGGGTGAATTTGTGCCCAACGCATAAATCCGCTAGGTTTGAGTCTCCCTACTTGCACTTCACACATATCAATGGCCTTGCAAACCATTGGTGATCTCTTTTTCCTTATTTGCTACATGCCAGGATTTTTATACATACAAAGGTTTATTTACTCACTTACACATGAACTCGCTTAACATTATTGTTGATTTTTCAACTTACATGTATTTCAGGGAATTAAAGGATCTGGCGCGGTATGACACGTTTTCCCGCTGCACTAGTTTCGAGGTCATCCGGGTTTAGGGGATGTGACTCTTTCCTGGACAAGTCACAGTCCTTAAACTATGTTTATGTCATGTTGATGTTTGTGTCTGTTGAACACTGTTTATGTTGTTAGGATGTGTTTCCGTTGAGACAATGTTGTTGTATTTGGTTTTTAAAACTTAATTTCATGGATGATCTTGCATGGTTTTTATTTCATATAGCTTTGTTATGATTAAGCTATCGTATTAGGAAGTCACACCAAAATTAACCACGCTTCCGCAAAGCCAGGGTGTGACAGCTTGGTATCAGAGCTCTGATCATAGCGAACTAGGATTCCTTCTCGAGTCTAGACTATGATCACTAGGGCTCTCATGAAAACATTTTTACACTGCAAACCACTTAAGTCTAGATCCAAAACGTTTTTATAAACAATGTTGAGCACATTTTATTTATTATTTATAGGCTCAGTCTGGGAGGCTGAGGCTCGGTCTGGGAGGCCGAGGCTCGGTCTGGGAGGCCGAGGCTCGGTCTGGGAGGCCGAGGTAGTTGTCTAGTGGGACTAGGGAGTCAGTCTGAGAGGCTGAGAGAATTGGCTAGTGGGACTAGGAAGAGCAGTCTGAGAGGCTGAGAGAATTGGCTAGTGGGACTAGGAAGAGCAGTCTGAGAGACTGGGAGAATTTGGCTAGTGGGACTAGGAAAAGCAGTCTGGGAGGCTGGGAGGCTAGTGGAACTAGGAAAGTTAGTCTGGGAGGCTGGGAGGCTAGTGGGACTAGGAGAATTATTTGATTGCTTAATTGGTGACTAATGTGTTTGCCTGATTGTATGACTGATTATTTGTGCATATTTGTGTTTATGTTACAGACACATGGACTCGTCCGGCACTGGTGATTCAGACACCACGGGCCCTAGGCCCATTGTATCAGACGACATAGAGTCTTCAGAGGGCGAGGTTCACACATCCGATGTTACTAGCACAGACGAGGATGACTTTCAGCCCTTTGCGTTACCTGACGAGGCTGTTGAGCTCGCTGATGGCCCTTTGGCCGGGGACCTACCGCTTGTAGAGATCCCTGCTCCCATACCACTTGCTTCATATGCTGCGTACGATATGCTTCTCGACACTGACGCTGATGGCGACGTCGATCTGTTTGATGATGAGCCCCTAGAGGATGAGGTTCAGGGCAAGGCCCTTCTAGCTGCTGGAGATGTTTTGTTGATCGCAGATGCTCCCGCTGAGGAGTCACCTGCTCACTCTCCGGTCCCAGACTCTTTCGAGTCTGTGGCCTCTGCACCTTCACACACTCAGAGTGCGCAACACTTTTCTCATGGTTCAGACCCAGATAGAGCATCCTCTGTTGCCCCTGCTCCTACTTTTGCTTTCGATCACGATGTTGAGGAGGATTCCGATCCTGTCTTTCCCCCAGGATTCGACCCAGACCAGGAGATAGAGTTCGTCCACTTGGATCAGCCTATGGTTGACCCAGTAGACCCAGTTGACCCTGCATTCGCTGATGATGCAGATTTTGATATGGAGTTCGTTGATCCCGAGCCTGCCATGGCCCTTGAGCCGGTAGTCGCTCCTGACCCAGTGCTTGAGCATGACCCTGTTCATGTTGGCATACCTATTGATCCTGTGATTGCTGACCCACCCATTGATGATCACCCTGTCGATGCTCCGTTGTTAGAGGGTGACCATGTTGTTGCTGCTGATCATGTTGATCCCCCATTTATCGCTGATGTACCTGCTGACCCTCTTGTTGCACCCCATCTTGATCCTATGCCTGTGCAGTTTGATCGTGCACTTTTTGAGGCACAGATTGACCCACGAGATGAGCACGCCCAGCATGGGTGGATTCCTGCTGATGATGAGATTCCACCTATTCCCCCTCCTGCCATCAATACACGTCACGTTGATACCTCTTTTTCGTTCCCTTAGTTTACACCTCCAGCTCGACCTGGAGAGGGTTCTTCGGCCCATCCTTTTGGACACGTACCGGCACCTATTCCCGTGGCACCACAGTTTTCTACTGCTATTCCCCCTGTTCCACCATTCTCTGTGCCACCTTTCGATCCAGCCAGTGAGCCATTCCTTTGGTCGTCACCACCTGTTATGCCACCGACCGACCCCTACCATCCTTTCCATATGGGGTATTCCATTGAGGACGTTTTGATGTCATTTGTTGTCCAGCACGAGGCACACACGGCGCATTCAGAAGCTTGAGAGAGCTCAGCCACCGCCGTGCCAGTGTCAGGGTCAGACCCACCCTACTTCTTCGCAGCACCCTCGACCTTTATCACCGGACTATGCTGCACGCCTTTTGGCACTGGAGCAGCAGGTTGCTTCTTTCTTGCGTACCCAGTGTTGGACCGTTCCGATGACCTTAAACGTCAGTAGAAGTAGTTCATCTCAGTTTACAAAGGCGTAAACAGAGTAAACCAAGTCAAAACAGCTTGTTCCTTCCAATTTCTCTTTCTATTACTGATTGCGAGTCTTTACAATGATTCTGATACAAATCCGACAGCACCTCGACTCACAAACACACACATACACTCCTGTTCGTTTGAAATGAACACATCACTATTTATAGTGCCAGGCTGTCCGTTTGAACGAATCACAACATGTTCAAACGGATATGCTTCAAACGGCCAGGGTTCAAACGACCAGAACAAGTTCAAACGGCCAGGACCATTTCAAACGGCCAGGTATTCTAAAACCTATACAAACCCTAATTTAATCTCGTTTATGCACCCGTTTAACCTATCTAGACACAAGACTCAATAAGACGTAGTCAGCAGACATTTCGTGCGCCAACAGACTCCCCCTTGGAAGTTGACGTAGTCTTCAGCGCCTGAGTCTTTAGTCTTGGTCTTTTCACAACTTTGTGTCTTCATTGTAACAACTCAATCTTCACAGATTCAACATCTTTTCCGAGCTCCATCTTCAGACCCCCATTTTGCTGTTGATCCAGACTCCCCCTTTCACAGACTCCCTCTCTCAGTATGCTGGGATCTGAGGTCTTGTTCTGGTTCAAGCTTTGACAATTAACTTCCGTGGGTATAATGAAGTCTCCAAACCTGTAACTCAACACATAACATTACAGTTTATCTTTTCAAACAATAAACACAAATTCAATCAGCTCTAGAAATCCACTCAAGTATTCAAGTTCAAGTTAATGACCCTGATTACTTGATTTATCTACCAAGTTCAATTTAATGACCCTGGTTGATCTTTTGACGAATCCAACTGATTTTAGTAAAATCATTTTCAACTTTTTCTAAAAATAACAAGTATCAAGTTAATGAACTTGTTTTTGTTTTTGAAATAATTCAACTTCCAACAATGTAAGCTCTCCTCATTCTTCAGCTCAGAATCTCCTACATCTGCTTCATCTTTCTAGAATCCGACAATCAACTTTCCACTCTGGTTTGTCTAAAATAAAGCAGAAATAAAATCTTTTTGGATTTTGATGTGATCTAAACTAACAAATGAAATAACAGAAAACTTAAATTGCAGAAATTAAACTATTTACAAACTTATTTTTGGCGAGCGTGTCAGGGAATCATATCAGCTTTTTAGACAAATTACTAGTACCGTTAAGCTGCATTACATACTCAGATTTAAACAATTCACCTCGATTGTCGATATACTGATCCATCTTAAATTCTCACACAAACTTCAATCTATTCAGGATACCGTTTAGGTGTCTTAGAACTTAGATCAATTCATGTGTCCCACCTCTTGAATATACTCCCGTATCCAGAATCCCAATATTCAGTCTTACAGGCAAGAATACTACAATGATATATGTTCATAAATTAGGGGTTAAATGCGAGAACTGAGGGATCTCAGGTCAGAACTTCCGTTCAGCAGAGAGATATCAGTTTCGACTTTGCAGTATGTCCCCTTTAGAGGATCTTTTCAGCTACAACAGATGATTATCAATTTTATTGTCTAATCAGCTGAGGGCTTTATGCTATATTCCAAGCATTTTGGATAAAGTATTAGCCAAGGACTAGGTCAGAACTACCATTCAGCAGAAGTCCCGGAATAATACCCCAGACATCATAGAGTATAAACACCTAGTATATCAGAATACGAGACCTTTCAAACAAGATTTCAGGGGTTACCTATATATCCAAGTAGTGTTCCCCACGAATTTCACAAGTTTGAAATTTTAGGTTTATATCCCAAATAAATCTACTAATTGTACGAAAACCTATCGACACATCGTTAGTGAGACTGTTTAACTCATTTAGTCTTTCCAAATCTTTAGCATACTATAATTGTCTAGCTGATGTACTATCATTTTCCCTATATACACAAGCTCTTTTTCAGATTTTATCATGTTTTTGTATTTTTCATTTTTTACTGTCTTTGTATTTTCTGAAAGTATAACTATGTACAACTATCTATCTCCCCCTAAATACCAAAACACGTAAAAAAGTGACAAACCATTGCAGATTGTTTCTCGTCTTCATCCGCAACAGTACTCTCATCAACGCTCACAATTCCATCCGACACTGAAAGCAATTTCATACCATTAAGTTTTAACAAATATTGAAACCGATTTTTATCAAAAGCTTTGGTATGCAAATCAGCTTTTTGTTCGTCAGTGTGGATTTTCTCAATTCGTATCAACTTTTTCTCGAAGCAATCGCGAATAAAGTGATGACGAATTTCTATATGTTTAGTTTTAGCGTGATGTACTGGATTTTTAGTAATGTTAATTGCGGCCTCATTATCAACAAACAGAGGTGTGTTAAGAAACTGCAAACCGTAGTCGCGCATCTGTCGCTGTATCCACAGGATCTGAGAGCAGCAACTGCTAGCAGAAACATACTCCGCTTCACATGTAGATAGCGCCACAGATGTTTGTTTCTTACACTGCCAGGTAACCAATCTCGGACCAAAGAACTGGCATCCTGCAGTTGTTGATTTCGCATTGACTTTGCAGCATCCTAAATCCGAATCGGAATACCCTTCGAGCGAAAATCGCCTTTCCTAGGATACCATAACCCCAATGACGGAGTACCTTTCAGGTAACGTAATATCCTCTTGACAATAATCATGTGCGATGCTCTCGGGTTAGACTAAAATCTTGCTGCGAGGCACTTTGGGTACATAATATCAGGACGTGAAGCAGTCAGATACATCAAAGAACCGATCATGGAACGGTAGAACGTTTCATCAGCCCTGTCTCCGGTGAGATCTGGGTGAATCCCATGATTAGTCGCAAGTGGGGTAGCAGCTGGAGTAGAACTTGACATTCCAAATTTCTCTAGAATATCATGCACGTACTTCGTTTGATGAATGAAAATTCCCTCGGGAAGTTGTTCAACTTGTAGACCCAGAAAGAATTTCATCTCCCCCATTGATGACATTTCGAATTTCTGCTTCATCACCTGTTCGAAATCTTTACACAATTTCTCATTTGTTGACCTGAAAATTATATCGTCCACATAAATTTGTACTATCAGAAGATAACCATCAACGACTTTAGTGAAGAGAGTGGCATCCACTTTTCCACGTATGAACTGGTTAGCGAGTAGGTGTTGAGACAAAGTCTCGTACCAGGCTCTCGGCGCCTGATGTAGACCATACAATGTTTTGTCCAGTAGATAAACTTTGTTCTTGTGGATTGGGTCAGTAAAGCCCGGCGGCTGACCAACATAAACCTCCTCTTTGACCTTCCCATAAAGAAACGCTGACTTTACATCCAACTGATATACTTTGAAATTCTTCCAAGACGCAAATGCTAGGAAAATTCTGATAGCCTCTAGTCGAGCTACAGGAGCATAGACTTCGGTAAAATCAATCCCCTCCTGTTGACTAAAGCCCTGAACAACGAATCGAGCTTTGTTCCTTATAACCACGCCTCTGTCGTCCCTCTTAAATTTGAAAACCCATTTTGTATTGATTTTCCTTTGACCCTCCGGCAAATCCACTAACTTCCACACACCCAACTTTTCAAACTGACTGAACTCTTCTTGCATCGCTATGACCCAAGAGTCTTCAGTAAGCGCCTCTTTGTAAGTTCTTGGTTCGACCTGCGAGATAAAACAACTTAATGAAAATTCAGTTTGTAAAGGTGCTACTGTAGAATAAAAACATGTTAAGCCCTGGTCAATTTGATGTCTCGTGCGAATGCCCGATTGCAATTCTCCTATGATCAACTCCTCTGGATGATAAGAAAGAGTTCGCGGCATCACTTCGCTTGGAACATCTACATTTCCCTCCAGATTAGTAACATTTTGCTCTACATCTTGTTCACCAACTTGGTTTGTTTGACTTGACAACTGGATCTGCTCCCCCTCAAGATCTGAATCACCATGGTCAAATACTGGCATGTTATCAGCTTCTTGATCATCATTCACCTCCGACTGATTACCAGGAGCAACTTCATCATCATGTTCACCAGCATTACTAGGACCTGCTTCATTGTCATTTGAAGTTTCCCGAGGTCTTCTAGAATACTCCGCTGGAAACCTGAGCTGCGACTCATACTCTCGCAAAATATCCAGCTCATCAAAGAAGTCTTCTTCTTCCTCTGATTCTTCTCTCATGTCAAACGAATCCAAAAGTTTGTCATAATGATATCGCCATGAATCACCAGGATTCTGTGGCGGCATAGTGTAACCTTGACATTCAACATTCGCTGCTTCTATAATCCGCTTCTCACTTGGAACGAAGACACGTCGCATAGGACTTGAATAACCAACAAAAATACCCTCAATGCTCTTCGAACCAAACTTGCCATTAGGCTCTATCACCGTACAGGGTGACCCAAACGGTTCTAGATACTTCAAATTCGGCTTGCGTTTATTGAGTAGCTCAAAACATGTCTTGTTGAACTTCTTCACAGTAAGAACTCTATTGAGAGTATAGCATGCAGCAGAAACAGCTTCAGCCTAGAAATTAATTGGTAACTTAGAATCTGCAAGCATTGTTCTGGCTGTCTCGATTAGCGTCCGGTTTTTGGTTCTGCAACTCCATTCTGCTGCGGAGTGTACGGAGCACTAAACTCATGCAGTATACCTCGTTCGTCACAAAATTCTTCCATCTTACTGTTTTTGAATTTAGTACCATTATCACTGCGAATTCTACATATTGGCCTCTGGTACAGATTCTCAATTCTTTTAAACAATGCTATCAAGCTATCAAACGTTTCGTCTTTGGATTTCAAAAACATAACCCAAGAAAATCTGGAATAATCATCAGTCACGACCAAATAGTAGGAATCTCCTGTTATACTCTTGACATTCACTGGACCAAACAAATCCATGTGAAGTCTTTCCAAAGGTCTTGAAACTGAATTAACTTGCTTTGTAGGGTGTGACTTTTTCTTCTGTTTGCCTTTGACACAACTTATGCACTCCCCTTCCAGATGAAAACCTTTGACATGCACTCCTGTGACCAAATCGTTATGCACCAAGTGAATATGCCCCATCTTTCGGTGCCATAACCGTGATTCTTTCTCCGTTGCTCTGGACACAAAACAATGAGCCTGACCCGTGGTTGTAGTAGCAACGCTCATGTCCAACACGTACAGATCGTTGACTCTTGGTGCCCTCATGATGATCCACTCTTCAGGTATCACAAATCCCGGTTTCAAGATCAAACATTCTTTGTCGGTGAAATGAGTAGTACACATCCTGTCACAGATCTGGGAGATACTCAGCAGGTTGTTCTCCAACTCAGCGATGTAGTTAACTCTCTCAAATGTTATAATGCCATTCGATAACATTCCTTCACCTATGATCCTTCCTCCTTGATTACCCGCAAAACCCACATAACCACCGTTAATGTTATTCACATCATACAGCAGTGCGGTCTTCCCTGTCATATGCCTTGACGCTCCACTATCCATTATCCACCTAGATACAAGTTTTGGAAGATCCTGCACATAACAAATCATCATTTAAACAACTTCAAGAAAGATGCCGATTCATGCTTCGCAATCTAGGAAGCTCCGGCAATTCAAATTGTTTAATCAAACATGGTGTCCACCCAGGCCTCATCAGCCTTAGGTGTAACCTTGACTCTCGCAATTTGAATTTTGAAATTTTCAGCCTTGAGAGGTGGAAAATTTGCATCATAATCAACCGTAATTGATTCTTCAGCCTTCTTCACCTCAGAAGTTGAAACTTTCTTCTCAAGTTTTGATTCAATTTTAGGTTTCCGCACCTGTTGAGTTAATGCAACCCGTTTGTAAACTGTGTCATTTTTAGTTACCAACTTCTTTACGGGTTCATTTTTCACTTTGATGTTATCAATTTTAACATTCTTTTTCTCAACAAACATCGGTGTTTTACCCTTCACATCAACCTTCTTCTGTTGAACTTTCACAGCTTCAGTCTTAGGCTTCACATAAGTACACTTTCGTGCAATGTGACCAACCTGATCACACCTAAAACAAGTACGAGAATCAGCTACCCAACTCGTGCCTTCAGACTGAGCCTGTGACGCTCTCTTCTCAAAAAATTCTTTTTTTGATTTTGAAAAAATTTCTTTCTCTTCATCAGCTAGTGAACTCGAACTGTTCACAAACTTTTTCTTCTCGACAAACCTCTTGTTTGGAACATTTCTTTTCTGATATGGTTTACCCCCCCCTGATAACCACCCGACCAGTTGTTTCTGTTGTTATTGTAAAAATGTGGTGGATTAACAGATTTCTTGTTGTCAACCCTATCTTTCTTTCGACTCAGATTATTCACTGCTGACAACTCGACTTCAACAAGTTTGAAAACATTTGTCAATTTGTTCAAGTTTACATTCTCTATCGGAAACCCAGAATCCGAAAACAACTTATCCGATCCTGACATCTTGTACATGACAAGACCAGGCTCATCCTTTAAGTTGTTCTTGGACTTTTGTTTCGGAATATATTTATCCAAGAAACACCCATCCTCCTCAGAAGTGTCACAATCCGGTTTAAGCACTTTGTCTATCACACTTTTCACCACATCATTTTGGACACCCTCGTCATTGGAAGACGTGAACATGACATCAATGTTCTCAGGAAGTTTAACATCACTTTCTTCCTCAATTTCCACCAAACTAGACTGCTTTTTCGTGTAGTTGTCTAAAATTGGCGGTGGAACTTTGTGAAACCCTACACCCGTTCCATCAGAAAACACATCCTCACCAGCTTTGTTTTTTCCTATGGGTTTAGGAACAATATGCTGCAAAACAAAGCTTGCTGAGCTATAGCTGTTTAACTTCAACTGAATTCGTTCGTTTTCAATTTCAGCTTCTTGAACTTTAAGTTTCAGTTTAGCAATTTCATCTAGTTGATTATTAATTGATTCTTCTTTTATTCTCACCACAGCTCTTAGATGTTCATTTTCTTTAAATGTTTTGCCATTACGATCATCACTATCTTTCACAATAGTCTTAAGTTTTTCAAACTTTTCTGAAATCTGACGGTGTTCAAGAATTAACTTTTCATTTTCACACTTTATTTTCTCACGTTCAGTTTTATCAAGTTCAATTTGAGCCGTTAATTCTTTGATCCGTTCGGTTGAAGCTTTTACAGTTTTGTCACGACCGAGAATCTGATCCTCAACACTTTTAACTTTTGTTGTCAGATTCTTGATTTTTTCATTGTTAAGATACGTGACAGTGCTACAAAAATTGCATTGTTTGGTGCAATTTTTGCAGTCAGCATTTCCATCAGTCTTGTTACCTGACGCATTTGTTGACACATTTGGACTGACCTGGCCCTTTGACTCAATCACAGAACTAGAGTCTACCTCAAGTGCTTTTGCGGCCAGCACTTTGTCAGCCATCTTTCCCAGGTTCTCTGCCGTCAACTCCTGCGTAGTATCAATTAAGCCAGTATCAATCTGCTTTGCTTTCTCAATCTCTTCTTTTTCTTTCATCTCTTTCTCTTCCTTCTCCTTTCTCTCTTTTTCTTTCTCTTCTTCAATCATCTTCTCAGTTGGCGTTCCCCACCACTTGTGCTGCCAGTATTCATCTTCTTCTTTGTACTCCTTGATGATGGCTTCGATATCTAGCGTTTTGTCATCAATCGCGATGTTGCCATACCTATCAAAGTAGCATTCTCTGTCTGGATCCCATCTATTTGCTCTTCTAGCTTCTAGAAAGATACCAGAAAGTCTGATAATCTTGTTTTCAGCAATCATCTTCCGATATTTATACTTCTGCTCTTCAGTACGATCATCTTTCCACGGAATCGGTTCATCGTTACTTGCCATGAATGCGTAACCCACCGCATCTTCTTCCGGTAGAACTTCCTTACTCCAATCGTACCCCTCATCATCGTAAATCACAGCCAGAGCCCTTGATTTGTCTCTGTTATCTTCAGACTGCTTCAATCTAGGCGGCTCAGATTTATTCTGATGGTAGATTGCCTTTTTGTAATAATCGTCTCTAAACGGATTTTCTGACTCATCAGCGTATGCGTTTCTGCATTCCCGCTTGAAGTGACCCTTCTGCTTACACTTAAAGCACGTCACCTTGGATTTGTCGAATCCCAACTTTGTAGACGGACCACCGATCGTCTTTCTCCCGGTAATTTCCATGAAACGCTGAGCACGTCGAACAGCACTTGCCATCGCCCAACGAACGTCGATAAGCTCCATTTCTTCGGGGTCTATCTGATCGTAATCTTCTTTCGTCAGATTTGTATTCCCGATCTTACCAGCCACCAACCCTTCGTAGGATTCCAACACCGACGCCAAAAAGACCATTTGTTGCTTAGCCGACTCCTCATCAAAATTCTGTGCGTTTTTCAAATCTATCGCGATATTGCAAGAAAACTTCGCATCAGAACGATTTGCAGAAGACATAGATCCACTGTGAAAACCACTGTGACTTCCGCTACTTGGACTGCTTTGACTTTCTTTGCTTGCTGAAGATACATTCTCAGCTGAAAATGCAGTCTTTGGAGAAGTTGCTTTTGGCATCATGCTTTTTGGATAATAGAGATCTAAATTCTGCTGAGAAGAAGAGTGATTGACTTTGTAAGTTTTCTTCAGTTCCAGCTCGTGACTTTCTAGTCTCTCAATCACCAAATCTGGAGTCAAATCTTTAGGAGCAATAGTGTTCTTCAACATAAGCGCATAATATCTCCAATCAACCTCATCTGGTAATGAATCGAACAGTTTGTCAACTAGTTCTTCATCAGAAAACTTGATTTCATGTCTTGCTAATTCTAGTTTCAGATGACCGAACCTCTCTATCATTTTACACACCGATTCATTCTTTAGACAACCAAAAAGATCAAATTCTTTTCTAAGAAGCTTTCGTTTGTTCTTTACAATCTCTTTGCTTCCAAGACACTTCTTTCCGAGTTTATCCCACAAATCTTTATCATTGGAGTAATCTATCAGTGAAATGATGTCTTCCCGCACCGACTGAAACAATAATGCCACACACTTTTGCTCGGCCACAAAACTCTCAATCTCTTCAGCCGATCTCAATGCTTCACCATTATTCTTTCCCTCGGCATAACCATTCTTCATACTTTTCCAGCTAGGAAAAGCGAATGCCATCAACCAGTCTTCAAACTTTGTTGCCCACCTGCTGTAATCTTCTATAGCCATCAGCTTAGGAGGTTTGTTAAATGTTCCAAATGCGCTTTCTGACTCCCAAGCTTCCTTCTTTCTTTCTTTCTTTCGGTGGACTCTTGTTTGCATTGCTTGAAGAAGTATCGTTGTTTCCTGAACTACCCGTGAAAGCATACATGTCGCTGAACGTGTTCAAGAAAATATCGTCCATCATGAATGTACCTGTAAAATCAGACAACACTTAGAAAAATTTTGATTTTTGAAAATATCAAATTCAAACGGAACCTGTTCAAACGGAATGATTCAAACAGTGATTCAAACGGACTAGTTTCTTTCAAACGGAATGGACTGTTCCGTTTAAAATAACAATAGTTTCAAACGACAGATATTCAAACGACCACCTTCAAACGACCACTTTCAAACGGTCTTCATTTTCAAACGATTGGTATGTTTTCAAACGATAGGACTTGTTTTCAAACGATAGAACTTGATTTCAAACGATAATTACGGAAGCAACAATTTCAAATGATAGGACCTAATTTCAAACGGAAGATGCTTTTTTTCAAACGACAGTTCAAATGGTAATGTCAATTTCAAACGGATGACGTCATTTTACTCGAACAGTTTCAAACGGACACGACTATTTCGATTAGTTTTAGATCGAATTTTGGTTCCAAATTGTCAAGGATTAGTTAATAGTGAATTTCGTTTTATATGTGAACGTTTCAAGCCATTTTAACCGTGACAACTATTTAAAATCAGAAAAGAAAGGTAGAAGTAAGATAATCCGGCGATTTCAAGCTGTATTTGGTATGAACTCCTTGTCCTGAGCTCTGATACCACTTGTTGGACCGTTCCGATGACCTTAAACGTCAGTAGAAGTAGTTCATCTCAGTTTACAAAGGCGGAAACAGAGTAAACCAAGTCAAAACAGCTTGTTCCTTCCAATTTCTCTTTCTATTACTGATTGCGAGTCTTTACAATGATTATGATACAAATCCGACAGCACCTCGACTCACAAACACACACATACACTCCTGTTCGTTTGAAATGAACACATCACTATTTATAGTGCCAGGCTGTCCGTTTGAACGAATCACAACATGTTCAAACGAATATGCTTCAAACGGCCAGGGTTCAAACGACCAGAACAAGTTCAAACGGCCAGGAACATTTCTAACGGCCAGGTATTCTAAAACCTATACAAACCCTAATTTAATCTCGTTTATGCACCCGTTTAACCTATCTAGACACAAGACTCAATAAGACGTAGTCAGCAGACATTTCGTGCACCAACACCCAGAGAGCCATGGAGGAGGACTGGCTCCAGTTGCGTCGCTTGTTTTACACTCATTTTCTCCCTCCTCCGCCGCCATCAGTGTAGAGCTCTTCAGTACAGTATGGGTAGACGTTGGTGAGAAGACGGCGATTGTTTTGACTGCACAACATTTTTGGAGACTACCTTCTGATTCTGACTTTTGTTGATCATGTATATGGGATGTATTGACACTGTTTTGATATAGTTTTGGACTAGGGTGATGTCGCCCTTAGTCATTGATGTTGTATGACACTATGATGTACTTGTACACTTACTATGTGGTCTCGAAATATGGCAATCGCAGTATTCTCATCATATTTGATGTTTGATTGGTTATTTATATGACATGGGATGCTGAGTGATTGATATGATTGTAACATGGGATGTTATGTGATTAGTCTATTTATAACATGAGATGTTATGTACTATTACTATCATTATATACGTACGCTTTATTATGGCCTGACCAACGTGAACACATCTTTTAGAAGATGCTGAGACGTCAAACGCCGATGCCTACCAATGAGGCAGAACTCCGGCAAATCATCGCTGCTGCCATCGCGCAATACGCCGCCTCTCAAGGAGGGACTAGTGGAAGTAACTCTGGCAATACTGGCAACAACAATCCACCTCATGGTAATACTAAGTCATTAAGACATACCATGACCTAATTGGACATCCATAGCAAAGGTTGCTAATGCCATTCATATGTTGTAACATATGTGCAGGGTGCACCTACAAGCAGTTTCTAGACTGCAAACCTGTTAACTTTGATGGCACTGGAGGTGTTGTCGCCTTTGTTCGTTGGGCTGAGAAAACTGAATTTGTTCTTCGCATTAGCAAATGTGCACCAGACCAGCAAGTCACCTACATTTCTGGGCTATTCTTGGATGTAGCCCTATCTTGGTGGAATTTGCAAGTGCAGACTCTTGGAGAAGCTGCTGCCTATGCACTAACCTGGACCGAACTGAAGGAACTTATGCGCAAAAAGTATTGCTCTCACGCGGAAATCCAAAGATTGGAAACTGAGTTCTGGCATTTGAAAATGGAAGGTCCAAAGATCGCAGAATATGTTCAGAGGTTTCATGACTTATCGCATGTGGTACCTTATATGGTCACTCCGTAATTCAAGCAGATTGAATGCTTCATTTGGGGATTAGCTCCTCAAATCATAAGCATGGTGACCTCCTCCAAGCCTGCGACAATTACTGAGGCAATTGATCTGAGCGTGGCTCTCACTGAGGAGGCCATCCGCCTGAACAAGTTCGATGAGATCGAGGCAAAGAAGGAGGAGACTCACGTCGAGTCATCCGGAGGTAACAAACGGAAATTCTCGAACTTCAAGCAATGCACTAGTGGTGTTGTTAAGAAAGGAGAATCAAGCACGCCAGCTCAGGTTACAACTGGTAGTGGAAAGAAAGGAAAGGGATATATGGGCACTCAGCCCAAGTGCAACACCTGCCAACGACACCATTCTGGCCGTTGTAGTGTGAAAATATGTGAAGCATGTGGAAAACCTGGCCACTTGAAGGATTCTTGTTGGGCCACTGTTGGCCAGGGAGGCCAAGGAGGATTTGGAAACAGAAACAGTAACCGGGGTGGAAATGGAAACCGCCCACAAGGAAACATTGGAGGTAATGGGAATCGAGGCAACAATGCGAATCAAGCGGGCGCTGTGAATCGAAACCAGAGGAATAATCAAGCTGGTGGAAACGAGCAAAGACCTGGATGCTTTAACTGTTGTGATGTTAGGCACTACAAGAGGAACTGCCCAGAATTGAACCAAGCCCGCGGAAGAGTTTTCAATATCGAAGCAAGGGAAGCACGCCAGGATCCCAATGTCGTTACTGGTACGTTCCCTGTACACCAACGCTATGCATCCGTTTTATTTGATACTGGCGCCGATTATAGCTTCGTATCACTAGAGTTTAAGAATATGCTTGGGTTAGCCGCTAGTAAGTTAGATATTCCGTACTCAATCGAATTGGCCAATGGAAAGTTAGTAGAAGCCAATGAAGTTGTCAGAGGCTGTGTGATCGAATTGGGAGAGCGTGAGTTTGCTCTGGATCTACTACCCGTCCAATTGGGAAGCTTCGACGTGGTGGTAGGAATGGATTGGTTATCAGGCAACAAGGCTGAGATAGTTTGTCATGAAAAGGTTGTTCGTATCCCAACCGAAGATGGCGAAACAATTGTGGTTCATGGAGAGAAGCGTGATACGCCTTTAAGAATTATCAGCTGTCTGAAAGCGCGAAAGTGTTTGCAGAAGGGATGTGCTGCCTTTCTGGCACACAATGTAGACAAGAAAGCTGCAGAACCAAAGATCGAAGACATCCCTGTCGTGAGGGAATATCCAGAAGTCTTCCCAGAGGACTTGCCTGGATTGCCGCCTTAGAGGCAAGTAGAGTTTCGTATCGATTTAGTCCCAGGCGCTGCACCTGTGGCTAAGGCACCTTATAGACTTGCCCCGTCTGAGATGCAAGAACTGTCGACACAACTTCAAGAGTTGTTAGACAAGGGATTCATCCGACCAAGCTTCTCGCCTTGGGGAGCTCCAGTTTTGTTTGTCAAGAAGAAGGATGGTAGTTTTCGAATGTGCATTGACTATCGGGAGTTGAACAAGCTGACGATCAAGAATAGGTATCCTCTGCCAAGGATCGATGATCTATTCGACCAACTGCAAGGTTCAAGCTTTTACTCTAAGATCGATCTTCGATCTGGATACCATCAGTTAAGGATACAAGAGGAGAGTATCCCGAAGACAGCCTTCAGAACTCGATATGGACACTACGAGTTCCTAGTTATGCCATTTGGGTTGACAAACGCACCTGCAGTGTTCATGGATTTGATGAATCGAGTTTGCAAGCCGTACTTGGATAAGTTCGTGATTGTGTTTATCGACGACATTTTGATTTATTCAAAGACGAAGGCTGAGCACGAGCAGCATTTAAGAGCTATTCTGGAGCTGCTAAAGAAAGAATAGCTGTATGCCAAATTCTCTAAGTTAGAGTTTTGGCTACGTGAAGTCCAGTTCCTTGGACACGTGGTGAATGGAGATGGAATCCATGTGGATCCCACCAAGATCGAAGCGATTAAGAATTGGGAAACGCCAAAGACGCCAACCGAGATTCGACAATTCTTGGGTTTGGCTGGCTATTATCGAAGATTCATTGAGGATTTTTCAAAAATCGCTCAACCATTGACGCTCCTCACGCAGAAAGATAAGAAGTTTGATTGGGGAATCAAACAGGAAGAAGCGTGCCAGATATTGAAGGATAAGCTCTGCAATGCGCCAATTTTAGCACTACCGGAAGGTACTGATGATTTTGTGGTATACTGCGACGCCTCACGTCAAGGATTGGGTTGCGTGTTGATGCAACGCCAAAAGGTTATTGCTTACGCGTCACGCCAATTGAAAGTGCACGAAAAGAACTATACCACACATGATTTGGAACTTGGCGCAATGGTTTTTGCATTAAAGATCTGGAGACACTACCTTTATGGTACGAAATGTACGATCTTCACAGATCATAAGAGCCTACAACACATATTCAATCAGAAGGAGTTGAATATGAGGCAAAGACGTGGGTTGAGTTGTTGAATGATTACGACTGCGAGATAAAGTATCACCCAGGGAAGGCAAATGTGGTCGCCGACGCCCTAAGTCGAAAAGAAAGGATCAAGCCCATAAGGGTTAGGGCTTTAGAAATGATTATTCAAACCGATCTTTCCTTGCGCAACCGTGCCGCGTAGAAAGAAGCTCTCAAGGAAGGGAACCTTGAAGAAGAATATCTCCGTGGGATGGAGAAGCAATTGGTGCCAAACGAGGAAGGAACGTTATGTTTTGAGAAAAGGATTTGGGTTCCTCTGTTTGGAGGTTTAAGGAAAGTTATTTTTGATGGAGCTCACAAATCACGGTACTCTATCCATCCAGGAGCGGATAAGATGTACCAAGATCTCAAGGATTACTATTGGTGGCCTAAGATGAAAGGCGATGTTGCTGTTTATGTGAGCAAATGTTTAACGTGCGCTAAAGTGAAAGCGGAATACCAGAAGCCTTCAGGACTTCTGCAACAACCAGAAATTCCCAAGTGGAAATGGGAACAAATCTCCATGGATTTTATTACAAAGTTGCCAAGAACGCCAAGAGGCCATGACACTATTTGGGTAATAGTGGACCGATTAACGAAATCTGCACATTTCTTACCTATCAGGGAGAAGGATAATACGAGCAAGTTGGCTGAAATTTACATGAGAGAAATCGTTACACGCCATGGAGTACCTCTCTCAATCATCTCTGATAGAGACGGAAGGTTCGTATCAAGGATTTGGCAATCCTTCCAAGAAGCTTTTGGCTCACAATTGAATTTGAGCACTGCATTTCACCCGCAGACCGATGGGCAAAGCGAACGGATGATACAGACTTTGGAAGACATGCTGAGAGCGTGTGTTATGGATTTGGGCGGTAGCTGGGATAAGCATTTGCCACTGGTTGAATTTTCATACAACAACAGCTACCACACCAGTATTGGTGCCGCGCCATTCGAAGCTCTTTATGGACGCAAGTGCAGGTCACCGCTTTGTTGGTCTGACACAGGTGATAGATAATTGGTTGGTCCTGATATGGTCCAGGAAACCACAGATAAGATCGCACAGATCCGAGAGCACATCAAGGCGGCTCGTGATCGTCAAAAGCGTTATGCGGATCGAAGAAGAAAACCTCTAGAGTTTGAGGTAGGTGATATGGTTTTGTTGAAGGTATCACCCTGGAAGGGTGTGGCACGCTTCGGGAAGCGTGGAAAGTTGAATCCGCGGTATATTGGTCCGTTCAGAATCTTGGAAAGAATCGGGTTAGTAGCATACAAGTTGGATTTACCTGCTTAGCTAAATGGAGTTCACGATACATTTCATGTATCCAATTTGAAGAAAAGTCCAACTCAAGATACCGTTGTCATTCCTACCGACGAAATTCATGTTGACGACACGCTCCACTTCGTTGAAGAACCTGTTGAGGTTACGGATTGGAAAGTGAACAAGACCCACCGGAGCAGTGTCAAGCTCGTCAAAGTTCGTTGGAATGCCAGACATGGTCCTGAATACACCTGGGAGCGTGAGGACCGGATGAAAGAAAAGTACCCCCACTTATTTCCCAAGAACTTTGCTTCTAGAAGCAGAACTTAAAATTTCGGGACGAAATTTTTCTAACGGGGGGAGAATGTGACAGCCCTCACTAAATCAGGTATCCGTACGACTTAATTAATAATTAATTACTGCCTAATTACTGTGCTTGCTTGAAATTGTAGATAAACTGCTACTTGATTACTGATACATGCTCATACCTGCATCATACTTTATTTACTGTCACTACATTATTTACATGTTGAACCTTAGTGACAAACGTGATGCACAAAAGCACAGTAGCACAATGAACGGATAACCTATTGAACATGCTGATATAGCCAGCATCAGGCAGGCACTGCCTCTAAGGCCTGTATGAGCCCGAGATAGTTTACTACACTAATAGTGAGTGTGGAAATACAAGGGTTGTAGAACTGCGTCTCTAGGAATAAGTTATAGTGACAGGATGTGCCTAAAACGTACTCTAAGTACAAAATTCAGCACTTTAACTAAGAATTCAGCTTCTAGCTAACTAATAAAGTGCCAAAACATGAGAAAAATATTACTAGACACTTTCCAAAGTGCCGGGAATAAGTTGTGTCACTAAAATTAATAATAACGACACTTTAAAGCTTTGTTAAGCGCTTTAACGGATTACTATCCAACCGAACAACCGGACTTTACCCGGAACACAAAAATATTGCCATTTACATTGTTTATCTTTTTTTCTGAGCCAGTTAGGGTCCCTGAATACCCTAACACCCGCCATAACGCATGACACACTAGTAACCGGGTTAATCCCTAAACTAACTAAACTAACCTGACTAAGACTTAATGTTTAGTTGGAAATGAACCGGATTACCCCCCCCCCCTAACCAAACCGTCCCCAAGGGGGGGACACCCTTGTCCTTCTTGTGATTAATTTAATCAACTTGGTCCCATATCAAGAAAACATAGGGTCCATTGGGTAATGATCTTGATCTTGGTCTATAAGTAACAAGCTTAGCACACTAACACTTCACCACTCACAACTCACCACAAAACTCTCCCTCTCCTCTCTAAATAACTCTCGGCCGAACCCCCTATATCATCCCTCAATTTTTCGAGCTTTGATCATCTCATTCCAAGTAACTACAAGTGCTAAGGATCTCACACAAAGGAGCTTGGTGCATTCGGGAAGCAAAGGACCTCATCTCATCTCTTTTATCCACTCATTTTGCGTCTAGAATCTTCCCTAGCCTCGAGCTAGTAGTAAGTTCTTTAAACACACTCTTGATCTATTTTAAAGTGGTTAAAACGATATATGACGGTTAAAACTCGTAAACTTACAAAATGATATGAGAAAGTCTACTAAAAATGCTAAAGATGATGGTTAAAAGCTAGATTGTTGTGTAAATCTTGTAGGATTTGTTTTGTGTAATTATTTGGGCCCGATCTATGTTGTGGTAGCTTGGATCATCGTTTAACCCGGGTTGGTCATGATCATGGATCATGACATAGGGTTTGTTTATGTATAACAAGGGTTAAATGATGAAACTCTACCACACACGAAACTTGAACTTGTGTAAAAGCGACTTTACTTATGAAATAGTGTTTAAAACTAGTAGGTCTGAGGATCTACAAGCGGTATTTTCAAAGGACCAAGTGTCCAAGAAACCATATTTTTCTAAAGCCGGATCTTACATGATCAAGAATGATTTTTAAACACACAAGTGTGTAAACACTTGTGTAACACTAAGTTTCGACAAAGAACTAGTTTTGTCAAATTTTACAATAAGTTGTAAAGATGGAATTTCTTTAAGAACGAGGCTTTTTACGAAACCGGATTGATATATATAAAGATCCACTAAAAGTAATGGGATTTACTTCATAGTTTTGGAAAAACTGCAAGTTCATGTGATTCTTGCGATTTACATATTTATTGACTAGTTTGTTGCTTTGAACGTTGTTTTGATTAAATAAGAAAATTGTTGGTTTGATTTATAAAAGAAAATGATACGCTTGAAAGCGTGGCCACCTCCAGTTACAGGGGAAACTCTGGCGAAATTTTTCCAAAAAACCTAACACTTAGAAATATTTTCACTACAAGTGTTAGAAATACATTTTGACATGTTTTCAAATTATAGATTTCGCCACGACTTTATTTACAAAATATCGGAGGTGGGATTTCACAAAATAAAACTTGGTAAATATATATTTAGTATATATTTTTTCATAACGTCATTTGTTATGTGTTTATGATTATTTGGTGAAATATACAAATATTATTTTTTGGGTAAAAATAATATTATCGTGTTAACGACTCCAAAATAATACGAACGCCTTCGCAATAATTATTTAACTTACACCGGTAATTATGATTACCACTCGATCTTTAAAACGTAACTTAGGCATTTAAGGAAATATTTATGAACGCGTATTTTTGTCAAGGTATTATTTTGGGAAAATCACATGTATTAAAATATAATATTTTTGGGAAGAATATTTATGTTTTGGTATAAGAAGTAAAATATATATTAAGTGAGACTTAATAATATATTCCGAAGTATACGAACGCACATGTATTAAATCCCCGATCCTTGGGAAGGAAAGTAATTACCAAGTATTTACAAAATGTAAACACGAAATAGTTGTCTAACTATTTCCCAATAACTTAAACCATAAAGCTAAGGCACGGCCGTCCGTCTAATAGAGTTAGTACGTGTAGGTCGTCGCACAGCTGCTTGATCAGGAGGTATACTTGGTAGAGATGCACCACTGTAAGTTCATGTCCCCCTTTTCTCTTAACTGTTTTCAGTTTTCTAAACTGTGGGGATGAAATACATGTTACAATGTTTACGAATACTTTATACATGGTATGGTTAGCGTAAGGAGGTTTACTACTTAGATCATGTGAGTGGGTAGGCGGAAACTTGAGGCCATTAATCCTCAGGGGAGGACCGAGGGACAGGAGAGGTAGATCTACTTGGGTGTAGCGAGCCCAGCCCCAGTCCCAACAGTACGGACCTCGGGGTGACTTTGTGCCCAACGCATAACTCCGCTAGCTTTGAGTCTCCCTACTTGCACTTCACACATATCAATGGCCTTGCAAACCATTGGTGATCTCTTTTTCCTTATTTGCTACATACCAGGATTTTTATACATACAAAGGTTTATTTACTCACTTACACATGAACTCGCTCAACATTATTGTTGATTTTTCAACTTACATGTATTTTAGGGAATTAAAGGATCTGGCACGGTATGACACGTTTTCCCGCTGCACTAGTTTCGAGGTCATCCGGGTTTAGGGGAGGTGACTCTTTCCTGGACAAATCACAGTCCTTAAACTATGTTTATGTCATGTTGATGTTTGTGTCTGTTGAACACTGTTTATGTTGTTAGGATGTGTTTCTGTTGAGACAATGTTGTTGTATTTGGTTTTTAAAACTTAATTTCATGGATGATCTTGCATGGTTTTTATTTCATATAGCTTTGTTATGATTAAGCTATGGTATTAGGAAGTCACACCAAAATTAACCACGCTTCCGCAAAGCCAGGGTGTGACAAAATCTGAGGAAATTGTTCAAGAGGTAGAGGAGCAGGTTAAAGAAATTTCAGCTACCAAGGTGGAGAAGAAAGCTGAATCTGAAAAGATGACCGAGAAGTGCTTAAATTGTGAAAATCTGAAATATGAAAATGCCAAACTCATGAGGGATTTAGAGAGTTTGTCATTAGAAAATGAAAATCTTAAAAAATCAGAAAATGTTTTGAAAAATAAAAAACAAGATTTAAAAAATGAAAAAGTAAAAATTGAGAAAGATTTTCAAAATCAAATAAAGATTTTAGAAGATGAGAAAGATATTTTTGGTAAAAATAATCTTGAAAAACAAATTTCAATAAATTCTCATCTTGCTAAAATCATTCAGCTTGAAAAAGAAGCTGAAAGTGATCGGAATAAAATTGCTGAGTTAGAAAACAAGTTGAAAGGTTTTGTGACTTCTGCATCATATGTTTGTCCAGAACCAATCAATTCATTTCCAATAAGTGACGATGTCACAAACTTTGACAATGTCAAAGTTGAAGATTGTGATGAGAAATCTGATGATGAAAATGAAAAAATTGAAAAACAAAAATTGTTTTTGAAATTAAAAGAAAAATTTCAGAAAACTGTTCTACAATCGACTAAAAAGGGAGAATGCTCTAAGCAAAAACCTTTGAAGAAGAAAGTAGAACAAAAACAAAAGAGTAAAAATTTAAAAAATGTTCAAAAAGAGAATAACAGCTCATCAGATCGATCATCCAATCAAAATCAAAATTCACAAAAATTGAAAAATGAAAACTCAAAAATTGTTGGTAATAAGTGGTGCAGGTCGGACCACAGTGCTCAAAAGTCAAATCCAGCAATCAAGAGGAGGAAAGAGTATCACCAAGCCAAACAGTGCTTTGATCTGAGCGTTTGGTGTGAAAATGGTGATTGGTACGATAACAGAGTGTGTTACCGATGCGGTTATCAAGGACACATTGCTGTTAACTGCCAGAGAAGGAATTTTGAGACGAAAAGATGCTTTAACTGTCAAATCAAAGGTCACATTGCCAGAGATTGCCCAAGGATATCAAGTGAAAGATTAAGGGTTAATTCTCAGAAAGTGGCAAAGAAAACAGTCAATGTCAAGCCCAAAGAACAGAAAGTCAAAGAACCTAAAGTTCAAAAACAGAAAGTGAAGCTTTCACAAGGGCAGAAAGACAGACTGCGAAAGAAGAGGAAGAAGGCGAGAGAGTATCTGGAAAAGATTTTGTCCTCGAGTTCATCTGTTGGTAAGAATAAGAGTTCTGATGAATCAACTCCTTCGATTGCAAAGTCAAGCAAGATGAATTCATCAGATACAAATCTAAGGACAAAAGAGAAAAATGAGAAAAAGAAAGTTGTCGGCGATGAATCTGGCGTGTCAAAGTCAGACAAGCCACCTTCAGGCAATGAATCTGACAGGTTAAAGTCAGATAAGCCATGTGCAGGCAATGATTCTGGTGTATCAAAGCCAGAAGAGCCATTTGTTGAGGTAAAATCTGAGAATTCAGGTTTAACAATGGATGATGCAAATTTTCCACCATTGTTGAACAAGAATTCAAAATCACCCAAGGACAGTCAGGCTTGGGTGAAATTGTTTAAATGAAAAACATGACTTGCCAGAACTCCCAGGTTGGTAATTGGGGAGTAGGAATCGGCATCTTCCTTGAGAAATTCACTTTGGTGATATTTCGACGTTCAAGAGATAAATTAAGGACATTAAGTTGTACTTGATTCATCTTTCCTATAAGTGATAATTTGAAGAACAAGGTGATGAAACCCCGAGTTTATGAAACGACACACAAAACTAATTTTCCGGAAAAACCATTTTGATTAAAACAAACTTAAGTGTTTTGAAATCATAATCGGAAAATAGTTTGTTGTCAGGGGGAGTTCTGATTGTTTACGCCGAGTGGATGGAGAATAGATGTGATTCTCATCAAATTGTCAAGTTTGTACAGTTTGTTTCAAATTTTCCCAGAAAATCAAAATTGAAACATATTTTGATTTTAGGGGGAGAAAAATTTTTAAAAAAATAAGAAAATTTGAAAATGCCAAAAACATTGAAAATTCAAAAATGAGTTTTTGTTGCATAAAAGAGGAAATGATAGTACATCAGTGGTCTATCACAACACGCTAAAGATATGTAATGTTTAAAAGTGATAAATAATCTTACTACGGATGTGTCGGTAGATTTTTGCACACTTAGTAAATTGAAATGAGATATAAACCTAAATTCAAACTTGCTTAATTCGTGGGTAACTATTCTTGGATATATGGGTAACCCCCGAAATCTTGTTTGAAAGATCCCTCTTTCTGAGATACTAGGTCTTTATACTCAGTGATATCTGGGGTATTATTCCGGGACTTCTGCTGTATGGAAATACTGACCTAGTCCCCGAATAATACTTTCTGCAAAATGCTTTGAAATATAAGCGCAGCCCTCAGCAAGTTGATAAAACAATAAAATTGATAGTAACTGCTGTTGTAACAAAAGATCCTCTAAAGGGGACCCACCGAAAGTCGAAGCCGTCATCTCTCTGCGTATACGGAAGTATCGACCTGAGCTCTCACGGCCCTCGCAATTTACCCCTTAACAGATATCATCTGTGGTATACTCACCTGTAAGACTGAACATTGGGATCTGGATACGGGAGTATATTCAAGTGGAGTGATACACATTTAAGTTCAAGTTTCTAAAACATTAATATCGTATCTCGAATCAATTGAAATTTGTGTGAAAATTTAAAAGTGGACCAATATACTGACAATCTAGGTAAATTGTGTAAAACTTGAAATGTTTAAAAGCTTAACGGTGTTGGTGATATGTCTCAAAAACTGATATGATCCTCTTGCACAAACTCACAAAAATATGTGTGTACATATTTCATTTCTGCATTTAATTTCTACTATTGCATTTATGTTTCATAGTATGAAAAATCCAAAAAGATTTTCGACAACTGATGGTGAAAAGCTGATATTCAAAATCTCAAAGGCTAAACAAGATGAACAGTTGGATTGGTTAATTGGTTTGAAATGTTGAATCAGAATTTGGAATGTTTCAAATTTTGTTAAATTTTAAATGTGAAAGATAATTCTCAAATGTTTAGATGATTCATTAATTTGAATCACAATATTGTGTGTTATATGTTTGATAATTTTGAGTGAATTCTTTTAGAGTCAAAATTATTTTGTCTTACGAGAGGTTGAGATGTATAGGTTTCTGATTCGGTTGCTACGGAAAGCCAGGCGTCGATCCTAAAAGCATGGAAGCTTGACGAAAGGGGGAGCCTGAAGAAAAGAAGTCTGATCGATAGGAAGAGCAACGGAAGCTCGAAGACAGATCCACGGGGATTCTGTTCGAAAAAGAGAAAGACAAGACGCTACGAGATTGACTGCGGCAATATCCAAAGGGGAGATTGTTAGTGCATTAATGTCTATCGCCTTCGTCAATCTGAGCCGTAGCGAGAAACCGAAGAAATCGAGTCTTATTGTAATATTTAGATAGAATTAGCAAGGTGGCATTTTGGTAATTAATGAGAAATCTCATTAATTCCAAGGCCTATAAATAGGAGCTTTAGGTTTAAAGTTCAAGACTTTTTGCTCATTTGTGATTTTTGGAGATTAAAGTCTAGAGAGAGAAAGTCTAGAGAGAGAAAACTCTCTCCACGTGATTCTTGTATCTTACACGTCATATTCTTCAATAAAATCACGGTTGGTTATTGTGTGTTCGGTCACGCACGTTCACGGATTCCGCACATCGAACGTTCGTTACGCAATTGAACAGTATCAAAATCGGTCCTACACTTTGATTCAAGTCTTAAAAGTAAAATACGACAGCATTGTTTAAAGTCGACACATGCAATGAGTTACAACCCAACAAAATAAAAACATTGTTCGGATGACACAACCACAGACATGAAATAAACACAGCTTAAGACTTGAGACTCTTCTAGGTAAAAGCCACAACCCCTAAACTTGGATGACATCACCCTTCTTACGCAGCTTGAAAACATAGCATACCTCGCCAAATCCCTAATTCCCTGAAATACATGTAAGTTGAAAAATCAACAAAAATGTTGAGCGAGTTCATGTGAAGTGAGTATGTAAAACCTTTGTAATACATTTGTAAGTATGAAAATCCCTGGTATGTAGCAAATAAGGAAATAAAGAGATCACCAATGGTTTGCAAGGCCATTGATATGTGTGAAGTGCAGTAGGAAGACTCAAACCTAGAAGATTTTTGCGTCGGGCTCAAAGTCACCCCGAGGTCCGTTCTGTTGGGCCTGGAGTTGGGCTCGCTACACCCAGATAGATCTACCGCTAATGACCCTCAGTCCTACAATGAGGATTAATGGCCTCCAGTTTCCGCCTACTCACTCACATGATCTAAGTAGTAACCCTCCTTACGCTAACCATACCATGTAAAAAGTATTCGCAATCATAGTAACATGATCTAAGTAGTAACCCTCCTTACGCTAACCACCTTCTAATATCCATGGTATAATGTGTAAGTTAGATTTTAGACAACATGGAATAAAATATTCAAAAATGTGAGGGGTGTGTCCCACATGGGGGAACCGATCGGTTGGGGGGGGGATTATGGTTTGATTTCAACCAAATAGTTAAGTACTAGTTATGTTTAGTTAGGAATTCAAGTTAGTTACTAGTGTGTTATGTAATATAACGGGTGTTAGGGTGTTCGGGGACCCTAACTAGCTCAGAAAAGGATAAACAGTGTCATTGACAATATTTTTATGTTCCGGGTAAAGTCCGGTTGTTCGGTTGGATATTGATCCGTTAAAGTGCTAAATAAGCATTTAAAGTGTCTTTAATAGTGTTTTTAGTAACACAATCAACTCCCGACACTTTGGAAAGTGTCTAGTATTATTTTCCCATGTTTTTGCACTTTACTAGTTAAGTTAAATGCTGAATTTTGTAATAAAGTGCAGAATTTTATATTTAACACATGTTTTATGCACATCCGGTCACTATAACTATCACCTAGTTACGCAGTTTTACAATCCTCACCTCCCTACACTCCCTACTAGTGTAGTAATCTATTCCCGGCTCATACTGGCCTTAGAGACAGTGTCTGTCTAGTGCTGGCTATGTCAGCATGTTACTGGGTTATCCGTTTATTGTGCTAACTGTGCTTTTGTGCATCAAGTTTGTCACTATAGTTCTGTGTAACTAATGGAGTGATAATAATAAAGTATGATGCATGTATGTGTATGTACCAGAAATCAAGAAGCAGTTTAATCGCAACTGTAAGCAAGCACGGTAATTAAGCATTAATTAAATAGTAATTAATTCGTACGGATACCTGATTTGGTAAGGGTTGTCACATGATGAATGATGAAACCAATGAACAAGAGGATGATTCACAACATGAAGCCTCATCATCTGGAAAACAACATGCAGAACAGGTATTCCTCACTAACCCTACTGCTATTTATCTGAATGCTCAACATGATGGGGAGATTGAGATTCAGAGGACGAGAGAAGAAATGTTGGAAGAATTGGGGTTAGAGGATGGAAGATTTAAGTTTGATATTGAAGATGAAATTCCAAAGTCTTCTGAAGATGTATTTGAACCAAGATATGCTCATGAAGCCGATCATTATAATGATGTCATTGTTGAGGACGCTTCAGACTCAGAAGATGAAGAAACTGATTTCCACTATTCAGGAGTTGATAAAACATTTCCATCATTTGCGGAAATGTTCAAAGATCGAAATGAAGATGAAATAAGAAGAAAGATTGTGGAAAAAGTGTCTACTGAAGGTATTCCAGAAACCATCCCAAGAGAAAGACTAGCTGAAGAACGAAAGAAATGGTTTAAAGTTATGCTGAAAGAAAGAAAAACTCTCAGAGCTTTACAGTATTTCACTCACAACAAAGATCTATCATGGGGAGATATTCTATCGTGGGGTTATCTGGAAGATTTAAAAGTCTACGCCATCAGACGGGAACAGGGGGTACAGTACTTTAAGTTTTTGTCAGATATCAAGACCCTCCCGTGGTGGGATATAGATGAGTTGGTAACAACGAAAAACATTAAGGAATTCTATCATGGTTCGGATGTGAAGCAGCATGATCAGCACTTATGGAATTATGTGAAGCTGCAAGCAAAAGCAAGATATCCTGATTGGAAACCTCACTTCCCAGAGCAAATTGTTACATACTTAGAGAATGGTGAGAAAGACATCACTCTGGATATCAAGCCTCCTCGTTGTTTAAAGAATATGCCTTTAGGAGCAATAGAGCAAGACTTCCACGAAGAGTTTGAAGGGTGGTTATATAATCAGACGATGGCCGAAGCTATAATCTCTTTATACAACAAGTCCACTAAAGAAGCAAGAAGGATTTGTGTGTTAGATCCTATGTGGCTTGTCAACTGTTCAAAGAAAGACATAGACTGCCTATTCTACAACAAGATAGTCTATGAAAGGCCTGACAAAGAACAAACGTTGCAATATCAATCAATAGTGGATGTGTGTTTTGCCCAAGACATAAACTCAGGAAGATATTGGAAGACAAAATGGAGAGATCTTGAGATTGATGAATTCCTGAAACTACACAAGCGCAACAAGAAATTTGAAGAGATTGCTAAAAGAGCAGCCGAGCTGGGAAAGCGCAAATTGGGCAAGTCGAATCCAACGGATCAAACGCCTATCAAATCAGAGGAAAACAAGATTCCCAAATGGGATCGGAAGCGTGATGGAGATCCGGTCTACAGAAAATGGTGGATCGAAGAGGGAAGACATAAAAGGCGAAGAATGTTAGAAGAAAAAGCTGAAAAGAGAAGACAGAGGGCAAAAGAACGAAGGCGCAATAGGAAGAACTGAAGACTATGCTGGAAGGAACTACAGCTACATCCGAGGGGGAGTCTGTTAGTACAAACGTCTGTAGCTTCCCTCAGCATTTAGTCATATTTTGTATCTTTATAAACAATTAATGTCTATGTTTGTGTGTATGTTAGCTAGATCAACAGATCAGGATATGGGGCTTGATTGTTAAAAGTGTTGACTTTTGTTTGACCATGTCAGCCGATCGGACAGCCGTCCGATCGGTCAGCAATGTCAGCCGATCGGACAGCATCACATGCTAGCCGATCGGACAACACTTTCCACCATCCTGATCTGCCTATAAATACCCCATCAGGGTATGACATTCAGAACTTTTGCATCTCTAGATCTGCTGACATCTTTGTATACTCTGTCATCGTCTGACTTTCTTCTGGCTCGTGTACTTTCACAATTTCGTAATAGAAAGATTCAGACAGTGTTTAAACGTTGAATTGCGTGTCTTATTTCTATGACTTGATACAAAGGATTCCGCACTTTGCTCAAGATCGGTTCACCCACGTTTGCAGTAATCAGATCCGGTACAAACAAGACCCAACATAGAGCTTCATGTTGGGGGTTTGAAATCTTTTCGGGATTTCAGCATCACATATAGGATATGCAAACCGGGATATCCTGTGGCTATTGTAGGACACTTCTAGAGTTGGCTGGACCACCCCAGGTACACTGGATATCATATCCTTCAACTTCTAAAGCTCCCTAAAGAGTGTTGACGTCACACCTGTATCCTACAAAGATCCAACACCATTAGTAGCAAGAGTATTGGTATTATTAGACATGTTACCGATCTGCGGATTCTAGCCATATCCTGGAGCATATCCTGAGGCCCTCATAGTTGATACCCTGATTGATGAAGGTACCTCAGGAGTATGATCCTGAGAACGGCTTGGTACAATATTGCCCCGGTTATCCTCAGTATATACTGCCGAGCTGAAGTTCAATGCTCTGGGCTGCAAGGGAGTGACAGTATTCTCAGCAGGCCTGTTTGAGCTAGATTTCAAGAGTTGTATCTCTCTTATCAGCATTTGGTTGGTCTCCTGCTGTTGCTTCATCTGATCCTGTATACTACCAAACAAATTTAGAATTTTATCATTAGAAGCCATAATAGGGGTTCTCCCTGAAGCAGCAGATCCATGAATATTATGAGTAGGAACAATATCCCGAGATGTCTGAGTTTCGGTCCTCCTTGGAGGAGCTTGAGGCTGTGAAGAAGCTTGCGTCCTTGGAGGTTGTGGAAGCACCGAACCGATTGTTGCAGAGGTTGTAGCAGACATGGTAGAAGAGCTCATGTTTGATTTTGAGGCCATTGAAAATAGTTGTGCAAAAAGTTTCGAAAATAGAAAACCAAGTAGTGATTTTAACAAAGCTTTTAGTAGAAATAGCACCACTTGCCTCACGGTGGGTGCCAAATTGTTTTGCTCAAAAATTACCTAAGCAATTAAGTAATCAAATTAGTTTTGTGAGGTAGTGTGCTAACAATGTGTATTGAAAATATTCAGGTTTAGTTGTTTGCAGAAAACAGTTTCAGGATATAGCTCGGGATACCAAGCTATATCAGCAATCAAACAATGAGCATAAATGTAAAGGTTGACACGAGATGTACGAGGTAAGCTCTTGATCAATCTAGATCGCCGGCACAAAACCTCGGGAGCTGACAATCGCAGCTGCCTTGTTCTTCTTATTACTTCAAAATTCAGGATACACTGCAGGATATTATACAGATCAGCTAAGTGTTACAATGAATTTCGAGTGTGAGTGTTTGTGATTGCGAGTGATTGCAGCTTGTTGAGAGCAAAAGTGTGAGTGAAAAATTGTGTGTATCTATTATGTTACCAATATCCTGATCTGGTATCCTGGTCACAAACATAAGTATTATAGTCAGGATATAATTCGGAATATATGTTTAGAAAACCACCCATAACAGGTGTGTTATGTATTAATAGATGCATAATATAGGCTACAATCGTATTTAACGGCTAATTTAATTAAAAAAATTCAAATTCCCAACGACTGGTTTAATTAAAAAAATTCAAATTCCCAACGGCTAGTTTAATTAAAAAAGAAAAATCAAATTCCCAACGGCTAGTTTAATTAAAATATATATTTACATTTATTAACTTGTTTTGGTCAAAAATCACACAAGGATAATGCAACCAAACTCTAAGTAAACGGGGAATGATGCTTGGTTTGTTGAAAAAGTAAAGGATCACTTTAGTAAGAAATATGCAAGTGACACAAGGATTTATACGAGGAAAAAGCCCTTGATCAATGTATGATCTCCGGCATAAAAAACCTCGGGTGATGGCAACTACCGATCACCAAACTTCAATATAACAAAAAATGGTTACAACTTCGGATGATAATGAGCTGAGTACAAGGATTACTATAGTATCGAGTGTCTAAGCGTGTGAGAAATGTGTTGTGTGTCTTCCGAATGGGGAAGAGTGTTATATATACAAGTGTGAGTGGCCTATTTTAGGTAAACAAACTAATAATCAACTCATTACCCCTTTAGAAATAAAAGTAAATCTAGCCTAAATTATCGCCCTTAAATCATGCCAAGTTTCCATATCCTTCACAACGTTCATCTCTGATTAAGCATATGCCAAAGTTGTAAAGACGCGTCCCTTGATTGTGATGCTAAGAGCGGATCCTGCTAGACATTCCTGCAAAATGACATTAAGTTCAATGAAAGCAACTGTTAGCATAAGGATCCCTATGATGGTCCGTGATCCTGATCCTGGAACTCTGCTGAGGATCACTATCTGCCAAAGAAACAAGGATCACTGGTTAGGATCACATGTAAGGATCATGTGTTATAAAAATCCAGCCCTAACAATTGCCCCCAAAATATAAGGAGTGATATTGTAAATAAATGAGTTATATTTTGCTTGATCTTATCTGTAACGAGCTAATCGGATAATTAGCCGTTAAAGTCGAACTAGCCGTTGCAATTCTTACGTCATAGAAGTGACAGCCCTGCAGATCATCATTATAAATAGGGGATAGAGATAGGATCAATTCGCATTTAAAATCAAAGAAACTCCCTTTATAATCTCGTCTGAAGATCAATCAGGTATCTCTCTTCTTCCTTCTTCCTTCTCTTACTCTGTTTTTCTGCTTCTTTGTTTTTCTTCTGCAAATATGTTGCTCCGGAATTCTCCTCATAAGGATCCTGAGAAGAACAGTCCCTTGAAAGGTCAAGGGATCATCAAAGACTCTCCCACGAGAGGTGCTGTTTCACTGATCCTCAGGTTGATAGAATCCGTCACTGTTTTCCGGCGAACACCATCTTCAAGTCCTTCACTCCCACTGCTTTGAGTGACTTTATCTCTGATACTTGGGTGGCCTTTCCTGTTACCCCGTTCTTGATAGGGTATTCATATCCTTTCCCACAGTTCACTCAATCCTTCTTCTCTCTCACCGGCATCTGCTATATCCAGGCTATGCCCATGATCTGGAGGGTATTGTATACCCTTGAGAGGATCATTGAACAAGAGGGGATTGACCTTGGTATGGCGGAGCTGGCTGAGATGTACGATCTTACCACTTTCGGACCCCATCGTTATTTATTTAAGCGAAAAGCTGGAGAGGATCATCATGTCTTCAAGGTCACCAAGAACGACACGAATTGGAAGCGACGGTTCTTCTTTGTTAGGAGGGATACCATCCCTGATGGGAAGGATCTGCCCAAAGAGTGGGCTACTCATGGTAGGATAGAGGATCCTGGAAGGATCACCATAAGATTTGTTCCTTAGGATGAGGATCACTAACATTTTCTTTTGTTTTTTGTTTATTGTGCAGCTATTTCCATCTCTCGTCTGAAGTTGACACCTGCTGCAAAAGAGAGACTTTTAGCCTTTAAGAAGCTTGATCCGGAGACAAGGACTTTCCAGGTTGCTACTCAAGATTCCCAAGAAGTATCCTCTGCCTCTGTCACGATGTCAAGTAAGTATCCTGATTAAAAAGTAGTTTCATGTAGGATTTTTTAAATTAGTTAGAATACTTATCTGATTTTGGTTGTGTAGGTGCTGGAAAATCTGCTAAATCTGCCTCCAAGTTTGGCATTGATGATCTTGCTAATGTCAAATCTGCGAGGAAGAAGACCCCTGCTGCCAGTCCAACCGCTTCAGCCCCTAAAGCACCTATTAGGGGTAAAGGAAAGAAGAGGAAGGCCTCTGAGGATCTTCAAGGATTTCCCCTGCTCCGCCAACAGTTTCTTGATTACGTTAACGAAGTAAGGATCACTGCTCCTGCTTGTATATCCTGCTTGTATATCCTGCTTGTTTGAGGATCATCTGGTCCTGAACTTACCCTTTTCCCTTTTGGCAGAAACTCGCTGAAATAGAAACATATATTGGCCACGTTGAGGATCAAGACCGCCAAATTGCCGACCTCCAACAGATGGGTGTGCTAAAGGATCTCAAGATTGCTGATCTTGAGAAGGAGCTCCGGGCCACCAAGGATAAAGCTGCCAGGATGCTGATCAATTTTGATTATGAGAAGCATGACATTACCCAGGATGCCAAGGTCTCTGCTGCGATAACCATGTATAAGATCCAGCTGCAGATGGCTGCGGAGGCTCAGGATCCTTCCTTCGACAAAGGCACATGGGACGTGGAAGGCTGGAAGGCGAGGCTGGCAGAGTTGGAGGATGATGAGGAGGCTGAGGAGATCCCAATGCTTGAGGGCGGTGATGTTGGCAAGGATCAGGGGGAAGCAAGTGGAGCTGGTGGTGATGGTGCAGTGAAGGTTTGAGCTGCAGGATTGGGCAATGATGGAAATTTCTAGACATAGCCGGAGCCCAATTTTTTAAAATTTGGTAGTGGTTTTTTGTGGTTGTGATGTTTTGAAACAATTTATGGTCTGTAACTCAAACAATAGTTTTTAGGGTTAAGGATCCTGGATCCTTTGGACAATAGGTAGGATCGCAAATGGTGGAGGGATCCTCTGTTTGGGGGATGAAGCCTTTGTGATCCTGCCGCTCTTACTTTCCTGCACCTGCTATGACCGCATAAACAATGGACACCCTTTGCCAACCCATGTGGACGGGCCACGTTTTGCTGGTAGAAACGTGGGTTGGCAATTTTGACAACTTTTGAAGGGGTTTAAAATCCTTTGTTAATAAAATAACTCCAATCTTTCTGGCTTATCTCGTGTTGTTATCCTTTGCTTATCCTTTTATTTTCCAATTGTTAAGCAAATCATGTTCAATCATTTTAGGATATGATCCTGGATCAAATATCCTGTAATCGAAAAATTTTCAAAAATAGTTTATGATCGAGGATCATAGGTTTAGTTGTCAAAGTGTAAGGGTTATTCAAAATAACAAGTATAATCAAAATAGTCAAGGATCATACCTGAGAATCCAAGTTAGGATCCTAACCTTTAATCAAGATAACCATAAGTGAAATTTTAATGGATAATAAGGATTAAGGATCCTTATTTGTTTAACTTCGAAAACCTGAAAAATGGAACATAACTTGGGACTAAGCCAATGTAAAAGATAAATTAATAGCTAGGGACATGCCCAAAGGATAACTGGGGACAAGCCCAAAGGATCACTGGGGACAAGCCCAAAGGATAACTGGGGACGAGCCCAAGGATCGTATGTAAACTGGAGTATGGCCCTTACTGGCGACAATCCAAACTTGGTGACATGAAAATGTCAAAACCTTAGCTAACATGAAAACGTTAGAAACCTTAGGAACGGATGTATGGTACGTCTACCATTATACGTAGGATCCTAGATATAGCCAGTACGATGAGGTTGTCAGCCCCTAAAGTGGGTACTAGTCCCAAAGACGTGAACTATACCAGGATCATCGTACGCTACAGGCGAAAACTGGGGACAAGCCCAAGGATAACTGGGGTTGAACCCAAGGATCTGAGATGCTTTTGAAGACTATCGATAATATGCTGAGGATACCTGGACTATGAGAACTCAAATTCTCGTGAGAGAAGGATGAAGGATACGTGATCCTTATCCTTAGGTAAAAATAAGAAAATGGAAAGTTTTGAGATAAGGACTTTACCAGAGTAAAGGATCACTGATGTCGCCGGGATCCTTCGAGGATGCTTCCGATGTAAGGATCATATGCTTGAAGGATCCTGTTCACATGAAATACTTCTTTAAGTGAATAGCATTCCAGGCTCTTGGTAACAAATTTCCTTCCATGGTTAGCAATCTGTATGCCCCCTTTCCTGCTTCGGCTTCAATCAAGTAAGGGCCTTCCCATTTTGGTGCCAATTTTCCGTCAGCATGATTGATGGTGTTTTGGAAAGCTTTTCTCAACACCATATGCCCGACTTGGAACTTCCTTATCCTGACATTTTTGTTGTAGGCACCAGCCATTCTTTGTTGGTAGCTTGCCATCCTTATCCTAGCCAGATCCCTGATTTCCTCAATAGTATCCAAGTCTTGAGCTAGGTTTACAGCATTCTCTTCAGGATCACGAGTACTTGTTCTAGCAGTTGGAATCACCATTTCTGTTGGGATCACTGCTTCTGCCCCAAATACTAAAGAGAAGGGTGTTTGACCAGTGGCATTCTTGGGAGTTGTCCAATCAGCCCACAGCACATAAGGCAATTCCTCTGCCCATTTCCCCTTCTTGGATCCTAATTTCTTCTTCAGGTTGTTGATGATGATCTTGTTGGATGATTCTGCTTGACCATTGGCTTGTGGATGGACTGGTGTTGACGTTATCATCTTAATTCCCCAACTGTCACAAAAGTTAGTGGTTCTGCTCCCAATGAATTGGGAACCATTATCACATATAATTTCAGAGGGAATGCCAAATCTGGTTATAATGTTTCTCTTAATAAAGGATATAACTTCCTTTTCTCTGACTTGAGCAAAAGCTTCAGCTTCTATCCACTTGGAGAAGTAGTCGGTCATGGCAAGCATAAATACTTTTCCACCAGGTGCTTTAGGGAGCTTGCCAACTATATCCATCCCCCATCTCATGAATGGCCAAGAGGATGGTATTGGATGCAAAAATTCAGCTGGCTGATGAAGGATATTGTTGTGTCTTTGACAAGGATCACATTTCTTAGCATATTCTACAGCATCCCTTTTCATAGTTGGCCAGTAGTATCCTGTTCTAAGGATCCTTGAGAACAATGCCCTGCCCCCAGTATGGTTTCCACAATCTCCTTCATGGAAGTCTCTCAACACTTCTTGAATTTCAGGATCCTCGATACATCTTAAATATGGTCCTGCAAGAGATCGTTTATATAATACATTATTTAAGATTGTGAATTGAGATACCTTAATCCTGAACGCTCTAGGATTTTCTCCCATAGGAATCTCCCCGTGTTGTAAGTATCTCATGATTGGTGAGATCCATGATCCTGAATAAGATTGAGTTTCTTCACTAGGGATCATTGCAGTATCCTCTTCTATTTCCATGGCCACCTGATTTTCAATAGCAGGAGCTAGGATATGGATGATGGGGATACTTATATCCTCTGGGATCTTCAAGGATGATCCTAGATTGGCCAATGCATCAGCTTTTGTATTTTCCTCCCTTGGTACCTGTGTTAAACTGAAGGAAACAAAAGAGAGTGCCAATTCTTTGACTATCTCTAAATATTTGGTTAGTTTTTCTCCTTTAACAGCATAGGATCCATTAAAGTGATTAGTGATTAGTAATGAGTCTACGTATACTTTAAGGTATCTGACCCCCATATCCTTAGCAATTTGTAAACCAGCAATTAAGGCTTCATATTCAGCCTCATTGTTGGTTGCTTGGAACTCACAGGCTATGGAGTGGGGTATTATGTCCCCCTGTGGCGATTTTAGTAGTATCCCGAGCCCTGTGCCCTTGACATTTGAGGATCCATCAGTGTGTAGTATCCAAGGATCCTTGGTCTCATCCAGCTGCTGGACTTCCAATTCTGCTTCCTTTTGTAGATCACTACTGAAATCAGCCACAAAGTCAGCTAGTGCTTGGGATTTAATGGCTGTTCTAGGCTCATATCTTATATCATGGGCACTAAGCTTTACTGCCCACTTAGCCATTCTTCCGAACATCTCTGGTTTCCTGAGGACATTCTTGATTGGAAAATTAGTTCTAACAACAATAGTGTGGGTTTCAAAATAATGTCTTAACTTAGTTGATGCCATAATTAATGCGAGAATAAGTTTCTCAAGGTGTGAGTACCTGGATTCTGCATCAAGTAAACTCTTACTTACATAGTAAATAGGATGTTGTGTACTGTTTTGGTCAAAAATCACACAAGGATAATGTAACCAAACTTTGTGTAAACGGGGTATGATGCTCGGTTAATTATGAAAGTAAAGGATCACTTCTGTGATAAAAGATGCAAAGACACAACGATTTATACGAGGAAAAAGCCCTTGATCAATGTATGATCTCCGGCATAAAAAACCTCGGGTGATGGCAACTACCGATCACCAACTTCAATATAACAAAAATATGATTACAACTTTGGATGATAATGAGCTGAGTACAAGGATCACTATTGCTTTTGGTGTCTAAGTGTGTGAGAGTTGCGTTGTACGTCGTGTGTGTCCTTCCAAATGATGGAGAAGTGGTATTTATACATGTGTAGGTGACCTATTTTAGGTAGCTAAACTAATATTCAGCTCATTACCCCTTTAGAAATGAGATACAATCTAGCCTAAATAGCCGCCCATAAATCAAGCCTAGTTTCCATATCCTGTGCAACGTCTATCTTCAATTAAGCTCTTGCCATAATTGTGAAGACGCGTCCCTGGATCATGATGCCTAGAGCGTATCCTGCTAGATGTTCCTGCAAAACAATATTGTATTAAGCGGAAGTGGCCGTTAGTATGAGGATCACCATAATGTCCCATGATCCTGATCCTGAAGTCCTGCTGAGGATCACTGTCTGCCAAAGAAACAAGGATCACTGGTTAGGATCATGTGTAAGGATCACCTATAATAAAAATCCAGCCCTAACAATTGCCCCTAAAATATAAGGAGTTGATTGTAAATAGATGAGTTATATTTTGTTTTGATCTTATCTCTAACGGGCGACTCCGAATAACTAGCCGTTACACATGGACTAGCCGTTGTGATCATTACGTCATAGATGTGACAATCCCTGCAAATCATGATTATAAATAGGAGATAGGGTTAGGATCATTCTGCATTTAAATTCAAGATACACTCCCTTTATATTCTGCACCGAAGATTGATCAGGTATCCTTCTCTTTCTCTCTTTCTTTTCTCTTTGCTCTGTTTTCTGCTTCTACTCTGTTTCCATCCCGTCACGAACATGTTGCTCCGGAATTCTCCACACAAGGATCCCAAGAAGGATAGTCCCTTAAAAAGCCAGGGGATTATCAAGGATTCTCCTACGGAGAGGTGTTGCTTTACTGATGTTCACATAGACAGAATTCGTCATTGCTTTCCGGCGAACGCTGTTTTCAAGTCCTTCACACCTACCGCTCTGAGTGACTCTGTTTCGGATACCTGGGTGGCTTTTCCTGCTACTCCATTCACCATAGGGTATTCATATCCTTTTCCATCCTTCACCCAATCCTTCTTTTCTTTAACCGGCATCTCTTATATCCAAGCTATGTCGATGATCTGGAGGGTTCTGTATACCTTCGAAAGGATCATTGAGGAGAGAGGGATTGATCTGGGGATGACGGAGTTGGCCGCACTTTATGATCTTACCACGTTTGGTTCTCATCGATATTTGTTGAAACGGAAGGCCGGGGAGGATCATCCTGTTTTGAAAGTTACCAAAAATGACACAAATTGGAAGAGTCGTTTCTTCTTCGTGAGAAGGGATTCCCTCCCTAATGGGAATGATCTGCCCAAGGAGTGGGCCACTCATGGTAGGGTAGAGGATCCTCGAAGGATCACTATCAGTCCTGTCTCATTTGATGAAGATCACTAATGTCTTTTTTCCTTTGCAACTATTTCCATCGCTCATCTCAAGTTAACCCCTGCTGCAAGAGAAAGAGTTTTAGCTTTTAAAAGGCTTAATCCTGAGGTCAGAAGTTTTCAAGTCACTATCCGAGATTCACAAGAAATATCCTCCGCGTCTGCCACAATGTCAAGTAAGTATCCTCATAGAAAGTAAGTTTTATGTAAGAGTATTTAATTTAACAAGGGAACTTATCTTGTTTCTGAATTGTGTAGGTGCTGGAAAATCTGCCAGGTCTGTTAAATCTGCCTCCAAATTTGGGATAAGTGATCTTGCCAATGTCACGTCTTCAAAGAAGAAGGCTCCTGCTGCCAGTCCTTCAGCATCAGCTCCTAAAGCGCCTATCCGAGGCAAAGGGAAGAAGAGGAAGGCTTCAGATGATCTCCAGGGATTTCCCCTCCTCCGTCAGCAATTCCTCGACTACGTGAATGAGGTAAGGATCACTGCCCCTGTTGGTTATCCGTCTCGCATATCCTGTTTGTGTATCCTGCTTTTCTTGAGGATCATCTGATCCTAAGCTTATCTTTTTTCTCCTGTTGCAGAAACTTGCCGAGATTGAGACCTATCTTGGCCATGTTGAGGACCAGGAGAGCCAAATTGCCGACCTTCAGCAAATGGGTGTGTTAAAGGATCTCAAGATAGGAGATCTTGAGAAGGAACTCCGGGTCATGAAGGCTGAGGCTGCTCAGAGGTTGATTGATATGGATAACGAGAAGCAGGAGATCACCCAAGATGCTAAGGTCTCCGCAGCAATTGCTATGTATAAGATACAACTTCAGATGGCCGAGGAGGCTCAGGATCCTACCTTTGACAAAAGCTCGTGGGATGTTGAAGGTTGGAAGGCAAGGCTGGCAGACCTGGAGGACGAGGATGAGGCTGAGGATATCCCAATGCTGGAGGGAGGTGATGCTGACAAGGATCAAGGTGGAGCAGCCGGAGGTGATGGAGCAGCAAAGGAGTAGGCTGCATGATTGGGCGATGATGGATATTGTTGACTAGGCCGGAGCCCAATTTTTTAGGTTTGGTAGTGGTTTTTGTGGTTGTTGATGGTTTGAGACAATTATGGTTTGTAATCTTCGAACAATAGTTTTTAGGGTTAAGGATCCTGGATCCTTTGAACAATAGGTAGGATTACAAAAGGTGGAGGGATCCTCTGTTTGGGGGATGAAGCCTTTGTGATCCTGCCGCTTTAATTTTCCTGCATAATGCTAAGACCGCATAGACAATGGACACCCTTTGCCAACCCATGTGGACGGGCCACGTTTTGCTGGTAGAAATGTGGGTTGGCAATTTTGACAACTTTTTGAAAGGGTTAATGATCCTTTTGTTTAATAATATAACTTAACTTTTCTGGCTTATCTCGTGTTGTTATCCTTATCTTCTTGTTTCTTAGTTGTTTTTGTAGTATATTTGCAAGAGTTGAAAATATATTTAATAAATTTAGGATATGATCCTAGATCAAATATCCTGATATTGAAATTATTCAAAGTATTTTAGTTCAAGGATCATAGGTTTGGTTGTCAAAGTATAAGGGTCGGTTAGGATAATGAATATAATCAAAATAGTCAAGGATCATACCTGAGGATCCAAGTTAGGATCCTTACCTTCAATCAAGACAATCATAGATAAGACTTTGATAGTTAATAAGGATTAAGGATCCTTATATGTTTAGACATCCAAAACCTGAAAAGTGAGATATAACTTGGGACTAAGCCAATGTAAAAGGTAAATTAGTAACTGGGGACATGCCCAAAGGATAACTGGGGATGATCCCGGGGGATCACTGGGGACAAAACCCAAAGGATAACTGGGGACAAGCCCAAAGGATCGTATGTAAACTGGAGTATGGCCCTTTTCTGGCGACTATCCAAACTTAGTGACATGAAAATGTCAAAACCTTAGCTAACGTGAAAACGTTAGAAACCTTAGGAACGGATGTATGGTACGTCTACCATTATACGTAGGATCCTAAATATAGCCAGTACGATGAGGTTGTCAGCCCCGGAAGTGGGTACTGGTCCCAAAGACGTGAACTATATCAGGATCATCGTGCGCTGCTGGCGGAAACTGGGGATAATCCCAAGGATAACTGGGGTTGGACCCAAGGATCTGCGGTGCTTTTGAAGATCTTTGACGATATGCTGAAGATACCTGAACTATCATAACTCAAATGGTTTGTGAGTAGAGGATGAAGGATACATGATCCTTATCCTTAGGCAAAAAGTAAGAAAATGCAATAGTTTTAGGATAAGCGTATTACCAGAGTAAGGATCACTGATATCTCCGGGATCCTTCAAGGATACTTCAATGTAAGGATCACATGCATGAAGGATCATGTTCACATGAAATATTTCTTTAAGTGAACAGCATTCCAGGCTCTTGGTAACAAGTTTCCTTCCATGGTTAGCAACCTGTATGCCCCCTTTCCTGCTTCAGCTTCAATAAAGTAGGGACCTTCCCATTTTGGTGCTAACTTCCCGTCAGCAGGATTGATAGTATTTTGAAATGCTTTTCTCAACACCATGTCTCCGACTTGGAACTTCCTTATCCTAACATTTTTGTTGTAGGCACCAGCCATTCTTTGTTGGTAGCTAGCCATCCTTATCCTAGCCAGATCCCTGATTTCCTCAATAGTATCCAAATCCTGAGCTAGGATTGCAGCATTTTCTTCAGGATCACGAGCACTTGTTCTAGCGGTTGGGATCACCATCTCTGTTGGGATCACTGCTTCTGCCCCAAATACTAAAGAAAAAGGTGTTTGACCAGTGGCGTTCTTGGGAGTTGTTCTATCAGCCCATAGCACATAAGGTAACTCCTCTGCCCATTTTCCCTTCTTAGATCCTAGCTTCTTCTTCAGATTGTTGATGATGATCTTGTTGGATGATTCTGCTTGACCATTGGCTTGTGGATGAACTGGTGTTGATGTTATCATCTTGATTCCCCAACTGTCACAAAAGTTAGTGGTTCTGCTTCCAATGAATTGGGAGCCATTATCACATACAATTTCAGAGGGAATGCCAAATCTAGTTATAATATTTCTTTTGATAAAGGATATAACTTCTTTTTCTCTGACTTGAGCAAAAGCTTCAGCTTCTATCCATTTAGAGAAGTAGTCAGTCATGGCAAGCATAAATACTTTTCCACCAGGTGCTTTAGGGAGCTTGCCAACTATATCCATTCCCCATCTCATGAATGGCCAAGAGGATGGTATGGGGTGTAGCAGTTCAGGTGGTTGGTGGAGGATATTGCTATGTCTTTGACAAGGATCACATTTCCTAGCATATTCTACAGCATCCCTTTTCATGGTTGGCCAGTAGTATCCCGTTCTAAGGATCCTTGAGAATAATGCCCTGCCCCCAGTGTGGTTTCCACAATCTCCTTCATGGAAGTCTCTCAACACTTCTTCAATTTCAGGATCCTCAATACATCTTAAGTATGGTCCTGCAAGGGATCATTTATATAGCACATTATTTAAGATTGTAAATTGAGATACCTTGATCCTGAAAGCTCTAGGATTTTCTCCTATTGGAATCTCTCCGTTTTGCAAGTATTTCATGATTGGTGAGACCCATGATCCTGCATAAGATTGAGCTTCTTCACTAGGGATTACTGCAGTATCCTCTTCTATTTCCATGGCCACTTGATTTTCAATAGCAGGAGCCAGGATATGGATGATAGGGATACTTATGTCTTCTGGAATTTTTAAGGATGATCCTAAGTTGGCCAATGCATCAGCTTCCGTGTTATCCTCCCTTGTGTGTACCTTCATGATCCTTGACAAGGACTGCACTTACAGCGGTTGAGGATATCGCCAGGTATAAGGATAACACATCTCCTTTTTCCGGTTTTGCTAATGCTGGTGCTGAGGACATATATTCTTTAAGGGCTTGTAAAGCGTTCTCATGCTTCTCAGTCCATTCAAACTTCTTATTCTTCCTTAGGATATCGTAGAATTCTTTGCATTTTTCTGAGGATTTCGATATGAACCTGTTCAAAGCTGCTATCCGGCCTGTCAGTCTTTGAACATCTTTGGCATTGGCAGGAGATTTGATATTTATTAATGCTTTGATTTGTTCCGGGCTTGCTTCAATGCCCCTCTGGGTTACCATGTATCCTAAGAACTTTCCTGCCTTAACACCAAAATGGCATTTTGAAGGATTAAGTTTCATGTTGTAATTATCAAGGATATCGAATGCTTCTTCCAAGTCCCTTAGGTGATCCTCAGCTTTCTTTGATTTGACTACCATATCATCTATGTATACTTCCATAGTTTGTCCAATTTGATCTTTGAACATCATATTCACCAGCCTTTGGTATGTTGCACCTGCATTTCTCAATCCAAAAGGCATAGCAATATAACAATACAAACCTATTGGGGTCATAAAGGCTGTATCCTCTTGGTCCGATGGTTCCATCTGAATTTGTTGGAATCCAGATGATGCATCCATAAAGGTCAACAGTTCATGCCCCGCCGTTGCATCCACCATGGAGTCAATGTGGGGTAATGGGAAAGGATCCTTGGGACATGCCTTATTCAAATCAGTGAAATCGACACATACCCTCCACTTTCCGTTTTTCTTTTGGACAACAACCACATTGGCCAACCATTTTGGATACTTTACCTCTCTGATCATACCTGCTCGAAGTAGTCTCTCTACTTCTTCTTGGATAATGGCATTCCTTTCTGGTGCAAACTTCCTCCTTTTTTGATGGATTGGTTTGATAGACCTGTCAATGCCAAGTTTGTGAGTAATGATATCCTTAGATATACCTGTCATATCTTCATATTTCCAAGCAAAGGTAGATTTTCTTCTTTTGAGGAAGGATATTAAGTCTTCTTTCATCTTGCCAAGGATCCCTGATCCGATATAGATTTTTGATTCAGGATCACTAGGATCCAAGAGGATTTCGTCCACATCTTGTTCCCTTGCCTCCAAGACATTCCTCGGAGGATACTGTAATTGCTATTGCTCCCTTGGCTTCGAGGTTGGCTTCATGGATGAGGTATAACAATCCTTAGCCTCCTGCTGATCACTGTCGATCTTGATTATCCCCCATGGGCTAGGGAGCTTCACACATTGATGGTAGGTAGATGGAACTGCTTTCATGTCATGTATCCAAGGCCTGCCAAGGATAACGTTGCAACAAGACAAACAGTCAATAACACAAAATTTTTGGTAATTATGTAATCCTTCCACGTAGATTGGGAGTTTGATGTCCCCCAGAGTTTTCTTCGTTTCTCCACTGAATCCTACAAGCACGGAGGATCTTGGTGTGATGTCTGATTCTGGGATTCCCATCTTCTTAAGGACATCAAGCTGGATAATGTTCACTGAGCTTCCCCCATCGATTAGGATCCTGCGGACAAAATGGTTAGAGATAAAGAGAGTGATAACTAAATTATCATGGTGAGGATCCTGAATGTTAATGCGATCATCCTCATCAAATGTTATCATCTTCCCTTCTGAGACACTTGAGGTTCTAATAGGCCTTTCTCCATTATCCATTTTTGATTCTTTTGCATGTCTTTTGGCCGCTGAAAAGGATGTACCACAGATGTCTGATCCTCCGGATATAAAGTTGATCACTTATGCGTCTGCCGGAGGTGCTGGAGCTTTTTCGGGGATCCTTTCAGGATCCTGGGTCCTTTGCTTTTTTCTCCCCAACAATTCTTTTAGATGCCCCTTGCTTAGCAGGTATCCAATTTCTTTTCTTAAGGCTATGCAATCTTCAGTTAGATGCCCGAAATCCTCACGGTATGCACACCATTTGGACTTATCTTTAGTCCCGGATGGTTTATCATTCTTCCTGGGCCATCTAGCTTTTTCACCTAGATTCTGCATTGCAAGGATCAGTTCATGATTATCAACGGAGAAACAATATTATGAGATTGGAGGATAATCTTCATCATCCTCTTCCTGGTCAACAGCATGCACATTCTTGTTCTCATTTCTATGGTAGGATTTAAATTTGTTGCTCTTGAAGGAGGATCCTTGCTTCTCCGGTTTTGAGGATCCCACTTGTCTCTCCTGGATCCTCTTGTCATCCTCTAGCCGGATAAACCTGAGTGCTCGAGTTCTTACTTCATCTAAATTCCTGCATGGTGTCATAACAAGATCATCATAGAATAATGAATCCTTAAGCAGTCCCATTTTGAAGGCTTCAACAGCCGTAGCCATATCCAAGTTGGGAATGTCCAAGGATTCTTTACTAAATTTAGTTATATAATCCCTTAATGATTCATTATGATTTTGAGTTATCCTGTACAAATCACTAGTTAATTTTTCAAATTTTCTGCTACAAGAGAATTGGTTATTGAATAAATTAACTAAATTGGCAAATGAAGTAATAGAGTAAGGGGGAAGACTTAGCAGCCACTTAAGAGCTGATCCAGTAAGAGTGGATCCAAATCCTTTATATAGGCATGCTTCCTTTAATTTTTCCGGGATAGGATTGATCTCCATCCTCTCCCTGTATTGTGCTATATGCTCCTCTGGATCCGTTGTGCCATCATACAACTTCATGGTAGGGATATGGAACCTTTTGGGTACCTCTGCATCACAAATTGGTGGTGCAAAGCGGGATACCTTGTGGCTTCCAACCGCAATCTCTGGGATAGGCTTGACTACCCCTGGAACACTTGAGATCATATCTTTTAGCTTCTGCAATTCCCTGGCCATAGCATGATTGGTACCTGTATCCTGCATGAATCCATGGTTTGTTAGTGCAGTGATGTCTATCGCCTGCGTCAATCAGAACCGTAGCTGAAACTGTAGTAAAATAGGCTTTATATTGTAATTAATAGAGAAATAGGCAAGGTGGCAAACTTGTAAATAAGAGGGAATCTCTTATAACCTTGTGCCTATAAATAGGAGCCTTAGGTTTAGAGTTAGAGACTTTTGCCACATTAGAGCTTGGAGAAGCTAGGTGCTTAGAGAGAGAAACTAGAGAGAGAAAGTGGCAAAACGTGATTCACGGAGCTTGTATTTGTTACATCATCAATAGAATCACGTCATTCGTACGATCTCGTGTGTTCGGTCACGCACGTTCATGGATTCCGCACGTTGAACGTGTCGTTACGCAATCGAATCGGAGCGAAACCGGACCTAACAAGTGGTATCAGAGCTATGGATGTTGATTGAAGATACCAGAAGACATAGTTCATCGATTTCAGTCAAATTCTTGTAGATTTGAAGAGAGATTCAACTGAATTCAAGCGAAGATTGCATTGTGAAGAACAAATTTCATCGGAAATTTGTTTCTGATATAGTTTTCACCGGAAAACTTGCAGATCTACTCTATCTTTCTCATATTTCTCTTCGTTCTTCATCTTTTTCATCATAAAACTTGAAAAACTCAAAATTAAAACAGATTCAATGGATAAAACTTGATAAAATTACTATCAATCGGTTCGGAATCTCAAATTTTACAATCCTTCTAAGTTTCATAATCAGATTCAAACAAATTCGTGTTAAAATTGAACAATTTCAATGAAAAACTGCATGAACTTGCTGATGTCAGCTGGTCGAATCGATTAGCATATTCATTTGTTTGCTGATGTCATCGATTTGAAAGAGATAACCGTTCATTTTGGAGGTTATTGCTGACATCATCTTGGTAATCTGATCGAACAACTGATCGATCGGACTGCATTGTTGCTAAAAGGAAGTTTGAAGTTTACTGGATTCCTATTCGATCGAACAGCTGATCGATCGAACAGCATTTGTCTGACCGATCGGCTAAACTACTCGATCGAACACACTACTCGATCGAATACCCTGTTCGATCCAAGTGTTAGTGTTAAGCATTTTTAAGAAGTCAAAATTTTTCTAAGTGTTTGTCTGATTTTACAGGAACATTCAAAATGGATGACATATTCACAAACCCTTTTAGTGATATGTATGGTTTCACTGTAAGCTCAGGAGGATCAGGAAATCCAGAAAATGATGATTCTACATCAAACAATACCAACACAAATCAAATCAAAGAGAAAAGGAAGGAAGCATGGGAATCAGAAAGCGCGTTTGGAACTTTTAATCGTCCTCCAAAGTTAATGGCTATTGAAGATTATACAAGATGGGCAATAAAATTTGAAGAATGGCTGATGGCGTTTGCTTTCCCCAGCTGGAAAAGCATGAAAAGTGGGTATGCTGCGGGTAAAAACAATGGTGAAGTATTGAGAAGTAATGAAGAGATTGATCTATTCGTTGCTGAACAGAAATGTGTAGCACTACTATTTCAATCTGTCAGGGAAGATATTATTTCACTAATCAGCTACACCAACGCCAAAGATTTGTGGGATAAACTGGGAAAGAAATGTCTGGGAAGTAAAGAAATCTTAAAGAACAAAACTAAACTACTAAAAAAGGAGTTTGATATGTTCAGTTGTTTCAAAAATGAGTCTGTCTGCAAAATGATCGAACGTTTTGGTCATCTTAAATTGGAACTTGCACGTCATGATATCAAATATCCTGATGAGGAGATAGTTGATAAACTGTTCGATTCTTTACCAGATGAAATGGATTGGAGGTACTATGCTTTGATGTTGAAAAACACCATTCCGCCAGAAGAACTAAAACCAGATGTAGTGATTGAACGACTGGAAAGCCATGAGCTAGAATTGAAGAAAACATACAAAGTCAATCATTCATATCAACAAAATCCAGAACTATACTATCCCAAAAGTTTGATGCCCAAAGCCTCATCACCGAAAACCGCATTTTCTGCCGAAAACATATCTCCAGTTCCTAAAGAAAATCAAAGCAACTCAAACAAAGAAAGTCACAGTGGATATCATAGTGGGTCTACTTCTATTCCTACTGCCTCGACAAATCGTTCTGATTCAAAGTTCTCATGTAATATTGCTGTTGATCTGAAGAATGCACAAAACTTTGATGAAGAATCTGTAAAGCAACAGATGGTGTTTCTAGCATCTGTGCTAGAATCATATGAGGGGCTGATTGCTGGAAAGATTGGGAATACTAATCTGACCAAAGAAGACTATGATCAGATAGATCCCGAAGAGATGGAGTTAATTGATATCCAATGGGCAATGGCGAGTGCAGTGCGACGTGCACAACGCTTTATGGAGATAACGGGAAGAAAAACAATCGGTGGTCCTTCAACGAAGCTGGGATTTGATAAATCAAAGGTGAAGTGTTTCAAGTGCAAACAGAAAGGCCACTTCAAACGAGAATGCAGAAATGCATATGTTGAAGAATCTGAGAATCCATTCAAGGATGACTACTACAAGAAAGCTATCTATCATCAGAATAAGTCCGAACCGCCAAGAATAAAGCAATCTGAAGACAACAAAGGAAAATCTAGAGCTTTGGCAGTGATTTATGATGATGAAGGATATGATTGGAGTAAGGAAGTGTTACCTGAAGATGATGCTGTTGGTTATGCTTTTATGGCAAGTCATAATGAACCTATTCCGTGGAAGGATAATCGTACAGAACAACAAAAGTACGAATATCGAAAAATGGTTGCTGAAGCAAAGATCATCCGACTCTCAGGTGTTTATGAGGAAGCAAAACGTGCAAACCGATGGGATCCAGATAGAGAGTGTTATTTGGATGAATATGGTAACATTGCTGTCGACGACAAGAAGATAGACATTGAAGCCATCATCCAGGAGTACAAAGAAGAGGATGATTATTGGCAGAAGAAATGGTGGGGAGATGAAGAAGAGAAAAAGAAAAAGAAAGAGTTATTAGATGAAATAGAAAGAAACTCAGAAAAAATAAATTTGGATGAGTTTATTGAATTAATCAACAGGGTTAGAGAAGGAATAACAAAGATTGAAGAATCTAAGAAGGATGAAACTTCAAGATGTGAAGTCGTATGCTCGAAATGCGAAAAATCAGAAGCCGACAGTGTGAAACTCTTGAAGGATGTGGAGAGTTTGACATTGGAAAACAATACTCTGAAAAACGAGAAGAAAGCTGATGACGAACAAATTCAGGGCTTACGTTCAAGTTGTGAAAAATTGGGATCTGAAAATGACAAACTCTTAAAGAGTCTTGAGAGTTTGTTATTGGAAAACAACAATTTTAAAAAATTGGAAAATGATTTCAAAAGTCAAATGAAGATTTTACAAGATGAGAGAGATATTTTTGGCAAAAATAATTTGGAAAAACAAAGCGAAATAAACTTTCATCTTGCTAAAATTATTCGACTTGAGCATGAAGCTGTAGATGCTCAAAAGATAATTGCTGAGTTTGAAAAAGATTTTGAAAGAAAAAGCAAATCTTCAGAATCTGAAGATTTCTGGATTAAACTGGAAAACAAAAATTTAAAAGAGAGTGAAACAAGATTTCAAGAACAGTTAAAAGTCTTGGAAAATGAAAAATCTGTTCTTGAAAATCTTAAAATTGAAAATGAAAAATCAATCAAGTCTTATCTTGAAAGAATATCACAGCTTGAAAATGAAGCTGAGAATTCAAGGATCAAGATTGATGAACTTGAAACGAAATTGAAAGGTTTTGTGACTTCATCAGACAGGTTGAATTTTCCTTGTCCAAAACCGATCAATTCTGTTCCAATAAGTGACAAGGTCACAAATTTTGACAGAGTCAAAATTGAAGATTGTAATGATGTATCTGATGATGAAAAAGAAAAAGAAAAGAAAAGAAAAATATTTTTAGATTTAAAAGAAAAATTTAAAAATACTGTTTTGCAATCTACTGAGAAAGGTGAATGCTCAAAGCAAAAACCTGTAAAGAAGATTGTGGAACAGAAACAAAAAGATAAAAATCTGAAAAATCCTAAAAAGGAAAATAAAAGCTCATCAGATCAATCATCCAATCATTTTCAAAAATCACAAAAATATAAAAATAAAAACTCACAAAATGTTGGTAATAAGTGGTGCAGGTTTGACCACAGTGCTTCAAAGCCAAATCCAACATTGAGGAGGAGTGCAGATTTCCACAATGCCAGACAGTGTTATGATCTGAGCATTTGGAGTGAAGGTGATATATGGTATGATAACAGAGTGTGTTACTCTTGTGGAGTTAGAGGTCACATTGCTGTTAACTGCCAAAATTGGAGTTATGAAATGCGAAGATGCTTTAACTGTCAAATTCGAGGACACATTGCCAGAGATTGCCCAAGGAGATCAATGGAAAGATCGAGGGCTGAATCTCAAAGCAAGGCAAAGAAACCAGTCAAAGTCAAGCCCAAAGAACAGAAGGTTCAACAACCTAAAGTTCAGGAAACAAAAGTAAAACTTTCTCAGGGGCAGAAAGACAGACTGCGTAAGAAGAGGAAGAAGGCGAGAGAGTATCTCGAGAAGATTTTGTCCCCGGGTTCATCTGTTGGTAAGAATAAGAGTACTGATGAATCGCTTTACTCGACTGCAAAGTCAAGCAAGCAGAGTTCGTCAGATGCAAATCTGAGGACAAAAGAGGAGATAAAGAAGAAGGTAACATTTAGTGGCAATGAATCTGTTTCTTCGGAAACAAAGGAGCCACATGTCGGCGATGAATCTGACAGGTCAAAGTCAGACAAGCCACACTCAGGCAATGATTCTGGTTCGACAAAACCAGAAGAGCCAGTTGTTGAGGTAAAAACTACCAAACCCAAGGCTGGTCAGGCTTGGGTGAATCTGTTTAAATGAAAAACCCTGACTTGCCGGAGTTCCCAGGTTGGTAAGCGTGGAACATGAATCGGCAGATTTCTTGAGAAATTTCACTCTGGTGATTTTTCGTCTTTCAAAAGATAAATCAGGGACATTAAGTTGTACTTGATTCATCTTTCCTACAAATGATAATATGAAAAACAATATGATGAAACCCCGAGTTTATGAAATATCACACAAAACTAATTTTCCGGAAAAACCATTTTGATTAAAACAAACTTAAGTGTTTTGAAATCACAATGGGAAAATAGTTTGTTGTGAGGGGGAGTTCTGATTGTTTATGCCAAATGAATGGCGAATTGAAGTGATTCGATATCAGTTTGTCATTTTATTTGTACAAGTTTTCAAATTTTCCTTGAAAATCAAAATTGAAACATATTTTGATTTTAGGGGGAGAAAAATTTTAAAAAAACATTAGAAAATTTGAAAATTCCAAAAACATTGAAAAAGAAAAATGAGTTTTGTTGATAAAAGAGGAAATGATAGTACATCAGTGGACTATCACAGCATGCTAAAGAAATGTAATGTCAAATGTGATAAACGGTCTCACTAATGATGTGACGATAGGTTTTCGTACATTTAGTAGATTTATTCGGGATATAAACCTAAAATTTCAAACTTGCGAAATTTGTGGGGAACACTACTTGGATATATAGGTAACCCCTGAAATCTCGTTTGAAAGGTCTCGTATTCTGATATACTAGGTGTTAATACTCTATGATGTCTGGGGTATTATTCCGGGACTTCTGCTGAACGGTAGTTCTGACCTAGTCCCTGGATAATGCTTTGCAGTAAATGCTTGAAACATAGCATTCTAGCCCTCAGTGATTAGACAATAAAATTGATAATCATCTGTTGTAGCTAAAAAGATCCTCTAAAGGGGACACACTGCTAAGTCGAAACTGATATCTCTCTGCTGAACGGAAGTTCTGACCTGAGATCCCTCAGTTCTCGCATTGAACCCCTAAATTATGTACAGACATCATTGTAGTAATTCTTGCCTGTAAGACTGAATATTGAGATTCTGGATACGGGAGTATATTCAAGAGGTGGGACACATGAATTGAGCTAAGTTCCTAAAACATCTAAATCGTATCCTGAATAGATTGAAAATTGTGTGAAAATTTAAGAGGACAACTATATCGTCAATCGAGGTGAATCGTTTAGAACTTAAAATGATTAAAGCTTAACGGTGCTAGTGATTTGTCTCAAGAACTGATATGATCCTCTTACACAAACTCACAAAAATATTATTTGTATATATTTGTTTTCTGCATTTCATTCAAAATTAAAAACCCAAAAAGATTTTCGGAGTGTTTTAGCATAAAGTTTGAAAAATCAAAAAGATTTTTAACAACTGATTTTGAAAAGCTGATATTCAAAATTCGAGTGCTATTCATGATGAACAGGTTTGGGAGAATATGTTGAAAACTTTAAATGTCATATACAAATATTTCAAAAGATTGTGTATATTGGTTAATCAAGGTCATTTATTTGAACTTGATGTAACTAATGTGTTTGTTGAAAATGATATCTACCAATAAGTTTACGGGAATTAATTGGTTATAAATTTGTGAAACTTATTGTGAGGTAGAGGATATGCAGGTTAACCAGGTTTCAAGTCCTGAGAAAATGTAGAACAAAGTCAGGAATTGATCCTGAACTTGTTAAATGATGAAAGCCAGACTACGATCCCGACAGCCGAGTCTAAGGGGGAGTCTGAAGACGAGCTCAACGCAAACGAAAGCGTGGATTCAAAGAGCCAGGCATCGTTCCTGGAAGAGCTTGTAATCGGAAAGCAGGTGTCGATCCCAAAAGCACGGAAGCTTGACGAAAAGGGGGAGCCTGTAGAAAAAGAGTCTAAGCGAGAGGGGGAGCAACGGAAGCTCAAAAACAGATCCACGGGGATTTTGTTCGAGAAAGAGGGAGTCTATGGTTGCTGATACTGTCAAACCTTCAAGAAGACTCAGAAAGAGAGAGAAAGACAAGTCGCTACGAGTTTGACTACAGATTGACTGCGGCAATATCCAAGGGGGAGTCTGTTAGTGCAGTGATGTCTATCGCCTGCGTCAATCAGAACCGTAGCTGAAACTGTAGTAAAATAGGCTTTATATTGTAATTAATAGAGAAATAGGCAAGGTGGCAAACTTGTAAATAAGAGGGAATCTCTTATAACCTTGTGCCTATAAATAGGAGCCTTAGGTTTAGAGTTAGAGACTTTTGCCACATTAGAGCTTGGAGAAGCTAGGTGCTTAGAGAGAGAAACTAGAGAGAGAAAGTGGCAAAACGTGATTCACGGAGCTTGTATTTGTTACATCATCAATAGAATCACGTCATTCGTACGATCTCGTGTGTTCGGTCACGCACGTTCATGGATTCCGCACGTTGAACGTGTCGTTACGCAATCAAATCGGAGCGAAACCGAATCGGAGCGAAACCGGACCTAACATGGTTAGTGGTAGGATAATTGTTTAAAGTGTTACCTCCCATTGGGTTCAGGTTAGGGAATCCATATTGCTGGGATTCTGGAACAACGGAGGGACCAGTGGAAGCAATGGTCTGCATTGGAATGAAGTCCCCTTGATGGACATCTAGACTTCCTGTTTGCAGATTTTTTAGGGATCCTGGTATCTGGAAGGATCCTGGTGTCTGGGATGATCCTGGAACGAAGGAGGATCCTTGAACCTGGGATGATCCTGGAACAAAGGAGGATCCTTGAACCTGGGATGATCCTGGAACAAAGGAGGATCCTTGAACCTGGGATGATCCTGGAACAAAGGAGGATCCTTGAAACTGCTGTGTCTCCGGATAGGCTCCCGAATTCCTGAAGGATCCCATGTATTGAGGATAGGATCCTATAGGCTGAAAATGTGAGCCTGATGTCTGAGTCATTGCTGCCGAGTTGAGATGTGATCCTCTTGACTCCCCTATGATTTGCACGTCCGGGATCCCTGATGGCTGGGAAGTGATCATTGGAGTATCAAAGCTCAAGGATTTGGGCATTAGTGGAGAATGATCCTCTGCCGCTTTCTTTTGTCTTTTGAGATCTCCAATTTCCCTGAGGATCCTTTCGTTAGTTTCATCTTGCCGCTGCATACGATCCTTCATCTGCAAAATTAAAGCAAATACATCACTAGTACTGGGAATAGAAGAATTCATAGCAGAAGAAGATAGAGGTTTAGAGGAAGTGGGAGTTGATCTCTTCTCAGTATTTTTCTGAGATCCTGCCGGTGGAGGAGGCAAAGTGATCTGTGATGAGGTGACTGCAGACATCGCCGTGGATGTGTTCTTCAATGATGAAGCCATGTAACTCTTTGAAATGATTTCGAACAAAAGATTTTCTTATGAATGAAGCACCAATTGCCCTATGGTGGGCGCCAAACTGTTTTGGTCAAAAATCACACAAGGATAATGTAACCAAACTTTGTGTAAACGGGGTATGATGCTCGGTTAATTATGAAAGTAAAGGATCACTTCTGTGATAAAAGATGCAAAGACACAATGATTTATACGAGGAAAAAGCCCTTGATCAATGTATGATCTCCGGCATAAAAAACCTCGGGTGATGGCAACTACCGATCACCAACTTCAATATCACAAAAATATGATTACAACTTTGGATGATAATGAGCTGAGTACAAGGATCACTATTGCTTTTGGTGTCTAAGTGTGTGAGAGTTGCGTTGTACGTCGTGTGTGTCCTTCCAAATGATGGAGAAGTGGTATTTATACATGTGTAGGTGACCTATTTTAGGTAGCTAAACTAATATTCAGCTCATTACCCCTTTAGAAATGAGATACAATCTAGCCTAAATAGCCGCCCATAAATCAAGCCTAGTTTCCATATCCTGTGCAACGTCTATCTCCAATTAAGCTCTTGCCATAATTGTGAAGACGCGTCCCTGGATCATGATGCCTAGAGCGTATCCTACTAGATGTTTCTGCAAAACAATATTGTATTAAGCGGAAGTGGCCGTTAGTATGAGGATCACCATAATGTCCCATGATCCTGATCCTGAAGTCCTGCTGAGGATCACTGTCTGCCAAAGAAACAAGGATCACTGGTTAGGATCATGTGTAAGGATCACCTATAATAAAAATCCAGCCCTAACATGTACCTTCGTGATCCTTAACAAGGATAGCACTTACAGCGGTTGAGGATACCGCCAGGTATAAGGATAACACATCTCCTTTTCCGGGTTTCATTAATGCTGGTGCTGAGGACATATATTCTTTAAGGGCTTGTAAAGCATTCTCGTGTTTTTCAGTCCATTCAAACTTCTTGTTTTTCCTTAAGATATCGTAAAATTCTTTACATCTTTCTGAGGATTTTGATATGAACCTGTTTAGAGCTGCTATCCTGCCTGTTAGCCTTTGCACATCCTTAGCATTGGCAGGGGACTTGATATTCACTAGTGCTTTAATTTGCTCCGGGCTTGCTTCGATGCCCCTCTGAGTTACCATATATCCTAGAAATTTACCTGCTTTAACACCAAAGTGGCATTTTGAAGGATTAAGCTTCATGTTATAATTATCAAGGATATCAAATGCTTCCTCCAAGTCCCTTAGGTGATCCTCAGCTTTCTTTGACTTGACTACCATATCATCTATGTATACTTCCATAGTTTGTCCTATTTGATCTTTGAACATCATATTCACCAGCCTTTGATATGTTGCACCTGCATTTCTTAGTCCAAAAGGCATGGCAATATAACAATATAAACCGGTTGGGGTCATAAAGGCTGTATCCTCTTGGTCAGATGGTTCCATCTGAATTTGTTGGAATCCAGATGATGCATCCATAAAGGTCAACAGTTCATGCCCCGCCGTTGCATCCACCATGGAGTCAATGTGGGGTAGTGGGAAAGGATCCTTGGGACATGCCTTATTCAGATCAGTGAAATCGACACATACCCTCCACTTTCCGTTTTTCTTTTGGACAACAACCACATTGGCTAACCATTTTGGATATTTTACCTCTCTGATCATACCTGCTCGAAGTAGTCTCTCTACTTCTTCTTGGATAATGGCATTCCTTTCTGGTGCAAACTTCCTCCTTTTTTGATGGATTGGTTTGATAGACCTGTCAATGCCAAGTTTATGAGTGATAATATCCTTAGATATACCTGTCATATCTTCATGTTTCCATGCAAAGGTAGATTTTCTTCTTTTGAGGAAGGATATTATGTCTTCTTTCATCTTGCCAAGGATCCCTGATCCGATATAGATTTTTGATTCAGGATCACTAGGATCCAAGGGGATTTCGTCCACATCTTGTTCCCTTGCCTCCAAGACATTCCTTGGAGGAATCTGTAATTGCTATTGTTCCCTTGGCTTCGAGGTTGGCTTCATGGATGAGGTTTAACAATCCTTAGCCTCCTGCTGATCACTGTCGATCTTGATTATCCCCCATGGGCTAGGGAGTTTCACACATTGATGGTAGGTGGATGGGACTGCTTTCATATCATGTATCAAGGGCCTGCCAAGGATAACACTGCAACAAGATAAACAGTCAATAACACAAAATTTTTGATAATTATGTAATCCTTCCACGTAGATTGGGAGTTTGATGTCCCCCAGAGTTTTCTTCGTTTCTCCACTGAATCCCACAAGCACGGAGGATCTTGGTGTGATGTCTGATTCTGGGATACCCATTTTCTTTAGAACATCAAGCTGGATAATGTTCACTGAGCTTCCTCCGTCGATAAGGATCCTGCGGACAAAATGGTTAGAGATAAAGAGAGTAATAACTAAACTATCATGATGAGGATCCTGGATGTTAATGCGATCATCCTCATCAAACGTTATCGTCTTTCCTTCCGAGACACTTGATGTTCAAATAGGTCTTTCTCCATTATCCATTTTTGCTTCCTTTGCATGCCTTTTGGCTGCCGAGAAGGATGTACCACAAATATCTGATCCTCCGGAAATAAAGTTGATCACTTGTGCATTCGCCGGAGGGGCTGGAGCCTTTTCAGGGATCCTTTCAGGATCCTGAGTCCTTTGCTTTTTTCTTCCCAACAATTCTTTTAGATGCCCCTTACTTAACAGATATCCAATTTCTTTTCTTAATGCTATGCATTCTTCAGTTAGATGCCCGAAATCCTCGTGGTATGCACACCACTTTGACTTGTCTTTAGTCCCGGATGGTTTGTCATTCTTTCTGGGCCATCTGGCTTTTTCTCCTAGATTCTGCATTGCAAGGATTAGTTCATGATTGTCAACAGAAAAACAATATTCAGAAATCGGAGGATAATCCTTATCATCCTCTTCTTGGTCAACAGCATGCACGTTCTGGTTGTCATTTCTATGGTACTACGATTTGAACTTATTGTTCTTGAAAGAGGATCCTTGTTTTTCCTGTTTTGAGGAACCTACTTGCCTCTCCTGGATCCTCTTGTCATCCTCTAGCCGGATGAACCTGAGTGCCCGAGTTCTTACTTCATCTAGGTTCCTGCATGGTGTCATAACAAGATCATCATAGAACAATGAATCCTTAAGCAGTCCCATTTTGAAGGCCTCAACAGCCGTGGCCATATCCAAGTTGGGAATGTCCAAGGATTCTTTACTGAATTTAGTTATATAATCCCTTAATGATTCATTATGACTTTGAGTTACCCTATATAAATCACTAGTTAATCTTTCAAATTTTCTACTACAAGAGAATTGGTTATTGAACAAATTAACTAAATTAGCAAATGAAGTGATAGAGTAAGGGGGAAGACTTAGCAGCCATTTAAGAGCTGATCCAGTAACGGTGGATCCAAATCCTTTACATAGGCATGCTTCCTTTAACTTTTCTGGGATTGGATTGATCTCCATTCTCTCCTTGTATTGTGCTATGTGCTCCTCAGGATCCGTTGTACCATCATACAGCTTCATAGTAGGGATATGGAACCTTTTGGGTACCTCTGCATCACAAATTGGTGGTGCAAAACGAGATACCTTATGGCTTCCATCTGCAATCTCCGGGATAGGCTTGACTACCCCTGGAACACTTGAGATCATATCCTTCAGCTTCTGTAACTCCCTGGCCATAGCATGACTGATACCTGTATCCTGCACGAATCCATGGTTAGTGGTAAGATAATTATTTAAGGTGTTACCTCCCATCGGGTTCAAGTTAGGAACATTGGGTGTGAATCCATATTGCTGGGATTCTGGGATAATGGATGGACCAGTGGAAGCAATGGTCTGCATTGGAATAAAATCTCCTTGATGGACATCTAGGCTTCCTGTTTGCAAATTCTTCAAGGATCCTGGTATCTGTAGGGATTCTTGAATCTAGGATGATCCTGGGACGAAGGAGGATCCTTGAACCTGGGATGATCCTGGAACAAAGGAGGATCCTTGAACCTGGGATGATCCCGGAACGAAGGAGGATCCTAAGCTCATGAAGGATCCCAAATGCTGGGCATAGGATCCCGCCGGTTGGAAATATGATCCTGATGCCTGAGTCATTGTTGCTGGGCTGAAATGCACTCCTCTTGATCCACCCATATGTTGAATGTCTGGGACCTCTGATGGCTGAGAAGTAATCATTGGAGTATCAAAATTCAAAGATTTGGGCATTAGTGGGGAATGATCCTCTGCCGTTTTCTTTTGCCTTTTGAGATCTCCGATTTCTCTGAGGATCCTGTCATTAGTTTCATCCTGCTGCTGCATACGATCCCTCATCTGCAAAATCAAAGTAAATATATCACTAGTACTGGGAACAGAAGAAGTTAGAGCAGAAGATGATGGTTTAGAGGAGATAGAAGTTGGCCTCTTCTCAGCATTTTTCTGAGATCCAGCTGGTGGTGGAGGCAAAGGTGGAATGCCAGTAGATGAATTGACTGCCGACATCGCTGTGGATGTATTCTTCAATGATGAAGCCATGTAACTCTTTGAAATGATTTCGAACAGAAAGTTTTCTTATGAATGAAGCACCAATTGCCCCACGGTGGGCGCCAAACTGTTTTGGTCAAAAATCACACAAGGATAATGCAACCAAATTCTAAGTAAACGGGGAATGATGCTTGGTTTGTTGAAAAAGTAAAGGATCACTTTAGTAAGAAATATGCAAGTGACACAAGGATTTATACGAGGAAAAAGCCCTTGATCAATGTATGATCTCCGGCATAAAAAACCTCGGGTGATGGCAACTACCGATCACCAAACATCAATATAACAAAAAATGGTTACAACTTCGGATGATAATGAGCTGAGTACAAGGATTACTATAGTATCGAGGGTCTAAGCGTGTGAGAAATGTGTTGTGTGTCTTCCGAATGGGGAAGAGTGTTATATATACAAGTGTGAGTGGCCTATTTTAGGTAAACAAACTAATAATCAGCTCATTACCCCTTTAGAAATAAAAGTAAATCTAGCCTAAATTATCGCCCTTAAATCATGCCAAGTTTCCATATCCTTCACAACGTTCATCTCTGATTAAGCATATGCCAAAGTTGTAAAGACGCGTCCCTTGATTGTGATGCTAAGAGCGGATCCTGCTAGACATTCCTGCAAAATGACATTAAGTTCAATGAAAGCAACTGTTAGCATGAGGATCCCTATGATGGTCCGTGATCCTGATCCTGGAACTCTGCTGAGGATCACTATCTGCCAAAGAAACAAGGATCACTGGTTAGGATCACATGTAAGGATCATGTGTTATAAAAATCCAGCCCTAACATAACTGTTTTGGTCAAAAATTACCGAAACAATTAAGTGATCAAATTAGTTAAGTGAGGTAGTGTGCTAAGAATGTGTATCAAAAATATGCTAACTAAGTTATTTATAAAAACAGTTTTCAGGATACGGCTCAGGATATCGAGTTGTATCAACAATCAAACAATGAGTAAAAATGTAAAGGGTAACATGGGATGTACGAGGAAAGCCCTTGATCAATTTAGATCGCCGGCACAAAACCTCGGGAGCTGACAATCGCAGCTGCCTTATTCTTCTTATTACTTCAAATGCGAGGATACAGTGCAGGATATGATGTGGATCAACTAAGTGTTACAATGCAACAAGTGTAAGTGTGTTGTGAGTGTTTGCAGCTAGAGAGAAAGAATGTTCGAGAGATTGTGTGTGTTCTTATCTGATCCGATCACTCCTATTTATAGTAAAATGAAAATAACAAACTATCCTATAAAACCGGGATATAACGAATATTCCCTTAGTGAACATTGTAGTCCACGTCTTCCGGCCTCAACGTCCATAATCCAACAGATTTGCCCGAGTCTTTGGGAGAAGAAGTCCACTTGAACGTTATAGACTTGTACCAATAATCTGCACGTGAATTAATTAGTTACTACCAGGATACTGTATCAGGATGGTACCAATATCCTGATCCGGTATCCTGATCACAACAAAAGAAACATAGTCAGAGTATTATTCAGGATATATGAGCAGAAAACCACCCATAATAATTATCCCCAAAATATATCTGTTGTATACCAATTCCAACGGATATATTTTAAAACTTATCTCGTAAATCGAGGTTATTAAGTTGAAACGACGGTCGAGATAGCATTGTGCAACTTCCAATGCGGTTTTCACTCAATGGCAATCTATTACGCTCCTATATCTTCTCTCTTTCTGTTTGAAAACCAAATATCATCAACAGAATCTCCAGGTATTTATTCATTCTTTCATCTTTCCTTGCTAATCTCTTCATTCTTCTCCTAATGGCTACTAGAACCCGTTCTCATATTAGTGAATCGACGGAGACCTTCGTCCAACAAGACCGTCTCAAGAACCCCGAAAAGGAGATCTGTGCCTTCAATAATGCAGATAGCGCAGCGTTGAGAGTCTCTGGCGCTTTTCCAGACAGTGCGATTATCAGACCATTCGACCGGTCAGTTCGATCGGACGTTTCGTCTGCCGATTGGGTCTGTTTTCCGGCGTATCCTTTTTCGCTACGCCTTTGATACCCCTTTCCCGAATTCATGATGCAATTTTTTCGAACCACCGGTCTTTGCTTCGCCCAAACAATGCCCATAGTTTGGAGGGTACTGATCGTACTTAACTAAATAAAAAACCTTCACTTTCCTGACCTCTGCATCGAGGATATTCCGATCGCCTACCGTCTCTGATCACACGGTTCTAGTCTGTTTTTACTCTTTTCCACTTCCAGTAAACCCCTCATTCTCAAAGCCACCAAAAACGTGCACGGATGGCAACGGAAATTCTTCTTCGTTAAGCGAGATTCCATCTACGAGGGTGCTAGCCTCCCGGTGGAGTGGTTAACCACCGGTAGGATTTAGGGTTTCATGAATATCCCCCAGATACCCCTTGGGCCTATATCCTGTGCTGATACTTTCTTTCTTTTTATTTGGTCTTTATGCAGTGAACTTCAAAGAAGTAGTCCCTCCTACTGAAGAATCTGAAAAGAGAATTAAAGCAATTTACCAGTTACAAGAAGGTAATAGGAGCTTTTCCGCACACCTCCCAAGTTCCAGTCAATATTCATCGTCTGATATGTCTGGTAAGAGTTATTCTGCAAATGATTGATTAGTTTTACATAATGAAAGAGTAGTAAAGATTTAGAACTTCTCCTTTTATGCAGCACTAGCCAAAATCCCAGAAGTTTTCGATCTTGAGGAGTTGGACAGTTACTCTGATCCTATCCAGGTTAAGAAAGAACCAAGTCCCAAACCTATTACTTCATCCAAGCCTACCAGCTCTAAAGCCGTCATCATTCCCAAGCCTTCGCCACCTACTAAGCCTCGGACCTCTAGTTCCCGTAAGAGGAAAGAGACTGATTCGCCTGCCACTCCTGAGACGTTTCCCTACGAGAATCATGGGTTTATCGAGGCAAGTGGGTTCATGACTTCCTTTCTCAACCAGGTATAGATCCTTAGTCCGTATCCTTCACACATATGTCAAACCAATATCTTGGTTATTATACAATAATACCTGCGTCTTTCGTTGCAGGTCCTCGAACGTTTGGTTCACTTGTACGAAGAATCCTGCGGGCTCAACAAGATGCTCGAGTCCAAACTGAAGAAAGCCGAGGTCACCATTTCCGACCGAGGTATGATCGCTGCTGCTAAATCTCGACATTACGAGGACAAGTTCAAAGCTATAACCCAGGAACACTAGCCTACCATCAAGAAAGTTACTCACGAAGCCCAAACCCAACTCGACGCCGCCCACGCCCAACATGAACAGGACATGGCCTCTTACCGAGAAGGCCTTAAAAGCTCCGTCGTCATCTCCCTTCTTCAGGCTAGGCTAAAAATGGCTTATGAAGCCTAGGCCATAGGCTTTTAATGCCCTTCCTAGAATGTCGACGCCTGGGAGATGAAGCTAAGGGGTCTTGGCGGTAAATCTGTGGAGCATCCTGCTAAGTCTGCAGCTGAGGGGTCTTCCAAGGTGACTGAAAAGCTAACTGAGGCTGGTGGCGAGGCTGAGAAGGATGTTCGAGCAAATCCTAAACCGGATGCTGGTGAAGATGTGATGGATGAAGAGGGTGCTGCCCCCTGAACGCAGCGAAATGGGCAGTGATGGATGTTTATGCCTAGGCCTGAGCCCATTTTTTAAATTTGATGGTTGTGCTTGTTTGAACAATTTCATTTCTTGTCCTTTAAACAATTTTCTTTTCCTGCATTATTAGATTATGATGGCCAAAGGTGGAGAGATCCTGAGTTTCAAGACGAAGCCCTTGGTCATCAGTTAATATGGTTTTATTTTTACAAAGTTTGTTCTGATAATACTTGTTTGACTAGAATACAGTTTTAGTTTTTAATCAAAGTATCATGTCCCAAACATTTCAAGCAAATATCGTGAAACATATTCTGAAAATACATTTTGAGAATATATCCTGAGAATATATCCTAATCAAGATATTCAATCATAGTTCAAAACTTAACCGATTTAGACAAGATTTTCCAAAGGAAAGATCATACCAGAAGTAGAGTGCAACCCTATTCTCATTCTTCGATCCTTTTGCAACCTTTCCAACGAAGATGTCCCCAGTCTGGGACACTTAGTGTACTGGGACCGAGCTTGATCCTTTGAGCTTTGCACAGTTACCTCAGTAGGAATGTCCCCTGTGCATTATGTCTTTGAACACTTAGAAATTTTCTTGACATCAATTGCAACCGTTTGAATAATTTTAGTATTACAGGAGATAAACCCTAAAATATACTGGAGATAAATCCTTAGTGTTCTGGGGATAAACCCATAAGTATTTTGGGGAAAATCCCAAGTTTTCATGCGCTACAGGCGGGAGTGTATAAACTCCAAGACTTAGAAAGGTGAAAACCTTTAAACCTTAGAGAGTATGAAAATACCCTTTCGCGAGAGAGGGTGATCAATCCTCATATAGCTTTAGGATCAAGGATATAGCCAACAATAATGAAATTGTCAGCCACTTTTACATGGACTGGTCCCGCTATCTTGAACTATCCCTGGATAACTTGCGCTCTAGGCGGGGTGTTTAAACCCAATTCGAGAGAAAGGTGAGTACTTTTAAACCTGTGAAGGGATCAGGGTCCCATAAACGTGAGAGTGGGGGGCCAATCCTCTAATCTTTCGAAATATTCTGAGTGTTCATCCCGGAGTTATATCCCAAAGCATATTCTGCAAAACAACCTTAAACTAAGGTGGGTGTTAGCCTGGCTAACACCCCTCCGATGCTTAAGTCAGTAGTGGGTTAAAACAAAATAAAATAGAATTATATTTAAAAGAGATAGAACTCATACCATCCTGAGTTAGAAATTAAATTCTAAACTCACTTGAAATGGGCTTTGAGGTGTATAGCATTCCAGGATCTTGGTAGTATATCCCCCTCCATATTCTTAATCCAGTATGCTCCTTTCCCTGATTCCGATTTAATCTCATAAGGCCCTTCCCACTTAGGAGCTAACTTTCCATCAACAGGATTAGTAGTATTCTGAAAATCCTTCCTTAATACCCAATCTCCAACCTGAAACCTTCTAGTCCTTATATTCTCGTTGTATGCTCTGGATATCCTCTATTGATATGCTGCCCTCCTTAGCTTTGCTGCATCTCTTATCTCATCAATAGTATCCAGTTCTCGGCATAAGGCTTCAGGATTCTGCTTAGGATCCCGGAGGTTGGATCTTGCTGTAGGTATCACCATTTCTGTCGGGATCACTGCTTCTGCTCCAAATACTAAGGAAAATGGGGTTTGGCCAGTCGCACTTTTTACTGTCGTTCTATCAGCCCATAAAACACAGGGTAATTCTTCTGCCCATCTTCCTTTCTTAGCTCCTAGTCTTTTCTTCAAATTGTTGACAATTATCTTGTTCGAGGATTCTGCTTGTCCATTTGCTTGAGGATGTACCGGTGTGGACGTGATCATTTTAATTCCCCAACTCTTGCAAAAGTCAGTAGTCCTCTTACTTATAAACTGAGAACCATTGACACAAATTATCTCAGTTGGTACTCCAAATCTAGTCAGGATATTCCTTTTTATGAAGGATACTACTTCTTGGTCTCTAACTTGAACAAATGCTTCAGCTTCAACCCATTTAGAGAAATAATCAGTCATCGCCAGCATGAAGACTTTTCCTCCTGAAGCCTTTGGCAATTTTCCTACTATATCCATTCCCCACTTCATGAATGGCCAAGGGGAAACAATAGGATACAGTGGTTCAGCAGGCTGATGTAATATATTACTGTGTCTTTGACATGCATCACATTTTCGAGCATATTCTGCATCATCTTTTCTCATCATCGGCTAATAGTATCCTATTCTTAATACCTTTGAGAATAACGACCTACCCCCAGTATGGTTACCACAATCCCCTTCGTGTATATCCTGAAGCACTTCTTTGGTTTCGGGATCCTCCAAGCACCTCAGATATGGTCCTGCAAGAGATTTCTTGTACAAAACATTATTTAAAATAGTGAATCGTGATACCTTCATTCTAAAGGGCTTAGGATTCTCATTCTTTGGGATGTGTCCTTCCTTGAGATATCTCATGATTGGAGCCGTCCAGGACTTAGGATCCTCCTCGGGATACTCATCATCAAGATCCTGAATACTTACTACTTCCTTATCCTGAGATTTGAGAAGATTCGTCGCAGGATATGCAATATTGGTATTTGGGTTCCATCCGGTATCCTGACTGATGATCCTAGATTTGCCAAGGCATCTGCTTCAGCATTATCCTCTCTTGGAACTTGTTCAAGTGTAAAAACATCGAAATATCCTGCTAATTTTTTGAGAATTTCAAGATACTCGATCAACTTCTCAACTTTAACTTCATAGGTCCCATTAAAATGATTAGTAATTTACAAGGAATCAACAAATACTTGTAAATTTTTAACATTCATATTCCTGGCTAACTCTAATCCTGCAATCAAAGTTTCATATTCTGCTTCATTATTAGTGGCAGGAAACTCACACCTAATAGCCTAGGGTAATATGTCCCCCTGTGGCGATTTTAGTAGTATGCCCAAACCTACACCTCTTACATTAGATGCACCATCAGCATATAATGTCCAGGATTCTGAATTTTCTCCTAGTTGTTGTACTTCTAGGTCTACTTCATTTTGAATATCACTACTGAAATCAGCCACAAAGTCAGCTAGAGCCTGAGACTTTATGGCATTTCTAGGTTCATATACTAGATCATAGGCACTTAATTTTACTGACCACTTAGCCATCCTACCTGACATCTCGGGTTTCCTAAGCACATTTTTAACAGGATAGTCAGTTTTAACATGAATCCTATGTGTCTCAAAATAATGCCTAAGCTTTGTCGATGCCATGACTAAGGCCAATATCAATTTTTCTAAATGAGAATATCTAGTTTCAGCATCTAATAAACTTTTGCTAACATAATAGACAGGATATTGCTGACCTTCGTGATCCTTTACCAGGACAGCACTTAACGCATTCCCTGATACTGCAAGATATAGGGATAATGGTCCACCATCCTCGGGCTTCATCAATAGAGGTGCAGTTGAGAGATACTGCTTCAATTCCTGCAAGGCTGCTTCATGCTTCTCTCCCCATTTAAATTTCATATTTTTCTTCAGGATATCGTGGAATTCCTTGCATTTTTCCGAGGATCTTGAGATAAGCCTGTTTAATGCTGCTACTCGTCCCGTCAGTCTTTGTACATCTTTCATGTTAGAAGGTGACTTGATATCCAAGATGGCTTTGATCTGTTCCGGGCTTGCTTCTATCCCTCTTTTAGTCACCATATATCCTAGAAACTTTCCTACCCCCACTCCAAAATGGCATTTAGCAGGATTTAGCTTCATGTTGTACTGGTCCAGGATATCGAATGCTTCTTCAATATCCCGGAGATGATCCTCAGCTTTCTTAGATTTTACCATCATATCGTCGATGTATACCTCCATGGTGTCCCCCAGCTTGTCTTTAAACGTCATGTTCACCAGTCTTTGATATGTTGCACCTGCATTTTTCAGACCAAAAGGCATAGCAATATAACAATAAATACTGTCGGTGTCATGAAAGCAGTATCCTCTTGATCCGAGGGTTCCATTTGGATATGCTGGAATCCTGAGGAGGCATCCATGCAGGTTAACATCTCGTGGCCAGCAGTAGCATCCACCATTGAATCAATAGGAGGTAGAGGAAATGGGTCCTTGGGATAAGCTTTGTTCAAGTCTGTGTAATCTACACAGACTCTCCATTTCCCGTTTTTCTTTTGCACCACAACTACATTTGCCAGCCATTTGGGAAATTTCACTTCCCTAATCATCTTGCTCTTTAACAATCTTTCAACTTCTTCATGAATGATTGTGTTCTGCTCTGGAGCAAACTTCCTTTGTTTCTGTTTGACAGGCTTGAAATACCTATCAATTCTGAGCTTGTGAGTTATAATATCCTTGGAAATACCTGTCATATCCTCGTGTTTCCATGCGAATGTTGACATCCTGCATTTCAAAAAGTTAGTCAATTGATTTTCAATATCCTGAGGGATATTGGTTCCTACGAGCACCGAGATATCTGGATTATCCTGATCCAGGATAATTTTCTTTACATCCAGCTCTGAATCCTCCATGATATCCTGGCTCGCGTCTTTAATTGCTATGCTGCATTGGGCTTTGTCGAGGATTTCATCGAAGAAGAATAACACTCCTTTGCTTCCTGCTGATCACTTTCCACTTTGACTACTCCCCAAGGGGTAGGGATCTTGATGCATTGATGATAGGTTGACGGCACAACTTTCATATCATGGATCCAGGGCCTACCCAATATAATATTATAGCAGGATAAGGAGTACATGACACAAAAACGCTGCATTGAGTTGACCCCTTCAACATACACAGGCAACTTTATCTCTCCCACGGTATTCCTGGCTTCTCCACTGAACCGAACAAGCACAGTGTATTTCGAAGTAATACCTATGGGTGGTTTTCTGGACATATATCCCGACTAATATTATGGCTTTGATTGTTTTTTGGTGACCAGGATACCGGATCAGGATATTGGTAACACCCTGATACGATATCCTGGTAGTGACTAATTTAACCACGTGCAGATTGAAAGGTGCAAGTCTCTAACGTTCAAGTGGACTTCTTCTCCTCAAGACTCGGGCAAATCAGTTAGATTATGGATGTTGAAGCCGGAAGACGTGGACTAAAATGTTCACATATGGAATATTCGCTGAATCCCGGAATAGTAGGATAGTTAGTTGGTTTCTTTTACTATAAAAAGGATTGATCGGATCAGATTAGGGAAACACAATCTCTCGTACACTCTTTCTCTCTAGCTGCAAACAATCACTACACACTTACACTTGTATTTGAATTACATTGTAAGACTTAGTCGATCCGTATCATATCCAGCACTGTATACTGACGTTTGAAGTAATAAGAAGAACAAGGCAGCTGCGATTGTCAGCTCCCGAGGTTTTGTGCCGGCTATCTAAATTGATCAAGGGCTTTCCTCGTATATCCCGTGTCACCTTTTACATTTTTGCTCATTGTTTGATCATAGGTACAGCTCAATATTCTGAGCCATATCCTAAAAACTGTTTTTGCAAATAACTTAATTAACCTATTTTTGAACACATTCTCTTAGCACACTACCTCACTTAACTAATTTGATCACTTAATTGCTTCGGTAATTTTTGACCAAAACAATTTGGCGCCCACCGTGGGGCGAGTGGTGCTATTTCTACTAAAAGCTTTTGCAAAATCATTACTTGGTTTTCTATTTTCAGAACTTTTTGCTACACTATTTTCAATGGCCTTGAGATCAAACATGAGCTCTTGCACCATGTCTGCCACAACCTCTGCAACAATTGGTTCGGTGCTTCCACCACCTCCTCCGAGAACCCAAGCCTCTTCACTGCCTCAGGATGTTATCCCTGCTCGCAACATTAAGGGATCTGCTCCTGTTTTGGCCTCTAATGAAGAAATTCTAAATTTATTTGGTAGTGTACAGGAACAAATGAGGCAGCAGCAGGAGACCAACCAGATGCTGATGAGAGAGATACAACTCTTGAAATCCAGCTCAAGCAGGCCTGCTGAGGATATTGTCACTCCCTTGCAACCCAGAGCTTTGAACTTTAGTTTTGCAGTATATACTGAAGATAACAGGGGGAATATTGTGCCTAGCCATTCCCATAATCATACTCCTGAGATACCCTCTTCAGTCAGGGGGTCAACTGTGAGAAGCTCAGGATATGCTTCAAGATATGGCCAGAATCCTCAGACTGGTAACGTATTTAATAATAATAATACTTTTGCTACTAACGGTATTGGATCTTTGCAGGATGCAGGTATGACATCAGGATTTTCTAGGGAGCTTCAGAAATTGAAGGACATGATATCCAGTGTACCTGGGGTCGTCCAGCCAATTCCAGAAGTATCCCAAGACAGCCACAGGATATCCCGGTTCGCGTATCCCATTTGTGATGCTGAAATCCCAAAAAGATTTCAAACCCCCAACATGAAGCTCTATGATGGAATTACAGATCCTGAAGAGCATATTGCCCAATATCGGGAAAGGATGGAAATCAACCCTATCCCTCTGGATCTCAAGGAAGCATGCCTATGCAAGGGTTTCGGTTCTACCTTAACAGGATCAGCCTTAAAATGGCTCTTAAACGTTCCTCCTCACTCAATTACCTCATTTGCTCATTTGGTTAATTTATTTAATAGTCAATTTTCTTGCAGCCGAAGTTTTGAGATACTAACCAGTGATCTTTACAGGATAACTCAAGGACCTCAGGAATCCTTGAGGGATTATGTGAACAAATTTATCCGGGGTTCCTTAGATATCCCGCATCTTGATGTTGCAACAGCTGTGCAGGCTTTCAAGATGGGGTTGCAAAAGGATTCTCAATTTTACTAGGATCTTGTAATGAATCCCTGCAGGAATCTGGATGAAGCTCGTAACAGGGCTTTAAGATATATTAGGTTGGAGGATGAAAAAAAGATGCAAGAGAGGATGAATTCATCAACGACCTATGAGTCGACCAACAGGAAATCAGAATCCTCGTATAAACCATATCGCTCTAAGCCATATGGCAGAAATGACAGCAAAAAAGTGAATGATGTTGAAGACGAGGATCCTGAGGAGTATCTTGAGTTGTCTGAATATTGTTTCTTTGTTAATATACCTAAACTGATGTATGCTATGCAGGGTTTAGGAGACAAAACAAGATGGCCCCGGAAGAATCAACAAAAAGCTGATTGGAAGGATAAGTCCAAATGGTATGCCTTCCATGAGGATTTCGGACATGTTACTGAGGATTGCATTGCTCTAAGGAAAGAAATAAGCTATCTCTTGAGCAAGGGATATCTGAAGGATCTCCTGGGAAGAAAGAAGAATAAAGGTTAGGATCCTGAGAAGGATCCTGAACGAGCGGCATCACCTCCTACGGATGCCAAAATAATTAACTTTATTTCAGGAGGATCCGACATCTGCGACACGACATATTCTGCGGCGAAAAGGCACGGGAAGGAAGCCAAAGCAGAGATGGGAGCTAAGCCAACCAAGATGTCAACCCTCACGACTGACAAAGTGATCACGTTCTGTGACAACTCGTACTTCGAACCTACTTTGTGTACCGTTACGTGTTTATGTGAACTTTGTGATTATATGAATGCTATGTTGATACGTGCCTTGTGTAGTGTATGTATGTTTATGAACGGCCCAATCGCACAACACCTACTCGATTGCACAAACCCACTCGGTCCATATAGTTGGACTCGAGACCATGAGGTAGCCTAAGTGGGGGTTTCGGCCCACTTCCATTCCATACGTATACATGTTCACCCACACCTTTAGGGTTTTTAGTTTTCACAACTTTGCAATCAAGAATACACACACACACCAAACACCCTCTCGACTCGGAATCAAGGGCTGCCGAACCGAACACTCATCGAGCTTGTGAATCTGAATCCTTCCCTCATCTCGGTTAGTGTGTTTTAGATTGTCTTCCTTGATTGATTTATGTTATGATTCGTATATGTGATTACTCATATTCATGCAAGTCGGATTGTTTTGATGTATGAAAACCGAATGATGTTTGTTAACCGGATATAGGTTCACATGAATTGGATGGTATGTTGATATGAAACCGATTAGATGTTAACCCGGTTAGCATGTCCTGTTGATTGGATTGTCATTTGATAATTGAACCTTAGATGCATATGATCGAGTATGTCGGGTTATTGTTCATATGAGGGGATTAGGGTTCATACGAATTAGTGATATAATTGCTTGTTTGATTGAGTATTAGCATGTTGTGAAACTGTTTAGTTGTTGATTGATGATGATCATGAACACGTTTGAATATGGAATGATTATTGATTTGATCTGATTTTTGAAACTGCTAAGTTGTTAGCTGAAATCACGGAATAATTGTTGACTGAATTATGGAAGGTTGTTACAATCTGCTTGTCTCGACCAAGATTGCGAGTCGATACTTTCAGTCTCGACTCGAGACCTCACACCGACGCACAACAGAACCAGTCGAGACCGAGGTTGCGAGTCCAGTTGTGACTCGAGATCAAACAGTCTCGACCGGACCATGACAAACCGAGACCAGCTCTATTTCGACTCGAGAACACCCCTGTTGCGACTCGAGATCTCATTCGTTGCGACTCAAGATCTCGACACCAGCATAACTCGAGACCGATAGTCTCGACTCGAGACCGACTATGTTTGCTATTGGACTTTTACTATTACGAGCCCAATTGATTGGGCCGGATACATGGACTAGTTTATGTGACTGCTAATTGGACTGTTTAATCTTATGGGGCCGAGAAGAATATTGGGTTGTTTATGTTGGGCCGGGTACATTTGGGCTTATATTTTAGAACGCACAAGTATGATTATGTTGTGCTCTTGACTGATAACGTGCAATACGTGTTTGCTATGACTCAATACGTGCATTACTTGAAGTCAAAACCTGACTTGTGTGGTAACCCTGTTAGGACGAGATTGACCACTTTAGTTCAAGGAACCTTTTTGTGTATCTGCCGAGCAAACCAAGGTGAGTTCACACAGCCAAGGCATGGGGTTCCCAGGGTGGGAATGGGATTGGATGATTATTTCGTGCGTACTTAGCTAATGGAACCTAATGATATGGTCCTCAGGGTGAGGATGGTAAATGATAAGATACGGCTAGACTAGTATACCTACTTGAACTGATCTTCGCACACACGCCAGGGGTTGGCTGCGATATTATGACTAATCTTCGCACACATGCCTCAGGAAGGCTGCGAACTATACATACTAAACTTCGCACACATGCCAGGGTGGCCAGCGATACAAATATACATAGTCTAGAATACTTGAGAACTTTCCCTAATCTTCGCATACATGCCTAGAGGGCTGCGATACGAACTAATACGATACATGATTAAATGAACGAACGCAACGCTTGCTATACCATTACTATTACTGAACTTACTTTCTATGAACTCGCTCAACTAGTTGTTGACTCTCTGCTGCATGCCTTGCAGGACCTTAGGTACATTATGGAGCTTGCACAGGGAGGAGCATGTCGTTGTGGGATACGGATCGTAAACGATATTTGAACTTATAACTTATTTTGGGTTTTCATTATTATGCTTCCGCTACTTAGACAATGTTTGGTTATGAACATCAGTCATGTCACGATGAATTACATTTTCTACTTTTACACTTAAATGCTATGTTTGATATGATTGATGGCTTGATCCTGGTCATGTCACGCCTCCAAGCGGTGGTACTCCGCGGGTGGGATTTTGGGGGTGTGACAGATTGGTATCAGAGCCATTGGTTATAGAGAACTAGGTTTTAATATGGGAAAACGTTTTATTAAAACTAGACTATAACCAGAACAGTGCTCTCAACGATCCACAACGACGCTTCGCTCCGCGTGCAAGACTCGACATCCTAGGTAATAAGGTTTATGTTTATTACCTGCTTGCTAGAAACATATAGAACTTTGCTCGTATTACGCTTAGATACACATGCTACTATTACATGAGAACACCTACGTGCTTACGCTTTTCTGTCATCGCCCTACTCGCGAACTATTCTCACTTACGCTACTTTTACAATGAAGATCATGTCTGGACGAATTAACATGACTCAAGCCCAGTTAGAGGCTCTCGTTCAAGCTCAAGTTGCTGCGGCACTTGCAGCTGCTCAAGCAGGTAGTATATCCTGTAGTCATAACTCACACTAGGATCTTTAGATCCTACACTCCTAAACTAGCCCTTGTATTTAAACTTTGCCCTATTCGTACACAATAGGTCAACACGCGCAGCAACCTGTCTGCACTTTCAAGAACTTCATGGACTGTCGTCCCAGTACATTTAGTGGCACGGAAGGAGCAGTTGGACTCCTCCACTGGTTTGAAAAGCTCGAGTCTGTGTTCGAGATGTGTGAATGCACTGAGGCTCGCAGGGTGAAATACGCCACTGGCACGCTAGAAGGAATAGCACTAACTTGGTGGAACGCCCAAGTTCAGATTTTAGGGTTGGCAGCTGCTAACGCCACACCCTGGAACGACTTCAAGGAACTCATTAAGAGGGAATACTGCACGCGAGACGACATCCACAAGTTGGAGAACGAGCTTTATCACTTGAAAATGACGGGGTCAGAGATTGAAGCCTATACAAAGCGGTCAAACGAACTGGCCATTCTGTGTCCAACTATGGTGGACCCTCCAGTGAAGCGCATTAAGTTGTATCTCAAGGGACTTGCGCCAGAGATCCAGAGCCATGTTACATCGGCAAACCTCGACAACATCCAAGACATCCAGCGTCTTGCTCATCGACTCACAGATCAGGCAGTAGAACAGAACAAGCTGCCCAAACGCGTCAGTGCAACTACTACTCCAGCTGCTACTCCTGCTACACACAGCGACAACAAACGGAAATGGGATGGGGATTCCAGTAGGGGATCAGTTTCCGTTCAGTCTCAAGCACAACAGCGCAGGACGAATGACTACCAGAATTTGAGTTAGCAATCATCTGGCAGTCAGGGGCAGGGTGGATACCGGGGAGTTCACCCACTATGTAACAAGTGTAACAGACACCACAGTGGAAGGTGTCGCAAGGAACGTTGTCAGAGATGTCTCAAGCTAGGGCACGAAGCCAAGGATTGCAGGAGCTCACGACCTGTGAACCAGAATCAGCAACTTCCGCCACCGGTCCCTCAAAACCCACAGCAGCAGCAGCCACAGCGTGGAAACCGGGGATGTTTCCAGTGTGGGGCAGAAGGTCATTACAAACGCGATTGTCCTCAGTTGAACCAGAATCAGAACCGCAACAACAACAATAACCAGGGCAACGGGCACAACAACGGGGGAAACAACAACAACAATGGCAACGAGGCAAGGGGCCGAGCTTTCGTGTTAGGACGAGGAGATGCAATGAACGATCCCAATGTGGTTATGGGTAAGTTTCTCCTTGACGACATTTATGTTACTGTTTTATTTGATTCGGGTGCGGATACAAGTTATATTTCTGTGAAGGCCAGTAAATTGTTAAAACGTACATCAACACCCCTAAACACCAAACACGTCGTAGAATTAGCTAATGGTAAGAGTTTAGAAGCCACGCAAATAGTCAGGGGTTGTAGTATTGTCTTAGCCGGTCAAACTTTGTCCATCGACCTTATTCCCATAGTCTTGGGAAGTTTCGATATTGTCATAGGGATGGATTGGTTATCCCAACATCAGGCAGAGATCTTATGCAGTGAGAAGATTATTCGCATTCCCCGTTCTGGTCAAGAACCCCTCGAAGTTCAAGGCGACAGGAGTGGTGCTGTGGTTGGCATCATCTCTTTCTTGAAGGCTCAGAAGTGTCTGCGAAAGGGTCACACCGCAATCTTGGCACTAGTTTCAGATGCATCAGTGAAGGAAAAGAAACTGGAGGATATTCCAGTTGTACGCGACTACCCTCAGGTGTTTCCTGAAGATTTACCTGGATTACCGCCAAGTCGAATTCCAAATCGAGCTCGCTCCAGGAGCAGCACCCATAGCTCGCGCACCATATCGTCTAGCTCCATCAGAATTGGAGGAATTGTCAAAGCAGCTACAAGAGCTCTTGGAAAAGGGCTTCATTCGTCCAAGCTCTTCGCCTTGGGGAGCTCCAGTGTTATTCGTGAGAAAGAAGGACGGCACTTTCAGGATGTGCATAGACTACCGGGAACTGAACAAGGTAACGGTGAAGAACCGTTATCCTCTTCCACGCATAGACGACTTATTCGACCAGTTGCAAGGGTCGTGCTACTATTCGAAGATAGACCTGAGGTCGGGTTATCATCAGCTGAGAGTCCGGGATGAGGACGTCTCCAAAACTGCATTTAGAACTCGCTACGGCCACTACGAGTTTCTTGTCATGCCGTTCGGGTTAACGAACGCGCCTGCTGTATTTATGGATCTTATGAACAGGGTGTGCAAACCCTATCTTGACAAGTTCGTCATTGTTTTCATCGACGACATTCTGATCTACTCCAAGAGTCAGGAGGAGCACGAGCAGCACCTACGCCTTATTTTGGAACTCCTACGGAAGGAACAGCTGTACGCTAAGTTTTCGAAATGCGACTTCTGGCTTCGTGAAGTCCACTTTCTAGGCCACGTAGTGAATAAGGATGGGATCCATGTCGATCCATCCAAGGTAGACTCCATCAGAAACTGGCCTGCACCACGTACGCCAACGGAAATACGCCAATTCTTGGGTTTGGCGGGTTACTACAGACGGTTTATTAAAGACTTTTCAAAGATCGCTCAGCCGCTTACGCTACTGACACAGAAGGGTGTCACCTATCGCTGGGGAGAGCCCCAGGAGACTGCTTTTCAGCACTTAAAGGATAGACTTTGCAGTGCACCTATCCTCTCATTGCCAGAGGGCACGGACGATTTTGTGGTCTATTGTGATGCATCCATCCAGGGTCTTGGATGCGTGTTAATGCAGCGCGACAAGGTCATTGCTTACGCCTCGCGCCAACTTAAGATACATGAACGAAACTACACGACGCACGATTTAGAGCTGGGAGCTGTTGTTTTTGCACTTAAGATATGGCGACACTACCTGTACGGTACCAAGTGCACAATTTACACCGATCACAGGAGTCTCGAGCATATTCTTAAGCAGAAGGATTTGAACATGCGTCAACGACGATGGGTCGAACTACTAAACGATTACGAATGCGCCATCAAGTACCATCCAGGCAAAGCCAATGTTGTGGCTGATGCCCTCAGTCGGAAAGACACTCTACCATGGCGCGTGCGAGCGCTGCAGCTTACGATTCAGTCTAGCCTTCCTGCACAGATACGAGATGCTCAGGCAGAAGCATTGAAACCAGAAAACGTCAGGGCTGAAGCCCTACGCGGCTCACGGCAGCGGTTAGAACAGAAGGCAGATGGCGCCTACTATGTAACGGGGCGTATTTGGGTCCCACTTTATGGCGGTCTACGAGAGCTTGTGATGGACGAAGCACACAAGTCTCGCTACTCGGTACATCCAGGGTCGGACAAAATGTACCACGACATCAGAACTACTTATTGCTGGCCTAGCATGAAGGCCCACATCGCTATCTATGTCAGCAAATGCTTGACCTGTGCGAGAGTCAAGGTTGAATACCAGAAACCAGCGGGCCTACTTCAACAACCCACGATACCGCAATGGAAATGGGAAGAAATTTCCATGGATTTCGTTACAGGCCTACCTAGATCTCAGTGTGGAAATGATACCATATGGGTGATCGTGGATCGACTCACCAAGTCTGCACACTTCCTGGCTATAAAGGAAACGGATAAGTTCTCCACTCTCGCAGACATCTATCTCAAAGAAGTTGTTTCGAGGCACGGGGTGCCCATCTCTATCATTTCGGATCGCGATGCACGATTCACGTCAGAGCTATGGCAAGCGATGCACAAATCTTTCGGCTCACGATTAGACATGAGCACAGCATATCATCCTCAGACGGATGGGCAGTCTGAGCGAACGATCCAAACTCTTGAAGACATGCTTCGGGCATGCGTTATTGATTTCGGCAACGGCTGGGAAAAGCACCTCCTTTGGTGGAATTCTCATACAATAACAGTGATCACACCAGCATACAAGCCGCACCATTCGAGGCATTGTACGGGCGTAAATGCCGGTCACCTCTCTGTTGGGCAAAGGTGGGGGATAGTCAGATTACGGGTCCAGAGATTGTAGTGGACGCCACAGAAAAGATTGCACAAATACGACAACGCCTGGCGGCAGCACGCGACCGTCAGAAAGCCTACGCGGACAAGCGTAGAAAGCCTTTGGAATTTCAGGTCGGGGACCGGGTTTTACTTAAAGTCTCACCCTGGAAGGGTGTGGTTCGTTTTGGCAAAAGCGGCAAACTAAATCCACGGTATGTCGGACCATTCGAAATCATGGAGAAGATAGGAAAAGTGGCCTACAAGCTAAACCTACCAACTGAACTCGGTGCAGTTCACAATGTCTTTCACGTGTCGAATCTGAAGAAGTGCCTGTCAGATGAGACCCTCATAGTTCCTTTTAAGGAACTCACTATCGATGAGCGGTTGCAGTTCGTCGAGGAGCCAGTTGAAATCACGGACCGGGATGTTAAGGTCCTCAAAAACAAGAGAATTCCTCTTGTTCGAGTTCGTTGGAACTCCCGTCGTGGCCCAGAGTACACCTGGGAACGCGAAGACAGGATGACAGAAAAGTACCCCCAATTATTCGGAACCAATGCAACCACTACTGAGGCTGAAGCTACTACTGCGGAATTTCGGGACGAAATTCCAGATCAACGGGGGGAGGATGTGACACCCCAGGAAAACCAGTGAACGATACAACTTACCTAGCTTCCTCAGTGAGTGCATACCAAATTTTGGGACGAAATTTCTTTTTAGTTGGGGATAATGTGACAACTCGTACTTCGAACCTACTTTGTGTATCGTTACGTGTTTATGTGAACTTTGTGATTATATGAATGCTATGTTGATACGTGCCTTGTGTAGTGTATGTATGTTTATGAACGGCCCAATCGCACAACACCTACTCGATTGCACAAACCCACTCGGTCCATATAGTTGGACTCGAGACCATGAGGTAGCCCAAGTGGGGGCTTCGGCCCACTTCCATTCCATACGTATACATGTTCACCCACAACTTTAGGGTTTTTAGTTTTCACAACGTTGCAATCAAGAACACACACACACACCAAACACCCTCTCGACTCGGAATCAAGGGCTGCCGAACCGAACACTCATCGAGATTGTGAATCTGAATCCTTCCCTCATCTCGGTTAGTGTGTTTTAGATTGTCTTCCTTGATTGATTTATGTTATGATTCGTATATGTGATTACTCATATTCATGCAAGTCGGATTGTTTTGATGTATGAAAACCGAATGATGTTTGTTAACTGGATATAGGTTCACATGAATTGGATGGTATGTTGATATGAAACCGATTAGATGTTAACCCGGTTAGCATGTCCTGTTGATTGGATTGTCATTTGATAATTGAACCTTAGATGCATATGATCGAGTATGTCGGGTTATTGTTCATATGAGGGGATTAGGGTTCATACGAATTAGTGATATAATTGCTTGTTTGATTGAGTATTAGCATGTTGTGAAACTGTTTAGTTGTTGATTGATGATGATCATGAACACGTTTGAATATGGAATGATTATTGATTTGATCTGATTTTTGAAACTGCTAAGTTGTTAGCTGAAATCACGGAATAATTGTTGACTGAATTATGGAAGGTTGTTACAATCTGCTTGTCTCGACCAAGATTGTGAGTCGATACTTTCAGTCTCGACTCGAGACCTCACACCGACGCACAACAGCACCAGTCGAGACCGAGGTTGCGAGTCCAGTTGCGACTCGAGATCAAACAGTCTCGACCGGACCATGACAAACCGAGACCAGCTCTATTTCGACTCGAGAACACCCCTGTTGCGACTCGAGATCTCATTCGTTGCGACTCGAGATCTCGACACCAGCATAACTCGAGACCGATAGTCTCGACTCGAGACCGACTATGTTTGCTATTGGACTTTTACTATTACGAGCCCAATTGATTGGGCCGGATACATGGACTAGTTTATGTGACTGCTAATTGGACTGTTTAATCTTATGGGGCCGAGAAGAATATTGGGTTGTTTATGTTGGGCCGGGTACATTTGGGCTTATATTTTAGAACGCACAAGTATGATTATGTTGTGCTCTTGACTGATAACGTGCAATACGTGTTTGCTATGACTCAATACGTGCATTACTTGAAGTCAAAACCTGACTTGTGTGGTAACCCTGTTAGGACGAGATTGACCACTTTAGTTCAAGGAACCTTTTTGTGTATCTGCCGAGCAAACCAAGGTGAGTTCACACAGCCAAGGCATGGGGTTCCCAGGGTGGGAATGGGATTGGATGATTATTTCGTGCGTACTTAGCTAATGGAACCTAATGATATGGTCCTCAGGGTGAGGATGGTAAATGATAAGATACAGCTAGACTAGTATACCTACTTGAACTGATCTTCGCACACACGCCAGGGGTTGGCTGCGATATTATGACTAATCTTCGCACACATGCCTCAGGAAGGCTGCGATCTATACATACTAAACTTCGCACACATGCCAGGGTGGCCAGCGATACAAATATACATAGTCTAGAATACTTGAGAACTTTCCCTAATCTTCGCATACATGCCTAGAGGGCTGCGATACGAACTAATACGATACATGATTAAATGAACGAACGCAACGCTTGCTATACCATTACTATTACTGAACTTACTTTCTGTGAACTCGCTCAACTAGTTGTTGACTCTCTGCTGCATGCCTTGCAGGACCTTAGGTACATTATGGAGCTTGCACAGGGAGGAGCAGGTCGTTGTGGGATATGGATCGCAAACGATATTTGAACTTATAACTTATTTTGGGTTTTCATTATTATGCTTCCGCTACTTAGACAATGTTTGGTTATGAACATCAGTCATGTCACGATGAATTACATTTTCTACTTTTACACTTAAATGCTATGTTTGATATGATTGATGGCTTGATCCTGGTCATGTCACGCCTCCAAGCGGTGGTACTCCGCGGGTGGGATTTTGGGGGTGTGACACGTTCGATAGCGATGACAAGGATACCGTCCATGATCCTCACCATGATGATCTGGTAACAACATTATATGTTGCTAACCATTTTGTGCGCAGGATACTGGGGGATAATGGCAGCTCCGTCAACATAATCCAGCTGGAAACGTTGAAGAGGATGAATGTATCCCCAATGGACATTACTTCGAAATCCACTACTTGTTGGTTTTAGTGGAGAAGCCAGGAAGACAGTTGGAGAGATAAAGTTGCACGTGTATGTTGAAGGGGTCAACTCAATGCAGCGCTTTTGTGTCATGGACTCCTTATCCTGCTATAATATTATATTAGGTAGGCCTTGGATCCATGATATCAAAGTTGTGCCGTCTTATCATTAATGTATCAAGATCCCCACCCCTTGGGGAGTAGTCAAGGTGGAAAGTGATCAACAGGAAGCGAAGTAGTGTTATTCTTCTTCGATGGAATCCTCAACAAAGCCTAGTGCAGCTAGCAATTAAGGGTGCGAGGCCAGGATATCATGGAGGCTTCAGAACAGTATGTGAAGAAAGTTATCCTGGATCAGGATAATCCGGATATCTCGATGCTCGTAGGAAGCAATATCCCTCAGGATATTGAAAACCAATTGACTAACTTCTTGAAATGTAGGATGTCAACATTCGCATAGAAACACGAGGATATGACAGGTATTTCCAAGGATATTATAACTCACAAGCTTGGAATTGATAGGTCTTTCAAGCCTGTCCAACAGAAACGAAGGAAATTTGCTCCATAATGAAACACAATCATTCAAGAAGAAGTTGAAGGACTGTTAAAGAGCAAGATGATTAGGGAAGTGAAGTTTCCCAAATGGCTGGCAAATGTAGTTGTCGTACAAAAGAAAAACGGGAAATGGAGAGTCTGTGTAGATTACACAGACTTGAACAAAGCTTGTCCCAAAGACCCATTTCCTCTACCTCGCATTGATTCAATGGTGGATGCTACTGCTGGCCACGAGATGTTAACCTTCATGGATGCTTCCTCAGGATTCCAACAGATCCAAATGGAACCCTCAGATCAGGAGGATACTGCTTTCATGACACCGACAGGTATTTATTGTTATACTGCTAAGCCTTTTGGTTTAAAAAATGCAGGTGCAACATACCAAAGATTGGTGAACATAATGTTCAAAGACAAGCTGGGGGACACCATGGAGGTGTACATTGATGACATGGTAGTAAAATCTAAGAAGGCTGAGGATCACCTCCAGGATATTAAGGGAGCATTTGACATCCTGGACCAATACAACATGAAGCTAAATCCTGCCAAATGCCATTTTAGAGTGGGAGCAGGAAAGTTTCTAGGATACATGGTGACCAAAAGGGGGATAGAAGCAAGCCCGGAGCAGATAAAAGCTATCTTGGATATTAAGTCACCTTCAAATATGAAAGATGTTCAAAGATTAACAGGGCGAGTAGCAGCATTAAACAGATTTATCTCAAGATCCTCGGAAAATTCCAAGGAATTTTATGATATCCTGAAGAAGAATAAGAAATTCGAATGGGGAGAGAAGCATGAAGCAGCCTTGCAGGATTTGAAGCAGTATCTCTCGACCGCACCTCTATTGATGAAGCCTGAGGATGGTAAACCATTATCCCTGTATCTTGCAATATCAGGGAATGCAGTAAGTGCCGTCCTTGTAAAGGATCATGAAGGTCAGCAATATCCTGTCTATTATGTTAGTAAAAGTTTTTTAGATACTGAAACTAGATATTCACATTTAGAAAAATTGATATTGGCCCTAGTTATGGCATCAATAAAACTTAGACATTATTTTGAAACACATAGGATTCATGTTAAAACTAACTATCCTGTTAAAAATGTGCTTAGGAAACCCGAGATGTCAAGTAGGATGGCTAAATGGTTAGTGAAATTAAGTGCTTATGATCTAACATATAAGCCTAGAAATGCCATAAAGTCTCAGGCTTTAGCTGACTTTGTGGCTGATTTCAGTAGTGATATTCAAAATGAAGTAGACCTAGAAGTGCAACAACTAGGAGAGAATATAGAATCCTGGACACTATATACTGATGGTGCATCTAATGTAAGAGGTGTAGGTTTGGGTATACTACTAAAATCTCCACAGGGGGACATATTACCTCAGGTTATTAGATGTGAGTTTCCTGCCACTAATAATGAAGCAGAATATGAAGCTTTAATTGTAGGATTAGAATTGGCTAAGAGCATGAATATCAAGAGTTTGCGAGTATATGTCGATTCCTTGTTAATTACTAATCATTTTAATGGATCCTATGCAGTTAAAGGTGAGAAATTGATCGAGTATCTCGAAATTCTCAAAAAATTAGCAGGATATTTCGATGTTTTTACAGGAAGGATCAGAAATCCTATGTTGACAAAAGAGGATTATGATCAGATCGATGCAGAGGAAATGGAAATTATGGATATTAAATGGTGTTTAACGAGTGTATTGAGGAGAGCTGAGAAATTTAAGATGATTACAAGAAGAGATGACTTCCGTGATGCTAATGTTTCTACTTTAGGATTTGATAAATCTAAAGTTACTTGTTTTCGATGCAGGGAAAAAGGACATTTCAAGAGGGAATGTACCAATCGAGAAGCAGGAGGAGCTCAGAATCCGTTCGGGAATAATGATTATTATCAGAAAGCTATATATCAACAAGTTGCTCAACAACCATCATCATCAAATGCTATTGAAGATGGAAAGAAGAAGGCGATCGAAGAGTCAACAAAGAGAGCCTATTATGGTATAATAGATCAAGATGATGAGAAAGTGGCAGAAGGTTTTAGCTGGGACAAATGCATTCCGCCTGATTCAAAGTTAGGAGCATTCATTGCACAAATAGTTCAAGAACCAGATTTGATGAAAGAATGGATGAAGGTGTTTGACAATAATGAGAAAAATAAAGATGAAGAATCTACTTCGTCAGAAGAAAGCTCAGAAAAGATAACAGTCTTTGATGAATCATCAACTGATAGTAGTGATGATGAAGAAGAAATTCAAATAAACATTGGGAAAACTCAATTATCTCCTGAAAGTTTTAAATTTTATTTTGCAAATAGACTGGAGAAGCTAAAGGAGAAGCGAGCAGCGAAAGAACAAAAAAAGGAAAAATGCAAAAAGGTTGCTCAGGTAGAAAAGTCTGAACAGATTAAAGAAGTTAAAGAAGTTGAGAAGGTGGTAGAAGTTGAGAAGGTGGTTGAAGTTGAGAAGGTGGTTGAAGTTGAGAAGGTAGTTGAAATTGAAAAGATAGTCGAAGTTGAAAAAATTGTTGAGATCACAAAACCTTGTCTAAAGTGTTTGGAAACATGCAAACAGTGTGAAGAAAAAGATGAGAAGTATAGTGACCTTGACAAGATGAAGGAGAAATTATTGTTCGATGTTAATTACGTGAAAGAATCGTATGATGTGTTGAACAGAACAGTGAATAGTCTGCAAAAGACAAATTCTGAAAGAGAAGATGCGTTAACCATGATGAATGTAGTGATGATGTCTAAGCAGAAGGCTATCAATCACTATATTGAGGAATGTGCAAAGTTGAAGCAGGAGTTGGAGACAGAAAAGATTGAAAATGAAAGAATCAGACGATTGCTGCAAAGTTATTCAAGTTCTGATTATTTGATTGATAGAATTTATCCAACTGTTGCAGGTTTTGAAGCATTTCAAGATGAGAAGCCAAAAGAGAAGGATGTTGGTAAGAAACAAAGTGTCAGTTATAACAAGTGTCTGCCTCCGATATGGGAAGGTTATTCTCCCAGAAAACCAAATGAGGAGCAAGACAAAAAGGCTGTCAATATAAAGTTAAAGTCCGAAACAACTGATGATTTACCAGATAATATTGACGTCACATTCACAACGTCTGACACTGATCATGAGTCTGAGTTAATAAAAAAGGTGGTCGATCAGGTGTTGGATAAAGATGAGGAGTCAAAGTCAAAGTCTGAATCAGAGAGTTCGAGTTCATCGGTCAACAGTCCAAAGTCGTCGGTCAAACGAGTTTACAATAAAGAATTTTTGTTATCAAAATCTAATTTGAATGATGAACCAATCAAAGTAGCTTATACTTTGAATGATTTAGACAAATTATATTCTGATGAAGAATTTTCAATAAGAAGTGTTCAAATTGAAAAGATTAAAAGGGTTTTCAAATTAACAGAAATTAACATTTCTGAAATAAAAGATGTAAATCTTACTGAAAAACCTAAAAAATACACTTCAAGAGTTCAACAAATATTGAACAAGAAAAAAGGTTACAGTTCTGGTTCTGGTTTTCAAAAGAAACCAAACCATAACAGTAATTTCAAAAAGAAAGGTTTAGGCTTTATTTCACCCGAAAATCATAAAAATGAGAAAATTTCTAAAACAAAAACGACATTTGTTTCAGGATCAAGTTCTGAGGAAGAAGCAAAGAGCTCTTTCTGGAAGCAATCGAACAAATCATTCTTTGCAGATAAACAGAAACATGAGAAGAATGGAGTTCATCAGGGAAAGGAGACAAGAACTTGTTACCGATGTCAAGAAGTTGGTCACATTGCCTGGAACTATCCAAAGGCAACCAACACAAAACTAGGAAGTTGTTTCTAAACTCAAAGAAAAAATTGTTGATAAAACCGAACCACCAAATGAAAAATTCAAGGTGTTTAAAAACTCAACATGTGAAGTTGTTTTACAAGAGAACAGTGAATCTTAACAACCAAACATGGGTTGTTAAGAAATCAGATGTGAAATCTGGCAATGAATCTGACTCGTCAAAGTCAGAGGAGCCACAAGTTGAGGTTAAAAATGATAATTCAGTTCCGCCAATGGATGATGTCAATTTTCCACCATTGAGAACTGAAAATTTTAAACAAAAAGTTGGAAAAGTTGAGATCTCGAATCAATTCTATTCTGAAAAGAAAGAATTTGATGTCGAGAAAGCGTTCAATGGGAAAGTTAAAAAGATTTTTGGAAAAATGGTCGAGGGAAAGGCCAAAGGGGTAAAAGATTTCTATGAAGAAAAAAGAAATGTTGAAATCCCGAGTGAAACTGAAAAGGTCACATCCAAGTTTGGTCAGACTTGGATGTCAGTATTTCATACTTAAAAATCCTGACTTGCCGGAGCTCCGAAGTTGGTAATCGTGGAGCAGGAATCGGCATCATTCTTGAATATGTTTGTTTGAAAAGTCTACAAGTGGTAAAATTCAAAATTTTTATATTTCGATCTACAAGTGGTAGGGTTGGTAAATGAACCTACAAGTGGTTGAAAGAGGGTTTTCACATACATGTGATTAATCAAGGTCATTAATTTGAACTTGATTTAACTTACATACAAGTGTTTGAAAAACAAAGTGATTAGTTTATCCCCTAACCTGCAAGTGGTTTGTGAATTTCAACAAAACTTATTTTCCGGAAAAACCATTTTGATTAAAACAAACTTAAGTGTTTTGAAATCATAGTGGGAAAATAGTTTGTTGTCAGGAGGAATTCTGATTGTTTATGCCAAGTGGATGGAGAATTGAAGCTTGAAAATCAGTTTGTCATTTTATTTATATAGTTTGTTTTCAAATTTTCTTTGAAAATCAAAAATTGAAATATATTTTTGATTTTAGGTGGGGTAAAAATTTTAGAAATTTCGAAAATTTGAAAAATCCAAAAACATGATAAAACCAGAAAAAGCCAAAAACATTGTAAAAATGAAAAAGAGTTTTGTTGTGAAACAGAGGAAATGATAGTACATCAGTGGACTATCACAGCACGGTAAAGAATTGGAAAGTCAAATGTGATAAACGATCTCCCTAAGGATATGCCAGTAGGTTTTTATACATTCAGTAGATTGTTTTCGAGATATAAACATAAATATCATTACTTACTTATTTCGTGGGGAACATCTCTCGGATATATGGGTAACCCCCGAAATCTTGTTTGAAAGACTTTCTATTTCTGACATACTAGGACTTTGTGCGTGATGATATCTGGGGTATTATATCAGGACTTCTGATTTTGCGGGAGCAATAGCCTAGTCCTCGTATAATACTTTGCATTGCTTTATTCATAAAGTTCACCCTCAGTACAAAAAATGATGAAACGTTGCAAAATGCTAATCATGTGCTGTTGAAGAAAAGATCCCCAAACGGGACACACCGAAAGACGAGCCATCATCTCTTTATCTGAACGGAAGTTCTAACCTGAGCTCTCATGGTCTCGCATTACCCGTTTACAGATATCATTAGTGTACATTCACCTGTAAGACTGAATATAGAAGTCTGGATACGGGAGCATATTCTGAGGTGGGACACGCGAATGAGTTTAGGTGCTTAAAACACTAATCTCGTATCTCGAAACAGTTGAACTTTGTGTAAAAATTTAAGTGGACCAGTATACTAACAATCTAAGTGAATTGTTTAGAACTTAAAATGTTTAAAGCTTAACGGTGTTGGTGATGTGTCTCATAAACTGATATGATCCTCTTACTCAAACTCGTAAAAATATTGTTTGTAAATATTTCTTTATTGCATTTCTTTATAATAAAAAAATCCAAAAAGAGTTTCAGTGTGTTTTAGCATAAATTTTTGAAAATACAAAAAGATTTTTGACAACTAATGATGAAAAGCGGATTTTCAAAATTCCGAGTGCTAATCATGATGAACAGGTTTGGGAGAGTTTGTTTGAAAAAGAAAAATGATATGCCTACAAGTGGTCATCTAAGATTGTAAATGACAAATCATGTTTTGATTTTGTTTCTACATATGATAAGTAGAGAATAATTTTGTCAAAATTTTAAATTTGTGAAATTTATTGTGAGGTAGAGATTTGTGTAGGTCCCCGTGTATAAACCTGACCAGAGTGTGAGCCAGGTCACGATCCTGAACCTGTGAAGGTTACAAAGATTGAGTAAGAGTTTGAAGATTAGTAGATCAACATCCAAGGGGGAGATTAGTTGCTGATGCTGATGAAATTAAGGAATCAAGAGATCTGATCAAGAGAAGTTAGAGTCAGATTGGGATCCTAGAAGAGAGAAAGAGAGAGAAAAGAAGAGAGAAGATTGAGAAGGCTTATATTGTCAGACATTTTGGAGACAGCAAAAAGACTGATAAAGACTGAAGGCTTCGAAGACTCGACACTGAAGACTTCGTCAACATCCAAGGGGGAGTCTGTTGGTGCATATGTCTGTCGACTTCGTCTTGTATCGAGTCTTGTAATAGATTAGATAGTTCAGGGCACGTTGTTCGAGAAAAACGAGAAATTTATAGGTTGGAACCTTTTCGCACGAAATGGAAACACCATTTCGTACGAAATGATCTGCCTATAAATACAAGCCTTGTCCATTTCAGTTGTAACTTTGTGATTCTGGTACCGAGGTGCTGCCGAAGTGTCTACTTGTTGTAAAAAGCTGTTATATCAATCAAAAAGACAATTAGAGTGTAAATCAAGCTGTCTCGAAATTGATACGTTAGTTTCCGCCTCTCGTATTGACAAGAACTCTTCTGAATGACTCGTTTTGGTCGTGTAAACGATCCTACAACTTGAACAGGTACCAAGAGAGGATAACGCTGAAGCTGATGCCTTGGTAAATCTAGGATCATCAGTTAGGATACCGGGGGGAACCCAAATACCAATATTACATATCCTGTATCCTGCCACAGATCTTCTTAAATCTCAGGATAAGGAAGTAGTAAGTATTCAGGATCCTGATGATGAGTATCCTGAGGAGGATCCTAAGTCCTGGACGGCTGCAATCATGAGATATCTCAAGGAAGGACACATCCCGAAGGATGAGAATCCTAAGGCCTTTAGAATGAAGGTATCATGATTCACTATTATAAATAATGTTTTGTTCAAGAAATCTCTTGCAGGACCATATCTGAGGTGCTTGGAGGACCCTAAAACCAAAGAAGTGCTTCAGGATATACACGAAGGGGATTGCGGTAACCATCCTGGGGGCAGGTCGTTATTCTCAAAGGTATTAAGAACAAGATACTATTGGCCGACGATGAGGAAAGATGCTGCAGAATATGCTCAAAGATATGATGCATGTCAAAGACACAGTAACATATTGCACCAACCTGTTGAGCCACTTTATCCTATCGCTTCCCCTTGGCCATTCATGAAGTGGGGAATGGATATAGTAGGGAAATTGCCAAAGGCTCCAGGAGGAAAAGTCTTCATGATGGCAATGACTGATTATTTCTCCAAATGGGTTGAAGCTGAAGCATTTGTTCAAGTTAGAGATCAAGAAGTAGTATCCTTCATTAAAAGAAATATCCTGACCAGATTTGGAGTACCAGCTGAGATAATTTGTGACAATGGTTCTCAGTTTATAAGTAAGAGGACTACTGACTTTTGCAAGAGTTGGGGAATCAAAATGATCACATCCACACCGGTACATCCTCAAGCAAATGGACAAGCAGAATCCTCAAACAAGATAATTGTCAACAATTTGAAGAAAAGGCTTGGAGCTAAGAAGGGAAGATGGGCAGAAGAATTACCCTTTGTTTTATGGGCTGATAGAACGACAGTAAAAAGTGCAACTGGCCAAACCCCATTTTCCTTGGTATTTGGAGCAGAGGTTGTGATCCCGACAGAAATGGTGATACCTATGGCGAGATCCAACCTTCAGCATCCAGAGAAGAATCTTGAAGCCCTATGCCAAGAATTGGATACTATTGATGAGACAAGAGATGCAGCAAAGCTAAGGATGGCAGCATACCAACAGAGGATATCTAGAGCATATAATAAGAATATAAGGACTAGAAGGTTTCAAGTTGGAGATTGGGTATTAAGAAAAGCTTTTCAAAATACTACTAATCCTGCTGATGGAAAGTTGGCTCCAAAGTGGGAAGGGCCTTATGAGATTGAATCAGAATCAGGGAAAGGAGTATACTGACTCAAGAATATGGAGGGGGATATGCTACCGAGATCCTGGAATGCTATACACCTAAAGCTCTATTTCAAGTGAGTTTAGAATTTAATTTCTAACTCAGGATGGTATGAATTCTATCTCTTTTAATGCATTTGATATTATTTATTCTTTTGAACCCAATACTGACTTAAGCATCGGAGGGGTGTTAGCCAGGCTAACACCCACCTTAGTTTACAATTGTTTTGCAGTATATGCTTCGGGATATGGCTCCAGGATACATACTCAGGATACTTCGAAAGATTAGAGGATTGGCCCCCTCTCTCACGTTTAAGGGATCCTGATCCCTTCAAAGGTTTAAAGGTATTCACATTTCTCTCGAATTGGGTTTAAACACCCCGCCTAGAGCGCAAGTTATCCAGGGATAGTTCAAGATAGCGGTGTTGGACTCTGTATGCCCAAGACACATATTAAATTGATGTGGCTAGTACATTATGATCCAAGTCGAGTCATACCCAATAACAAGCTAGACAAACACTTATATTATTTATTTGTGATATGATCAAAACAAATAAATATTAACACTTACAAGATTTAGAAATTGGTGTTCTAAATAATTACACTTGAGAAACCAATAAATTATATGGATAATTTATTTTGTGAGAATATTTTATTTTGTTATTTAATGGGTTAAATAACATTATAAAAGGATGTATAAAGTCTTGCATTTATGTAGTGTTTATAAAAGTTATAAATATATAAACCAAGACTTGAATTTTATAAAAGAAATCTGATTTTTTTATATAATAAAGAAGTGGGCCACCCCCCCCCCCTTTTTGTCTTACCAAGATAAGATCTTGGTCCAATCACATTTCATGCATTTGCATGGATCTTGCTTGGGTGGTCTTCCCTAAGTGGTTTGGTTTGGTCCAATAGAATGACATGCATGTTGTCATACTTGCATGCATTTTGATTGGGAGTTGGTGGTGGCAATATTCTCTCTTAGATTATAAATAAGTTGGATGACCAAATGAGAAATGGAAGACTTGTGTTCTTGCTCTCTAAAAATTGGTCATAAGAGGGTGTTTTTCAAGTGTTCGGTTTTGATCTTTGGTGTTAAAATCCTAGCTAATCTCAAGGTGTTTGTTGGAAGCTTGGGGTATACAAGCTTGAGGTCTTCTACTCTTGAGGACAACCATTTCAAGAAGCATCATCCGTTTCATCATCCTTGTACTCCAAGAAGGTAGTTTTCTAAACACCCTATGGTTGTGTATGATAGTATGCATCTTCATATATGGATCCGGGTTTGGGGATTTTACTTATAAATGAAGTTTACATCATAAAAGTAACATGTTTTAAACATTATTTCCGTTGCGTTTTTATTTCATATGGATGAAATTACTTTGATAAACATGTTAAAATCCCAACAATGGCATCTAGAGCCGCTTATATGAGTGCATGCTTCAATAGATTAAAAATTTCGGGTTTCGGGTTTGAATAAAACCCCATGGCCGAAAATTTTAATATGGTTATCCCTTTGTTTTTCAAGATTATTTTCTTACATGCATAAGGAAATCTTGAAAAATTATTTCATATGGATGATTTGTTTGTTTGGTCAAAAAATACCTTTTCGGTTTTTTGTTCATAACCGAAAATGGTTACAAAAGGGAACCATTTTTTTATGCTTCTTGAAATTAATAAATATATATTTGGATATATATTTTGGTGCATATGACCTAGCCATGACCTTGTGTTGAATGATTGTGTTGTGATTCATTTTATTTCATTTATTATTTCAATGGATTGTAATAATTATTTTTTTTTGTTCTTCCATTAGAAGATATGTAATTTATTTATTTTCATTTGGTATGTAAAATAAATAGATTAGGTGCATTTTATTTTACTAGAAAAAATGTATTAGGATATATTTTGTAAAAGAAGATGCACATAAAAAAAATACGGTTTTGGTTTGGACCATAACATTCGGTCCAAAGAACTTCATGGTTCTTAACGGGATTTTAACCCTATAACCAAAACACATTTTTTTGAAGTCCAAAGGAATTTGGAGCTGAATATAAAAGACTTTTGGAAGCCCAAAGAAGGTGGAGAAATCACAACACAAGAAGGAGACTTGAAGCATTTGGGTGCGGGATCAAGTGGGAGTTCATCGACACATTACTTGTGTCATTTTTCATCCCTTAGGAAGGACCTTTTGGCACACTTGTTTCGGCTAACAAGTGTTGTCAAAATAGTTGGCTATGGTTATGCACCTATTATTATGAATGATGTGCTTGTTTGGTTGCTTATTATGTTGTTTAGATGATATGTCGATATGCATGACTTAACAAACTAATAATCAACAACAAGCGTAAAATTGGTTCTTAACAAAATCATTAAAATGGTTAATAAAAGGTTTTATTAAAAATTAATGATTTTATAATAAAATGGGTTTTATTAAAAAGAACCTTGAAAATTAGTTTTCACTAAAGTACCATTGATTTGAATGCATGCAAATGTATGGTACATAATATTTTCTAAACTAGAATTTTGAAATATTAAAAACCCTTTTATAAAACAAGTCAAACACCATCATTTTATACAACACTCGAAACACTTGGGAACTCTTATTATGGGATAAAGGTCACCTAACCACATTTGAGGGAACTTGTATGTTCGAGGTGGGTTTACCATGTTTGTGGGATAAAGGTCACCTAACCACTTATGTGTATAAACTTACACGTGTGTGTAAGTTGGACGACTTGATTTGGAAACCATGAACTTAGGGTCACCAAAGCATGGGGAACAAAGGTGTTGATGGGATTAAACATGCCAACTAAACATAAAGATGTTTAACCGATCCCATATGGCTAGAAATTGCAAAGAGTTGCAATTGTCAAACGTTGACTACCTTGTTAATTTAAATAGAGGGATAAAGGTCACCTAACCAATATTTAAATGTAATGTTGGATTCTAGATTTTAATTGTTAATTGTCTTTAAGACACAAAAGGGTATTAATGATTAAAATATAATAATATCGAAAATACTAAAATTGAACTTGTTAAATTTTGTAGATGGCCGCTAACAATGCAAACCCGATTACCCAAACCGTCTGAAACCTATCACTAAGAACCATCCTTGAAAAGGATTGTCTCAACCATACAACTTCATGGATTGGTTTCGAAACTTGAGAATCATTCTCAAGCAAGAGAAGATATCCTATGTGTTGGACGATCCTATTCCCGATGAACCTAACGTGGAAGATGTGGAAGCCTACAACGATTGGGTTAAGTATACCGAGGACTCCATGCAAGCCTCATGCCTCATGTTGGGAACTATGATTCCCGAAATTCAAAAGGATTTTGAACACCACGGGGCATACGACATGATTACCCAGTTAAAGGAAATGTTCCTACAACAAGCAAGGGTAGAACGCTTCGAAACTGTTCGGGCGCTTCATGCATGTCGACTGGAGGAAACCCAATCGGTATCATCTTATGTTCTCAAGATGAAAAGCCACATTGATCACCTCGAACGGCTAAATTGTCCCGTCTCCAAAGAGTTGGCTACGGATTTGATCCTCAACTCTTTAACAAAGAAATTTGAGAGCTTTGTTATGAATTACAACATGAATGGATGGGACAAGAGCATTGGTGAGCTTCATGCAATGCTCAAAACGGCCGAAGCAAGTATGGGCAAAAAGGCTTTACCCGTCCTTGCGATCAATGAAGGAGGCAACAAGAAGAGGCCCCACCCCGACTCTAAAGCAACCTATGCTAAAAGAAAGGGACACGTCAAGGGAAAGGGAAAAGGAAAAGCTAAAGCAGAACCTGCCAAACCAAAAGAGAAGAAGCAAAAGGTTGCTACGAATGACCCATGTTTTGAATGTGGTGAGATAGGACATTGGAAGAGAAATTGTCCGACCTATCTCAAAGAGTTGAAAAACAAGAGGGATGCAGGGCAAACCTCAGGTACTATCTTTATGATACATGTTGAGCATAATGTTATTTCTTCTAACACATGGGTACTAGATACCAGATGTGGAACTCATATTTGCAATTCGTTGCAGGGGTTCAAAAGAAATAAACATTACAAGAAGGGGGACGCTAGTCTCTTTATGGGCAACGGAGCAAAAGTTGAAGTCGAAGCTCAAGGAGACTACGTTTTAGAACTTCCAAGAGGTTTGGAAGTTATTTTGAATAATGTTTTATATGCTCCTAGTTTGACTAGGAACATAATTTCAGTTTCCCTTTTAAGACAATGTGGTTTTAAATTTGAATTTGTTAACCAAGACATTTATGTTTCTATGAATGATGTGTTTTATTTTAAAGCTATGTCTTTAAATGGTATTTATGAATTAGATCATGATAACGCATCATATGATAGCTCAATGTATCAAGTAACCAACAAGAAACTCAAAATGGATTTGAGTGATTCCTACCTTTGGCATTGTCGCCTTGGACATATAAGCAAGAATCGCATGCATACACTTCAGAAAAATGGTCTTTTGAATACAAATGAAGATAATTCATTTGATGCATGCGAATCTTGTTTACAAGGAAAAATGACCAAGACGCCCTTTAGTGGAACATTTGAAAGGGCTAAGGACTTATTAGGTATCATACATTCAGATGTATGTGGTCCTTTTAAGCCGATGACTAGGAATGGTGAAAGATACTTCATTACCTTTACCGACGACTATAGTCGTTATGGTTATGTGTATTTACTAAAACACAAGGATGAAGCATTTGAAATGTTCAAAGACTTCAAAAGTGAAGTAGAAAATCAACTCAAGAAAACAATCAAAGTCCTTCGCACCGATAGAGGAGGTGAATACCTTAGTGGTGCTTTTCAAGATGATCTTAGGAGTTGTGGGATTATCTCACAACTTACTCCACCTGGAACACCACAACACAATGGTGTATCCGAAAGGAGAAATCGAACTCTATTAGATATGGTTCGATCTATGATGGCTAGAAGCACATTGCCTCTATCAATTTGGGGTTACGCTTTACGCTCCGTGTCACACCCCGACCACGTAGAACATAAAAAACGTGACGGAAACGTCGGGGAGTGTTGTAACAGAATCAATTGTTTCAAATCCATGGCAATTGAAGTTTCGTTTTATTAATCAAACATGAAAGTTTACATTGTTTTATACAAGAACCAAAGAGTACATAACATAATTTAACTAGTTCTTGTCTCGTTTTAAGTCACTAAGGCACAGGTCCGCCTAAGTATGTCTTGATAAGTCCTATGCATCATCTCCTGAAAACACATGTGAAAATAGGTACGTCAGCATAAAAATGCATGTGAGATACATTGGTTTTGTGAAAACGGAATTCATGACTTATGTTTGAGAAAATGTTTAGTCATGAACCTTGTAATTTGCTTTGTCTTGTAAATCATTTGAAAAACGATAAGATCAGATGATATGTATAAATAAGAGAACACTGTATGGTTAAATGGATAACCATGTAAAATGAGTTTGTATAAGATAAGTCGTTTGTAAAACAATGTCTCGTGAAAAGTGTGTTATTTGTATAATATGTCATATGTCTCAAATTGAAATGATTCAAATAACGCTACGATATGTAATACCATACAAACACTTATATATAGGAAGTACCAGCGGCGTATCCACCATGCTTGTATCATATTACACACGCCTCGTTACTTAATCACTTACTCAAACCAAACCATCAAGATGTAATGTTTAACAATTGTAGAAATGTTTATGTATAGTCAAATGTCTATTGTCAAATGTAAATCATGTCAACAGATACAACTGGTTCACACGGTTCAAAGGTTACGAACGGTTCATATAATCAAAGGGTTAAGACGGTTCACATAGTCAAACGGTTACAACGGTTCAAAATGTAGTATAATGTGTTCATATGCTGGATGAGCATATGCAACAGAAATGCAATGAGAAACAATGTACTAAGTATGCACACAATGGGCGTACGTAGCATGAAATGTATTGTAAAGTGATGTACTAAGTATGCACACAATGGGCGTACGTAGCATGTGATGTATTGTAAAGTGATGTACTAAGTATGCACACAATGGGCATACGTAGCATGAAATGTATTGAAATCATGTACTATAAATGTACTAATGAACATAGCAAGTATATGATGTGAAAACAGGAAAGCATGAAGGTAACAAGTAGGCACATGCGTTTCACCCCAAAACAGTTTGGAAAACAGTAAAAGAGGGGTTCAATGTACTCACCTGAGATTGCTTTGAAGTCTTTGTATAATAACCAATAATGCTAGAGATCACGGAATATCAAACGGCACCTAATAGGTAGCTATATCAATATACTGGACCAAAATCGGAAGGATCGGATAGTATACGGATTCGTAAACCAAACGAGTATGGAGACTCGTGTAATATGGTTTAACAAAGTCTACATACTAAAATGAAACCTAACCTAAGTGCTTACGACCCATTACGACCCGTTTAGGTAGCTTATGCTATCTTAACGCGTCGTTCGCGTAGAACGCGTTTGGAACGCCTAACATCGTGGCCATAAGGTATAACCTCGGAAGGTTATAGCTATGGTCACCTAATGTGTTTGGTCGGATCCTAATGATCGACCAAATGGGTCGGGTTCGAAAGTATAAGCGATGGTTTAGATCGCTTACCTTACGACCCTATATAAGCACTATACTAAAAGTGACGAGCTAAGCATGTTAGAACATACTTAACTAAGTTTAGAAACAGGTTTGGCATCAAAACAAACGGCTTTGATGCTCACGAGTAGTTTTGTTACAAAATACGCAAGAATGCGCATTTTGGCCGAAACTACGACTCGTCACTGAGCCTAGATAACGTGGTAATCAGTAGGTATAGTCGCCATGGACTATAACCATCGTGATCACGCTCACGTTATGAAGTTCCAATGAACTTCGTGTTGACCATAGGCTGGTCAACGTAGAAAGTCAAACAAAACGTTGACTTTCGGACTCGAAAAGCGAATAAAAGAATGAAAGAACACTTACGAAGGGTCCCCGAAAGCTAATCTCGATCCAGGAGCACAGGTATGAAGCAAATGCCTCAACTTAGAGCTTTAGATCAGATTTTGTGAGATTTTAACCAAAAGGGGGGGGGGTATTTATAGGAAAAGTAAAGCCGTTAGGATCGTTTCTTGAATATCGTGCCACGATCTTATGCGTACACTTGTCGCAAAGTTGTGGTGGCTCAAAATGACCCTAACTCTACAGATTGTAAAAGGGCATTGCCCTTTGGAGTGTTTGAAAGGCCAAGTTCAGCCAAGAAAACATGTTTCTGCATCTGTAGGGGCCACGCGGCCCGCGTCAGCATATGCACAAAACTCAGGCGGGCCGCTTGGGAGTGTCAGATCTGCATAATTTTTCAGAAATGGCAGTTTTGGTCCCTGTTGCATGTTTAAGCCATTTCCGACACTTCTAAGGCCCGTAAAGCCAACTTTAAGGCCCTAAAATGATGCCTAAACATTGTGGACATGAAACATGCTCGAAAATATGTCGGGTGTTGGTTCGTTTGGCCGTACGAATGCGATGTTCGGTTAACTACGACGGAATGCGCATAAGCGCGAAAAACGATCCAAATGACGCGACGAATGGATTTTTCTCATGCCAAACACTAAGGCATAATATTATAATGCTTACATAAATTTTTGGATGTCCGGATGTATTCAGAATGTAAGTTATGCGCGAAAGTGCAAACTTGTGCACTTTTTGACGGTTTTAGCCCCTAAAGATCCAAAAGTTTATTTTAGCATACCAAACCCCTCAAAGCCTATTTCTAAGCTATGTAAAGGATATTTAGGGTATGTTTAACTTATGGACATGTTCTGGAATGTTCGTTACAGTTCAAATTGGCATACTTTCACAGTTTGTCAAGTTTAGTCCCTGTAAGCGAATTAACTTGTTTTTGCCATACCAAAGCCTTCAAAACTTATTTCTACGTCATGTGAAGGTTATTTAAGGTATGTTAAGTATATGTTGATGTTCCGGAGTATTTGTCGCATTTAAACTGAGTACGTTTACGCACCAGTTTGCGTATAATTCTACAGAAAGCGATATAAAGTTTGAAATTGAACAAGAATTGATATGTGCAAAAGATACACATATTTATACAAGATCCCAAGTATGAAATACAATATCTCATCGGCTTGGTATTTGTTTGATGGTCGCGGTGACACAGGTGTCACAGTCTCCCCTACTTTAGGAAATTTCGTCCCGAAATTTATTCGTAGGAGTCTATTTGTGACTCTGCCAAATAACCATCAGGAAAGTAATATCCTGTCATTTCCTTAATGGTCATTCTTCAGAAACGAAAATGAACAAACGGAGTCATTTTCCTCAACGAGTATTCTTCAGAAATGGGAATGACGGAATAAGCAAACGAATGTTCATTTCCTCCACGGACAAATCCTCAGAAACGAAAATGAACTAACGGAGTTATTTTCAAAGGTTGCTTCATCAGAGTTGGAAATGAAGTATTATAGAACGGATATTCATTTCCCCAACGGATAAATCGTCAGAAACGAAAATGAACTAACGGAGTCATTTTCAACGGTTGCTTCATCAGAGTTGGAAATGAAGGATTACACACCGGATATTCATTTCCCCAATGGATAAATCGTCAGAAACGAAAATGAACTAATGGAGTCATTTTCAACGGTTACTTCATCAGAGTTGGAAATGAAGGATTACACTGTCACACCCCGAAATATCAGAGCTGGCGTGACTGGACCGGTATCTTCATTGCACACCGGAAGCTAATAATGCTAAGACTTCTAGAAACTGAACGCCTGCTAAGTACTCGAATTCCGATGGGTTTTCCTATTCCAACCGTGCCATAGTTTTGAAAATGCAACCTGAGAAAGAACATGCGAAAAAGTCAACATAAAGTTGAGCGAGTTCATAGCTTGTTTTGAAAAGATTTAAAATAAATCTTTTTGATAACCGGTTTAAAATTGTTAAGAAAATATAGTAAAATTATTTTCTTGGCATGATATATGAAAAACTGTGAGTATAGCCCACAATAGTCTTTGTGCATTGCACGAGAGAGAATGGGCCGAGCCCAAACGAACCTTTGTAAGCAGGATCAGCGTGTCCTCTTACTTAGGTATAATTTGAAAAACGTTACCAAAGTTTGTAAATCCATGTATTTGTGAGTTTACATCAAATGAATCATAAAAACATTTGAAAGTTCAGTTTATAAGTAGGTATGTAATGCGTCTATGAACATGTTGATCATTAATGTGTAGCTAAGACATTAATATGTGTGCCGACATAGGAAGCACTCAACCCGGTAGACGATTTAAGTGTCGATTCACTTCGACAGGTACACAAAAGCACTCTAAGTGGCCGCACAAGGACCGTGAGTGAGGCTCGCCCGTACCCGATAGATCTACCCCCTGTTCCGTGGTCCTTAAAAGGATTAATGGTGCCTAAGTTAGCGCCTATTTGCACGTGATCCAAGAGTTCATTCCATAGCTTAATCATACCCTAGTTAATATGTATTTCAAAAGAAAAAGGGGGACATCAACCCATTGGGTTGTCTCGTTGTTCGTACGCAGAACAACCCAGCCCCATTGTAGTAACTAGGACATTCCTGTCACCAGTCATGAAAATCATGCACGTTTGTGAAAATACGCGTTTGTTTTGTAAAACCGGTATGTTTAGTATAAACCGTTCGTAAACCATTTGAGTTCCTTGAAATCCATTCGCAATATGGTTTAGAAATATGAGTTTTCGTTCAACGAAAAGTTTTTTATTTTTGCAAAACTTGCATGTCTTTCCACCCCCGAAAACATTTATAAAAATGTAAAATAGTAAAAAGTGGGGGTTATGAACTCACCTTGACATTCCTGTGCAAAGCTAGCCTAGCGTGATTCCGTAGTGTCATTCCAAGAATGTGAACTCGCTAGCGTGCAACTAAAGCATTCCTAATCAAGGAATAATTATAAGTTTCTAGTATAACGACGTAGTTAAACTACGTGTCCGAGCTCTAACGAGTCGTTAACTAAACGACTCTAGAGTAGCGTTATCTTGACTTAGATTAAGCAATCTATCGTTGTTTGATACTGTTTATAATCGGGGTAAAACTAAGTCTCGAAAACGACTTAGTTTTCGAATGATCTAAAAGATAAATTTATATGTATAAATATAAATATTTACATAGTCGTGTTGGTCGTCGCGGTTAGAAGGCGTAGATGAAATGGTATGTATTCAAAATATCGTATTTAATACGGTAACATACTATTATAGTTTTCGTAGCATGGAAATAAATCAATAGATCTACATATATAAATATATTCGAAACTTGATGTTTGAAACGGATATAAACAAATATATTCACTTTGTAAGAATTCGGATTCTAGGCGATGGAAAGAAATATAAATAATCATATGCATATTATATAACTTCCAAATATTAAATGTTTGAAAAGTGAATCCCGAATTCCGACGTTCGAAATAAATATAGACGATTATATTTATTTTATAAAATATCACGAAGTAACGACGTTCGAAATAAATATAAACACTATATTCATCTTGTAAAAGTTTCGGAAATATCAATGTTTGATTAAATATAGATAATTATATTTATAAAAATAAGTGTCGGGTTTCATTAAGTTGTAACTCACTTGTTGTCGTATATTATAATTTATAAAACGACACTAAAATATATGTACTTTAATATTTAGTTTTATAAGAAAACTAGGACTCCAATTGGTGTCGTTTGTTAAGCTTGAAATATGTTTTGTAATTTGAGCTTTTAACGAGAAACGGACAGAGTTTCCTCTGTTTTTGGACGATCCCGACAATAAAAGTGTCGATATATTTTTCAAAATTCAGTCAATTTTCAACAACATAACGCTACATATATATAATTTTCGTCAATTGTATCAAAGGTAAACTAATATGTAACCGTTTTGGGTCGAGCTCGGTCGCGTATAACTATAAATCTACGAATCTATATATAAAGTTTAACGCATCGTTAAAACTTTACCGGGTCATGCGTTGACCGCGTTTGACATGTTTGACTGCGTGTTGACTGGACCTTGACTCCCGTTGACCAGCATTGACCAGTCAACCTGACGTGTTGACTGGTTTGACTTGTTGACTGTCTTTAACCGGTTAACCGAGTCGATCAGAACCTCGAACCGAAATCTGAGTCGTTGACCAAACCGAGCTATCCGTTGACTTGTTGACCCGAACATCGAACTGCGTTGACCCACTTTGACTGTGTTGACCCGAGTAGACTCGGGTTTGACCGAGTTGCCAAAGCAAAACTCGAAACTGACCCGCGACGATAACCAACCAAACATTCGGAAGCCGTTCACGGTGACCGGACGTCACCTCCGCCGCCACTGTTGCCGCTGATATCCACCACGCGGTCACTGCCACCATCGGCCGCCCCCCGTCAGCACCATCATCATCATTGCTTATCATCATCGGTCATCACCGATTACTCACATATTGATACCTTTTAAAAACAAAAAGAACTCGTGATGAGGGAGATCCAAATGGATCTAACTTGAAGAGGGCTCGGAGACGGAAACTTACCAGAACCGTGTCATCTGCAACATACATCCTCGACAGCTTCAACAACAACGTCATCAACAGCGCCGCCGGCGTCATTCCAGTCCTTCGCCGGTGTCGGAGAAGAAGAGACAGATGTTGGTGGGGGTTGTGTGTACTTGTCGCCGGAAAACAGTATAGCAACGGTGCTCGACCGGAGCTCCTCCGGTGACGGGTTCGAGGAGAGAGGAGCAGAGATTTTGGTTGGGGGGTGTCAGCAGTGATGTTACTGAGGAGATGGGGGTACCTGAGCGCCTGCAACCGGCCGGTAACTAGCTCCGATCGCCGGTGATTGGACAAGAGAAGACAGAAAGAGGTGAAGGGGTCTGGTGTGCGCTGAATGTTGAAGAAATGTGATTAGGGTTTTGAAAATCATAAAAGGGGCTTTTATACTTAGGTTTTTAGATGTGGGTTGGGCCCATGGCCCATTAGCGTATTTTGAGCGGCCCAAATCGTTCTGAAGCCCGTTTCTCAAACCCGATCGTCGTTTTGTCGTAAAATATAACGTTAAGTCGAGAATGCTAAAAAAAATTACGTCGGAATTAGAGGTTTAACGCGTATTTTGTCGGTTGCGTTAAAACGCGTGAAATGCTCCATTTGTCGTTTTTTATTCCATTTTTCGATCAGTTTTCAACTACGAACATTAAAATTTGAAAACGATGCCAAATATATCATAATATATTAATGTCGAGACGAAATTCGAGTCTGGTGCTTCCGTTTCATCGTTGATTATCGGTGCGTCATTGTTTCCGCGTTTTCGTTAACGTTTGCGCTTTGTGCCGTTTGAAAGCATGATGTTTTTACTAAACCACATTCATAAGTATAAGTTATACGTATAAACTTCGTATTTGTCTGCGTGGTCAGTATTTTGTACGGAGTCGGTTTGTTATCGTTTAATGCTCAGCAGATTTCCCGAAAGTCACCATACGCGCACTGTAACGTCAGATAGGCGTTCCTAGGTATTCCACAAGCCTAATCTAGTTAATTCGTGCCTTAAACAATATTTATTATCGCCTTAAACGTTTGTTAATCGTGTAATTAGAAGCCGTTAATTACCGGTTGTCACATTCTCCCCCTGTTACAGAAATTTCGTCCTCGAAATTTAGTCTATGTTATCTCCTAAGAGTTATGTCGTTCCTAGGTAAGTCCGAATAATACCAAAGTGAATGACTGTGTAATCGAATCAAGACTTATTCGGATTACGTGAGTGTAAAAACATTTTGAATCAATAAGAACCCAACGGTTCAACTGAGTTTGTTCCGGAAATCGATGTCAAGTGAACGAAGCGTAACGATACTATCACCAATGTGACCAAATTTACGGGGTTCAACAAAAGATGAATTTCGACCGATAGAGTTACCAAGTGAACGTTCACAATATGCACATAAATTTTGAAACAATAGAATTTAACTACCAACGGAAACTTGCGTTGGTTGTTGTATAGATGAAACTCGAATTCAACAAACTCAAATAAATAGAATCATGAAAATGATTTGTCGAGTATCGAACCATTAAATGAATAAAATCAACGTGTTGACGTTAGTGAGTTGTAAGGATACACCAAAATGAAATACAACCAAACCTGGGGTATCATCGTCTTAACACATAGTTGCACTAAGACTATTCAAACGATGTGTCAAACGAAAAACATAAATAGTTTCCCATGAAACGGCTGATCGTGATTAGCACAAGCTACAAGTTTATACCGACGCCACAAGGTGTCGTAGTGATCGAAATAATTCAATAATAGTGGTGAACGAACAAGTATCACCGTGTATGAAATCAGATGAAGGGCTCAACGAAGTAAATGTGAATGTTTGTTCCAAACAAACATCATGATATTTTCAATTGATAATGAAACAAATAAATAATGTTTTCCGATCCAAAATGAAAGAGCAATAGATATCACGAAATATTCGATCGATGATTAAAGAACCGTTAAGAGGTACACCGAAATACGAAATGAATTTGTGTACCATTATCTTAACACACGATTGTATTAGGATTGCTTTAATATGATAAATCAACAAAGCGGATTTAATGTCAATAAACAAATAGATAAATAATTAAATCCGTACATGATGTGTGTAAACGAGGTTAGCGCAAGCTTCAAATTTGTGAAAACGTCACCACAAGGTGATCGTCATCAAGGAAACGATTCAATGAAGTCAAAGACCAAACAAGCATGTTATGGTTCAAAGCAAATAAAGTGCTTGTTGGGATTATTTCGAGTATGATGGCTTCAATCCATCATATGGAATCTTGAATCGGATATATATAACGCGCAAGTTCAATCAATTGAACTTGGGTTAAGCGTAAGCCAACAATGATGACATGTATCAACAAGAAAGTTTTGCCATGGCTACAACGAAAAAAATCATGTATGTAGCTTGAAAAGAAAGGAGTTTCAACGAGTTTCGTTGACTCGATATCAAAGAGTCAACATTATGCAATAATGTGGTTTAGCTAGATCACAATGCAAGGAGTGAAGATAGCGAAATAATATTTGAACTTGATAAAGCAACAATTTCAAGTGAAGCCACATGCTTAACAAACAACGCATGTGTAACATATAAATTCATCAAGAATGAAGCAAATGAGTATTCGCTATTATGAAAGAAAATTTCCGTGATGCAAGGATCATTAGGGAGAGTAGAAATATGAAAGTCTACTCGCTATATGCAAAAGTCAGAATTTCAACAATAGAAGTTTAAGGACTTTACCTGGAACTTCGTGTGATGGTCGGTTGTTAGGTGACATTACCATGGAATGTCGAACATAGTGTATTCGCCATTAATGAAGTAGGGGGAATGCGAAGACACGTGACTTCTTGTGCAGCACCAATAGTTGCGAGTCTTTTTAGACTAAGTATCGATCGTTGCAAAATCTTGTTTAAACGCACCTCAACGTGTTTGGTGTCATTTGCAGGATCACGTGGTAATTTGCCGCATTTCGATCAGTAATTCTCTCACTGACAGAATTAACATCATTGTTGTCGTGCCCAAGTGTGTTTTCCCCAAGGCCTTGCCTCAAAAATCGTGTGTGATGTACTTCGACGTCCGCTGACGTATAGTTTAAGTTTCATGTACACATGTGCACTAGCGTTTCGTTCCGCGTAGGTTACCTGCTCGGGTAAGTAAGATAGCATTGACAACATAATATAATGGCGTTTGCGCGAGTTGTTAGTCAAGGTTTCGAAGTGAGGACCTTTAATAAGTTTCAACATAATCTTTACAAAGGTCCTAAATGCATGTTATCCAAAACTCTCAAAGTTTTGCTTAATGTATAAATCTGTTTCGTGAACCGTGTATCAACACAACACTTGTGTTTGTTTAAAACCAAAATTGTTGACTCATTGTTTTCGGCAACGGTTGGAACCCATATTCGAGTCCTAGGCGTTTTGTATGTGTTCAAGTCTTAATATCTAAGTCCCCAGAGGAAAGAAAGGTTAAAGCCTAGGTATCTCTAAAGAAACCTAATTCGCTGAAACCTATAGCTCTGATACCAATCTGTCACACCCCGAAATATCAGAGCTGGCGTGACTGGACCGGTATCTTCATTGCACACCGGAAGCTAATAATGCTAAGACTTCTAGAAACTGAACGCCTGCTAAGTACTCGAATTCCGATGGGTTCTCCTATTCCAACTGTGCCATAGTTTTGAAAATGCAACCTGAGAAAGAACATGCGAAAAAGTCAACATAAAGTTGAGCGAGTTCATAGCTTGTTTTGAAAAGATTTAAAATAAATCTTTTTGATAACCGGTTTCAAAATTGTTAAGAAAATATAGTAAAATTATTTTCTTGGCATGATATATGAAAAACTGTGAGTCTAGCCCACAATAGTCTTTGTGCATTGCACGAGAGAGAATGGGCCGAGCCCAAACGAACCTTTGTAAGCAGGATCAGCGTGTCCTCTTACTTAGGTATAATTTGAAAAACGTTACCAAAGTTTGTAAATCCATGTATTTATGAGTTTACATCAAATGAATCTTAAAAACATTTGAAAGTTCAGTTTATAAGTAGGTATGTAATGCGTTTATGAACATGTTGATCATTAATGTGTAGCTAAGACATTAATATGTGTGCCGACATAGGAAGCACTCAACCCGGTAGACGATTTAAATGTCGATTCACTTCGACAGGGACACAAAAGCACTCTAAGTGGCCGCACAAGGACCGTGAGTGGGGCTCGCCCGTACCCGATAGATCTACCCCCTGTTCCGTGGTCCTTAAAAGGATTAATGGTGCCTAAGTTAGCGCCTATTCGCACGTGATCCAAGAGTTCATTCCATAGCTTAATCATACCCTAGTTAATATGTATTTCAAAAGAAAAAGGGGGACATCAACCCATTGGGTTGTCTCGTTGTTCATACGCAGAACAACCCAGTCCCGTTGTAGTAACTAGGACATTCCTGTCACCAGTCATGAAAATCATGCACGTTTGTGAAAATACGCGTTTGTTTTGTAAAACCGGTATGTTTAGTATAAACCGTTCGTAAACCATTTGAGTTCCTTGAAATCCATTCGCAATATGGTTTAGAAATATGAGTTTTCGTTCAACGAAAAGTTGTTTATTTTTGCAAAACTTGCATGTCTTTCCACCCCCGAAAACATTTATAAAAATGTAAAACAGTAAAAAGTGGGGGTTATGAACTCACCTTGACATTCCTGTGCAAAGCTAGCCTAGCGTGATTCCGTAGTGTCATTCCAAGAATGTGAACTCGCTAGCGTGCAACTAAAGCATTCCTAATCAAGGAATAATTATAAGTTTCTAGTATAAGGACGTAGTTAAACTACGTGTCCGAGCTCTACCGAGTCGTTAACTAAACGACTCTAGGGTAATGTTATCTTGACTTAGATTAAGCAATCTATCGTTGTTTGATACTGTTTATAATCGGGGTAAAACTAAGTCTCGAAAACGACTTAGTTTTCGAATGATCTAAAAGATAAATTTATATGTATAAATATAAATATTTACATAGTCGTGTTGGTCGTCGCGGTTAGAAGTCGTAGATGAAATGGTATGTATTCAAAATATCGTATTTAATACGGTAACATACTATTATAGTTTTCGTAGGCTGGAAATAAATCAATAGATCTACATATATAAATATATTCGAAACTTGATGTTTGAAACGGACATAAACAAATATATTCACTTTGTAAGAATTCGGATTCTAGGCGATGGAAAGAAATATAAATAATCATATGCATATTATATAACTTCCAAATATTAAATGTTTGAAAAGTGAATCCCGAATTCCGACGTTCAAAATAAATATAGACGATTATATTTATTTTATAAAATATCACGAAGTAACGATGTTCGAAATAAATATAAACACTATATTCATCTTGTAAAAGTTTCAGAAATATCAATGTTTGATTAAATATAGATAATTATATTTATAAAAATAAGTGTCGGGTTTCATGAAGTTGTAACTCACTTGTTATCGTATATTATAATTTATGAAACGACACTAAAATATATGTACTTTAATATTTAGTTTTATAAGAAAACTAGGACTCCAATTGGTGTCGTTTGTTAAGCTTTAAATATGTTTTGTAATTTGAGCTTTTAACGAGAAACAGACAGAGTTTCCTCTGTTTTTGGACGATCCCGACAATAAAAGTGTCGATATATTTTTCAAAATTCAATCAATTTTCAACAACATAACGCTACATATATATAATTTTCGTCAATTGTATCAAAGGTAAACTAATATGTAACCGTTTTGGGTCGAGCTCGGTCGCGTATAACTATAAATCTACGAATCTATATATAAAGTTTAACGCATCGTTAAAACTTTACCGGGTCATGTGTTGACCGCGTTTGACCTGTTTGACTGCGTGTTGACTGGACCTTGACTCCCGTTGACCAGCATTGACCAGTCAACCTGACGTGTTGACTGGTTTGACTTCTTGACTGTCTTTAACCGGTTAACCGAGTCGATCAGAACCTCGAACCGAAATCTGAGTCGTTGACCAAACCGAGTTATCCGTTGACTTGTTGACCCGAACATCGAACTGCGTTGACCCACTTTGACTGTGTTGACCCGAGTTGACTCGGGTTTGACCGAGTTGCCAAAGCAAAACTCGAAACTGACCGGCGACGATAACCAACCAATCATTCGGAAGCCGTTCACGGCGACCGGACGTCACCTCCGCCGCCACTGTTGCCGCTGATATCCACCACGCGGTCACTGCCGCCATCGGCCGCCCCCCGTCAGCACCATCATCATCATTGCTTATCATCATCGGTCATCACCGATTACTCACATATTGATACCTTTTAAAAACAAAAAGAACTCGTGATGAGGGAGATCCAAATGGATCTAACTTGAAGAGGGCTCGGAGACGGAAACTTACCAGAACCGTGTCATCTGCAACATACATCCTCGACAGCTTCAACAACAACGTCATCAACAGCGCCGCCGGCGTCATTCCAGTCCTTCGCCGGTGTCGGAGAAGAAGAGATAGATGTTGGTGGGGGTTGTGTGTACTTGTCGCCGGAAAACAGCAAGGCAACGGTGCTCGACCGGAGCTCCTCCGGTGACGGGTTCGAGGAGAGAGCAGCAGAGATTTTGGTTGGGGGGGTTGTCAGCAGTGATGTTACTGAGGAGATGGGGGTACCTGAGCGCCTGCAACTGGCCGGTAACTGGCTCCGATCGCCGGTGATTAAACAAGAGAAGACAGAAAGAGGTGAAGGCGTCTGGTGTGCGCTGAATGTTGAAGAAATGTGATTAGGGTTTTAAAAATCATAAAAGGGGCTTTTATACTTAGGTTTTTAGATGTGGGTTGGGCCCATGGCCCATTAGCGTATTTTGAGCGGCCCAAATCGTTCTGAAGCCCGTTTCTCGATCCCGATCGTCGTTTTGTCGTAAAATATAACGTTAAGTCGAGAATGCTAAAAAAAATACGTCGGAATTAGAGGTTTAACGCGTATTTTTTCGGTTGCGTTAAAACGCGTGAAATGCTCCATTTGTCGTTTTTTATTCCATTTTTCGATCAGTTTTCAACTACGAACATTAAAATTTGAAAACGATGCCAAATATATCATAATATATTAATGTGGAGACGAAATTCGAGTCTGGTGCTTCCGTTTCATCGTTGATTATCGGTGCGTCATTGTTTCCGCGTTTTCGTTAACGTTTGCGCTTTGTGCCGTTTGAAAGCATGATTTTTTTACTAAACCACATTCATAAGTATAAGTTATACGTATAAACTTCGTATTTGTCGGCGTGGTCAGTATTTTGTACGGAGTCAGTTTGTTATCGTATAATGCTCAACAGATTTCCCAAAAGTCACCATACGCGCACTGTAACGTCAGATAGGCGTTCCTAGGCATTCCACAAGCCTAATCTAGTTAATTCGTGCCTTAAACAATATTTATTATCGCCTTAAACGTTTGTTAATCGCGTAATCAGAAGCCGTTAATTACCGGTTGTCACATTCTCCCCCTGTTACAGAAATTTCGTCCTCGAAATTTAGTCTATGTTATCTCCTCAGAGTTATGTCGTTCCTAGGTAATTCCGAATAATACCAAAGTGAATGACTGCGTAATCAAATCAAGACTAATTCAGATTACGCGAGTGTAAAAACATTTTGAATCAATAAGAACCCAACGGTTCAACTGAGTTTGTTCCAGAAATCGATGTCAAGTGAACGAAGCGTAATGATACTATCACCAATGCGACCAAATTTACGGGGTTCAACAAAAGATGAATTTCGACCGATAGAGTTACCAAGTGAACGTTCACAATATGCACATAAATTTTGAAACAATAGAATTTAACTACCAACGGAAACTTGCGTTGGTTGTTGTATAGATGAAACTCGAATTCAACAAACTCAAACAAATAAAATCATGAAAATGATTTGTCGAGTATCGAACCACTAAATGAATAAAATCAACGTGTTGACGTTATTGAGTTGTAAGGATACACCAAAATGAAATACAACCAAACCTGGGGTATCATCGTCTTAATAAATAGTTGCACTAAGACTATTCAAACGATGTGTCAAACGAAAAACATAAATAGTTTCCCATGAAACGGCTTATCGTGATTAGCACAAGCTACAAATTCATACCGACGCCACAAGGTGTCATAGTGATCGAAATAATTCAATAATAGTGGTGAACGAACAAGTATCACCGTGTATCAAATCAGATGAAGGGCTCAACGAAGTAAATGTGAATGTTTGTTCCAAACAAACATCATGATATTTTCAATTGATAATGAAACAAATAAATAATGTTTTCCGATCAAAAATGAAAGAGCAATAGATATCACGAAATATTCGATCGATGATTAAAGAACCGTTAAGAGGTACACCGAAATACGAAATGAATTTGTGTACCATTATCTTAACACACGATTGTATTAAGATTGCTTTAATATGATAAATCAACAAAGCGGATTTAATATCAATAAACAAATAGATAAATAATTAAATCCGTACATGATGTGTGTAAACGAGGTTAGCGCAAGCTTCAAATTTGTGAAAACGTCACCACAAGGTGATCGTCATCAAGGAAACGATTCAATGAAGTCAAAGACCAAACAAGCCTGTTATGGTTCAAAGCAAATGAAGTGCTTGTTGGGATTATTTCGAATATGATGGCTTTAATCCATCATATGGAATCTTGAATCGGATATATATAACGCGCAAGTTCAATCAATTGAACTTGGGTTAAGTGTAATCCAACAATGATGACATGTATCAACAAGAAAGTTTTGCCATGGCTACAACGAAAAAATCATGTATGTAGCTTGAAAAGAAAGGAGTTTCAACGAGTTTCGTTGACTCGATATCAAAGAGTCAACATTATGCAATAATGTGGTTTAGCTAGATCACAATGCAAGGAGTGAAGATAGCGAAATAATATTTGAACTTGATAAAGCAACAATTTCAAGTGAAGCCACATGCTTAACAAACAACGCATGTGTAACATATAAATTCGTCAAGAATGAAGCAAATGAGTATTCGCCATTATGAAAGAAAATTTCCGTGATGCAAGGATCATTAGGGAGAGTAGAAATATGAAAGTCTACTCGCTATATGCAAAAGTCAGAATTTCAACAATAGAAGTTTAAGGACTTTACCTGGAACTTCGTGTGATGGTCGGTTGTTAGGTGACATTACCATGGAATGTCGAACATAGTGTATTCGCCATTAATGAAGTAGGGGGAATGCGAAGACACGTGACTTCTTATGCAGCACCAATAGTTGCGAGTCTCTTTAGACTAAGTATCGATCGTTGCGAAATCTTGTTTAAACGTACCTCAGCGTGTTTGGTGTCATTTGCAGGATCACGTGGTAATTTGCCGCATTTCGATTAGTAATTCTCTAACTGACAGAATTAACATCATTTTTGTCGTGCCCAAGTGTGTTTTCCCCAAGGCCTTGCCTCGAAAATCGTGTGTGATGTACTTCGACGTCCGCTGACGTATAGTTTAAGTTTCATGTACACATGTGCACTAGCGTTTCGTTCCGCGTAGGTTACCTGCTCGGGTAAGTAAGATAGCATTGACAACATAATATAATGGCGTTTGCGCGAGTTGTTAGTCAAGGTTTCGAAGTGAGGACCTTTAATGAGTTTCAACATAAGCTTTACAAAGGTCCTAAATGCATGTTATCCAAAACTCTCAAAGTTTTGCTTAATGTATAAATCTGTTTCGTGAACCGTGTATCAACACAACACTTGTGTTTGTTTAAAACCAAAATTGTTGACTCATTGTTTTCGGCAACGGTTGGAACCCATATTCGAGTCCTAGGCGTTTTGTATGTGTTCAAGTCTTAATATCTAAGTCCCCAGAGGAAAGAGAGGTTAAAGCCTAGGTATCTCTAAAGAAACCTAATTCGCTGAAACCTATAGCTCTGATACCAATCTGTCACACCCCGAAATATCAGAGCTGGCGTGACTGGACCGGTATCTTCATTGCACAGCGGAAGCTAATAGTGCTAAGACTTCTAGAAACTGAACGCCTGCTAAGTACACGAATTCCGATGGGTTCTCCTATTCCAACCGTGCCATAGTTTTGAAAATGCAACCTGAGAGAGAACATGCGAAAAAGTCAACATAAAGTTGAGCGAGTTCATAGCTTGTTTTGAAAAGATTTAAAATAAGTCTTTTTGATAACCGGTTTCAAAATTGTTAAGAAAATATAGTAAAATTATTTTCTTGGCATGATATATGAAAAACTGTGAGTCTAGCCCACAATAGTCTTTGTGCATTGCACGAGAGAGAATGGGCCGAGCCCAAACGAACCTTTGTAAGCAGGATGAGCGTGTCCTCTTACTTAGGTATAATTTGAAAAACGTTACTAAAGTTTGTAAATCCATGTATTTATGAGTTTACATCAAATGAATCTTAAAAACATTTGAAAGTTCAGTTTATAAGTAGGTATGTAATGCGTTTATGAACATGTTGATCATTAATGTGTAGCTAAGACATCAATATGTGTGCCGACATAGGAAGCACTCAACCCGGTAGACGATTTAAGTGTCGATTCACTTCGACAGGGACACAAAAGCACTCTAAGTGGCCGCACAAGGACCGTGAGTGGGGCTTGCCCGTACCCGATAGATCTACCCCCTGTTCCGTGGTCCTTAAAAGGATTAATGGTGCCTAAGTTAGTGCCTATTCGCACGTGATCCAAGAGTTCATTCCATAGCTTAATCATACCCTAGTTAATATGTATTTCAAAAGAAAAAGGGGGACATCAACCCATTGTGTTGTCTCGTTGTTCGTACGCAGAACAACCCAGTCCCGTTGTAGTAACTAGGACATTCCTGTCACTAGTCATGAAAATAATGCACGTTTGTGAAAATACGCGTTTGTTTTGTAAAACCGGTATGTTTAGTATAAACCGTTCGTAAACCATTTGAGTTCCTTGAAATCCATTCGCAATATGGTTTAGAAATATGAGTTTTTGTTCAATGAAAAGTTGTTTATTTTTGCAAAACTTGCATGTCTTTCCACCCCCGAAAACATTTATAAAAATGTAAACCAGTAAAAAGTGGGGGTTATGAACTCACCTTGACATTCCTGTGCAAAGCTAGCCTAGCGTGATTCCGTAGTGTCATTTCAAGAATGTGAACTCGCTAGCGTGCAACTAAAGCATTCCTAATCAAGGAATAATTGTAAGTTTCTAGTATAACGACGTAGTTAAACTACGTGTCCGAGCTCTACCGAGTCGTTAACTAAACGACTCTAGGGTAGTGTTATCTTGACTTAGATTAAGCAATCTATCGTTGTTTGATACTGTTTATAATCCGGGTAAAACTAAGTCTCGAAAACGACTTAGTTTTCGAATGATCTAAAAGATAAATTTATATGTATAAATATAAATATTTACATAGTCGTGTTGGTCGTCGCGGTTAGAAGGCGTAGATGAAATGGTATGTATTCAAAATATCGTATTTAATACGGTAACATACTATTATAGTTTTCGTAGCATGGAAATAAATCAATAGATCTACATATATAAATATATTCGAAACTTGATGTTTGAAACGGATATAAACAAATATATTCACTTTGTAAGAATTCGGATTCTAGGCGATGGAAAGAAATATAAATAATCATATGCATATTATATAACTTCCAAATATTAAATGTTTGAAAAGTGAATCCCGAATTCCGACTTTCGAAATAAATATAGACGATTATATTTATTTTATAAAATATCACGAAGTAACGACGTTCGAAATAAATATAAACACTATATTCATCTTGTAAAAGTTTCGGAAATATCAATGTTTGATTAAATATAGATAATTATATTTATAAAAATAAGTGTCGGGTTTCATTAAGTTGTAACTCACTTGTTGTCGTATATTATAATTTATAAAACGACACTAAAATATATGTACTTTAATATTTAGTTTTATAAGAAAACTAGGACTCCAATTGGTGTCGTTTGTTAAGCTTGAAATATGTTTTGTAATTTGAGCTTTTAACGAGAAACGGACAGAGTTTCCTCTGTTTTTGGACGATCCCGACAATAAAAGTGTCGATATATTTTTCAAAATTCAATCAATTTTCAACAACATAACGCTACATATATATAATTTTTGTCAATTGTATCAAAGGTAAACTAATATGTAACCGTTTTGGGTCGAGCTCGGTCGCGTATAACTATAAATCTACGAATCTATATGTAAAGTTTAACGCATCGTTAAAACTTTACCGGGTCATGCGTTGACCGCGTTTGACATGTTTGACTGCGTGTTGACTGGACCTTGACTCCCGTTGACCAGCATTGACCAGTCAACCTGACGTGTTGACTGGTTTGACTTGTTGACTGTCTTTAACCGGTTAACCGAGTCAATCAGAACCTCGAACCGAAATCTGAGTCGTTGACCAAACCGAGCTATCCGTTGACTTGTTGACCCGAACATCGAACTGCGTTGACCCACTTTGACTGTGTTGACCCGAGTTGACTCGGGTTTGACCGAGTTGCCAAAGCAAAACTCGAAACTGACCCGCGACGATAACCAACCAAACATTCGGAAGCCGTTCACGGCGACCGGACGTCACCTCCGCCGCCACTGTTGCCGCTGATATCCACCACGCGGTCACTGCCGCCATCGACCGCCCCCGTCAGCACCATCATCATCATTGCTTATCATCATCGGTCATCACCGATTACTCACATATTGATACCTTTTAAAAACAAAAAGAACTCGTGATGAGGGAGATCCAAATGGATCTAACTTGAAGAGGGCTCGGAGACGGAAACTTACCAGAACCGTGTCATCTGCAACATACATCCTCGACAGCTTCAACAACAACGTCATCAACAGCGCCGCCGGCGTCATTCCAGTCCTTCGCCGGTGTCGGAGAAGAAGAGACAGATGTTGGTGGGGGTTGTGTGTACTTGTCGCAGGAAAACAGCAACGCAACGGTGCTCGACTGGAGCTCCTCCGGTGACGGGTTCGAGGAGAGAGGAACAGAGATTTTGGTTGGGGGGGTGTCAACAATGATGTTACTGAGGAGATGGGGGTACCTGAGCGCCTGCAACCGGCCGGTAACTGGCTCCGATCGCCGGTGATCGAGCAAGAGAAGACAAAAAGAGGTGAAGGGGTCTGGTGTGCGCTGAATGTTGAAGAAATGTGATTAGGGTTTTGAAAATCATAAAAGGGGCTTTTATACTTTGGTTTTTAGATGTGGGTTGGGCCCATGGCCCATTAGCGTATTTTGAGCGGCCCAAATCGTTCTGAAGCCCGTTTCTCGAACCCAATCGTCGTTTTGTCGTAAAATATAACGTTAAGTCGAGAATGATAAAAAAAATTACGTCGGAATTAGAGGTTTAACGCGTATTTTGTCGGTTGCGTTAAAACGCGTGAAATGCTCCATTTGTCGTTTTTGAATCCATTTTTCGATCAGTTTTCAACTACGAACATTAAAATTTGAAAACGATGCCAAATATATCATAATATATTAATGTCAAGACGAAATTCGAGTCTAGTGCTTCCGTTTCATCGTTGATTATCGGTGCGTCATTGTTTCCGCGTTTTCGTTAACGTTTGCGCTTTGTGCCGTTTGAAAGCATGATGTTTTTACAACCACATTCATAAGTATAAGTTATACGTATAAACTTCGTATTTTTCGGCGTGGTTAGTATTTTGTACGGAGTCGGTTTGTTATCGTTTAATGCTCAGCAGATTTCCCGAAAGTCACCATACGCGCACTGTAACGTCAGATAGGCGTTCCTAGGCATTCCACAAGCCTAATCTAGTTAATTCGTGCCTTAAACAATATTTATTATCGCCTTAAACGTTTGTTAATCGTGTAATTAGAAGCCGTTAATTACCGGTTGTCACATACACAATGGATATTCATTTCCCCAACGGATAAATCGTCAGAAACGAAAATGAACTAACGGAGTCATTTTCAACGGTTGCTTCCTCAGAGTTGGAAATGAATAGGGTTAACCCTAGACACATGACAGAACTTGCTGTGATTTCTGTGCACTAAATTCCATAATTATGTATGCATCCATAATTACGTGATCCCTTGCACAGTCCGCACAGTTTGTTTTGTAATGTTTTGGGGAAGGATATCAAACTTGTGATGAGGGTGACTAGACTTCCACCGGGTCCTTTTAATTAGATCGACAGGGGATCTTCTTAGTTAGGCCACCAAGGAGTCCTTTCAGCTATATCATCACATGATATCCCTAGCCAGATTTTTGGATTAATCTGTTTAACTAGACCACTCAAGGGTCTAATTATGAAGTAGTAATTTATAATCCAAGGAACTTAACTGTAACGTAGAAGTCCATTGAGGATTTTAAGTAATACCTTTGGGTATCCTACGATAAATCTCTTGTACAAGGATATGTAAGATTCTACGAGGATTTGGATAACATAATTTGGATCACACAACAACACATAAGGGAACACATAAGCACAAAGTCACATAATTGTTTAACTTGATTATAATTTGTTATTAACTTGTTATCGATTGAATACGGATATGGAAACCTGTCGACGGGCCTCAATGTCCACTGGGATCTATCTGAGAAGATAGGAAGATCTCCCAAAATTCGATTTTTGATTACAAGGAATTACCACATTCGAATTAAGGTATACAATAGTTAAGGGCTTACGGGAAATCCTTAGGTACCCTATTAAGGATTTATAGTGGTACTTTGGGTATTCGTCACTTGTTGCAACTTGCGCCTTGTACTTTGTTTTTCTTAAAAGAAACGGGTACTTAGGAATTCGTGGAAGATGCAAGAGATCATAGAATGGGAGAAAGTTGGGGGTAGTTTGTTCTTCAAGGAATACGGTTCCTTGATTGTCGGTATTTTAAGGGATATGTTGTTTATACATGCAACCACACATATACATTGCAATGTAAATAAAAGATTTATTTATAAACAACGATAACAACTGTTTCTTGGACCTTGACAACAAAAGGAAATAATACATAAAACGTGATTATTTCTAAACGATGTTGTCTTCTAGTCAGTCAGATGCTCATCCCTATGCTGGGTTTGCATTAGCAAGATTTGGGCAATTTCCTCGGAAATGACCCATCTCGCCACAGTTGAAACAAGAGCCTGGTAGAAAACGACCTTGAGTAGGATTGTTGCCAGCTTGGTTTGGCGTAGCTGCAGCTGGGCAGACTCTTGCTGTGTGGCCTATAAGACCACAAGTTTGGCATTTGTGGCACTATACATTGGCGTGATAATGGAGGCTACATTGGTTGCACAAGGGTGCAGTTCCATTGTATGGTTTTCTAGCAAGGGGTTGAGCTGGTTGGTTGGGGACGGCTTGACCATTGTGAGCGACCACGGCGAAGTTCTGAGAAGCCTTTCGCTTCTTTGACTTTTTAGAGGATTCAGTCTGTTCATCCATGGTCTTTGATTCCTCAATTGGGTTCGATTCCCCGACCGGTTTCTTGTCACCTTTTCGGAAAAGTTTACCTTTCCTGATCTTTGATTCAGTCAAGGTTGCAGATAGCTCAATGGCCTGTCTAACTGTAGTAGGGTTGCTACCAGTCACAATGTCTTGTATTGAGTCAGGGAGGCCATCAATGTACTTTTCGATTGCCTTATCCAAAGGTGTAACCATATCCGGGCATAACAAACTTAACTCCTCATAACGATCCGTGTAGGCTCGATGCTCACCGTTAACTTGTTTAAGATCGTCGAACTCTGTTTCCAAGGCCCTGATCTCGTGACGAGGACAGAATTCCTTCATCATCAGAGCTCGAAGCTCTTGCCATGTTTGAGCTAGTGCCACATCGGCACCCCTATCTCTCATCACACCATTCCACCATGTCAAAGCTCGTTTCTCAAAGACGCTAGATGCGAATTCTACCTTTCGCTCTTTTAGACATTGGACATGTCTGAAGGTGTTCTCTAAACTCTCGAACCATTGCAGAAGTGCAGTCGCTCCTTGAGACCCCGAAAACTTTGATGGCTTAGCCGAGTTGAACGCCTTGAAGTTGCAGGGGGCATTATGGTTGTTGTTGGCTTGGTTCCATTGAGCAAAGAGGTTTGGGAATTGAGCAGCCATTTGCTGCGGAATGATCTCTGCCAGTTCGGCAGTTGCTATCTAGTTTTCGCGTCGAGGAGGCATTCTAAAAGAGAAACAAGAAAGAAAACAAATGAAATGGCATTGGGTAAGAATAGGATGTTACAATCACCGGCCATAATCATGGTTGATGGTCATTTGTTTGACCCACGAAGCAAACAAACAACACCAAGGCTGAATCAAGGCAAATAGATCCTCATAGTGTATCGCGAAGACATGCTCGCCTATAAGTGGACACTCACCCCAAGAGTTCCCAGGTAAGAGTGACTGGTCCAATTATGTGGATTTGTACGAACACTCTAGCCTTAGACAGAAAACCCAGGGTACAGGCATTCACTCTTCCAGTTTGCACGTGTTCACACTATTTAGGACCCAAAACCTTGACGAGATTTTGAAAACCCAAAGGGGTTCAAAACCTTATAACAGAGGGTTCAAAACCTAGTAATCCATCATCCTAGAACAGATGATTATTTTTCAAAGCGGTTTTGAAATTTATGTTCTTGTTGTATTCGTCGCCTAAGGATAGGTGACGGTATTGTTTTATGACTAAACGCAAGTAAAATCGCGTTAGGGTCCTAGGAAGGTTATAGACTAGGTCAAAGCATTACTAATAACCTAATTCCCTATAACCATTGGCTCTGATACCAACTTTTCTGTCACACCCCGACCACGTAGAACATACAAAACGTGGCCGAAACGTCGGGGAGTGTTGTAACAGAATCAATTGTTTCAAATCCATGGCAATTGAAGTTTCGTTTTATTAATCAAACATGAAAGTTTACATTGTTTTATACAAGAACCAAAGAGTACATAACATAATTTAACTAGTTCTTGTCTCGTTTTAAGTCACTAAGGCACAGGTCCGCCTAAGTATGTCTTGATAAGTCCTATGCATCATCTCCTGAAAACACATGTGAAAATAGGTACGTCAGCATAAAAATGCCTGTAAGATACATTGGTTTTGTGAAAACGGAATTCATGACTTATGTTTGAGAAAATGTTTAGTCATGAACCTTGTAATTTGCTTTGTCTTGTAAATCATTTGAAGAACGATAAGATCAGATGATATGTATAAATAAGAGAACACTGTATGGTTAAACGGATAACCATGTAAAATGAGTTTGTATAAGATAAGTCGTTTGTAAAACAATGTCTCGTGAAAAGTGTGTTATTTGTATAATATGTCATATGTCTCAAATTGAAATGATTCAAATAACGCTACGATATGTAATACCATACAAACACTTATATATAGGAAGTACCAGCGGCGTATCCACCATGCTTGTATCATATTACACACGCCTCGTTACTTAATCACTTACTCAAACCAAACCATCAAGATGTAATGTTTAACAATTGTAGAAATGTTTATGTATAGTCAAATGTCTATTGTCAAATGTAAATCATGTCAACAGATACAACTGGTTCACACGGTTCAAAGGTTACGAACGGTTCATATAATCAAAGGGTTAAGACGGTTCACATAGTCAAACGATTACAACGGTTCAAAATGTAGTATAATGTGTTCATATGCTGGATGAGCATATGCAACAGAAATGCAATGAGAAACAATGTACTAAGTATGCACACAATGGGCGTACGTAGCATGAAATGTATTGTAAAGTGATGTACTAAGTATGCACACAATGGGCATACGTAGCATGTGATGTATTGTAAAGTGATGTACTAAGTATGCACATAATGGGCATACGTAGCATGTGATGTATTGTAAAGTGATGTACTAAGTATGCACACAATGGGCGTACGTAGCATGAAATGTATTGAAATCATGTACTATAAATGTACTAATGAACATAGCAAGTATATGATGTGAAAACAGGAAAGCATGAAGGTAACAAGTAGGCACATGCGTTTCACCCCAAAACAGTTTGGAAAACAGTAAAAGAGGGGTTCAATCTACTCACCTGAGATTGCTTTGAAGTCTTTGTATAATAACCAATAATGCTAGAGATCACGGAATATCAAACGGCACCTAATAGGTAGCTATATCAATATACCATACCAAAATCAGAAGGATCGGATAGTATGCGGGTTCGTAAACCAAACGAGCATGGAGACTCGTGTAATATGGTTTAACAAATCCTACATACTAAAATGAAACCTAACCTAAGTGCTTACGATCCATTACGTCCCGTTTAGGTAGCTTATGCTATCTTAACGCGTAGAACGCGTTTGGAACGCCTAACATTGTGGCCATAAGGTATAACCTCCGAAGGTTATAGCTATGGTCACCTAATGTGTTTGGTCGGATCCTAATGATCGACCAAATGGGTCGGGTTCGAAAGTATAAGCGATGGTTTAGATCGCTTACCTTACGACCCTATATAAGCACTATACTAAAAGTGACGAGCTAAGCATGTTAGAACATGCTTAACTAAGTTTAGAAACAGGTTTGGCACCAAAACAAACGGCTTTGATGCTCACGAGTAGTTTGGTTACAAAATACGCAAGAATGCGCATTTTGGCCGAAACTACGACTCGTCACTGAGCCTAGATAACGTGGTAATCAGTAGGTATAGTCGCCATGGACTATAACCATCATGATCACGCTCACGTTATGAAGTTCCAATGAACTTCGTGTTGACCATAGGCTGGTCAACGTAGAAAGTCAAACAAAACGTTGACTTTCGGACTCGAAAAGCGAATAAAAGAACGAAAGAACACTTACGAAGGGTCCCCGAAAGCTAATCTCGATCCAGGAGCTCAGGTATGAAGCAAAGGCCTCAACTTAGAGCTTTAGATCAGATTTTGTGAGATTTTAACCAAAGGGGGGGGGGGGGTATTTATAGGAAAAGTAAAGCCGTTAGGATCGTTTCTTGAATATCATGCCACGATCTTATGCGTACACTTGTCGCAAAGTTGTGGTGGCTCAAAATGACCCTAACTCTACAGATTGTGAAAGGGCATTGCCCTTTGGAGTGTTTGAAAGGCCAAGTTCAGCCAAGAAAACATGTTTCTGCATCTGTAGGGGCCACGCGGCCCGCGTCAGCATATGCACAAAACTCAGGCGGGCCGCCTGGGCATGTCAGATCTGCACAATTTTTCAGAAATGGCAGTTTTGGTCCCGGTTGCATGTTTAAGCCATTTCCGACACTTCTAAGGCCCGTAAAGCCAACTTTAAGGCCCTAAAATGATGCCTAAACATTGTGGACATGAAACATGCTCGAAAATATGTCAGGTGTTGGTTCGTTTGGCCGTACGAATGCGATGTTCGGTTAATTACGACGGAATGCGCATAAGTGCGAAAAACGATCCAAATGACGCGACGAATGGATTTTTCTCATGCCAAACACTAAGGCATAATATTATAATGCTTAGATAAATTTTTGGATGTTCGGATGTATTCAGAATGTAAGTTATACGCGAAAGTGCAAACTTGTGCACTTTTTGACGGTTTTAGCCCCTGAATGATCCAAAAGTTTATTTTAGCATACCAAACCCCTCAAAGCCTATTTCTAAGCTATGTAAAGGATATTTAGGGTATGTTTAACTTATGGACATGTTCCGGAATGTTCGTTACAGTTCAAATTGGCATACTTTCGCAGTTTGTCAAGTTTAGTCCCTGTAAGCGAATTAACTTGTTTTTGCCATACCAAAGCCTTCAAAACTTATTTCTAAGTCATGTGAAGGTTATTTAAGGTATGTTAAGTATATGTTGATGTTCCGGAGTATTTGTCGCATTTAAACTGAGTACGTTTACGCACCAGTTTGCGTATAATTCTCCAGAAAGCGACATAAAGTTTGAAATTGAACAAGAATTGATATGTGCAAAAGATACACACATTTATACAAGATCCCAAGGATGAAATACAATATCTCATCGGCTTGGTATTTGTTTGATGGTCGCGGTGACACAGGTGTCACACTCTGCAGTCCGTATATTAAATATGGCCCAAACCAAGAAAGTGGAAAAGACACCTTTTGAAATATGGCATGGAAACCCTCCATCATTATCATTCTTAAGGGTTTGGGGTTGTGAAGCTTATGTTAAGCAATACACTCCAAATAAATTGGAAGTTCGATCTACTAAGTGTATCTTTGTAGGATATCCTAAAGATGATATAGGATATTATTTCTACGACCCAACCGAGCAAAAGGTATTTGTTGCTCGAAAGGGTAAGTTCTTAGAAGCTAAGTTCCTTATGGAAGGAACCAATGATAGAGCAGTGGAACTTGAGGAGGATCAAGAACCACAAGACGATACACGTTTGGTTGATACTAGCACTCAACAAGAGGTTGTTCAAAACGATCAAGAGGTTGATCAAAACACACAAAATGTTCGCATATCTGGTAGAATTAGCAATCCACCTGAAAGATATGGATTTTTCATGGATGGATGCTATGTGGTAGATTCAGATGAACCAACCACATACCATGATGCAATCTCAAAATCCGATTGCGACAAATGGCTTGAAGCCATGAACATAGAGATGCAATCCATGTATGACAACCAAGTTTGGGAATTGGTTGTGCCACCACTTAACTCTAAAGTAGTTGGAAGTAAGTGGGTTTTCAAGAAGAAAACAGATATGCATGGTAACTTGGATACTTATAAAGCAAGACTTGTAGCAAAAGGTTTCACTCAAACTCAAGGAATTGATTATGATGAGACCTTCTCGCCTGTGGCGATGCTAAAGTCAATCAGGATATTATTTGCCATAGCTTCATATTATGACTATGAGATCTGGCAATTGGATGTCAAAACGGCTTTTCTTAATGGATATCTTGATGAAGATGTCTATATGGTTCAGCCTGAAGGATTTGTCGATCCAAAACATCCTGACAAAGTGTGGAAGTTAAAGAAATCAATCTATGGATTGAAACAAGCATCTAGAAGTTGGAATCACCGTTTTGATGAAGAAATTAAGAATTTTGGATTCATCAAAAACGGTGATGAAGCTTGTATGTACAAGAAAGCTAGTGGGAGCATCATCACCTTCTTAGTACTGTATGTCGATGACATTCTACTATTTGGGAATGACATTCCAACCATGGAAGGTGTAAAAGCTTGGCTTGGAAGTTGTTTTTCCATTAAGGATCTTGGTGAAATAGCCTACATTCTGGGAATAAAGGTCTATAGGGATAGATCAAGGCGCTTGATAGGTTTAAACCAAAGTGCATACATTGACAAAGTCTTGAATAGGTTCCAAATGGAGAACTCTAAGAGAGGTTTTGTACCTATTCAAAAGGGGACAATATTGAATACATCTCAATGTCCAAGCTCAAAGGATGAGCAAGAGAAAATGAAAAGAATCCCATATACGTCAGCTATAGGATCCATCATGTATGCAATGATATGCACCAGACCGGACGTCTCATGCGCCTTGAGCATGACGAGTAGATACCAACAAAATCCAGGTAACAGTCATTGGATGGCTGCTAAAAGCATATTGAAATATCTTAGGAGGACTAAGGATATGTTCTTAATATATGGATCTGGTGAGGAGGAACTCGTTGTAAAGGGTTACACGGACGCGAGTTTCCAAAACGATCGAAGTGATTCTCGATCACAATCGGGGTATGTCTTCATTTTAAATGGAGGAGCAGTCTCTTGGAAGAGCTCAAAACAAGACGTGGTAGCATTGTCCACTACAGAATCAGAATACATCGCCGCTTCATTGGCAGCCCAGGAAGCTGCATGGCTGAAGAAATTTATAGCCGACCTAGGGGTGGTCCCTACCATTCAAGACCCCCTAGAGTTCTTTTGTGATAACGAGGGTGCAATTGCACAAATCAAGGAACCTCGTGCGCACCAAAAGACTAGACATATCGAGCGGAGATTCAACTACATAAGGGATGAAGTTGAAAAAGGAAAGATATGTATCCGCCAAGTTCACACCGATCAAAACATTGCGGATCCACTCACAAAGCTCCTTGACAGAGGAAAACATGCGGGTCACACATGTTCCTTAGGACTTCGATATTCTAGTGATTGGATTTGATCTAATTTTGTATTTGGATATTGAAACAATTGTTAATTTAACTCTTTTATGGTATTTTGAGTTACGTTTCATATTAGCATGTTTAAATCCGTGAATAACTTAATTATTCTAAATGTCCATAGACGATCATACTTGTGGGAACAAATATGAATGTAAGACTATTATAAACTTGGATTGGTGGATATTCATTTAGAATGAATATAGAGCAAAGTGTTGCTACCAAAGTTCATAGATATTTGTGGGATACAAATATTGGACTGACTCGCTCTCAAATATTACTGCATGGAATCATTTGTGATTGATCATAATTAAATTTGAATAAAAGGCGAATATCATAGTATCATCCGACCTGAGATACATATTGGGTCTTGATATTCACCAAGTATTATACCTTGACCTAGTTCTTAGATGTCAGTAATATGGCAGTACACAAGGCTAAGCTCAGGTGTGGTATAAGGTGATTGTGAGAGACGTATGTAGTCAAGATGGGATTTGTTCCTCTTATTCGTTGAGAGTAAGATGTCTAAGGCCTGATAAAGTTAAATCAACAGAGAATGATCACTCTATGTCTCTGGATTTAACATGACATCTGTAACGAAAGGATAAATGATAAATTCACCTAAATCATGTTCAAGTAAGGGACTTGAAAGGGATGATGTTATTGAATGGCAAATATAGTCATACGTATTGGGGGTAGTAAACCATAGTTAGGCGTCATTTACTGCTTGCATCAATCTTCTATGTATCTTGTGCAAGTGGGAGATTGTTGGACTCTGTATGCCCAAGACACATATTAAATTGATGTGGCTAGTATGTTATGATCCAAGTCGAGTCATACCCAATAACAAGCTAGACAAACACTTATATTATTTATTTGTGATATGATCAAAACAAATAAATATTAACACTTACAAGATTTAGAAATTGGTGTTCTAAATAATTACACTTGAGAAACCAATAAATTATATGGATAATTTATTTTGAGAGAATATTTTATTTTGTTATTTAATGGGTTAAATAACATTTTAAAAGGATGTATAAAGTCTTGCATTTATGTAGTGTTTATAAAAGTTATAAATATATAAACCAAGACTTGAATTTTATAAAAGAAATCTGATTTTTTATATAATAAAGAAGTGGGCCACCCCCCCCTTTTTGTCTTACCAAGATAAGATCTTGGTCCAATCACATTTCATGCATTTGCATGGATCTTGATTGGGTGGTCTTCCCTAAGTGGTTTGGTCCAATAGAATGACATGCATGTTGTCATACTTGCATGCATTTTGATTGGGAGTTGGTGGTGGCAATATTCTCTCTTAGATTATAAATAAGTTGGATGACCAAATGAGAAATGGAAGACTTGTGTTCTTGCTCTCTAAAAATCGGTCATAAGAGGGTGTTTTTCAAGTGTTCGGTTTTGAGCTTCGGTGTTAAAATCCTAGCTAATCTCAAGGTGTTTATTGGAAGCTTGGGGTATACAAGCTTGAGGTCTTCTACTCTTAAGGACAACCATTTCAAGAAGCATCATCCGTTTCATCATCCTTGTACTCCAAGAAGGTAGTTTTCTAAACACCCTATGGTTGTGTATGACAGTATGCATCTTCATATATGGATCCGGGTTTTGGGATTTTACTTATAAATGAAGTTTACATCATAAAAGTAACACGTTTTAAACATTATTTCCGCTACGTTTTTATTTCATATGGATGAAATTACTTTGATAAACATGTTAAAATCCCAACAAGCGGGACCAGTCCATGTAAAAGTGGCTGACAATTTCGTTATTGTTGGCTATATCCTGGATCCTAAAGGTATATGAGGATTGATCACCCTCTCTCGCGAAAGGGTATTTTCAAACTCTCTAAGGTTTAAAGGTTTTCACTTTTCTAAGTCTTGGAGTTTATACACTCCCGCCTGTAGCACATGAAAATTTGGGATTTTCCAGAGGATATTTATGGGTTTATCCCCAGAACACTAAGGATTTATCTCCAGTATATTTTAGGGTTTATCCCCTGTAATACAAGAATTATTCAAACACTTGCAACAGATGACCAGGAAATTTCTAAGTGTTCAAAGATATTATGCACAGGGGACATTCCTACTGAGGCAATTGTGTAAAGCTCAGAGGATCAAGCTTGGGCCTAGTATCTCAGACTGGGGACATCTTCATTGGAAAAAATTGCTAAAGGATTGAGGTTTGAGAATAGGGTTACACTCTGTTCCTGGTATGACTTTTCATTTATAAACTCCATTTAAATCATTTGAAACTATGTTTGACAAAAGCTTAAACATCATGCTTAGGATATATTCTCGGGATATATTCTCAAAATGTATTTTCGGAATATGTTTCAGGATATTTGGTTGAAATATTTGGGATATAATACTTGGATTAAAAACTAAAATTATATTCAAACAAGTGTTATCAAAAAGAAACTTTGTAAAATAAAAATGAATTGTCATTTTTCTTTGAAAACTTTATCTGAATTACATGAGTGATAAAAACCCTATTTGACGAAAGTCTATATGGGATATTTCTGAGTATACTGATCAAGAAATTTGTATAATATTTGATAAGACATTTGAAATATTGCACTAAATTTGGAACATTGAAATTCAAACTAAGCAATGTATAACAAAGGACAATGATAAATAGGGTCAAAAGGAAGTTATATTATTAACATAGCAAAAGTTGTGCTTTTGGTTTCATCTCAAACTGAGATCCATCCGCCAAAAGCACAGTTAGTTTTTTATCATATTTACCTAACAGTTGAAGGTTTCATCTCAAAACGAGACCCATCTGTTTTGGTCAAAAATCAGACTAGGATAATGCAACCAAATCTTCTTTTGTGAGGTATGATGCTTGAATAAATGAACAAATGTACGAACAACTTGTAGATGAAATGAACAAGTGACACAAGGATTTATACGAGGAAAAAGCCCTTGATCAAGAGTTGATCTCCGGCATAAAAAACCTCGGGTGATGGAAACTACCGATCACCTGTCACACCCCCAAAATCCACCTGCGGATAACACCCGCTTCGAGGGCATGACTGACCAGGATCCAGCCACCAATTATACCGAATAATTAAATTGTTAACAAAAGTAATACTTACTAACCATAAGATTAGCAAATATCAAGTTCAGAGTTTAAGGTTTCAAGTTCAAACAGTTAATAAGTAGCGGAAGCATAAGTAAAGCAGTTTAAACAAAGTTCATATTTCAAAATAAGGTAACACCCAACACAAGGGTGGACAGACACTACTCATTCCCAAGCAGCAAGCTCCTTCGTCACTGGTTACCTGCAAAGCATGCAGTAAGGGGTCAACAATAATGCTGAGTGAGTTCACTAGTTGTCCAGTTTTAATTACCAAAAACTTGTTTCACCAGTTAATTTATCCGTTTATACATGCCATGGGGAGCTACCTCAAAAGTTAGCGACTAAACTGTTTTTCCAATACCGAACACTAGGTAACCGAATGCGTTTCCGCAGGATGCCCCGATGTCAATGTTCTATCATCATTGACGGATGCCTGAGTACATTAGTTCACGACCGATCCCAAACCAGGGCACGGTGTGAGGCTGGTAAAACCTAAATAGCGCTATCAACTAATAACCCGAACGCCTGGCCCCGGCGACTAATCGGTATTATGTAGTAGGGACTTGAGTGATAGAGTTGCGTTTAGTGCCGTTTGGTTGCATTCCGTATAAACAGTAATTAACTAAAAGGTTTCCCAATACAAGGGAAAGAGAAATAAGTTTGTTCCCAGTAACTAGGGAAGGAATGTAAATGGTATCCCCTTTTACAAGGGGATAGGGTTGTTTTAGTCTCGTGTCCCAAACCACCGGGACGCATGCTTTTAAGTTGTGAACTCACCTTGGGTTGCTCGGTAGGTTTAGGTTACTTGTCAAACACGTTGGTCACCACGTCCTAACATGGTTACCGGTATAGGTCAGGTTCGGTGTACAAGCATTCACGTAAAAATCTATACACATAACAGGCACGCAACATGCATACAAGTAAACAGTCATGGGGTTATTGGGCCGGCCTAAACATTTAAGCAGTCAACAGCAACACATATTCCAGTCAACAGATAGCCCAAGTTAAACACATAATGGCCCAATAACCAAAGTGGACAGCCCAGTCGCAACCAGGAGGTCTCGAGTCGCAACCAGGAGGTTTCGGCTTGTCACGCTGTGGTTGCGAGTCGCAACCGGGGTCTCGAGTTGTCACGTTGTGGTTGCGAGTCGCAACCGTCGTAGTCTCGAGTCGCATCATGTGGTTTCGAGTTGTCACGCTTTGGTTGCGAGTCGCAATGGCGTGGTCTCGAGTCGTAATGCCGTGGTTGCGAGTCGGAAGCTGTCCCTTTCATGTACACGTGATGATGCAGATGTAACAGTCCAATTTGTACCAAGTAATCAGGCCCAAATCGGGCAATCAGCCAATGAGGTTTCACAAACAACTTTGCCTAATCTGAATATTAGTAAACTTAGATCAAACTTTGCCATTTTTGAAATCTTCAAACTACATTCAACAAGTTCATCCAATGTTCATCATTTTTCTAGGGTTTTCATGCCAACATAATCACACATTTTTGAACCAAAAATCACATATTTTAACAAGATCAATATGCAAGAACAACAAAACATACATTTTGTAACCTTAAACATGGTTCGGTTGGCATAATCATTCCTAAATCATTATTCTTTTGGCCATGTAAACATATTATCATGCTTTCATACATAAAGATTTTCACATATAGGCAAACCTCACAAACCATCCTAAAGATCATGCATAATATCACTAACCAAGCATTTCTAGTTCATAAACATTTCACAAATCTTTTATACATAAAGTTAACACTAACCGGTTGTGAGGAAGAAGAATGAGCCGAAAACAAAGAGAAAGGAAATCGAGAAGATGGAGTGTCCGAGTGATGATCTTGACCGAGTTCTTGTCCGAGATCCTTGCTTGAACCGAGATTTTGGAGAAGGAAAGTGGTGTTTGTAGAGGGTTTCTAGTGAGAGAGTTTAAGGAGTGTGCTTGTGTGTAAAATGAAGCAAGTGGGGGAAAAGGTTGGGATTTATACAAGAGGGTTTTCGGGTTGGGCTTGGGGTTTCGGCCCAAACCGGTTACGGCTCAAAGGCCCACTCGAGACCGAGTGGCCCACTCGCAACCGAGTGGTTGCGAGTCATGGTCTCGGGTCGTGGTCTCGGCTCTCATATATATATATATATATATAATACATACATACATCACATATCATGCACAAAGGTCACGTTTTCATTTAATAATATTTATATACACAAAATATTACAAGGTGTTCGTTCGGAAAAACCTAGAGTGTCACATTATCCCCAAGTTTTAAGAACTTTCGTCCCGAAAGTTAAGGCAGCCACTGCCAAGCTAGCGTGTTTCAACGGGGTGTCACATCATCCCCCCGTTAGTTTGGAATTTCGTCCCGAAATTCAGTTGTAGCTTCAGTGCTGGGGTTTTCGTTTGGGAACAACTGGGGATACTTGGACTTCATCTGGTCTTCCCGCTCCCAGGTAAACTCTGGGCCGCGTCGTGAGTTCCAACGAACTCGCACGAGAGGTATCTGGCTACGTTTGAGGGTTTTGATCTCTCGATCCGTGATCTCAATTGGTTCCTCAGTAAAGTGTAGCTGTTCATCAATAGTGAGTTCCTTGAAAGGAATTATGAGCGTTTCATCTGACAGGCACTTCTTCAGATTAGACACGTGAAAAACGTTGTGCACTGCACTCAGCTCTGCAGGCAGGTTCAATCTATAAGCAACCTTACCGATTTTCTCGGTAATTTCGAATGGTCCAACATATCGTGGGTTCAGCTTGCCTCGTTTACCAAAACGAACCACACCCTTCCAGGGTGAGACTTTAAGTAGGACCCGGTCCCCGACCTGGAATTCTAACGGTTTCCTACGCTTGTCAGCGTAGCTTTTCTGACGGTCACGAGCTGCCGCCATGCGTTGCCTGATCTGGGAAATCTTTTCCGTTGTATCTACCACTAGTTCTGGGCCTGTGAGTTGACTGTCACCTACTTCCGCCCAGCAAAGAGGTGATCGGCATTTACGACCGTACAATGCCTCAAAAGGTGCCGCCTGAATGCTAGTGTGGTAGCTGTTATTGTAGGAGAATTCCACCAGCGGTAGATGCTTCTCCCAGTTCTTTCCAAAATCGATCACACATGCTCTAAGCATGTCTTCCAGGGTTTGGATGGTGCGTTCAGACTGCCCATCCGTTTGCGGGTGATAAGCGGTGCTCATGTCCAAACGTGAGCCAAAGGATTTGTGCATGGCTTGCCACAACTCGGAAGTAAAACGAGCGTCTCGGTCGGAAATAATAGAAGTTGGCACCCCGTGCCTGGAGACTACTTCCTTTAAATAGATTTCTGCTAAGGTAGAAAACTTGTCTGTTTCCTTAATAGCCAGAAAGTGTGCAGACTTAGTCAATCGATCTACTATCACCCAAATAGTGTCATTCCCGCGTTGGGATCTAGGTAGTCCTGTAACAAAATCCATGGAAATCTGCTCCCATTTCCATTTCGGGATTTCCGGCTGCTGGAGTAGGCCTGCTGGTTTCTGATACTCAGTTTTGACTCTTGCACATGTCAAACATTTGCCAACGTAAGCGGCTATGTGGGCTTTCATGCCAGGCCACCAGTAAGTAGTCCTTATGTCGTGGTACATCTTATCTGAACCAGGATGTACTGAATAACGGGACTTATGGGCTTCGTCCATCACAAGCTCTCGTAGATCTCGGTAAAGTGGGACCCAAATGCGCCCTGCCACATAGTAGGCGTCGTCTTCTTTCTGTTCTAGCTGCTGCCTCGATCCTCGCAGGGACTCAGCCCTGATGTTTTCCGGTTTCAGAGCTTCAATCTGAGCATTTCGAATCTGGGTAGGGAGGTTAGACTGGATGGTGAGTTGTAACGCTCGCACGCGCTTTGGTATAGTGTCCTTTCGGCTGAGGGCGTCTGCCACGACATTGGCCTTGCCCGGATGGTACTTAATGGCGCACTCATAATCATTTACAAGTTCGACCCATCGACGCTGTCGCATGTTTAATTCCTTTTGCTTGAAAATATGCTCGAGACTCCTGTGATCGGTGTAAATGGTGCACTTGGTACCGTACAGGTAATGTCTCCATATCTTAAGCGCTAAGATCACTGCTCCCAGCTCCAAATCGTGCGTTGTGTAGTTCCTTTCGTGTGTCTTAAGTTGTCGAGAGGCGTAAGCAATAACTTTCTCGTGTTGCATTAACACGCAACCGAGCCCATGAATAGATGCATCGCAATAAACTACGAAGTCGTCAGTGCCTTCAGGCAACGAGAGAATAGGAGCACTACAAAGGTTATCCTTTAGTTTCTGAAACGCGGTTTCCTAAGCTTCACCCCATTTATAAACCATACCCTTCTGAGTAAGAGCCGTGAGAGGCTGAGCGATCTTGGAGAATCCTATGATAAATCTTCGATAGTATCCCGCCAGTCCCAAGAATTGGCGGACTTCGGTCGGAGTCTTAGGGGTAGGCCAATTCTTTATAGAGTCGATCTTTGCAGGGTCGACGTGGATCCCATCCTTGTTAACCACGTGCCCAAGGAAATGGACTTCTCGAAGCCAGAAGTCGCATTTCGAGAACTTGGCATACAGTTGCTCATTGCGAAGGAGTTCGAGGATAAGGCGTAGGTGCTGTTCATGCTCTTCCTGACTTTTCGAGTAGATCAAGATGTCGTCTATAAACACGATCACAAATTTGTCGAGGTAGGGTTTGCATACTCGGTTCATAAGATCCATGAACACTGCAGGCGCGTTGGTCATTCCAAAGGGCATAACGAGGAATTCATAACGACCATAACGAGTTCTGAATGCAGTTTTGGAGATGTCCTCATTACGGACCCTTAACTGATGGTAGCCTGATCGCAGGTCAATCTTAGAATAGTAGCTTGATCCTTGCAATTGATCGAATAGGTCGTCGATTCGAGGGAGAGGGTAACGATTCTTGATGGTAACCTTGTTCAGCTCACGATAGTCGATGCACATTCGGAACGTGCCATCCTTCTTCTTGACAAAGAGTACTGGTGCTCCCCAGGGTGATGAACTAGGGCGAATAAACCCTTTATCCAAAAGTTCCTGTAGTTGAGTAGAGAGTTCCTTCAATTCTGCGGGAGCTAGTCGATAAGGTGCACGAGCTATTGGTGCTGCTCCGGGAGCTAGCTCGATTTGGAATTCGACCTGACGGTGGGGAGGGAGTCCAGGTAATTCCTCAGGAAATACCTCAGGGTAGTCACGCACAACTGGAAAATCTTCAATCCTCTTTTCCTTTTCCTGCGTGTTGGTGACAAGTGCTAGGATAGCGGTGTGCCCTTTTCGTAAACACTTCTGGGCCTTCAAGAACGAGATAACGCCGGAGATTTCTCCACCTTTGCCACCTTGTACAATGAGGGGTTTGCCAGAACGGCGAGGAATACGAACTGCTTTCTCTTGACAGAGGATCTCAGCGCGATGCTTGGATAACCAATCCATACCAATAACGACGTCGAAGCTTCCAAGAGTAACAGGGAAAAGGTCGATACTAAATGTCTGACCAGACAACTCTAGTTTGCAGCCCTTGACAACATGTGAGGCCTCGATGTTTCTACCATTAGCTAACTCGACGATATGAGGAGAACTTAGTAACGAAAGCGGACGCTTAAGCTTCTTACTAATACGTAGGGACACATAACTAGCATCGGCACCGGAATCAAATAACACAAAAACATAACGATCATCAAGTAGGAACTTACCCGCCACGACATTGGGTCATTCCTTGCTTCACCAGCTCCAATCACGAAAGCCCTTCCTCTAGCACCATTCCCAGCATTGTTGTTTTGAGTGTTGTTCCCAGCTCCCTGATTATTGTTGCGGTTCTGATTTAGTTCAGGGCAATCCTTCTTAAAGTGCCCTGTTGCCCCACATTTAAAACATGCTCGGTCGTTTCCCTGCTGCTGTTGCTGTTGAGGTTGTTGCTGATTCTGTCTTGCTGGGAACTGACTCCTACAATCCTTGGCTTCGTGCCCCATCTTGTGGCATCGCTGACACTGGCCCTTGTTACATGCCCCATTGTGGTGCCTGTTACACTTGTTGCACTTAGGGTAGCTTCCCCGGTAGCCACCCTGTTGCTGAGTGCCTTTGTTGTTTTCAGTTTTCCTTTGCTGTGCTGGGGCCTGAGTGGGGTTAGCATCCTTGCTTTGACTTCCTTCCCACTTACGCTTGCTGTCACTAGAAGTTCCGACAGTGGCACTGATTCTTTTGGGCAATCTGCCCTCTTCTACGGCCTGATCAGTAAGTTTGTGAGCAAGTCGAACGATCGGCTGAATGGTAGTGTGGTTGGCTGAAGTTACATGGCTTCGAATTTCTGGAGCCAAACCCTTGATGTACAGTTCGATTCTTCGATACATAGGTCGAGACATGTTTGGACAAAGAGCAGCATAATCGTTGGACAGCTTGGTGTAAGTTTCAATTTCCGACCCAACCATCTTGAGCTCATAGTACTCATTCTCAAGCTTGTGGATGTCATCCCGGTGACAGTATTCCTCCTTAATCATATCCTTGAAATCCTCCCATGCCGTAGCATTTGCAGTTTCCAATCCAAACATCTGAATCTGCGCCTTCCACCAAGAAAGCGCGCTTCCTTCAAGCGTAGCAGTAGCAAATTTCACCCAATTTGCAGGGGGACACTCGCAAACAGCAAAAACAGCTTCAATTTTCTCAATCCAATGCAGAAGACCTATGGCACCCTCAGTGCCGTTGAAAGGGAGAGGCTTGCAATCCATGAAAGTTTTGAAAGTACACACTGGTGGTTGCGCAGGTGCATGCTGACCTATAGGGTGAGAAGCGAAACGTATAGGTTTAGAGGCGAAAAGACGATGTGGCGGTAGGATCTAAACATCCTAAAACAACGAGCTTACCTATAGGGTGAGCTGCGAAAGCTGCAGCCACTGTGTTGAGTAGGTTAGTGAACTGAGCCTGAGTCATGTTGATGTTTCCCCTTCCACGTCCACTCATTGTCTTCATAACCAGAAAGCACAGTATGAGTGTGATGCCGTAGTGTAACGAGAATGAGATAGAAGAGAGAGAGGTGTATCTATCTAATTAGGCACACTAGTACATACAGTAAAACAGGAAACATAAAGTAAGCAAACAAGTAAACACTGGTCCGAGCTATGAGGTCAAAAGTGTTGAGCCTTGCACTTGGAGTGTAGTGTCGTCGCGAGTCACGGGTTATAGTCTGGTTTTCTCCAAAAAGATTTTCCCCTTTTTTTTTAAAACCAAGTTCACTATAACCAATGGCTCTGATACCAATCTGTCACACCCCCAAAATCCACCTGCGGATAACACCCGCTTCGAGGGCGTGACTGACCAGGATCCAGCCACCAATTATACCGAATAATTAAATTGTTAACAAAAGTAATACTTACTAACCATAAGATTAGCAAATATCAAGTTCAGAGTTTAAGGTTTCAAGTTCAAACAGTTAATAAGTAGCGGAAGCATAAGTAAAGCAGTTTAAACAAAGTTCATATTTCAAAATAAGGTAACACCCAACACAAGGGTGGACAGACACTACTCATTCCCAAGCAGCAAGCTCCTTCGTCACTGGTTACCTGCAAAGCATGCAGTAAGGGGTCAACAATAATGCTGAGTGAGTTCACTAGTTGTCCAGTTTTAATTACCAAAAACTTGTTTCACCAGTTAATTTATCCGTTTATACATGCCATGGGGAGCTACCCCAAAAGTTAGCGACTAAACTGTTTTTCCAATACCGAACACTAGGTAACCGAATGCGTTTCCGCAGGATGCCCCGATGTCAATGTTCTATCATCATTGACGGATGCCTGAGTACATTAGTTCACGACCGATCCCAAACCAGGGCACGGTGTGAGGCTGGTAAAACCTAAATAGCGCTATCAACTAATAACCCGTTCGCCTGGTCCCGGCGACTAATCGGTATTAAGTAGGGACTTGAGTGATAGAGTTGCGTTTAGTGCCGTTTGGTTGCATTCCGTATAAACAGTAATTAACTAAAAGGTTTCCCAATACAAGGGAAAGAGAAATAAGTTTGTTCCCAGTAACTAGGGAAGGAATGTAAATGGTATCCCCTTTTACAAGGGGATAGGGTTGTTTTAGTCTCGTGTCCCAAACCACCGGGACGCATGCTTTTAAGTTGTGAACTCACCTTGGGTTGCTCGGTAGGTTTAGGTTACTTGTCAAACACGTTGGTCACCACGTCCTAACATGGTTACCGGTATAGGTCAGGTTCGGTGTACAAGCATTCACGTAAAAATCTATACACATAACAGGCACGCAACATGCATACAAGTAAACAGTCATGGGGTTATTGGGCCGGCCTAAACATTTAAGAAGTCAACAGCAACATATATTCCAGTCAACAGATAGCCCAAGTTAAACACATAATGGCCCAATAACCAAAGTGGACAGCCCAGTCGCAACCAGGAGGTCTCGAGTCGCAACCAGGAGGTTTCGGCTTGTCACGCTGTGGTTGCGAGTCGCAACCGGGGTCTCGAGTTGTCACGTTGTGGTTGCGAGTCGCAACCGTCGTAGTCTCGAGTCGCATCATGTGGTTTCGAGTTGTCACGCTTTGGTTGCGAGTCGCAACGGCGTGGTCTCGAGTCGTAATGCCGTGGTTGCGAGTCGGAAGCTGTCCCTTTCATGTACACGTGATGATGCAGATGTAACAGTCCAATTTGTACCAAGTAATCAGGCCCAAATCGGGCAATCAGCCAATGAGGTTTCACAAACAACTTTGCCTAATCTGAATATTAGTAAACTTAGATCAAACTTTGCCATTTTTGAAATCTTCAAACTACATTCAACAAGTTCATCCAATGTTCATCATTTTTCTAGGGTTTTCATGCCAACATAATCACACATTTTTGAACCAAAAATCACATATTTTAACAAGATCAATATGCAAGAACAACAAAACATACATTTTGTAACCTTAAACATGGTTCGGTTGGCATAATCATTCCTAAATCATTATTCTTTTGGCCATGTAAACATATTATCATGCTTTCATACATAAAGATTTTCACATATAGGCAAACCTCACAAACCATCCTAAAGATCATGCATAATATCACTAACCAAGCATTTCTAGTTCATAAACATTTCACAAATCTTTTATACATAAAGTTAACACTAACCGGTTGTGAGGAAGAAGAATGAGCCGAAAACAAAGAGAAAGGAAATCGAGAAGATGGAGTGTCCGAGTGATGATCTTGACCGAGTTCTTGTCCGAGATCCTTGCTTGAACCGAGATTTTGGAGAAGGAAAGTGGTGTTTGTAGAGGGTTTCTAGTGAGAGAGTTTAAGGAGTGTGTTTGTGTGTAAAATGAAGCAAGTGGGGGAAAAGGTTGGGATTTATACAAGAGGGTTTTCGGGTTGGGCTTGGGGTTTCGGCCCAAACCGGTTACGGCTCAACTCAAAGGCCCACTCGAGACCGAGTGGCCCACTCGCAACCGAGTGGTTGCGAGTCATGGTCTCGGGTCGTGGTCTCGGCTCTCATATATATATATATATATATATATATAATACACACATACATCACATATCATGCACAAAGGTCACGTTTTCATTTAATAATATTTATATACACAAAATATTACAAGGTGTTCGTTCGGAAAAACCTAGAGTGTCACATCACCAACTATAATTAATCAAACAATCTTTACAACTTGGGATGATAACAAGCTTGTTACAAGGATCACTAATGTGTGATGTGTATGAAATCGCCAATATATTGCAGAGAGCTTGCGAGAGTGTGTGTGTTTGCTATTCTGTTCTAATTCAAGCTGTTATCCCCTTATAAAAAATAGAAATAAACTAGCTAACTAACAATCCGCAAAAGGTGCTAGCTTCCCACGATCTCCATAACGTTCACGAAGGCTATGCACGTGTGGAATTGTAAGGTATATTCCCCTGGAATCTCGGCAAGACCAAGTCCCATTTGAATACTCCTGCAAAACAAGCTCACATACAATGGAAACAACCGTTAGTGTTAGGATAACAATGAGGATCCTGGATCCTTAATCCTGCAATGTCTTCTGAGGATCCTTAATTCAAACAGAATTGAGGATCTGTGATCCTGGCTGCACTTGAGGATCCGTGATCCTTAGGTTTAGAAAATCCACCCCTAACAATTGCCCCCAAAATATTAGGAATAAAATATAACTTAAATGAGTCATATTTTTTATCTTATCTCCAACAAACTGACTAACAGATTTGTAACCATTAAACTTGAACTAGCCGTTGCAGATCATACGTCATCGACATGACATCCTGCAAAACCATCATTATAAATTTGAGAGTAGAGATAAGGATCGATAGGCATTTAAATTCGTGCGTTACTTCCCTTTAAATCCTCATTCAAAGATCGATCAGGTATCTCTCTTCTCCTTCTCTCTTCATCTTCTTACTCTGTTCTTCTTTTTTATCACCACCCATGACAAAGATGGTTCTTCGATCCTCACCGGCTAAGGACCCAAAGAAGGATACTCCCTTGAAAAGCCAAGGCGTTATCCAAAATCCTTCAAAGGAACTCTGCTGCTTCACCGACCCGGAGATTGGCCGGATTCGCCATTGTTTTCCGGCGGATACCGTCTTCAAGTTCTTTGACCCTTCTGCAAAGAGTGATTCTGTCTCCGACACTTGGGTTGCTTTTCCGGCCACCCCATTCCTGAGGATTCTCCTATCATTTCCCTGCCTTTACCCAATCCTTCTTTGCACTCACCGGTATGTGCTATTTCCAGGCCATGCCGATGATGTGGAGGCTTTTGCATACCTTAGAGAACATCATAGAGCAGGAAGGTATAGAGATAGGAATGTTGGAATTGGCTGAGTTATACAATCTTGTGAGCCATGGTTCACACTGTTTCTTGTTCAAACACAAACCTGGTGATTCTCACCCAATCCTCAAGACCACAAAAAACGATACCAACTGGAAGAAGCGTTTCTTCTTTGTTAGGAGAGATTATATTCCATACGGGAAAAATATCCCCAAAATGTGGACCACCCGTGGTAGGATATAGGATCCTTATAGAAGGATCATAGGATGACTCTGTTGAGGATAACTGATCCTTTTTTGTCTTTTTATTCCTGCACTAAGACCTCGTTAATATGGACACCCTTTGCCAACCCAAGTGGACGGGCCATGTTTTGCTGGTAGAAACTTGGGTTGGCAATTTTGACAACCTTTTAAGGGTTTAATATTTTGGTAAATAAATAAAAGCTTAATCTTTTGTCTATCTCGTTTGTTATTATATTTGTGAATACTTTACCTTTCAGTTGTCATGATACACTTTGTTTGAATTCATAAGTTAAGAATAAAAGTTCAGTAAATTATGTCAAAAAGTTTAGGATATGATCAAGGATCAAATATCCTATAATCGAAAAATTCAAAAAGTGAACTAAGTTAAGGATCATTTTAAACTGTTGTCAAAGAATAAGGGTCACTTAGGTAAATAAAGAATAAAATTAAAGTGATTAAGGATCATACCTGAGAATCCAAGTTAGGATCCTAAACCTTTAATATTTACAATCAGGATAACCGAAAGACAAACCTTAATAAAAGGTTAGGATCAAGGATCCTTAGCTGTTTAGCTTCAAAAACCTAAAATAGGACATAACTTGGGACTAAGCCAATCATAAGAGAAGAGTTAGCAAATGGGGACAAGCCCAACAATTCTGGGGACAAGCCCAATATACTGGGGACAAGCCCAAAGGATCTTGTGTAAACTGGAGTATGGCCCTCACTGGCGACTATCCAAACTTAGTGACATGAAAATGCCAAAACCTTAGCTAACGTGAAAACGTTAGAAACCTTAGGAACGGATATATGGTGTGTCTACCATTATACATAGGATCCTGAATACAGCCAATACAATGAAATTGTCAGCCCCTAAAACGGGTACTGGTCCCACTGCCTTGAACTGCACCAGGATCATCGTGCGCTACTGGCGATGCTGGGGACAGGCCCAAAAAACTAGGGACAAGCCCAAATACTGGGGACAAGCCCATATAACGTAGGAGACTTCTGTGGATACTTGATCCTTTGCTAAGGATACCTCAATCTTCTGCAAGACTCAGAACTAAATGAAAGAAGGATAAAGGATCCAGGATCCTTCTCCTTGTAAATAAGTTAATTAAAGAAGTGGATAAAATTGAGGTTAGATCATTACCAGAGTGAGGATCATCTATCCTCTGAGGATCCTTCATGGACATCGGACACGGAAACAATTGAGGATCCTGGATCCTTATTACATGAAGTATCTCTTTAGGTGGACAGCATTCCAAGCTCTTGGTAGCAAATCTCCTTCCATCGTTAATAATCGATATGCCCCCTTTCCTGCCTCAGCTTCAGTAAGGTAGGGACCTTCCCACTTTGGTGCTAACTTGCGATCAGCAGGATTGGTGGTATTTTGGAATGCTTTCCTCAACACCATATCACCAACTTGAAACTTCCTGATCCTGACATTCTTGTTATAAGCTCCAGCCATCCTTTGTTGATAACTAGCCATTCTTATCCTTGCCAAATCCCTGAGTTCTTCTATGGTATCCAAGTCTTGAACCAAGTTTTCAGCATTTCCTTCAGGATCACGGATACTTGTTCTAGCAGTAGGAACCACCATCTCTGTAGGGATCACTGATTCTGCTCCAAACACTAAAGAAAATGGAGTCTGGCCAGTAGCATTCTTGGGGGTTGTTCTATCAGCCCATAGTACATAAGGTAGTTCTTCTGCCCATTTTCCTTTCTTGGATCCAAGCTTCTTCTTTAAGTTGTTGATGATCTTATTGGATGATTCTGCTTGACCATTAGCTTGTGGGTGGACTGGTGTTGATGTTATCATCTTAATCCCCCAGCTGTCACAAAAGTTAGTAGTTCTACTCCCAATAAAGTGGGATCCATTATCACAAACAATTTCAGAAGGAATTCCAAATCTGGTAATAATGTTTCTTTTAATAAAGGACATCACTTCTTTTTCTCTGACTTAAGCAAAAGCTTCAGCTTCTATCCACTTGGAGAAGTAATCAGTCATAGCAAGCATAAACATTTTTCCACCAGGTGCCTTGGGAAGTTTGCCAACTATATCCATTCCCCATCTCATGAATGGCGAAGAAGAGGATATAGGATGCAGGAGCTCTGCTGGTTGGTGAAGGATATTACTATGTCTCTGACAAGGATCACATCTCTTGGCATAATCAACAGCATCCTTCTTCATTGTAGGCCAATAGTATCCTGTTCTAAGGATCCTTGAGAATAGTGCCCTGCCCCCAGTGTGGTTTCCACAATCTCCTTCATGAAAATCCTTTAGGACTTCTTGGATTTCAGGATCCTCAATGCATCTTAGATATGGTCCTGTAAGAGATCGTTTATATAACATGTTATTCAATATTGTAAATTGAGATACCTTGATTTCGAAAGCCCTGGGGTGTTAGTGCATTCATCTGTCGACTTCGTCTTATACCGAGTCTCGTTTTGTTGCGGATCTGTTCAAGAGTGATGTCATCATTCTTGATGATGACATCATAAAGATGATATCATCTATTGCGTCATGGAACTTAACACAATATCAAATCAGTTTTGCGAAATACAATACTCACAAGAAGACAAAACAGATTACAAGTGTTTCGCTTGAAAACATGAATTCATGTGGTTTCGCTTGAATAGATTAAGTAGGTTTCGCTTGAATTAATGTTGTCACTCTTCAAGCGAAACCATGTGTAGTATATATAGGAGAGTTGAATTGTCATTTGTAACAGTGAGAACAGAATTTGCAGAGTGATACCGAGGTGCTGCCGGTTTTTCCTTTGACTATAAACATTGTAAAATCAATATACAAGAGGATTAAAGTATGAATCAAGCTGTTTTTACATCTGTTTCTTAGTTTCTGCCTCTGAAACGGATTTGAGCTCTTCCAAACGACTCGTTTAGGTCACAATCCGATCCTACAATTGGTATCAGAGCTCAGGAGGAGGAGTTCTATACGATTCAGCTTGAAAATTTCTGTTTTTCTACACCTTATTTCAAAATTTCAAGATTTCACGGTTAAAATCAGACAAATTTTTCTCAGTGTGTGTAAAAGTGTGTTTTAACCAACCCTTGAGAATATCAGCTTAAAATTCGAAGTAAATCTAGTAAAAATGGACTAAAAACCACCTTTCGCTTGAATGAACTGTTGACCTTTCGCTTGAAAATTTTGGTGGTGTTTGAAGCGAAACACCAGCTTTCGCTTGTATAATTTCAGGTCTTTCGCTTGAAAAGTTCAGGTTTCGCTTGAAATTTGGTGGTGTTTGAAGCGAAACACCGGCTTTCGCTTGAAATTGACCTGTGTTCAGGTTTCGCTTGAAAACACGTATCGAGACGTGTGATACTTTAATCAAAGTTGTCAGTAATTGGAAAAGAAATCATGTTGGTGTCAGCTTGCATGTGAAAGAAATCAGAACCTTTTAAGTTTGCACGTGTATATGTTTGGTAATAGAAATTGTCGGCTAGTATATGTTTGCATGTGACTAGATAAGTTCTAGTTAATATTAGCGGCCCAATCAGAATTAAGAAATAACATTGGTAGCCGCCCAAGATTTATTTTGTGTGATTGTGTTGCACGTGACACTCAGTTTGGAGGTCCATTCACATTAAAACAAATTGTCGGCCACTCATCCTTAGTGCAAACAAAGTTCAATAGTTATCAGCTCATATTTTTAGGATGTGTGAAGGTCCAATGAAATTGTGATATGTCTTAAAGTTGTTATCGCATCAATTAAGTAATAATCACAATTGTCGGCCACCTTTATAGAAAATCAAAAGGTTTTAATTGTTGACAGTCCACGTTATATCATCGGCCCATTGCATGTGATTCGAGTTCATTGGTCCAATCCGTAAATAATTCGTATCAAGGTTGTCAGTTCATAATTGCATTTTGCATGAAATATTGAATGTTTTTGAAATTTTGTCGGCCATTTAAAAAAAAAAATCATGTGATCTGTTCTCGGCTCACTTTATGACATCATTTTAAAATGAAGGCCCAATGAAGTTAATTTGTGATTGTTGATTGTTGGCCATATATCATGTGATGCCATTCATTGATCAGTGTGATTGTGATAATGAGATTTGCATGTGAGTGTGTCAGCCTATTTGATTGAGATAATTGTCCATTTTTTGAGGTCCAATCATAGTCAAAGTCCAAGACTTTTAGTGGTGACATTAATTCAGTATATTTTGTTGTATGTTTGAGAGATTTAAAAAAATCACAGCTGTCGAGTTAGTGAAATTTGAGGTGTAATTCGAGGTGTTTCACGAGGTGAACCAGTTTGCATCAAGTTAGTTCGTTTGTAATTACCAGTTCACTTGAGATTTGATTCCAGTTCAGGTTGTTTGAAGTTTGAATTATTCATCAGGTCATTTGAAAGTCAGTCAGTTTTCACGTAAAAGGGTCAAATCATTCGTATTGGTTCCGGATCATAGCAGTCTGCAAAGTGTGTCAACCCTCAATCCGCTCAGAATAATCACCAGTTCGAGTACCAGTTCGTTTCTATTAATTGATAAATATTTAATCTGATTGTGTTTTGTTTGTGTGTTGTCAGGTATTTCCCGAAGTATTATCTGATTATTGAAACATGGCTGAAGAGTTCTACAATGTGTTCGCGACACCCGTTGCCCCTGTAACCGCTGCTGAAGCGTTGTATAATGAGAATGAGACGGGTACTCATCAGAAACCACCAAAGTTGATGTATATCGAAGATTTTCAGGGTTGGAAAAACCGTTTTGAGAATTGGGTTCAGGCTTACAGATTCGATGCTTGGTGTTCTTTACTGAAAAATTACGAGAAACCAAAGAATGAACGTGGTTTGGAAAAGGGTTTCAATGATTTTACTGAAGCTGATAAGTTGAAGTACACTAGTGAGAAGATGATGATCAGCATTTTACAGCAAGCAGTTAAAGAAGACATCTTTGTCTTACTTCAACATAATAGAACTGCTAGATCAATCTGGGAAGCTTTACTTCAGAAATTCCGAGGGAGTGCTGATATGATCAAAAACAAAAAGGCCTTATTGAAGAAGTCGTTTGACATATTTACTGCATTTGATCATGAAACGACAAAGGAAACGATAGATAGATACTGTCATCTGGTTCTAGAAATGAAAAGATTGGATATTCAAAAAGATGATGATGAGTGGGTTGATAAGTTAGCAGAGGCATTACCCCAACAGAAGTGGGGAACTTATCTGATGATTGTGAAACTCATGAGGAAGACTGAGAGTATGAACTTGGCACAGTTTATCCAGAAGATTGAGGAACAAGAGCTGGATATTCAAAAGACTGCTATAATGACGAATCCAAATGCAAAACAAGATGTCAGTTTATATTACAGAGGTAACAAGTTTGAGGCCACTCCCAGCCATAGTCCAAAGATTCAAACTGGTTTTAGTGCTGACAGCTCATCTGGAAGAAATATTAGTAATGTGACTCAAAGTGGTGGATTTTCTTCATCATTTTCAAGTTTTGATCCAAATAGTGCAACATCAACTTCTCAACGACAAAATTCAACACATCTTCAGTGCAATGTTACATTAAACATTCAAAATGGTCAGAATTTATCTCCAGAAGTTGCCAAGCAGCACATGGCATCACTGGTTACTATGTTAGAATCTTATGAAAGTTTGATCGATGGGAAGATTGGCAATCCGATGCTTACCAAAGAAGATTACGATCAAATTGATGCTAAAGAACTTGAAGTGATGGATATCAAATGGTGCTTAGCAAGTGCTTGGAGGAGAGCTGAAAAGTTTCAAGAGATTACTGGTAGGGATGAATTTCGAGGAATGGCTACCTCTCCATTGGGATTTGATAAATCAAAGGTTATCTGTTTCCGTTGTAAAGGAAAACGTCATTTTAAACGAGAGTGCAAAAGTAAAGAGGCCACCGGGAATCAAGATAGAAACAAGTATTATCAGAAATCAATCTTTCATCAGACTACTCAACAACCTCAAATTGCACATGCTCATGCTACTGATGATGGAAAGAAGAAAGATTTACTGATTCATCAAGATGATGAAAAAGTTGCAGAGGGATTTAGTTGGGATAAATACATTCCATCTGATTCAGGCTTTGTTGCTAGAATACTAGGTGAAGAGGCTAGTGAAAAAAGAATCCCGATATTTCCTGATCTTGGAAGCGATGTGGATACCGATAATGAGGAAGAACATCTCAACAAAGCTAGAAATGGCATTGATCTAACAAGTTTTAATTTGTTTTTTGCAGATAAAATGGAGATGTTGTACAAGAAGAAGATGGCAAGATTGAGGAAAGAGCTGGAAGCAGCAAAAATGCAAGCTGCTAAAAAGACAGAAGCAGGAGAAAAAATTGTCGAAGTAGAGAAAGTTGTTGATAAAATAGTTGAAGTTGAAAAGATTGTTGAAGTTGAAAAGACTGTCGAAGTTGAAAAGATAATTGAGAAGGTAGTTGAAGTCACGAAGCCTTGTGAGAAATGTTCAGAGTCTTGCAAAGTTTGTGAAGAAAAAGATAAAAAGATTGTTGATTTAGAGAAGATTAAAGAAGATTTGCTGTCTGATGTGAAATATGTGAAAGTGTCATACGATGTATTAAACAGGACAGTTGACAGTTTGAAAAGAACGAATTCAGAATTTGAAAAAGCAAATGACAATATGAGTGCAACTTTGATGACAAAACAAAGTGTCATTAATGACTACATCGAAGATTGTGCTAAGCTGAAGAAGGAGTTGGAACTTGAGAAAATTGAGAGTGAAAGGATTAACCGATTACTTTTGAGTTATACTACATGTGATTATTTGATTGATCGGGTTTATCCTACTGTTGCAGGTCTTGAAGCATTCAAGAAGAAAGAAAAAGAAGAGGATACTGGTAAGACAAAAGGTGTCAAGTATAACAGATGTCCGCCTCCTATCTTTGAAAGTTATTCCCCCAGGAAACCAAATGAGGAACAAGTAGACAAGGCCTTAAACATCAAATTAAAGTCTGAAATCACTGATGAATTACCAGACAATATTGATGTTACATTCACAGCGTCTGACACTGATCATGAGTCTGAGTTAGTTAAGAGAGTTGTCGATCAGGTGTTGGATACGGATGAAGAGTCAAAACCGGAGTCTAAGTCTGAAAGTTCGAGTTCGTCAGAAAAGAGTCCGAGTTCACCGGTTAACAGGGTTTACAATAGAGAATTCCTGTTATCAAAATCTAATTTGAATGACGGGTCTATCAAAGTGGCATATACTTTGTTTGATTCAGACAAATTATATTCTGAGGAGGAATTTCCAATAAGAAGTCTCAAAATTGAAATGATCAAACAAGTTTTCAAATTAACAGAAATTAATATTTCTGAAATAAAAGATGTAAATCTTACTGAAAAACCTAAAAAGTACACTTCAAGAGTTCAACATAGATTGAACAAGAAAAGGGTTACGGTTATGGTTCAGGTTATCGAAAGAAACCAAACCATAATGGTAATCTCAAAAAGAAAGGTCTTGGTTTCAATTCTTCAGAAAATTATAAAAACCAGAAAACTTATAAACCAAAAACAAAATTTGTTTCAGGAGGAAGTTCAGAGGATGAACAGAAGAAACCGTTCTGGAAACAATCGAATCAAGAGTTTCTTGCTGAAGTAAAGAAGAATGTGAGAAAGTTTGCTTCAAGAGTTGACAGAAGAACCTGTTTTAAGTGCCAAGAAGTTGGACATATAGCTTGGAATTGTCCTAAGACCAACTACCATAAACAGGAAGTTTCTTCTAACTCTGTTTTGAGAAAGACTTGTGTTGATAAGAAAGAAAATGTTAAAAAGTTTGAAAATTCTACTTCTGAGGAAGGAGAAAGTTCAAAACGGTTTTACAAAAGAAGTGTCGATTTAACAAAACAAAAATGGGTTGTAAAATCTGAAAGAAGTTCTGACAATGAATCTGATTCCATAAAATCAGAGGAGTCATGTGTTGAGAAAAAGATTGATAATTCCGTTCCTGAGTTGAATGAGGAAAATTTTCCGTCATTGACAAAAGATTATTTGAAATCAAAAGGTAGGGTTGAGATTTCAGATCAATTCTTTGCTGATAAGAAAGAATTTGATGCTGAAAAGGAGTTTAATGGAAATGTTAAACATATTTTTGGTAAGATGGTTGCAGAAAAAGTGAAAGGAGCTAAAGAGTTCTACAAATCAAAGTGCTGGTGGGACAGATGTGTTCACAAGTCACCCAAGGATGGTGAGGCTTGGGTGGACATTATGTTTGAGTAAAACATCGGACTTGCCAGAGATCCCAAGTTGGTAATCGTGGATCAGGAATCGGCATCTTTCATGTTTAATTAGGATAATTTGAAAGTGTTTGAAGTTGTTAAAATTTGACACGTTGAAGGACTATGCCGGAGCTTCCAGGTTGGTAAGCGAGGAGCAGGTATCGACATCTTTCTTGAGGAATTTACTACGGTAATGTCAAACATGCAAACGGTAAAAAAGGTTTGTTTGTGTTTGTTTACAAGTGGTTAGAAGATTTGATTGTGCATAACTTGTGCATATGGTAATCAAGGACATTAATTTGTACTTGCATTTTCCTACAAGTGATTGAGAGACAAGATGATGAACCACATCCCCGAATTTAGTATTGATATACCTACAAGTGGTAAAATCAACTAAACTTATTTTCCGGAAAAATCATTTTGATTAAAACAAACTTAAGTGTTCTGAAATCTAAATGAGAAAATAGTTTGTTGATAGGGGGAGTTCTGATTGTTTATGCCAAGTGAATGGCGAAGTGATGCAATTTGATATCGGTTGTCATGTTTCTGTACAGTTTGTTTTCAATTTTCGTTAATGTGTTTGCATTTTAGGGGGAGTAGAAAATTTCAGAAAATCCAAAAACATTAAAAAATTTGAAAAAGACAAAAACATGATAAAAATCCAAAAATGAGTTTGTTGTGAAAAAGAGGAAATGATAGTACATCATCGGACTATCACAACATGCTAAAGAATTGGAAAGTTTAAAAGTGATAAACAATCTTATTGCAGATGTGTCAGTAGATTTTTACACATTTAGTAAATTGTGAAGAGATATAAACCGTAAAAATTCAAACTTGCTTATTCTGTGGGTAACAACTTCTTGGATATATAGGTAACCCCTGAAATCCTGTTTGAAAGGTTCCTTATTCTGAGATACTAGGTCTTTATGCTCAGTGATATCTGGGGTATTATCCCGGGACTTCTGCTGTATGGAAGTACTGACCTAATCCCCGGATAATACTTTCTTCTGCAAATACTTGAAAAGGCACCTCCCTCAGCAAATCGATGAAACAATAAAATTGATAGTCATTGTTGTTGTAAAAAAGATCCTCTAAAGGGGATCCACCAAAAGTCGAGCCGTCATCTCTCTGTTGAACGGAAGTTCTGACCTGAGCTCTCACGGTTTCGCACCTAACCCTTTACAGATATCATCTGTAGTATACTTACCTGTAAGACTGAATATTGGGATCTGGATACGGGAGTATATTCAAGTAGTGGGACACACGGATAAGTTTTAGTTTCTAAGACATTAATATCATATCTCGGATCAGTTGAACGTTGTGTAAAAATTTAAGTGGACCAGTATACTGACAATCTAGGTAAATTGTTTAGAACTTAAAATGAAATCAAGCTTAACGGTGTTGGTGATTTGTCTCATAAGCTGATATGATCCTCTTACACAAACTCACAAAAATAATGTTTGTAAATATTTCTTTACTGCATTTCATTTCTTTACATTGAAAAATCCAAAAAGATTTTCAGTGTGTTTTAGCATAAATTTTTGAAAAATTCAAAAAGATTTTCGACAACTGATATTGAAGAGCTGATTTTCAAAATTCCGAGTGCTGAACATGACGAACAGGTTTGGGAAAGTTTGTTTGAAGATGTGTGAAATGAAAATGATATATATTTAAGTGGTTCATCAGAAATTGACATGATAAATCATTTTGATTGATTATTGAAAATGATGTATTCAGGGTTGTGTCTTCAAGTGATTAGCAAATTTCTAAATTTGTTAAATCTCATCTTTTATGAAACTTATGTTTTGGGTAGAGAATATGCAGGAGAGTCAGGTTACGATACCTGAACCTATGAAAGCCAGACTATGATCCCAGTACAAGTTGAGAGGGAGTTTGTTAGAGAATGAGAGTCTGAAGATGCAAGAGCTAGGAGCCAGAGATCCTGAAAGAGAATTGGAGATAGGATAGAGCCAGATAGAGATTCTGAAGGAAGCCCAAAGACTGATAAAGACTGAAGATTGAGAAGACTCGACACTTAAGACTCGTCAACATCTGAGGGGGAGTCTGTTAGTGCATTCATCTGTCGACTTCGTCTTATATCGAGTCTCGTTTTGTTGCGGATCTGTTCAAGAGTGATGTCATCATTCTTGATGATGACATCATAAAGATGATATCATCTATTGCATCATGGAACTAAACACAATATCAAATCAGTTTTGCGAAATACAATACTCACAAGAAGACAAAACAAATTACAAGGGTTTCGCTTGAAAACATGAATTTATGTGGTTTCGCTTGAATAGATTAAGTAGGTTTCGCTTGAATTAATGTTGTCAGTCTTCAAGCGAAACCATGTGTAGTATATATAGGAGAGTTGAATTGTCATTTGTAACAGTGAGAACAGAATTTGCAGAGTGATACCGAGGTGCTGTCGGTTTTTCCTTTGACTGTAAACATTGTAAAATCAATATACAAGAGGATTAAAGTATGAATCAAGCTGTTTTTACATCTGTTTCTTAGTTTCCGCCTCTGAAACGGATTTGAGCTCTTCCAAACGACTCGTTTAGGTCACAATCCGATCCTACATGGGGTTTTCTCCTATAGGAATCTCTCCATGATGTATATATCTCATGATTGGAAGGATCCATGATCCTGAATGAGATTGTGTATCATTACTAGGGATGATTGCAGAATCCTCTCCTATCTCCATAGCTACATGATCCTCAATAGCAGGAGTTAGGATATTAATAATAGGGATCTTGATATCCTCTGGAATTTTCAAGGATGATCCTAGGTTGGCCAACGCATCAGCTTCTGCATTCTCTTCTCTGGGTACCTGTGTCAAACTAAAGGAAACAAAAGAGAGTGCCAATTCTTTGACTATCTCTAAATAGTTGATTAGCTTTTCACCTTTAACATCATAGAATCCATTAAAGTAATTAGTAATTAACAATGAATCTACATGTACCTCAAGATACCTGATCCCCATGTGCTTGGCAATTTGCAAACCAGCTATCAAGGCTTCATATTCAGCCTCATTATTAGTAGTTTGAAACTCACAAGCAATGGAGTGGGGTATTGTGTCCCCCTGTGGCGATTTTAGTAGTATTCCAAGTCCTGTTCCTTTGACATTAGAGGCTCCATCAGTGAAGAGTATCCAAGGATCCTTAGTCTCTTCAAGCTGCTGAACTTCTAACTCAGCTTCTCTTTGTAAGTCACTACTGTTAGGGCTGGATTTTTATGACTTATGATCCTTACATATGATCCTAACCAGTGATCCTTATTTCTTTGGCAGATAGTGATCCTCAGAAGAGTTCCAGGATCAGGATCACGGACCATCACAGGGATCCTCATACTAACAGTTGTTTTCATTGGATTTAATGTTATCTTGCAGGAATGTCTGGCAGGATCCGCTCTTAGCAACGTAAACAAGGGACTCGTCTTTACAACTTTGGCATATGCTTAATCAGAGATGAACGTTGTGGACGATATGGAAACTCAGCATAATTTAAGGGCGATAATTTAGGCTAGATTTACTTTTATTCCTAAAGGGGTAACGAGCTAATAGTTAGTCTATTTACCTAAAATAGGGCCACTCACACTTGTATAAATAGCTCTCTTCCACATTCGGAAGACACAACACACTTCCCTCACGCTTTGACACACGATACTATAGTGATCCTTGTACTTAGCTCGTTACCATCCGAAGTTGTAACCTTTATTTGTTATATTAAAGTTTGGTGATCGGTAGTTTCCATCACCCGAGGTTTTTTATGCCGGAGATCATTCATTGATCAAGGGCTTTTTCCTCGTATAAATCCTTGTGTCACTTGTGCATTTTATATTTAAGTGATCCTTCACTTTGTTCATCATACCAAGCATCATTCCCCGTTTACATAAAGTTTGGTTGCATTATCCTTGTGTGATTTTTGACCAAAACAGTTTGGCGCCCACCGTGGGGCAATTGGTGCTTCATTCATAAAAAAGTTTTTCTATTGGTGATCATTCCGGAGTATTGCATGGCTTCGTCGTTGAAGAATACCTCCACAGCGATGTCGGCAGTCAATTCATCTACTGGCATTCCACCTTTGCCTCCACCACCAGCTGGATCTCAGAAAAATGCTGAGAAGAGACCAACTTCTATCTCCTCTAAACCATCATCTTCTGCTCTAACTTCTTCTGTTCCCAGTACTAGTGATATATTTACTTTGATTTTGCAGATGAGGGATCGTATGCAGCAGCAGGATGAAACCAATGACAGGATCCTCAGAGAAATCGGAGATCTCAAAAGGCAAAAGAAAACGGCAGAGGATCATTCCCCACTGATGCCCAAATCTTTGAATTTTGATACTCCAATGATTACTTCTCAGCCATCAGAGGTCCCAGACATTCAATATATGGGTGGATCAAGAGGAGTGCATTTCGGCCCAGCAGCAGTGACTCAGGCATCAGGATCATATTTCCAACCGGCAGGATCCTATACTCAACATATGGGATCCTTCATGAACTCAGGATCCTCCTTCGTCCCAGGATTATCCCAGGTTCAAGGATTCTCCTTCGTCTCAGGATCATCCCAGGTTCAAGGATCATCCTTCGTTCCAGGATCATCCCAGGTTCAAGGATCCTCCATCGTTCCAGGATCATCCCAGGTTCAAGGATCCCTTCAGATACCAGGATCCTTGAAGAATTTGCAAACAGGAAGTCTAGATGTCCATCAAGGAGATTTTATTCCAATGCTGACCATTGCTTCCACTGGTCCATCCATTATCCCAGAATCCCAGCAATATGGATTCACACCCAATGTTCCTAACTTGAACCCGATGGGAGGTAACACTTTTAATAATTCTCTTACCACTAACCATGGATTAATGCAGGATACATGTATCAATCATGCTATGGCCAGAGAACTACAAAAACTGAAGGATATGATATCAAGTGTTCCAGGGGTAGTCAAACCTATCCCGGAGATTGCAGATGGAAGCCATAAGGTATCTCGTTTTGCACCACCAATTTGTGATGCTGAGATACCCAAAAGGTTCCATATCCCTACTATGAAGCTGTATGATGGTACAACGGATCCTGAGGAACACATAGCACAATACAGGGAAAGGATGGAGATCAATCCAATTCCAGAAAAGTTAAAGGAAGCATGCTTATGCAAAGGATTTGGATCCACTCTTACTGGATCAGCTCTTAAATGGCTGCTAAGTCTTCCCCCTTACTCTATTACTTCATTTGCTAATTTAGTTAATTTATTCAATAATCAATTCTCTTGTAGTAGAAAATTTGAAAGGTTGACTAGTGATTTATATAGGGTAACTCAGGGTCATAATGAATCATTAAGGGATTACATAACCAAGTTTAGTAAAGAATCCTTGGATATTCCTAACTTGGATATGGCCACAGCTGTTGAGGCCTTCAAGATGGGATTGCTTAAGGATTCATTGTTCTATGATGATCTTGTTATTGTTTTGGTCAAAAATCACACAAGGATAATGTAACCAAACTTTATGTAAACGGGGTATGATGCTTGGTTAATTATGAAAGTAAAGGATCACTTCTGTGATAAAAGATGCAAAGACACAATGATTTATACGAGGAAAAAGCCTTTGATCAATGTATGATCTCCGGCATAAAAAACCTCGGGTGATGGCAACTACCGATCACCAATTTCAATATAATGAAAATATGATTACAACTTTGGATGATAATGAGCTGAGTACAAGGATCACTATTGCTTTTGGTGTCTAAGTGTGTGAGAGTTGCGTTGTACGTCGTGTGTCCCCTTCCAAATGATGGAGAAGTGGTATTTATACATGTGTAGGTGACCTATTTTAGGTAAAAGGACTAATTATCAGCTCATTACCCCTTTAGAAATAAAGACAATCTAGCCTAAATAGCCGCCCATAAATCAAGCCTAGTTTCCATATCCTGTGCAACGTCTATCTTCAATTAAGCTCTTGCCATAATTGTGAAGACGCGTCCCTGGATCATGATGCCTAGAGCGTATCCTGCTAGATGTTCCTGCAAAACAATATTGTATTAAGTGGAAGTGGCCGTTAGTATGAGGATCACCATAATGTCCCATGATCCTGATCCTGAAGTCCTGCTGAGGATCACTGTCTGCCAAAGAAACAAGGATCACTGGTTAGGATCATGTGTAAGGATCACCTATAATAAAAATCCAGCCCTAACAATTGCCCCCAAAATATAAGGAGTTGATTGTAAATAGATGAGTTATATTTTGTTTTGATCTTATCTCTAACGGGCGACTCCGAATAACTAGCCGTTACACATGGACTAGCCGTTGTGATCATTACGTCATAGATGTGACCATCCCTGCAAATCATGATTATAAATAGGAGATAGGGTTAGGATCATTCTGCATTTAAATTCGAGATATCTTCCCTTTATAATCGCTACTGAAGATCGATCAGGTATCTTTCTCTCTTTCTTTTCTCTTTGCTCTGTTTTCTGCTTCTACTCTGTTTTCGTCCCGTCACAAACATGTTGCTCCGGAATTCTCCACACAAGGATCCCAAGAAGGATAGTCCCTTAAAAAGCCAGGGGATTATCAAGGATTCTCCTACGGAGAGGTGTTGCTTTACTGATGTTCACATAGACAGAATTCGTCATTGCTTTCCGGCGAATGCTGTTTTCAAGTCCTTCACACCTACCGCTCTGAGTGACTCTGTTTCGGATACCTGGGTGGCTTTTCCTGCTACTCCATTCACCATAGGGTATTCATATCCTTTTCCATCCTTCACCCAATCCTTCTTTTCTTTAACCGGCATCTCTTATATCCAAGCTATGCCGATGATCTGGAGGGTTCTGTATACCTTCGAGAGGATCATTGAGCAGAAAGGGATTGATCTGGGTGTTAGGGCTGAGTTTTTACTATAAGTGATCCTTATACGTGATCCTAACCAGTGATCCTTGTTTCTTTGGCAGGCAGTGATCCTCAGCGGACTTCAGGATCAGGATCATAGGACGCTATGGTGATCCTTATGCTAACGGTCACCTTCGCTTACTACAATATTGTTTTGCAGGAACATCTAGCAGGATATGCTCTAAAGACCATGATCCAGGGACGCGTCTTCACAAATATGGCAAGAGCTAAATCGAAGAAAGACGTTGCACAGGATATGGAAACTAGGCTTGATTTATGGGCAGCAATTTAGGCTAGATTATCTTTATTTCTAAAGGGGTAATGAGCTGATATTTAGTCATTTTACCTAAAATAGGTCACCTACACATGTATAAGTACCACTCTTCTTCATTCGGAAGGGGACACACGAACATACAAGGCAACTCTCACACACTTAGACACCAAAAGCAATAGTGATCCTTGTACTCAGCTCATTATCATTCAAAGTTGTAATCATATTTTTGTTATATTGAAGTTGGTGATCGGTAGTTGCCACCACCCGAGGTTTTTTATGCCGGAGATCATTCATTGATCAAGGGCTTTTTCCTCGTATAAATCATTGTGTCTTTGCATCTTCATCACAGAAGTGATCCTTTACTTTCATAGTTAACCAAGCATCATACCCCGTTTTCATAAAGTTTGGTTACATTATCCTTGTGTGATTTTTGACCAAAACAGTTTGGCGCCCACCGTGGGGCCATTGGTGCTTCATTCATAAGAAAATCTTTTGTTCGAAGTCATTTCAAAGAATTACATGGCTTCATCATTGAAGAACACGTCCACGGCGATGTCTGCGGTCACCTCATCACAGATCACCTTGCCTCCTCCACCGGCAGGATCTCAGAAAAATACTGAGAAGAGATCAACTCCCACTTTCTCTAAACCTCTATCTTCTTCTGCTATGAATTCTTCTATTCCCAGTACTAGTGATGTATTTGCTTTAATTTTGCAGATGAAGAATCGTATGCAGCGGCAAGATGAAACCAACGAAAGGATCCTCAGGGAAATTGGAGATCTCAAAAGACAAAAGAAAGCGGCAGAGGATCATTCTCCACTGATGCCCAAATCCTTGAGTTTCGATACTCCAATAATCACTTCCCAGCCATCAGGGATCCCGGACGTGCAAATCATAGGGGAGTCAAGAGGATCACGTCTCAACTCGGCAGCAATGACTCAGACATCAGATTCACATTTTCAGCCAATAGGATCCTATCCTCAATACACGGGATCCGTCATGAATCCGGGAGCCTATCCGGGGGCACAGCAGTTTCAAGGATCCTACTTTGTTCCAGGATCATTCCAGGGCCAAGGATCCTCCTTTGTTCCAGGATCATCCCAGGTTCAAGGATCCTCCTTCGTTCCAGGATCATCCCAGATACCAGGATCCTTACAGATGCCAGGATCCCTAAAAAGTTTGCAAACAGGAAGTCTAGATGTCCATCAAGGGGACTTCATTCCAATGCAGACCATTGCTTCCACTGGTCCCTCCGTTGTTCCAGAATCCCAGCAATGTGGATTCCCTAACCTGAACCCAATGGGAGGTAACACTTTAAATAATTATCCTACTACTAACCTTGGATTCATGCAGGATACAGGTACCAATCATGTTATGGCCAGGGAAATACAGAAACTAAAGGACATGATCTCAAGTGTTCCGGGGGTAGTCAAGCCTATCCCAGAGATTGCAGATGGAAGCCACAAGGTATCTCGCTTTGCACCACCAATTTGTGATGCAGAGGTACCCAAAAGGTTCCATATCCCTACCATGAAGCTGTATGATGGCACGACGGATCCAGAGGAGCATATAGCACAATACAGGGAGAGGATGGAGATCAATCCTATCCCAGAAAAATTGAAGGAAGCATGCCTATGTAAAGGATTTGGATCTACTCTTACTGGATCAACCCTTAAATGGCTGCTAAGTCTTCCCCCTTACTCTATTACTTCATTTGCCAATTTAGTTAATTTATTCAATAACCAATTCTCTTGTAGTAGAAAATTTGAAAAATTAACTAGCGATTTATACAGGATAACTCAAAATCATAACGAATCATTAAGGGATTATATAACTAAATTTAGTAAAGAATCCTTGGACATTCCCAACTTGGATATGGCTACGGCTGTTGAGGCCTTCAAAATGGGACTGCTTAAGGATTCATTATTCTATGATGATCTTGTTATGACACCATGCAGGAATTTAGATGAAGTAAGAACTCGAGCACTCAGGTTTATCCGGCTAGAGGATGACAAGAGGATCCAGGAGAGACAAGTAGGATCCTCAAAACAAGATAAGCAAGGACCCTCCTTCAAAAGCAACAAGT